>NC_137432.1:712500-1312500 GCF_964374335.1 Astatotilapia calliptera | reverse complement strand
AAATAGATCTAAATACAGAGTGAACTAAAGCATTAAACGTTTTTTAATTTAATCAGTGAGAGTACCAAAGCTTGTTGATTCAATTCAGTTTTATTTATACAGCGCCAAATCACCACAACAATCACCTCAAGGTAAACCCTACAATAATACAAAAAACCCACAAAACCCCAATAATCCTTTGACCCCCTGTGAGCCAGTGTTTTGGTAACAGTGGGAAGGAAAAACTCCCTTTCCACAGCATAAATGGAACAGCCTGCAAAGAGCTGGCTGCCAGTCGGTGGTAGACTGCTGCCTACTGGGAGTCTGCACTTTTTCTTTTTGGCTTGCCTCATGGAGACATGCTTGCATAAACCAATGGATTATAACAATGGATAACATCAAACCCATATTTTAGCACCTGCTGTTGGACTGCAAGGTAAGTAAAACCTTTTTTATTCCTTAATTTATGTTTAGGACTATGTCTCTTGTAGTTATTAACTTAGGCTATCACCTTACAACACTAACAGAGCAGTTAACAGTAGTTTAGTAGCTAACAATACTTAGAGTTGTCATAAAAACTAAGTTTTTATAAAAATAAGGTTGTCATAAAATAAGCTGGCCATTATTATCGTAAATATGTATAGAGAACTAGATGAGGTAAGTTCTACTTTAAATAAGACATTAAATATATTTTATATATGTGTATATACAGTACTGTGCAAAAGTTTTAGGCAGGTGAGAAAAATGCTGTAAACAAAAAAAATGCTTTCAAAAATATGACTGTTAATCATTTATTTTTAATCAATCAACAAAATGCAGTGAATGAACAAAAGAGAAATCTAAATCAAATTAATGTTTGGTGTGACCTCCCTTTGGCTTCAAAAAAGCATCAATTCTTCCAGGTACACAGTCAGCCAAGACTACATAACTAGGCACTGCCTGGATTGATTACAAGAAGGCGTATGACTCGATGCCCCACACCTGGATCCTGGAATGCCTAGACCTATACAATACCAACAGAACCCTGAGAGCCTTCATCAGGAACTCAATGGGGATGTGGTGGACAACATGCTAGGCCAACTTCAAGCCCATAGCACAAGTCACCATCAAGTGCGGGATCTACCAAGCAGATGCTCTGTCCCCACTGCTGTTCTGCATAGGCCTGAACCCCCTCAGTGAGATCATTAACAAGACTGGCTACTAATGTTCCCTCTAATTTTTCACGTGTCTGAGCAACACACAAACTCCCTGAGCGTCTCCTTTGACCACCGTGAGTGACATCAGACGTGTGCGCTGTGGTCACGCCGGCATCTCATCCATCCAAGTTACATGATTTATTAAAATAATCGAATTACAGCCTTTACATTTATGTTAGACTACTTTTAATTAACTGCTTTAGTCCACTTACAATAAAAATTAATAAATAAATCTTGTTCATGAGCTGTGTAGCATGTTAACACTATTGGAAGTAAAAATAACTTGAACTCCAATTTCGAGCTCTGACTTGTATTATGAGTCTGTGGTCTGGGAGAGAGTCTGTAACTCTCTGTCTGCAAACTACAATATTTAATGACCAATGTTGGGCAATTAATTATATAGTTACTTCTTCAAAAAAGTAACTGACTTTGGCAAACAACAAAGTTTTTTGCAGCTATTTTTTAAACGCAGCCAAGGCGTTTTTTTAAATAAACATTTCAAACTATTTACAGAACAATCAGCTGTTCTGCATCAAATCTGATGCCACACAAATTATTTGTGCCACTCCAAAAAATAATTTGTGTCCACTATGAGATGAAGGAGAACAACAGCCTGATACCTGCAGGCCTGACAGCAGCAGATGTATCACTGCTGTAACACCTGTAACACTCAGCAGTCGCCTCATTGTTCTGACACACACAACAAAACTACTGACTCAATTAACTACTGATTTTATCTACTGTTCTGATTTTATCTGTTTTGATTTATATACTGTTTTGTTTGTTTGTTTGTTTGTTTGTTTGTTTGTTTGTTTGTTTGTTTGTTAATTAGTTTGTTTGTTTGCTTGCTTGTTTTAATCAATTTTAAATCATGCTTTTTATTTGTTTTTGTTTCTAATGTCTCTGTAAAGCACTTTGAATCACCTTGTTGTTGAATTGTGCTATACAAATAAACTTGCCTTGCCTTACACTACACACTGCCTACACAAGATTTGCGCTGAACGTCTCAAATCTCTCACATCTCAAAACACCGCCGTCACTCCTAAAACTTCCCCCCGTTTCTTAACAACAAGATGCCACTTTGCCAAATCATTTTTTGATTGGTCGACACGGTACTTTTTTGGACCAATAGGAAAGGTGGGGGGGGGGGGGGGGGGTTGTTTTTGCTCACAGGCTTTCGAGCCTTTTTTCTTATAAAACGGCGTTTTACCATTTCTTCCCGCAGTAAATATAAACAACGGCAGTATTCAGGAAGAAAACCAAACGTTGCAGATATTTTTATCATAACTCTGGTTTTACGTGGCCGATCAACACAATTTAAAAACTGGTATAAAGTCCACACTTTGTCCGTCAGTTGTTCCGTCTGTCCTGCTCACATCTCCAATGGTTGTACACGTTGTCATTAACATAGCTTCACTCCTCATCAGCCACGCTGCTTTGCTAGCTAAAATACTGGTATCAGCACATAAGGACGCTGTCATAGCCTGTCAACCACGTTGATTGGCTGCGTATGGCCTGTAAATGGCCTGTATTTATATAGCGCTTTACTAGTCCCTAAGGACCCCAAAGCGCTTTACATATCCAGTCATTCACCCATTCACACACACATTCACACACTGGTGATGGCAGCTACATTGTAGCCACAGCCACCCTGGGGCGCACTGACAGAGGCGAGGCTGCCGGACACTGGCGCCACCGGGCCCTCTGACCACCACCAGTAGGCAGCGGGTGAAGTGTCTTGCCCAAGGACACAACGACTGAGACTGTCCAAGCCGGAGACTGTCCTCGAACCGGCAACCTTCCGATTACAAGGCGAACTCCCAACTCTTGAGCCACGATCGCCCATATATATACGCATCGGCTTAACTATGGGATATGGAGGCATCGTTCTAATCCCATATGGGAGCAGCCAGTCACTTACTGACTAACACTGCAAAACATGATTGTTGAAGTATTAATTTTAATTTCAATTCAGGTTAGTTTTTTTTTTTTGTGCGCCACGCAGATTTTCTGTGCGCAGAGACCGTGCCAACAGAACAGTGCGCAATTTCGCACATGCGCAGCTTAGAGGGAACATTGCTGGCTATGGATACCGACTACGGAGTGGAGCAGTTGTCAGCCACCTCCTGTACATGAATGACATCGAGCTGTTTGCCAAGAGTGAATGAGACATCGATTCACTGATCCACTACAGCAACGATATCGGAATGTCATTCGGACTGAATAAATGTAGTCAGATGATAACAAAGAGCGGGAACATAGTCAGAACTGTGGGGATCAAACTACCAGAAGGCAACATCACAGACATAGAGGACAGTTACAAGTACCTGGGGATCCCGCAGGCAAACCACGAAGAGGTCGCTAGGAAAGTTGCAACCACCAAGTACCGGCAGAGGGTCAGGCACGTCCTGAGGAGTCAGCTGAACGGTAAGAACAAGATCCGGGCTTTCAACACCTATGCCCTGCCCGTGATCAGGTACCCTGCTGGGGTAATAAGCTGGCCAAAGGAGGAGATAGAAGCCACTGACATCGAGACCAGGAAGCTCCTGACCATGCATGGAAGGTTTCACCCCAAGTCCACTACCCTAAGGCTGTACGCTAAGCGGAAGGACGGAGGCCGGGGACCAGTGAGTGTCAGCACCACGGTCCAGGATGAGACAACGAACATCCACGAATACATCAGGAAGATGACCAAACGCGACCATATGCTCAGTGAATACCTCAGGCAGCAGAAACCCAAGAAAGAGGAAGAGGGACAGGCCCCTGCACGGTATGTACCACCGGCAGATAGAGGAGGTGGCTGATATCCAGAAATCCTACCAGTGGCTGGACAAAGCTGGACTGAAAGACAGCACAGAGGCACTAATCATGGCAGCACAGGAACAAGCTCTGAGATCCATAGAGGCTGGGGTCTATCACACCAGGCATACATGGAGCGCCATAACCAAGTGGCCGGCATAGTGTACAGGAACATCTGTGCCGAGTATAACCTGGAAGTCCCGAGGTCAAAATGGGAGACGCCCCCAAGGGTGATGGAGAATGACCGAGCTAAGATCCTGTGGGACTTCCAGATACAGACGGACAAATGGTGGTGGCTAACCAACCGGACATAGTGGTGGTAGACAAACAGAAGAAGACGGCCGTAGTGATCGATGTAGCGGTTCCCAATGACAGCAACATCAGGAAGAAGGAACACGAGAAGCTGGAGAAATACCAAGGGCTCAGAGAAGAGCTCAAGAAGATGTGGAGGGTGAAGGTAACGGTGGTCCCCGTGGTAATCGGAGCACTAGGTGCAGTGACTCCCAAGCTAGGCGAGTGGCTCCAGCAAATTCCAAGAACAACTAAGATTTCTGTCCAGAACAGCGCAGTCCTAGGAACAGCTAAGATACTGCGCAGGACCCTCAAGCTCCCAGGCCTCTGGTAGAGGACCCGAGCTTGAAGCATAGACCGCCCACAGGCGCGAGAGGAGAATTTTATATAGATATATATGTCTGTGACGGTTCTCAGTCATCCAGGTCATCGTAGTCAAAGGAGCTTGCAAAGAAAAGCGTCTGGACTTCTTTAAGTTGCTTGAAGACGTTTCACCTCTCATCCGCGAAGCTTCTTCAGTTCTAAGGTCAAATGGTGGAGAGTCCCAGATATAAACCTAGTGGGAGTGACCCTCCACAGAGGGACAAAAGGACCCCCTGATGATCCTCTAATCGCCTGAGCCAAGGTGGGAAACTGGGCGTGGGTCCCAATCAGCCAGGCTTTCGGGTGAGTTCATTGTGAAACCTGGCCCCACCTTATCATGTGAATTCCTGAGGTCAGATGGCCCAGGATGTGAGTGGGTGTTAAGGCGTCTGGGGAGGGAACTCAAAACTGGATTATAGATGGCAGAGAGTTGGTGTCGTAAACCCCCGCCTCTGTTCAAAGATGGTCGCTCACAGTGGACATAGATGGCTTCTTTCACTCCTCTTTCAAACCATCTGTCCTCTCTGTCCAAAATGTGAACATTGGCATCCTCGAAAGAGTGTCCTTTATCCTTAAGATGCAGATGGACTGCTGAGTCTTGTCCTGTGGAGGTGGCTCTTCTGTGTTGTGCCATGCGCTTGTGAAGTGGCTGTTTGGTCTCTCCAATGTAGAGGTCTGAGCATTCCTCGCTGCACTGTACAGCATACACCACATTGTTAAGACTGTGTTTTGGCGTTTTGTCTTTCGGGTGAACCAGTTTCTGTCTGAGCGTGTTGCTGGGTCTGAAATACACTGGGATGTCATGCTTGGAGAAAACTCTCCTGAGTTTCTCTGATACACCGGCTACATAGGGGATGACAATGTTGTTGCGTCTGTCCTTCTTATACTCCCTCGCTGGTGTCTGGTCTTCTTTTCTGTGCCTCTTTGCTGACTTTAAGAACGCCCATTTAGGATAGCCGCACGTTTTGAGTGCTTCCTTTACATGTGTGTGTTCCTTCTTCTTTCCTTCAGGCTTAGAGGGAACATGTTCTGCCCGGTGGTGTAGGGTCCTGATTACTCCAAGTTTGTGTTCCAAAGGGTGATGGGAGTCAAAGAGGAGGTACTGGTCCGTGTGTGTGGGCTTCCGGTAAACTTCGATGTTGAGGTTGCCGTTCTCTTCAATGTGCACAGCGCAGTCCAGGAAAGGCAAACAGTCGTCCTTTGTGTCTTCCCTGATGAACTTGATGTTTTTATCCACAGCGTTAATGTGCGCAGTGAAGGATTCCACTTCTTGTGTCTTGATTTTGACCCAGGTGTCGTCTACATATCTGTACCAGTGGCTGGGTACTCTTCCTTTGAAAGAGCCAAGAGCCTTCCTTTCCACTTCCTCCATGTAAAGGTTGGCTACAATAGGTGACACGGGGGAGCCCATGGCACAGCCATGTTTTTGTCTGTAAAAGCCTTCGTTGTACTTGAAATATGTAGTGGTGAGGCAGAGGTCTAACAGTGTGCAGATCTGATCGGGTGTGAAGTTGGTCCTGTCCTCCAAGGAGCTGTCTTCTTGTAGTCGTTTTCTGACAGTCTCCACGGCCTCCGTGGTGGGTATGCAAGTGAAGAGAGACTACATCAAAGGACACCATGGTTTCATCTGGATCCAGGGTAAGTTTCTGGACCTTGTCGGTGAAGTCGGTGGAGTTCTTGATGTGGTGTGGGGTGTTCCCCACGAGAGGCGCAAGGATGGTAGCAAGGTGTTTAGCAATGTTATAAGTGGCTGAGTTTATGCTGCTGACTATGGGTCTGAGTGGACAGCTTCTTTGTGGATCTTAGGAAGTCCATAGATGCAGGGTATGGCATCCCCTGGGTAAAGGCGGTGATATTTAAGGCGGTCAATAATTTTGTCCTTTTCAAAGTCTTGAAGGCAAGCTATAACTTTCTTTTTGTAGCTGCTTGTGGGGTCTCGCTTTAGGGCTTCGTAGGTATTGTTGTCACTGAGGAGAGTAGTGATCTTTGTATGGTAATCTGTAGTGTTTAGGACCATGGTGCATCTTCCCTTATCAGCTGGTAAAACAGTGATGTTGTGGTCTTTGCTCAGGGAAGCGACGGCCTTCTTTTCCTGTATTGTGAGGTTGGATGGAGGGACTTTGGCACTGGAGAGGGTGGCTGAGACTTTCATCCTGATTTGCTCTGCTTCTGTCTGTGATAATGGGCCATCTGACCTCAGGAATTTGCATGATAAGGTGGGGCCAGGTTTCACAATGAACTCACCCGAAACCCTGGCTGATTGGGACCCACGCCCAGTTTCCCACCTTGGCTCAGGCGATTAGAGGATCATCAGGGGGTCCTTTTGTCCCTCTGTGGGGGGGTCACTCCCACTAGGTTTATCAGAATCAGAATCAGAATCAGAATACTTTATTGATCCCTGGGGGAAATTATTTTTTGTTACAGTGCTCCATTTTAAACCAACATTAAGACAAGACAGACAATACGCTAACTAAGAATAGTACAATATATACATATATATACATACATACATACATAAGTCACTTATAAATAAATATTTGGAAAAGAAACATGTGTAGTTGTAGCAGCAAACAGTGTGTTAAGTGGATGCGTTGTACAGGGAGATGGCCACAGGCAGGAATGATTTCCTGTGTCGTTCAGTGGTGCTTTTCGGTAATCTCAGTCTCTCACTGAACGAGCTCCTGTGACTGACCAACATGTCATGGAGTGGGTGGGAGGTGTTATCCAACATTGTCTTTATCTTGGACAGCATCCGCCTCTCCGACACCACCTTGAGGGAGTCCAGCTCCATCCCCACAACATTGCTGGCCTTACGGATCAGTTTATTAAGTCTGTTGGCATCTGCGACCCTCAGCCTGCTCCCCCAGCATGCAACAGCATAGAGGATCGCACTGGCCACCACAGACTCATAGAAAATCCTCAGCATTTTCTGGCAGATGTTGAAGGACCTCAGTCGCCTCAAAAAATAGAGACGACTCTGGCCCTTCCTGTAAAGTGCTGTGGTGTTTTTAGCCCAGTCCAGTTTATTGTCAATGTGTACTCCAAGGTATTTATAGTCCTCCACAATGTCAACACTGACCCCCTGGATTGAAACAGGGGTCAAGTGTTTCCTGGTCTTCCTGAAGTCCACGATCAGTTCCTTGGTCTTTGCCACGTTGAGCTGCAGATGATTCTGCTCACACCACGTGACAAAGGAGTCGACCACAGCCCGGTACTCTGTCTCATCATCCCTGCTGATGCATCCAACCACCGCAGAGTCATCAGAAAACTTCTGAAGATGGCAGGTCTCTGTGCAGTGGCTGAAGTCTGTGGTGTAGAGGGTGAAGAGGAAGGGGGAGAGGACAGTCCCCTGTGGTGCCCCTGTGTTGCTGATCACCTTGTCAGACACACACTGTGGGAGACGTACATATTGTGGTCTTCCTGTCAGGTAATCAACAATCCAGGACACCAGAGAAGCATCCACCTGCATCGCTGCTAACTTATCACCCAGGAGGGTCGGCCTGATGGTGTTGAAAGCACTGGAAAAGTCAAAAAACATGACCCTCACAGTGCTCGCCGGCTGGTCCAGATGGGTGTAGACACGATTGAGCAGGTAGATGATGGCGTCCTCTGTTCCGAGACGAGGCTGATAAGCGAACTGAAGGGGATCCAGATGTGGTCTTACTATGGGTCGCAGCTGGTCCAGGATGAGCCTTTCCAGGGTCTTCATGATGTGGGAGGTCAGTGCCACGGGCCTGTAATCCTGGGGGCCACTGGGACGAGGCGTCTTTGGTACAGGGACGAGGCATGATGTCTTCCACATCACCGGGACCCTCTGCAGACTCAGACTCAGCATAAACAGTTTATGAAAGACTCCACACAGCTGGGGGGCACAGGCCTTGAGGACAAGGGGACTCACTCCGTCTGGTCCAGCAGACTTGCCTGAGTGAAGTCTCCTCATTTGCATCTCAACCTGGTATTGAGTGAAGGTGATGGGTGGGGGAGGGGTGTCAGGAATCTCACAGGAGGCAACATGTGAAGAGAGAGGCTGGCACAGTGGTGTGGCTCTGGATTCCAGGCTGACTGCAGGTGAGGTTGTGGGGGTGGGAGCAGACACTGTGGTGTCGAATCTATTGAAAAACAGATTCAACTCGTCGGCTCTATTCTCACCTCCCTCAGCTCCCCTGCTGTTGGTTGGCCTGAATCCAGTGATGGTCTTCATGCCCCTCCACACCTCTCTCATGCTGTTCTGCTGGAGTTTCCACTCCAGCTTCCTCCTGTAATTGTCCTTAGCCTCTCTGATCTTGTCCTTTAGTAACACCTGGACCTTCCTCACCTCCTCTTTGTTGCCCCCTCTGAAAGCCCTCTTCTTGTTGTTGAGGAGGGCTTTGATGTCCTTAGTCACCCACGGCTTGTTATTTGGGTAACAATGAACAGTCTGAGCTGGAACAATGGAGTCGGTGCAGAAAGTTATGTAGTCTGTGATACACTCAGTAAGCCCATTGATGTCCTCGGCGTGAGGCTCACAGAGTGTTTCCCAGTCGGTCACCTCGAAACAGCCCTGTAGTTCCGCTATTGCCTCCTCTGACCACCTCCTAACAGTCCTGGTGGTCACAGGTTCCCTCCTCACAATTGGCACATAGCGGGGGGTGAGGTGAATCAGGTTATGATCTGACCTACCAAGTGGGGGGAGGGAGGAGGAGCTGTATGCATCCTTGACGTTAGCATACAGTAAGTCTAAAGTTTTCTCTCCCCTGGTGGGACAGTCCACATATTGTTTGAATGTTGGTAGTGTATTGTCCAGTGATACATGGTTGAAGTCACCCGAGATCACAATAAAGGCACTCGGGTGCTGAGTCTGTAGCCGAGCTATGGCAGAGTGGATAGTGTCACATGCAGCTGTGGGGTTAGCAGAGGGGGGAACATAAACAGCCACCAAGATGACGTGAGAGAATTCCCTGGGTAAATAATACGGCCTGAGTCCAACAGCACACAGTTCAGTGTCCGGGCAACAAATCCTTTCTTTGATTGTTATGTTGGCAGGGTTACACCACCGGTTGTTAACTAAAACAGCAAGCCCACCTCCTTTACGCTTACCGCTAGCGATGCTGTCCCTGTCCGCCCGAACAGTGTGGAAGCCTTCCACGGAAGCATTCTCATCGGGAATGACCTGGTGCAGCCATGATTCGGTGAAACACATCAGGCTACACTCTCGGTATTCCCTCTGACTCCGTACCAGTGCTGAGAGCTCGTCGATTTTACTTGCCAACGATCGCACATTTCCCATCACGATAGACGGCAGACACGGTTTAAACCTCCTCCTCGCTTCGAGCCTCCGCTGTCTCACCGTCACCTTTTTTCTTCTCTTCTGTCCTTGACCTCTGCATCCCCGATGTGTTTTCCTCCAAATTTCAGCTGGTACTTCTGCGGGCACTTCTGCGGGCCTGGCCAGCGAGCCGGCCGGCATCAGGGCGATCAGCTGATCTCTGGAGTTTATATCTGGGACTTTCCACCATTTGACCTTAGAACTGAAGAAGCTTCTCGGATGAGAGGTGAAACGTCTTCAAGCAACTTAAAGAAGTCCAGACGCTTTTCTTTGCAAGCTCCTTTGAATATAGACATATATGGACGGCGTCAATGCATTTGCGCGGTTAGCTCATTAACGCGTTGATGCGGTCCAGCCCCACGCACAGGGCAATCCGCAGTAACAGGTTAATGGAGATTTGCCTCGTTAATGTAGTTATGGTGTTAATGTCATTTTAACTAGATTAACGCTGACAGCACTAAGATATATATAAAAGCTCTGAGGTGTAAACGGGTGTGATTGTGAGCCACACCCGTTTTCACACCGTGGCTCAGGTGATTAGGCAGAGGAACAATCAGGGGTCCAGGACCCTCTTTGGGACACTTCCAATAGGGCTTGAAAACCTGGAACTCTCCACCAATTGCTCTTAGAATTGAAGAAGCTTCTCGGATGAGAGGTGAAACATTTTCAAGAAACTTTACTTTCCAAACTCATTAGAGATATTTCTAGATAATGAGCACACTTTTTCAAGTTAGCTTTAATAGGTTATTAATGTGTATATAATATCTCCAAAAGTTGATGCTGTTCATCTGGACATAGCTTTTTGTGGGAGAAACGTTTCGTCACTCATCCAAGTGACTTCTTCAGTCTCAGCTGACTGCATGTTTCCCTAATCAACTTTTGGAGATTTACTTACCTGGATGATTGAGCATGCATCAAGATGAAGATGTATATAATGTGTTTATAAAGTTGATTTCACTATAGTGAATCCACTGCCATGTTTATGTTCATGGCGTTTTGGCCACATCTCTCTTTAAAGTGAGAATTTTATGGTCAGAGAGACTTTACCTTGGATACATAAAGGATTCTCGAAATAGAAATGAAATTGTTGTTGGAGTTTTTGAAGGAGGGTTTAAACATAGACTGTTTTGGTTTGTTTTTTGTACAGTGTGTAGTGTTTTTACCAAATGATCATAAACATAAGGAAGGTGGAAAAAACACAATTTGTTTCTTTTCTCTTTTTTCCTCTCTTCTATAAATTGGCTTACTCCTTTCTCAGATCTCATGTGAATGAGCTTTATCTACTTGATTAATTCACCATGGTTGCATGAGCTGTTCCTCCCATCTGTTGTAATACTAATGCAAAATAATTCAGACATGTATAGCCTGGGGACAAGAAGATCTGTGACACATCCATGTAAAAAGCCACTGTCAAAAGCAGTATTACCTTTAATAAGATGTAATTTTATTACCTAACAAGGTGTGTGTTTACTTATTAAATCATTTAAAGGTGTTGTAGCAACAGGCCATAGGGAATGCCTATGACTCGAAGAAGAGAGACGTATCACTGCTTCGAATAATATCCTGCAAAGACACTAACATAATAAACCACCATTAGATATATGTTTTGCAGAAGACAATAGTTAACCAACTAAAGTAGTTTGAACCAAGAAAAGGCAAACAAAAAACAGACAAACTGTGATTGGGAAGCTTGCACGTCTGAGAGTGCGGTCTATTGAATTGACTGAGGCTGATGATAAGTCTTACCAAAGTGTTCCATTCCAGTCATGCATTTTAAACATCTCACACTGAATGTGTGGATAGAATATGTTTTCTCTGAGAGACTTCCAGTGCAGTGATGGAGGTAGCTGCGTGAAACTTCTGCTCCCGGCCCGTTTTATGTCAAAGCCTCTGAAATTCCAAATATTAACAAGATAAACAGCTGAAAGTGAATAACTAGGAAGGGGCTATGGTGAAGGATAAATGCTGCAAGACGAAAACCAAGAAACGAGTCGAAACTACGACAGTGATGGATACTGATGAAAGTGAAGTCAACGAGGAGGGCGACATTTTGGCTAGTGCTGAGGCCACTGCTAGCAGAAATGCCGAAAGGAATTAGGGCGACAGGGTTGATCTGAGAGCAATACTAATGGAAATTAAGGACTTCAGAAAAGAAAACACGCAACAGTTTGAAGAAGTCAAGGCCGAAATATGCAAAACCAACATAAGACTCGAGGAAGCGGAGGGACGTATTGTGGACACGGAGGAACGGGTTGAAATGGTGGAGGACGTGGTATTTAGCTACTTAAACTACAATCCAAGCTTGCGTCTCAGGTCGCCGATCAAGAAGTGCGCTCCCGCCGAAATAATGTCAGGATATCTGGAGTAGTGGAGAACAAAGAGAAAAGTGCGCCCACTATGATAGACTTTGTTGAAAATCTTCTGAGGGAGAACCTGAAACTCCCCTCGACTTTGAACTTAGACACTGAGTGAGCACATCGTGCCCTTGCTGCGTCCCCAGCACCCCCCCCCCCCCCCCAGATGGGGGGGGGGGGGGTGTTCACTTTCATTGTTCACTTTTTGAGTTACAAGACTAAGGAGGAAATACTCAAAAAGGCATGGCAAATGAAGGGATTTCAGTGGAAAGGTAAACAGATTAATATGGACCAAGACTACGCTCCCGACGTCCTCAAACAGAGAAAGGCATACACAGAAGCTAAGATGGACAACAGGAGACTCTGACAGCGCTGAACAGCTCCTTCAGTGGCTGCGGCACCCACGGTGTGGGACGGAGAGATTTCACAGGTCTTTCCTCCCCACGGCTGTCAGACTCCACAACAAAGACTCCAACTGATCAACACACACATCCACACATGTGCATTAAAACTAAGTGCAATACTCTTTTTCTGACAAAGTTGTATTTTTACTCAGTTGTATAAAGCATTTGCATTCTATTTTTATCCTATTGTATATTTTATTCTACTGTATATAGTATTTTATTTTATTCTATTCTGTACAGTTGTGTACAGTATTTTATTCTTATTGTATTCTAATTTTTGCTATATAACTTTTGCACTGTCCACTTCCTGCTGTGACAAAACAAATTTCCCACGTGTGGGACTAACAAAGGTTATCTTATTTTATCTTATCTTTTGAGAACCCTAAAACAGTGAGGGATACGCTTCCAGACACCGTTTCCTGCTAAACTTTGAGCATTCTACCTGGATCGAACAGCATTCTACAATACCGCTGAAGAGGCGACGAAGGACATGTTCGACAGGGGCCTCCCAATAGCGATCTACAAGCCCCCAGAGTCGCCGTTGGCACAGATCAAGAAACTGACACGGCCCACGAAAGGGAACAAGAGAGAAAAGCGATCCACACTGAAGCGCCCGAGTCAAATGGACTCTGTGTCAGTCAAGGAGAGACTGCAACTGTATAGAAGGGACCCGCAATAAATGCATCACTATTACAAGTAAGATGTCGACGCATATTAACCAGCTACAGGTAAAATAACTTATCCTTTCCGAATTGCCTGCTTTTTATTTATTTTAATTATTCCTTTTGTAAACTCTGCTGACTTCGGGCAAAAAGAGACAATATAATGATAAGGGAAGCGAAATGCACAATATTTAGAGCTACCGCCTTGTTGTAATTAAGAGGCTGGGAGTACTGCCTCATGCAGGGTGGGAGAATTGCACAAGGACGTCTTCCAATCAGGGGGCCCACTCTAGAGTGGGTGGCGGTCCCCTTTAAGGACTTATTACACCAGATCTTACAGGGTTTCCTTATTTATTTTTCCCCCCTTTCTTGTCAAATTTTCATCATTGGTTCTATTGTTATCCTGTTAGCTGTGGTTCTGTGCAGCACTGTTCAGACAATGTGGCATTCCTAGGCTTATTTCGACAATAATGTTCCACCTTAAAAATGGAAAACACTGTTAATATCATCTCCTTTAATGGAATAGTTAGCCCACAAAAAAGAGCCAAGATACTGTCTAAACTAGCCCTACTACAGGAAACGCTCTTGTCAGACCAAGAACACAAAAAAACTGGAGTGAGGCTTTAATAAACATGTTTATTCATCATCATATAAGTCCGGACACCGCAGAGGAGTTGCAATATTGGTATCACAACAGACTTGTTTTGAATTTTTATCTGACAAAAGAGATAGGGAGGGCTGATATGTACTGGTAAAAGGGAGAATTGACAGTTTTCTGGTGACAATTCTTAATATATACGCTCCCCCTGGGAGCGACCGGAGTTTCTATAAGCACATGTTTGAGCTGATGGCATCTGAAACACAAGGAATGCTGATATGTGGAGGGGACATGAATATCCCAGCCCAAACTAAATAATGAGGACCAGATTGAAAATTTCTCTAAAAGTTCCCTAAACCTCCCGAAGGTCTCAGAACAGGAGAACAGCATGTTAACTAAAGAAATTATGGATAAAGAAATCAGTGTTGCAATTGCAAGACTAAAGCCGCACAAGACCCCTGGCATGGATGGTTTCACTGGTGAATGGTATAAGACCTACAAGGAGGAATTAACTCCTAGGCTGAAGGCAGTGTGCAACTGGGTCCTTAAAGGAGGGGAGGTCCCTCACCATCATGTCTGTTGTTCCTAAGGAAGGAAAAGATAAATTGAACTGTGGGCACTATTACCAATATCAGTATTAAACCTGGATTATAAAGCATACACATCCATAATAGCCAAACGACTTAATAATGTTATACCCAAACGTATTAATCTGGATCAAACCGGGTTTATCCGTCAGAGGCAGACCCAAGACAGTATTAGAAGGACTCTCCACGTCATATATCACTTTAAAAGGAATAATCTAGAGGCAATGCTGATGGGTTTAGATGCTGAAAAAGCATTTGACTCAGTAAGATGGTCATTTCTCTATAAAGTTCTAGATAAGTTTGGATTTCATCAGATAGTCACTGAGACAATTCAAACAATTTACAACAAACCAACAGCAAAAATTCAAATAAACAGCAGCCTATCAAAACCATTTATCTTTGAAAGATTATGCCGACAGGGTTGCCCACTATCTCCGATCCTATTTGCTTTGTTCATCGATCCCCTTAGTCAATATATAAGACAAGATAACCAAGTTAAAGTGATCAATGTCCAGGGAGATTATCAGAAGCGCTCTCTTTTTGCCGATGACATTTTAATCTACCTAGGCCACAGAGTGAATCTCTACCCAGAACAATGACAATATTAGAGGAATTTGGGTCATTATCAGGCAAGTTATGACCTTCAACTTCCAACCTGGGGTTGAACTTAAAAAGAAGTGCAATCTCAAATGGGGCAAAGACTCCATAAAATATCTTGGGATGATATTATGCAGAGACGATAAAATGCTTTTTGAACTACGGCCCATTAAACACAAAAAATGAAGTCGGATTTAATGAGGTGAAGCCTCATTCCAACTTTGGGCCTAATTAACAGGATAGTATCAATGAAGATTAGCATTCTATCACGCCTGCTTTATCTTTTCCAAACTCGCCCCATTGAAATCCCAAAACAACAATTCGTGGAATGGGACAAGATAGTTTCCCACTATTTATGGTTGGGGAAAAAAACAGGGTAAGGTACAGTACACTACAATTACCAAAGGACAAGGGCGGTCTATCTTTACCATGTCTGAAGGACTATTATTATTCTGCCCAGCCATTAGTTTGTTTATGTGATTCTTTGTTTAAATCTCAGTGGAAAGACATAGAAGAACGAGCTACTCATGGCCAACCAATCCAAGCTATGATAGCGGATGGTAAACTAAAGTCGCATTTGAAAGATCCTGATAATCCCTGGATAAAATCAACTTTTAAGATCTGGAAGGACGTGTGCAGAGAGAACAAGCTAAACAAGGCAGAATTGATGCAAAGACGGTGTGCTTTTGATACAGGGTTCCCACCCAACCAGGGTGACATAAGATTTCGAGAATGAAAATTGAAAGGCCTTATTTCTTATTTGACATTCAATCATGAGGGGGAACTACCAGATTTTCAGAGGCAACACAGGTTTAAACAATTAAGATTCCTTTAGATACTTACAGATAAGAAACAGACTTTAGGAAATTGTAGGGCCCAGTTGGGAAAAGGGAAACAGAATTCTAAATACATTTCAAATGGCTTATAACGTTAACACTGTGGTTCGGAAGGTTGTTGTAAAGCTCTATCAAAGATTTCAAGAAAATAAATCTACCAGTACTTTGTATGTTTAAAAGAATGGGAGAAAGAAACAAGCTCAATGATGGAGGACAAAGGTTGGGACCTGTTATGTAAAGTGCAATGGGAAACAACCTGCTCATCCAATTGGAGAGAGTTTGGCTGGAAAAATATAATTTGTTTCTTTCTTACCCCAGACCAACAAAGCCATCAAAATGTAAGTTCAGCCTGCTGGAGATTATGTGGCAATCAAAGGCAAATCACTACCATTTATTCTGGTCCTTCCCCAAAGTTAATTCATTCTGGCAAGATATTCATAAATGCTTGGAAAAGATTGTAAGTGCCCAACTCCCCTTTGATTTCTTACATATGTACTTAGGCCAGGAACCCCTAAATATAACCACTCCAGCAGATAAATGCCTACTGAGAATTATTACAATGTCAGCTAAGAAAACATTGACTAGGCATTGGCTGCAACCAAACGTACCGGGAATACAAGAACTTTACAATACTGTGTACCAAATATTCGTAATGGAGAGGCTTACTATGTCTTTGCGGCTTCAAAGAGACAGATTGGAGGCGCCTGTAGCTCAGGCAGTAGAGCAGGTCATCTACTGATTGGAAGGATGGTGGTTCGATTCCTGACTGCCCCTAGTCTGCATGCCAAATATCCTTGGGCAAGATACTAGCTTTTTGATGCATCCATCGAAGTATGACTGTGTGTGAACGTTAGTTAGAGAATGTGCTTGTGCAAATGGGTGAATGAACAAGTTGTGTAAAGTGCTTTGAGTGCTCAGAAGAGTAGAAAAGTGCCATATAAGAACCAGTCCATTTACCATTACAGATTCAACAAACTCTGGTCCAGATGGACCCAGTACATTAAAGAGCTAAGAAGTGATTTTTTTAAAAATGACTCTCCTTACCTAGGTAAGCAACTATAAGGTGGACATCACACCAAGATTGGATCAACTGCCTGCACTTGTCCAGCTGGGTGTGTGTTTGTTTGTTTGTTTTTTGATGATTTTTTTTGTTTGCTTCTTCTTTGGTGCTATTGTTTGTTGGTTTTGATTGTTTGTTTGTTTCTTTCCCTATTATGAAAATGTTGTCCAGATATATATATTCCAAATAAACACTCTATATACAGGGGAGGGTGGGGGAGAAAAACAACTGGGAACTATTGCTTACATCTGACTACAGTTTTGAGAAATTGAAATTCTGTTGGATATATTGACTGACAATGTATATGGCTATTTGATCTTTGTCCCCGTGTTTGTTGTAAAGTTCCTTGTGTTAATTCTTTGTACAAGATCACCAATAAAAACTACAAATATAAAAAAAGGAATATGTTTTCTCAGTGGATAACAATAGCCTTTTGCAACTGCGTGTACTTAATGCTCAAGGAGAATAAAAGCAAGGCTTCAAGGTTCACAAAAAGGAGTAGAGCTCAAATGGTGTCAGAATAGGACTTTATCACATGTGATCCTGGTAATAACCCAAACCCTAGGAATTTAAACAAGTAGCATCTCTAAACTACTTATCATGTAGGGCAACAAGGCCGAACTCTAGGGTAAGACATCAGCATTTCCCAGAGGATGAAGGGAACATCCTATTTAATGACACCGGTCTCCACCTTAAAAGGCCGGCAATGTTCTGTTCCACAAAGAGATTCTCAACCTAACTACTTGTTTGTTTCTTTGGAGGAAGAGCCTAAACATACCTTAAAGGTGTGAGTCTAAATATCATGATACCTTTATAGAATAGAATAGAATAGAATAGAATGCCTTTATTGTCACTATACAGTTGTACAATGAGATACAGAGCATCTCCTACTCAGTGTAAACATGCTGGGGGGGCACAGTTCTGCAGCGCTATGTACATATGGACAGTGTTAACAGAGGGAAAAACATATATATATATATATATATATATATATATATATATATATATATATATATATATATATATAAAATGTACAATATACAAGACGTAAGTAATATGTAATAAATAGTGTTGTGTATATACAGTTGGGTTATTGCACATAGAATTGGTATTGCACAGTGGTGGTCCATAGAGGAAGTGGGAAGTGGGGGGCTGTGTTATCTGTGCATGTGTGAGTTCAGGGTGGTTATCGCTTTGGGGAAGAAACTGTTTTTGAGTCTGTGGGTTTTTGTGTTGATGCACCTGTAGCGGCTGAACATGTTGAAGCCAGGGTGGGAGCTGTCCTTGATGATGTTTGCTGCTCTGGTGAGGCAGCGGGAGGAATAAATGTCCATCAGGGAGGGGAGAGGGCAGCCGATGATCTTCTGTGCTGTCTTGACCACACTCTGAAGCCTCACTCTATCTGCTTTGGTGCAGCTGCCGTACCATACCGTGATGCAGTAGGTTAGCAGGCTCTCAATGGACGAGCAGTAGAAGGTCAGCAGCAGGTTGGAGTTCAGCTTGTACTTCCTGAGGACTCTCAGGAAGTGCAGCCGCTGTTGGGCCCTCTTGACGACCGGGGAGATGTTGTCTGTCCAGGAGATGTCAGCAGAGATGAGGACACCAAGGAACCGGAAGGTGTGGACCCTCTCCACACACTCCCCGTTGATGTAAAGGGGAGCCAAGTCAGTGCTGTGTCTCCTGAAGTCAACAATGAGCTCTTTGGTTTTCTTAGTGTTCAGTGCCAGGTTTTTTTCTGAACACCAGGCTGCCAGCTTCAGGACTTCCTCTCTGTACTCTGCCTCGTCTCCCTTTGAGATGAGTCCGACTACCGTGGTGTCATCAGCAAACTTGATGATGAGATTGTTGTTGTGGGTCGAACTGCAGTCGTGGGTGTAGAGAGAATACAGGAGGGGGCTCAGCACACAGGGAGCCGGTGCTCAGTGTGCGAGTGGAGGAGAGATGAGGGCCGAGCCTTACAGTCTGGGGCCGGTTTGTGAGAAAGTCCTTTATCCAGGCACATGTGAGAGGAGGGAGGCCAAGAGTGACCAGTTTGGTGATGAGGATGTCCGGGATGATTGTATTAAAGGCTGAGCTTTAGTCCACGAAGAGCATTCGGACGTAGCTCTGCCGCTGCTCTAGGTGACTCAGCAGCAGGTCAGGTTGTAACCGTCTTTGTGGTGGGCCTGGCACTGTGCCTGAGGGGGGGGTGTAGGCTGGGGAGAGCAGGAGGGAGAGGTGGTCGGACTGACCGAGGTGGGGGAGGGGTATGGCTCTGTATGCATGCTTGATGTCGGAGTAAACATGATCTAGAGTGTTTTCTCCTCTGGTGGGACATTTGACATGCTGATAGAACTTTGGGAGCACAGTCTTTATTTCGGCCTTATTAAAGTCACCTGCAATTATGTGAACACCGTCCAGGTGGGCCGGCTGCTGTTCGTTAATGGTGTTCAGCAGGATAGAGAGCGCCGTGTTTATGTTGGCATCGGGTGGAATGTACACAGCCATGATGATCACTACTGTTAGCTCTCTCGGTAGAAAGAAAGGCCGGCATCTTACAGGGAGTGCAGAATTATTAGGCAAGTTGTATTTTTGAGGAATAATTTTATTATTGAACAACAACCATGTTCTCAATGAACCCAAAAAACTCATTAATATCAAAGCTGAATGTTTGTGGAAGTAGTTTTTAGTTTGTTTTTAGTTTTAGCTATTTTAGGGGGATATCTGTGTGTGCAGGTGACTATTACTGTGCATAATTATTAGGCAACTTAACAAAAAACAAATATATAGCCATGTCAATTATTTATTTTCACCAGTGAAACCAATATAACATCTCCACATTCACAAATATACATTTCTGACATTCAAAAACAAAACAAAAACAAATCAGCGACCAATATAGCCACCTTTCTTTGCAAGGACACTCAAAAGCCTGCCATCCATGGATTCTGTCAGTGTTTTGATCTGTTCACCATCAACATTGCGTGCAGCAGCAACCACAGCCTCCCAGACACTGTTCAGAGAGGTGTACTGTTTTCCCTCCTTGTAAATCTCACATTTGATGATGGACCACAGGTTCTCAATGGGGTTCAGATCAGGTGAACAAGGAGGCCATGTCATTAGTTTTTCTTCTTTTATACCCTTTCTTGCAGCCACGCTGTGGAGTACTTGGACGCGTGTGATGGAGCATTGTCCTGCATGAAAATCATGTTGTTCTTGAAGGATGCAGACTTCTTCCTGTACCACTGCTTGAAGAAGGTGTCTTCCAGAAACTGGCAGTAGGACTGGGAGTTGAGCTTGACTCCATCCTCAACCCGAAAAGGCCCCACAAGCTCATCTTTGATGATACCAGCCCAAACCAGTACTCCACCTCCACCTTGCTGGCGTCTGAGTCGGACTGGAGCTCTCTGCCTTTACCAATCCAGCCACGGGCCCATCCATCTGGCCCATCAAGACTCACTCATTTCATCAGTCCATAAAACCTTAGAAAAACCAGTCTTGAGATATTTCTTGGCCCAGTCTTGACGTTTCAGCTTGTGTGTCTTGTTCAGTGGTGGTCGTCTTTCAGCCTTTCTTACCTTGGCCATGTCTCTGAGTATTGCACACCTTGTGCTTTTGGGCACTCCAGTGATGTTGCAGCTCTGAAATATGGCCAAACTGGTGGCAAGTGGCATCTTGGCAGCTGCACGCTTGACCTTTCTCAGTTCATGGGCAGTTATTTTGCGCCTTGGTTTTTCCACACGCTTCTTGCGACCCTGTTGACTATTTTGAATGAAACGCTTGATTGTTCGATGATCACGCTTCAGAAGCTTTGCAATTTTGAGACTGCTGCATCCCTCTGCAAGATATCTCACTATTTTTGACTTTTCTGAGCCTGTCAAGTCCTTCTTTTGACCCATTTTGCCAAAGGAAAGGACGTTGCCTAATAATTATGCACACCTGATATAGGGTGTTGATGTCATTAGACCACACCCCTTCTCATTACAGAGATGCACATCACCTAATATGCTTAATTGGTAGTAGGCTTTCGAGCCTATACAGCTTGGAGTAAGACAACATGCGTGAAGAGGATGATGTGGACAAAATACTCATTTGCCTAATAATTCTGCACTCCCTGTATTTCTGGTAATTCCACTCCGGTGGAAACCCAGAGAAAACACGCATTAAGAGGCTCTGATGCCTGTGTCTCAATGTCATGGCCCATATCACCGCTACTAGACCCCACATAATGACGTGAAGAAATATTTTTAAAAATGATTATTCAAAAAATTATTTAATATGAAAGCAACAGGCAGAGTGTTACAGGCATAGCCCTAAAGCATGTAGCCTGATGGGCAGCTCAGGGGTTGGGAAGCGCATCTGTAACCGGAAGGTCGTCGGTTTGATCACCGGGCTCTCTGTCCTGGTCGTTGTGTTCTTGGGCAAGACACTTTACCCTACCGCCTACTGGTGTTGGCCAGAGGGCCCGATGGCGCGATATGGCAGCCTCACTTCTGTCAGTCTGCCCCAGGGCAGCTGTGGCTACAACTGTAGCTGCCTCCACCAGTGTGTGAATGTGAGAGTGAATGAATAGTGGCATTGTAAAGCACTTTGGGTGCCTTGAAAAGCGCTATATAAATCCAATCCATTATTATTACTGTGTTCGTGTTTTCCTCTGAAACAATAAGCTCCGTTGGAGCCTTTCAACGCCTCTCTCTGTCTCTCGCTAGCAAAGTGACCCAGACAACAAAGTAAAGCTAGTTTTCAGCTACGAGCCCGACACGAACCCGACGTATTAGCCAGAGGTCCCTTTACTACGGTTCGGAGCCTCGGACCTGTTTTATATATGCGTGGAATAGTTTTCTATACGAGATCACTGCAAAAAGTGCAGCCTTACCTAATGTCCACCTACTGTCACTCATTTATATTAAGATTTAAACATCTAGTTGGTGTTGGTATGGAGAGTAACCTTCAGTAATAGTGATAAATCACACAGCAATAGTACATTCATGTAGTTGTAAAAAGCTTGATAATATATTAAGTAATCCAAAGTATTCAAATACGCTACTGTCATTGAGTAATGTAATGGAATACGTTACAAAATACATTTTGGGGCATGTAATCTGTAATGGAATACATTTTAAAAGTAACCTTCCCAACAATGATTATTACCACCGTCCCCTTTAGATGGATGTATGAACTAGTTTGATATCACTTGTCATAGTGATACCAAACTAGTTCATACAACCAAGAAAGGCTTAGTTTTCTGTGTAAGCCTTCTAACATGTGCATCATTTTTTTATATTAACTCAAGAGATAATCTTTTCCTAAATCTTACCCAGTAGTTTTGAGGTTTAAATTGGGGGGGGGGGGGCTGTAACTCAGAAGGTAGAGCAGGTCCTCAACAAATAAGAAGGTTGGTGGTTTGATTCCTGGCTGCTCCATCTGCATGCCAAATATCCTTGGACAAGACAATAGCTCCAAGTTGCTCTCCAATGCATCCACTGGAGTACGAGTGTGTGAATGTTAGATACAAAGCACTTTTACACAGAGATAAAGTTTGTATTTATGGGTGAATTAGGCATGTTGTAAACAGTGCTTTGAGTGCTCTGGGAGAAGAAAAGCGTAGAAATCCAGAAAAGTGCTATATGAGAATCAGTCCATGTAAACGTACGTTATTTCTTTACTTCCTGTATAATTACGTTTAGGACCCCAGCAAAACGTCAGATGTGTTTGTACTACTGCCAACACAACATTTTCCCCATATGTAATCTTTCATGAGAAAACTCTGGATTGATAATGTGAAAGTGTAACTAACCTTGAAGAAGGTCATGGATGCGCCGTCTTCTACAACTCCATATTCTATCTTTGTCTGCTTGGCCAGATCATCAGCAGAGTCGATAGGCGACTCCATCCTCTCCACAGTTAGGAAGGCTGCTAAGTTTGCCGTGTAGGAGGAGATAATGATGAGTGTGAAAAACCACCAGATTCCTCCTACAATTCTGGTGGAGAGGGCTTTCGGCATGAGCTCAGATCCTGAATGGAAGGAGCAGAGGAGCAGGTGAGGCTGAATACAAGATTAGGTTTGTGAGTGGGCAACACCCAGACTGGGCCAGGTCTCTGCATCTGCTGCCTGGATCACACACTCAGACACAAACACAAAGATTGGACAGAGTGGGCAGCCACATGGTTGAATATTTCCCTTATGTGTTCTCTTTAACTTTGGAACTAACCTAGTTAAAACAATCAAATTAATAAATTCTTAATTGCAGTAGTAGTAGTAATTAATGCCTTAGACAAACCAAAAGTCTTTACTCATGCTACCCATCTCTGACAGAGCATTGCTATAACAGGATTTCATAAAATTGGATTGGACCACAAGATGTGTCAAAGAGGTGAATATTCCAAATGTTCCAAAACAGTACAAATAATGAATAATAAAATGTTATTTTGGCTCTTAAATGTCAACAATTTACTGATTCCTTATTTTTTTAAGCTATTTAAAAACATTCTGAATACATTCTGTCTTATATACTGACGGAGTTGCAGAGGATAACACTGTTAACTCATAGAAGACCTGAAGGTGGTGGCTGGAGAAAGGGAGAAGCAGCATTTCCCGAGTGAAAGGTGATGATAGGCCAACGATGGATTCATACGATACGATAAGTCTCATGTTATCAGATGGTTGCAACATCTCCCTCTGTATCGTCTTGATGCATGCTCAATCATCCAGATAAGTAAATCCACAGAAGTTGATTCTGGTCATCTGGACGTAGTGTTGTCATCGGGAGAAACGTTTCATCTCACTGAAAACGCTACATCCAGATGAACAGAATCAGCTTTTGGGGATCTCCCTCTGTATAATCTGTAAATCTCTGAACTTCTGTACTGATATGTCATTAAAAAAATACATGCATACAATTGTACACCTGTCTTTTTGACCTGGCTGCAGTGACAGTGGCACAACACACAAAGGTTACAAAAATACAACGTGCATGAAGTGACAACAAAAAGGTGGAAAACGGTAGCAAATGCAACGTCATTTTTGGCTCACGCTGCCGTGTAAAAGGGCTGTGCAGTGAACATAAAAATGGCTGCTGCTCCCATGACATGCACAGTGCTACAAAATGGATAGATGCAACACTGTGGTGCAATATTCTAACAAAAGGTTCAAGAAGGTTCTTGATAAGGTACAAAGACTTGTGCCCTGTGAAGAGTGCAATGGCAGTACCGTAAACGAATAAAGGTAAAAAAGGTCCAAAAAAGTATTTTGATTTCAGAGTGTGCATGTAACAGAGATTTACAGACACTGAATGCTCTCTTAATTCATCGACCTTTCAGATTTGCAACTAATTACCAAAGTGAAATTACATGTCAGCTTTTCCAAAAGATAAACTCTGCATAAAAACTATGCCTTCAGGGAACTGCTGTTGTGATTTGGTGCAATATATATAAAACTGAACTGAATAAAAATCTCAGTAGATTTATTGTGATTCCACTGATTGTGGCCATTTCTACAAAGTATAGCTGATGCTCAGCTTATCTGCTGTAAAGTTTGCACTGACTCGACCCTAGTACGTTTCTGGTTTATTTTCTTTCTTCTTCTTCTCCTAAGCCACTTCTGCACTTCTGACACTATAACACACTTTATACACCACTTAAAGTAATTCTCCAAAAGTTGATTCTGTTCATCTGGATGTAGCGCTTTCTGGGAGAAACGTTTCGTCACTGATCCAGGTGACGTCTTCAGTCTCATCTGACTGCAGGTCTCAATCTTATAAACAATACATTTGCATAATGACTGAAACCAGCCCACTGAAGGAACAATGGGCTGGGAGGTCAGTTCCTTAATCTTAATTATGCAAATTCTCATGAACATTGATCAACAGCCACTGATCAATGACCACTGATCAATGGCCATGAGTACCATTCACAGAGAGTTGGGGAATGGCTGCAATCACAGCATTGTAAGATGGCCGGTTTGAGGGCAGAGTCAATGTAAGATGGTGACAGATATACCCTTAGGCCCCTCCTCCATTCAGAGATGGTCTTTCCCTTTTCACGTAAATGGCCTCCTTGACTCCGCCCTCAAACCGGCCATCTTACAATGCTGTGATTGCAGCCATTCCCCAACTCTCTGTGAATGGTACTCATGGCCATTGATCAGTGGTCATTGATCAGTGGCTGTTGATCAATGTTCATGAGAATTTGCATAATTAAGATTAAGGAACTGACCTCCCAGCCCATTGTTCCTTCAGTGGGCTGGTTTCAGTCATTATGTAAATGTACTGTTTATAATATTGGGGAAACCTGCAGTCAGCTGAGACTGAAGACGTCACCTGGATGAGAGACAAAACGTTTCTCCCACAAAACGCTACGTCCAGATGAACAGAATCAACTTTTGGAGAATTACTTTCCTGGATGATTGAACATGCATCAAGACACTTAAAGTAATGCTAGGGTCTTTTTTTCATTAAGTATTATCCAGAATGTATGCAGAGGATGAATGTATACGTGGGGGTAGAGTGGGAGTGAGGGAGGTTTGTTGCCCATATGAGAAAGGTGGGTCTGAGTTATAGCAGGACTATTTTATTTAAATGGCTTAAGCAAATCTGGGATTTTTCGCATTCACTCAGAGAGAAAGCTCTTAGAGTCAGAGAGAACTCTGTGTGCCACTCCCTCTGTGAGATCCTTGATCCTAATACTAACTTCTCATCAAGCTGTCTTTCTTTCTCATAGTCCCTGAGTGAGCTGTCTAGTAGGGAGGGAGTATGCAGTGAAAGACATGGCAGCCAGCTGCAGCTTAAACCTGGTTTTATGGATTTTGCAATGGAGTGTGCACAAGGTGGTTCATGCCTACCAACGTTCTTTCATAGTCCAGTGCCTTCACAACTAATGACATTGCATGGAAACATACATTCTCTCAAAATATGTAGTGGTATGATGTAACACAAAGCTAGAAAAAGTATTTGGACATAAGGAGAGAGACAGGATTGTATTGGTTAAATGCTTAATTATCACATCCGATCGTGGCTCAAGAGTTGGCAGTTCATCTTGTAATCGGAAGGTTGCCTGTTCGCTCCCCAGCTCTGACAGTCTCGGTCGTTGAGTCCTTTCTGCAAGACGCTTCACCCGTTGCCTACTGGTGGTGGCGCCAGTGTCCGGCAGCCTCGCCTCTGTCAGTGCGCCCCAGGGCAGCTGTGGCTACAATGTAGCTGCCATCACCAGTGTGTGAATGTGTGTGTGTGAATGGGTGGATGACTGAATGTAATGTAAAGCGCTTTGGCGTCCATAGGGACTAGTAAAGCGCTATACAAATACAGGCCATTTACCATTTTACATTATCAGGAGGGTTTTTTTTTTATCTTTAACGAGAGTGTTAGTTGGACACTTTCATGTGCACTCACTGGTTTGGTAGAATTTAAAACCACTACTGTCTGTAACGTGCAGGAAATATGTTAATACACATTTTTATGGAGTTAATAAATAATGTGATAAATCCTCCCTATCTATTAGAAGGAGCGACAATAGCGGGAATACAAGAAATATAAAACAAATATGTTCTGAATAAAGAAATGTAATTCCTGCGAAAATACAGTAATTGTAAAATGTTCCTAAAATATTGTTATATTGGCATTAAATCTTTAGTTAAAGGTTAAAATGGTATGAAAAGTGATTTGTGATTTGAAAGCAGTATATTATTAGGTATATTCAACCATGGCAATAACGTCGCCCAGTAGGGCCAACAGCCACCCATTTTGTCCATTTTTAAAACCACAACTCAACATGAATGAGAACAAACACACATTCATCAGTGCTGGTAACAATACAATGTTTGTTCTGTGTGGGACCCATGACCAGCAATCAGATGCAGGTATTACCAGGTTTGGACTTTTTATACTTTTGCACCAGAACAGAAAACAGTGGGCGACCTTCAGAGAGGCGAGCGTAGACCAAACAGAGCCTGGTTGGGGCTGACTGTCATGTACCCAAGGTAACGTCATGACCAAACAGCACGTCCCACAGTTTTCTGGGGGGTTAGGCAAGCCGCCCGGCAGGGGAGCCTCTCCACAGTGCAGACCAGCATACTGTTATGTAGCTACTGTGTGTTTGTCGAGACTAGTCCCACAGTCTTCTGGCTCCACATCTTCTCAACATGATGTCTCTCCATCATCTATTCTGCTGACTTTTTAGTGAACACTAAACTACAATTCAAGCTACAATGCATGACATTTACTGAACTCTTTTTCAGATGCTACAAACATATGCTGAATGCTTATCAGATGTTTTCATTTGCTTTGTTGGGGTAAAGATATGAAAAAATCTATAATTTTATTTACTTATTCAAAGTAACTGGAATACTTATGGATCTGTGTTACAAGCTAATCTGGAGATATTAGTAAGCATGGTCTATAAGTAAGTCAGAGCATCCCACTAGCTAAGAGAAACATATGCTATATAAATGCCAAGCCATTACATTCTGGAGTGACTGAGTAATGCAGAGTTTTGCATTGTCCATGTTCTGAGACCTGTATAGTTCATCTGAAAAGTATTCACAGTGCTTCACCTGATCCATATTAGTTTCATGTTAAATTTTCCAAAGTTGATTAAATTAATTATTCACCTCAGAATTCTAATCACAAAACTCCTTGATGACAAAGTGAAACAAAGTTTTCTTGAAAACAAAAATGTAACATGTATAAAACTTTTCACACCTTTTGCGTGACACTGAACATTGGGCTCAGCTGCATTCTGTTTCCAGTGATCATCTGTCGGATGTTTCTACAACTATGTACGTCAGAGCACAAAGTGAGCCATGAAGTCCAAGGAACTGCCTGTAGACCTCTCAGACACGGTTACTTAGAGGCACAGATCTAGGGAAGCGTATAGAACGATTACTGCAGCATGACTGTCCCAATGAGCAGAGTGGCCTCCATTATCTGTAAATGGAATAAGTTCCTAGAGCTGTCCATCTGGACAATCTGAGTGATTAAGGTGACCAAGAATGTGATGGTCACTGTGACAGAGCTCCAGCGTTGCTCTGTGGAAAGATGAGGACCTTCCAGAAGGACAAACATTTCTGCAGCTCTACACAAAGCGCTATATAAATACAGGCCATTTACCATTTACCATTTACAATCACACCTGTATGCCAGAGCTGCCAAGCCTCAGTAAAATAGTTTTCTCACCTTTTTATAATTTCACAAGAGTTATACGCAACCATTTTTTCACTTTGTGATTAGGGGTGTAAAAAATAATTCTGAGGTGAAAAATAAGTGTAATCCATTAGTTTAGATTAGTTAGAGGAATAAAGCTGCAACAGGTGTGTAACAAGTAAATGTTGTGACTACTTTCTGGCCCCTCGAGCTGACTGATGTTGTGATTTGGTGCTGGATAAAAAAATGCACTGTAATTTTCCTGTTAGAGCTGTTCAGTTTTCATCATGTGAGCTAAAGTACTTCGATGGGTATTGTGATTTATATTATTCTCTCTATTTTAGTTCACCCTGCTGAAGTTTCACTGGGAAGGCCTTGAAAAAGTCTGATGGAGCCTGTTGCAGCACAATAACGACTTCCTAGTGTGTTGGTTGTGCAGATAAATGCTCTCTCTATACTGTGTGTGTTATATAATCAAGAAAAAGTTCAAATTGATTACTGTTACTATAGTCAGAAGTTTCATTCTTTTAGTTCTGTGAGTACAACAACCGAACTTGGCCACTATCATCTGTGGTGTTTTTGGAGCCAGACGTGAACTGCTACTTAACCTGATTGGAAAACATTATCTCTCTTTGAGGCCTAATGTATACATAATTTGCAGGAAGACCAAAGCACACTGATGAGATGGGAAATAGTTTAAGCCATAATGACTTGCGAAAAACATTGTACTGATTTTAGTATTTCATGAAAGTGAACACTTTGTAAATGTGAGTTAGCATCAACCCTTAATGGTATAGCACTCTGAGCCACTCCGCTACTGGATTCACTTTTCTGACGCAGTAGCTACATCTAACTTTTATATACAGTCCAGTGTGGCAGCGTGGAACCACCTGCACAGCTAGATGCCATTAAAGGCAAGCTTTCTTATTTTCCTTCTTGTCATTTGCATAAACTGATCCTTTAACACAATCTGGGATCTTGCAGCTACTTCCCTGTGTGCTCCATTCCAGTGTTTTGTTGCAAGTCATACATACAGTATATACCATGCTTTCAAGGCTTTGCACGCAAATGTTTATGATATGACATACAGCATATCTCTTATTGTGTTATTAAATATATAAGATATTGGTCGCAAAAAAAAAAGTGTATACCAAGTTGGTAGCACTTTCTATTACAGCTCAGTAATAATGCAGTAATAGTAGAGTAACAATGGGAAACAAGAGCGTAACAATGTAGTATTTTCTAAGTTATTAGTATGCAACTACCGAAGTAATAACCACTTAATATCCAAGTAATATCATTTTTGCAACAGTGGTTACAGCTGAGTACTGTTACGCTTAAATATATGTAATTGGATAACAAATCTGAGGTTAATAATGTGGAACTACAGCTCGCTAATAAAGTGATAATAGTAGGGTAATAATGCAGAAACAAGAGCGTAATAATGTGGTAATTTTATTACATTCAGTTACCTGCAGTAGTTTCTGTGAAATAAGAAAGAAACAGAGCTGCAAAATACAAAACTGTCCTTTGTTATTTAATAATAAATTAATAACTAATATAACATCAAATCCCAATAATATATTAATAACCTATTAAGACAAACTTGAAAAGTGAGTGAGTATCACCTGGAAACACCTGTGGTAGGTTGTGTGTAATAAGCATAAATAGAACAGCCGGCAAAGAGCTGGCTGCCAGTAGGTGGCAGACTGCTGCTGTCGGACTGCAAGGTAAATAAAACCCTTTTTTAATTCCTTAACTTATATTTAGGACCATGTCTGTTGTACTTATTTCATCACATGCTGTCAACTTACACCACGAACAAAGCAGCTAACAGCAGGTTAGTAGCTAACGTTAGCTTACCAGATAATACTTAGAGTAGTTCTAAAAACTAAGATTGCATAAAAGTAAGATCGTCATGAAATAAGCTCACCGTTATTATTGCAAATATGGATAGAGAACTAGATGTGGTTAGTTATACTTTCAAATATATATATATATATATGTGTGTGTGTGTGTGTGTGTGTGTGTGTGTGTGTGTGTGTGTGTGTGTGTGTGTGTGTGTGTGTATAACACTCCAGTTTTCATCGGTTAAGGTGAGGGGGTTGGAGGTGTGGTGTACTCAGAATACAGCTATTTACCACCAGTAAATTTTGTAGTGGTTTATTTCTGATTATAAACATAATGGTGCACTGTTTCAATAGGACAGTCTGTATCTGTGAAATTGTTGCTCAAAGAACTGCCAATTACATCACACTTGTTTTAACATTGTTGTTCTTTTAAAACTTAAACTTTAAGTTTGTTTTAAAAGTTTTTTTTTTACCTGCTTATTAATATGCTATTAAATAGAAACAAGCAGTTTCTGTTTCCTGCTTGTTACACAAAAACTACCACAGGTAACTGAATTGTAATAACTTAGAAATTGCCACAGTATTGCGGTCTTGTTTCCCCGTTGTTACTCTACTGTTACCATGTTATTACTGAGCTGTGATAGAAAGTGCTATCATAAAGTGTTTCTATTTCCATTTCTGTTAATTTTCTCAATCTAAGGGTGCTGATTAGTTGAGAAGATTTGGCAGAAGGAAAAAAACAAACACAGAAAAGTTTACATTCTCACAGAAAGTCATACATCTGATCCATCTCACATGTTTTGGGTGGGGATACCTACCTGTTGTGATGGCTGCTAATAGGTCAGGAATGTGAGGAGGGAGAAGGAAAGCATGCAGGAGCACCACTGTCATATGCTAATCACATTGCTCAAAGTCTTCTCAAACCATCCTGCTGGACTACACGTAAAGCATCTAGCTACATGCACAGAGGCCCCCATGCATGGTCATGGGCCTGGTCAAAGAGCAAGGTTGACCCCCAGCAAAAAAGTGGGACTTGTGCTAGAAAAAGGGGGGAGGCAGAGGCGTCTACCTTGCTGCATGAGAGCTCCAACTCCGAACCAGAAACTATTAAGCAGGGTGAAATTGTTTTCCACTACATCCGAGTCAGGGTTGCAAGGGTGGGGGTTATACCACTCGTAGGGACTAAACCTGTGACAATTAACAGAGAACATACACACACACACATATTTTTACTGCAGCTGCATAAAGACACAAGAGTATACACTGAAAGAGACCAAGAATGGTCTTCCTACCTGGGGAGACAAAGGAAAGAACACAAAGGTTAGTTAATGTTCAGAGACACTTCCCAAATCAATAAGCATTGCTATGCCAGCATGCTTGAGATCATGTTGCTGTTAATTTGATTCCTTAATGAAAAGCTCAGTTATCAAGATGCAGCCTAAAAATTCTCATCTGAATTCCCTTTGTGTGTTTTTCAATTTTATTACCATAGAATGGTTGGGGAGTGGGTTTGAGCAGCACTGATAATCCAAAGTGCCTCGTCATGTGGATGTGCTCATATCAAAGGCAGTTCCCGCTGTAATTTAATCGATGGGTTCTGAAAATAACTCCATCGCCAGCCGAGAAAAGAACTAATAATCCTTATAATCTTGAAGGAGCATTAATATTCAGCAGATCAAATGGTTCATTCCCATCATGCCCACGCCAGCCCTGGTGATCCCTCTCATTCAAAGCACTCTTCAAGCAAAGACAGTTCTCGTTTATTCATGTTAAATAAAAGTGACATTAGATTAGTAAAGGTTGATTGGTCTACGGTTAAGCGTCCTGACCTGATTTGGTTTGTGTTGAAGTAAAAGGGGGAACCAGCCCTCTATCTCGACTCAGCCCGACACACAGTCATTTGAACAATTAAATGGAAAAGCATAATGTAGGTTTTGTTCCGTGCAAGACGTTTTACTTTTCAAAAAACTCTGGAGTGGATGCTACTGATTCTAATGACATCTAATAATGATCAATAAAGTAGATAAAACTTCTGCAGTGTGTCACGGTTGTAATCCATTATCCTCTGGGGTAAATACAAGACTGTTATGAAGACGTGTTGCTTTATTGATAAAATGACAGCATTTTATCAGCATTAGTTAATAATGCAGAGTTAATAACAACATTGGTGGAGGTGTGACTAAGAGTGTGAATTGTTGTCTGTGTCTATGTGTTAGTCCAGGGTGCACCCTGCCTCTCATCCTGTGGTAGCTGGGATAGGCTTCAGCCCCCCTGCAACCATGACAAGGATACGCTGACGAGACTGGCTGGATGACAGCATTATAACCGTACACTGACACTGACCAATCTCTGTTGCTATTATATTATGGTTAGTGGCAGTGTTCCTTTTCAATCCTATAACAGTTAGAAGGGATATTGTGTATTGGATTTCATATGTGTGTTGTGTATGGATCTGTGAATGTGCCCCTGATTTTTGGTTTAAAACAATCCTCGGCATTAAAGCAGCTGTTCAGCTTATGATCCCCAGATTTGCCGGCTTGTAAAATTTCAATTCAAATTGAGTTCAGCTAAACTGCAACCTTGGAGGATGCAACAATGTGACCCAATCTCTTGTGCCTGTTTCTCAGTGAATTTGTTCCAGTCATGTTGCAAACAGCCAGGTACAGTTCACAATGAGCATGGTTAAGCAAAGTTGTCATTATTATGTGAATGACATGTTAGGCTGCTGCTACATAGCTTAACTTGTCCCTCACTATAGAGACGGTTTGCTGTCACTTCGATCTGATTATATTTTCCTAACATTATCTCAGGTCATCTATTCTTTGAGCAAGGGTAGCACAGAAGCATGAAGCAAAACAGGAGAGCTCATCAGTGGCACAGAAACAATGTTCTGCTTTCTGTAATCATCAGGCTCTTTCTGCAACAAATGCCAATGATAATGTATGATCATACTAATGTCAGGTGTTACTGAGAGTTCATCATTTATGTAAGTCGCCATGAAAATGAAAAGTATTTATGTGGGTTAAAAGTATTTGACCCATTATGTAACTCTCTTGTTATTGCCCTACAATCCTTAGTTTCAGTCTTACTGTTGTGTCTGTGTCATGAGGGATTTTTCCATGTGCTCTGGATTTGTCCTTAAACAGAGACACAAGCTAAGGTATTACTCATTCTAAATTGGCCGACAGCAAAGAAAAACTCTCGATACAGTGCTATGGAAAAATATGTGCCTCCTTTTCACACTTCCATGTTTCGTATCATTACAGAAATTTTAACATTAGCCAAAGATAATAAGAGTAAATACGAAATACACGTTTTAATAAATGATTTCATTTACTAAGAGAAAAAAAGCTATTCAAGTCTACCTGGCTCCATGTGATAAACGAATTGCCTCATAAATCTTGTAATTGGTTGTGCTTCCCTTGCCAGGAAGAACTGCAATCAAGCATTTGCGATAACTGGCAATGAGTCGTTCCCATCATTGCAGTCATTGTCCTGCTGCATAACTCAAGTGAGCTTGATTTTAAGGTCATTAAGTCATAGGCAAATTATGGATAGTCATCCAGGTCCCTTCACATCTAACCTTCAGTATCATGTTCAGTTTAATGTTAGCTTCATGGCAGATGTAACATGATTCAACCCCTCCAAAAAGTTCCACTTTTGTCCTGTTTGTCCCAGAATACTTCTTCTAACAATTCTGAGAATCATTGAGATGTTTTGTTGCAAATCTGAGCCTTTGTCTTTTGCCTTGGAAATCACAGAAAATATACTTTAGAAACTAAACTCGCTAAATGTGTGTGTGTGTGTGTGTGTGTGTGTGTGTGTGTGTGTGTGTGTGTGTGTGTGTGTGTGTGTGTGTGTGCGTCCTTTACAATTTCCAAGATCCATCCTGTGGGTCAGATCGGAGTCTTTGCCCTTGCATTAGAGCACAGGTGTCGAACTCCAGGCCTCGAGGGCCGGTGTCCTGCAGGTTTTAGATGTGTCCTTGATCCAACACAGCTGATTTAAATGGCTAAATCACCTCCTCAACATGTCTTGAAGTTCTCCAGAGGCCTGGGAATGAACTAATCATCTGATTCAGATGTGATGACCCAGGGTGAGATCTAAAACCTGCAGGACACCGGCCCTCGAGGCCTGGAGTTCGACACCCCTGCCTTAGAGGGTACTTCACCACAAAAGGAACAATTATATACTAAGTGAGCCATCTGTATTTTGGGTTTCTAATTATTTTGTTAGTTTAACATTCTGTGCTGTTTGTTGGTTCACCTCACTTTATTTCATTTTCACAAATCAAGAATGAATCAGATACAAACACTTACAAAAGAAGGCTCGACTGCAAACCAGAATACTGAATGCTGTTGGTTACATGGTGGATGTTAAGAGTTTAAGACTGGTAAAATTCACTTTTCTTATTAGTCACTTTAATTTAAATCTAATATCCATATAGGACTGCGGGATGCTGAGGAGTGACTTTAATATGAGCACATATTACCATAAATGTTATCATGAAAAGACTAAAGTCAATTATGCTTTGATATGACAGGCAGAAATATTGTACTTTTGAAAATACAGACAAGAATTAGAAGTCAAATCATGAGTCATAGTTACAGAGTTTAGATGAGAGACATACTGCAAAATACGGACAGATTATGGACGCATGATTTTATGTCTCTGTTTGTAATTGTTCTGCGGAAACATTTTGGTCAGGATGCTGAGGATGTGGCAACTTTGTTCTCCAAAATGTAACAAATGGCTAACAGATGGGATTTGGAAGAGATGTACTATATGTTTTATCACCTGCACCAGAAGCAGTGGAAAGGCTTTTTCTGTCATTAAGACAAACATACAGGGGATAACGTACCGTTACACTGACACATGTAACAGGAGGAAACAGGGCAGGTGTCAGAACAACACAGTCATAGTTCAGCTGTGCATTCATGTAAATTAAGCCTACAGCTGGAAAAGAAAGCTGCTCTGCTTCTACCACTGTAATTTCAGTCCTATTACTGTCTGTTTGGCAGTGTAGCACTCATACTTCAGCCACTGGACCAACAGTGATACACAGAATAAAACACAAGCATACAACATTAAATATGTAATGTGCAGTGATGGGAATAACAGCGTTACAAGCAACGGCGTTACTTTTTTCAGTAACCAGTAATCTAACTAATTACTATTCCTATCGTTACAATGCCATTACTGTTACTAACAAGAAAATGCGGTCGCGTTACTATTGTTTCAACAAACAGATGGTTGAAGCTGTGTTCAGTTTACCGCATCGTATATCAGCTGCAGGAAGTAGCTGTAAGTAATCTGGACGCTGCAGCTTTAAGCAGCTGCGCTCCCGCGGACAGACGAACACTTTTTGGCACAACACCTGGAGCTAAGGGGGGAAAACAATGGCATGAGTGCTGCTGTTTGACTGAGGAAGAATAAAGTAGTCGTGGTCAGCCAATCACATGACCACTTGAAGACAAAGCAACAAGGTGCCAGTTTATAAACTGTGTTGATGGGCCAGTAAAACCAGAGTCATGATAAACAATTTATACGGCGTTTTTCCTCAATAGTTTCGTCACGTTTACTGTCTGAGGACAGCGCAGCGAGACCAATCAAAAATGATGACATTTGGTTGTTTAGGAAGAGGGGGAAGATTTAGGAGTGATGGCAAGAGAGAGAGAGAGAGAGAGAGAGAGAGAGAGAGAGAGAGAGAGATTTGTGACGTTTAGCGTGTTTGGAGTGTGTAGTTAATGTGCTGTCTTCTGTAGTTAATGTGCTGTCTTCTGTAGTTAATGTGCTGTCTTGTGTAGTTAGTGTGTAGTGTTGTGGATAGTTCTGTGTCGTGTGTCAGAACAATGAGGCGACTGCTGTCTCCAGGTAGAAACAGGAGTGACACACCTGCTGCTGTCAGACCTGCAGGTATCAGGCTGTGATGTTTCCTTTATAGTGGACAGAAATATTTGCAGTGGTACAAATAACTTGTGTGGCATCTTATTGAAGAACAGCTGATTGTTCTGTAAACAGTTTGAAGTGGTTATAAAAAAAGGGTAAAATATAAATGGCTGCAAGTAATTTTGTTGTAAAACTTGTGAATATGATTTTAAAATTGTAATTTATATTTACATTTAAAGTTATGAAATATGATTCAATAAACATGTTTGTGGCTGTTACAGTAAAAAATATAACTTTCTACTCTGATTTTGTGTTTTTTGTCTGATTTTAGATCAGTTGTGTTAATACAGTTTGTCAAAATGAAAACATGACTAAATTCAGACACGTGAGGTTGTGCTGAAAAGAATGAACCAAACAAGGCAAAGGAAATGTAGGTGAAAGGTGAAATGTAGAGGAAACATCAGAAGTGGTCAAAAATGGCCGATTATACCCTGGACCCCAGGGTTAAACCTTTTGTTTAAGTAACGCAATAGTTACTTTTCAAGTAATTAAGTACTTTTAGAATCTTGTAACTCAGTTACTGTTTTGAAGAAGTAATTAGTAACTATAATTAATTACTTTTTCAAAGTAACTTGCCCAACACTGGTAATGTGTAGGCTCTCTCTTCCTCTCTCTCTCTCTCTCTCTCTCACTCTCTCTCACACACACACACACACACACACACACACACACACACACACACACACACACACACACACAACTTGCTTTTTATATCTGAGTGAGGACATCCAGTTGACATGATGCTTTGCCTAGCTGCTTACCCTAACCATCAACATGAACCCTTAGTCTAAACTAATTATAACCTGACACTAAACCCAGATTTTGAGCCTCAGAGATGCCTCCAAACTTGTGGGGCCTGGAAGGAACTGTTGGTCCCCACAAGTATAAGTAACAGTCGGATCTTTGCTTTGATGTATAAGTGTGATAAGTGTGCACACATACACACACAAATATATATTCGCAATGAAACTCAGCTGTGGGTCTTGCTTGTAATATTTTGCCTGTTAAGACCCTGTGTTTTACAGTGTTGACTGAAATGTGTGTCATCTCATCATTTAACAGATAAATGTCCACGAGCACCAGTCGATTTACATTTCCAATCAAAATCCACAGCTAACGCAGAGAGTTGAATGAGCTACACAAAGGTGACATGTACATTTCTGTTTGTTTCAGTTTTTTTTATAGTACCAAATATAACTTTTATAGTACCAATTAAAAACATCAGTAAGGGCAATATTATGGATATAATTCCAATAGGTTTTTCCCTTTTCACTATTCCCTATTTGAATGAGTCTGTGAGCTACTTAGATCAACTGGATCTTTTTGGAAAGACACGTCTTCTCAAATCGTGTGGTAAGAATCTAAAGTAAATGACATTTACCTCATTTGTATGGTTACCCCCGTAGGAACTGAGTCAATAACAGCTTCCAGCACAAAACTCTGGCAAATCAAATGTGAAAAACTAACCGCTGAAAGGGGTGCAGCCAAAAAGTATCCTTACCTCATTTGAATTGATGTAAAGACACAAATCACATTAAGAAATAATCTAAAACAAATAAAGGAAGCAAAACTCATGTAAATGACTATATACTACAGAAAGCAGAAAGTGGGTGAGAAGACATTCAAAATATTCACCAATCAACCACAACATTAAAACTACATGTATTGGGGATGCCATGAACTCAGGCACACCCCACAGTTGAACCCAACTAGGACGCTGGCAGATCAGCTGATCTCAGTGCCAGCCCTCTCTGGTTGCTCAGCTGACACAGTATAGGTCCAACCCAGCTTCTCTTATTGTGCTGTATCTGACTAATGATATATCATATCTGTTGCTGTTTATGACTTCTCTGCTCTTTTCTTTACTGGGGTAGTGCATAAGGAAGGATGCAGCAGAGATGCACAGGGAGGGAGAGTTTTGCTTGGCAGCTTATCCAGCTTAACCTGGCCATGCTTCCCCCACGGGGTAGCATGGCCCAGCTAATATAACACACAATGTAGCCATTGTGTGTTATATTAGCTGGGTAAGGTTAGTTTTGTCAAGAGAAATGAATTTGTTTATTTATTCATTTTTGAATAAATGGATGGTGAACTTTAATTTACCTTTCACCAATTATGCTGTTGTGGCTGATCGATTACAATAAACTAACATAATAATTAATAGTGTTCAATGAACACATATTTTTTTAAATCACATAATTGGGACACATTCCCAAAATTTTCTGTTCACTCTACATATTATTTCTTGTCAATTTCCCATTTCACAAAGTTTTGTAAGACTCGAACGTCCTACAGTCTACAGCCAAACCATGCAGCTGTAGCCCAGCATGCAGTTGTGTACACAGGAGAAAAGACGGAATAAAGTGAGGGGGACATTTATACACTTACCAAGCACATGCTTACTGTAATAATAAATACAGATAGGTGCATATTCTGAGCCAACTTAGATGACAGTTGCTGCTTTATATTCTCTTGTGTGATCATAACGCCAGTAACATTGGAAAACACGTTTATTAACGGTAAAACTGTTGGGTCCTGGAACAAGGTGCAAGAAGGCTGGTGTGTCTCCCAAAAGTTTTACAGTTAACACAAACTTCCCTTTCTCTTTTTACTTCACCGGGCTCCAAATAGCAACCACGAGGACAATCAACCAGATCAAACTGGTGAACCTTCAAAGAGCACTGGCCAACTTCAGTCTTTGAAAGAATCTGTTTAGACAAATACACACTACATTTACATGTAAAGACACTGATGTGTATTTAGATAGAAATGTGTTAGTAGTCTCTTTAAACATTTCCCATGACTATTTCCTGTTGGCTTGAAATAAAATATCTCCCTCTGCTGGTACTACAGCTTACTGCAACCTAAGCATGCGTGTCCTTTTCATGCATAAGAGAGGCTGACGACCGCATGGTGCACCAGCATGTCTAATACACGCTTTGCCGTGATATCGGGTTGGAACACAAATTTAATATATCATGACCAATCTTTCTTTAAATTTGAGCTACTGTCAGTTTATGTCATGCAAAAATAGAAGAATTTAAGTAATACATTACAAGGATTTGAAAACGATATGTCTGTGATCCCACTGTGTGTATTATTGTGTTAAGTAGTCCTAAATTATCTAAATTACCTGCTGCATAAGTATCATATGTCGCTTGTATCTCAGACATTATTACTTACTTACGTGTGTGTCTAAATTACAGCTACTAAATCAGGTAGAGCTGCACAGCATTGTTAAAGATAAACTTCCTTTAAAACACAAGTCAAAAAAATCAATTTTTAAGACATTCATCGAGTAGAGCACTAAGGAGAAGAGACCAAAGGACTGCAGCCTGCACTGGGTCCACATCAGGCTTTCACAGTACAGAACTGTATTTTATTTTAATTTTCAAGTGTTCAGTTATAAAAGATTATTTTACGAAAGAAATCCACAAATTAACAAATTATTCTGTATCATAAATGTGATTTCAGGATTTGTAACAATCCAAAAAGTTCTAAAACTGTTTGATAGTTCAGCAAGTTCAATAACAACACTGGAGGCCAACTTCAAGCCAGCTGCACAAGTCACCATCAAGGTCATATTTTGGAGATGCTCTGTCCCTACAGCTGTTCGGCATAGGCCTGAATCCCCGAAGTGAGATAATTTAGAAGAGTGGCTACGGATACCGACTACGGAATGGAACAATCTGAATATCATTTGGAGAAATGTAGTCGGATGGTAACTAAGAGAAGGAAAGTAGTCAGAACCGAGGGAACTGCACTACCAGAAGGTAACATTGCAGATATCAAGGACAGCTTCAAGTAACTAGGAATCCTACAGGCAAATGAGTTCCATGAAGAGGCTGCTAGGAAAGCCTGAGGAATCAGCTGAATGGGAAGAACAACATCTGGGCTATCAACCCCTACAGGCTGCCAGCTATCTGATATTCTCCTGGGATAATAAGATGGACAAAAGAGGAGATAGAAGCCACTGACACTAAGACAAGGAAGCTCCTTACCATGCACAGAGGGTTTCACCCCAAATTCAGTACCTCGGCACTGTACCCTAAGTGGAAAGAAGAAGGCCGAAACAAAGATCATCCATGAGCACAGAACAAGCACAAGATCAAGAAAGGCTTGGGTCTACCAAGTGTTGCACCAGGCAAGAGGCTGTGCAGAGATGCCCCTGATACAATCCAGCACATCTGTGGTGATACATGCAGCTGCACCGAGTGAGAGCACCATCAGGAAAAAGGAGCACAAGAAACTCCAGAAGTACCAAGGTCTGAGAAAAGAGCATCAGCAGATGTGGAGGGTGAAGGCAAAAGTGATTGGAGCAGTTGGTTCATTGACCCCCAAGCTGAGTGAGTGGCTCCAGCAGCTCCTCTGGATCTCAGGAACAACACCTAGGATCTCTGTCTGGTTAGAAAAGATTAAACTAGTTCTTGCTTTTTACATATTCAGCGATGGAGCAGAGGCAGCAGAGAAACTACAGATGAGCTTGTCATCAGATTCGACTGAAACTGTTATGGGTTGTAACTGGAAAATATGAGACAAAACTAGCTAAGAAATTGTCACATTTGAAGCAAGGTGAAGGAATTAAGAGAAAAGCAAATACTACATGATCTGCGAGACACTGGGGAGAGTGAGGGAAAGGTGGGAGAGGGCAGCAGCCTTCACATCTAGCTCGACACATCACACATATGCACATATATGAATGCACAATCTCTTTGCCACCCTCTCAGACACATGCACACAGGCTGATCAACGTACAGCTTTTCTTTCTGAAGTGGTTCTGTGTGTGTTTGAAACTTATGTACTAGCATCAGTGTGAGCAGATCCAGGCCACTTATAGACTAGCAGCCACATTAAATGACAGTGTGAGGGGAAACATTTTGTTACAAATGTCTAACAGTGGTACCCGTGTACCAGCATCGATATGATCCTTGCTGGTTAAACTGTATTAAACACGTTACACAGCAATGATGTCAAGTCCAAACTTTGACCACTGATTAGTGTGAGCACTCCTTCTAAGTGACTGCATGCTCTCCATTCTGTAATTACAGACATGATCTCGTTAGTGGGACAAGACTGAGCAGTTGTAGCTAACTGTGTGTGTGACTGTGTGTGAAGCTACAATCATTTGAATCACTTTAGTAACATGTTACCTGGCTATGACAAACAGCACACAACTGACACCCAAGTAAGCCAGCAGAATATACATCCAGATATCAGGCGAGAGGGGGTTGAGGAAGGAGAAGACCCCAGGGTTGGTCCCGTTGGGCTTGCGGTACAGTATACTTATACCCAGCGTCATGAAGGGCTTGGAGAAGTCGATAACCTTCTCGCGCACATATGTGATGGTGAGCGGAGCCACTGCAAGATCAGCTTTCTGTCAATAGGAAACATAAAAGGAAAGAGGAATAGGCTATAAGTTATGGGTACGGGAGGAACGTAGAGGCAATCAAATTAAGCAAACAGGGTCTTTACACACTACAGAGTCTGTCTTGAGGCACTTAGCTAGAAATTTAAAACCCTCTTTATCTTTCCACCCATCAAGAACACCTCCATAATTAAATTCACTTTTTGCTTTCTGGAAACTAAATCAAAACATTCAGTTATTTCCTCTGTCTGCTTCCTCCTGTGTCAGTGTAGACAAAATAAAGACGCTGCGGATGTGAGGACACTTGGTTAAGATGCTGCAACATGTTAGCTTATAAAAATATCATTATTGATTTATTTTTTTAATCAAAATATTAATGCTTGTTTCCAAAGTTTACATATATTACATTGTTTGGAAACCATTCTTAGACAGCAAATGTGCTACAGAAATAGGAAAATCACACCACTACATCTTAGGTGAAAGCTATGTTGGTGTTGACAGTTCATAAATCTCAGGCTGCATTGTGACTCTAAATTCTAAACATCCACAGCAAGGTCAAGTAGCTCATTCCTCAAAGATATATCCTTTTTGTATTATGAAGGTTGCCACTTAAGGATAAATAGACTGAGCTCACTGCTGATAGATGGAAGTCTATGATAACATGCATCTGTGAATCCAATCACACTATTTAAAAACAACAACAAACAAAATCAAACAAAACAGCAAAACCGGAGGCTCTGTTATGTTCTAGAGAATATTTTGGTCCCATGGTTTCTGTGTACCTGAAGTTTCACTGCAAATCAATCAAAAACTGCTCACTATTAAACATTAGTGAGATATCAGTAAATACTGAAATAATCACGTATTAAGTGAAAAATGAACAAAAGATCCTCTCGAGGGGCAACTTTAAGACGACAAGGAATGGTTTTACAATTGGAGGATGCTGATATTGTTTCCCTCGTCGTCTTTTCTGTGCTTTTGACTCGGCTGGCTGACTCAAATGAGGTAACCTCCACTTTCTGTGCATTTTGGTGGGTTCTTTCACATTTTGAGGGAAGCCAACTGAGTTTAATAACAGATGAAGTGACATGTTGATGCTCTCATTTTCAGCATCTACATGGATGTTCAAATGACACAATAATTATTTTGTAATAATTATTGAGCCAAGCGCTACATCAGATAAATTCTTAAAAATCTGAATCTCTTAGTAAGGGCCAGGTAACAACAAATAAAAACACACTGAGGTTAATTATGGAGTTCCACAGGGTTCAGTGCTAGGACCAATTCTGTTTACATTATACATGCTTCCCTTAGGCAGCATCATTAGAAGACATAGCATACATTTACACTGCTATGCTGATGACACCCAGCTCTATCTGTCCATGACGCCAGATAACACACACCAACTAGTTAAACTGCAGGAATGTCTTAAAGACATAAATAGAATAGAATAGAATAGAATAGAATGCCTTTATTGTCACTATACAGTTGTACAATGAGATACAGAGCATCTCCTACTCAGTGTAAACATGCTGGGGGGGGGGGGGGGGGGGGTACAGTTCTGCAGCGCTATGTACATATGGACAGTATTAACATAGGGAAAAACACACACACATATATATATATATATATATATATATATATATATATATATATATATATATATATATATATATATATATGCACATTATATAACGTATGACGCCTTTTGTATGGCCTGCTTTAACAACGTGCTAACCTTATTTACAATCAATATTGTATGGATGTAATAATGTGCAGGGTGCAAGATGCTAGCAGGCAAGGCATACATGGAACGCCATAACCAAGTGGCCGGCATAGTGTACAGGAACATCTGTGCCGAGTATAACCTGGAAGTCCCGAGGTCAAAATGGGAGACGCCCCCAAGGGTGGTGGAGAATGACCGAGCTAAGATCCTGTGGGACTTCCAGATACAGACGGACAAAATGGTGGTGGCTAACCAACCGGACATAGTGGTGGTAGACAAACAGAAGAAGATGGCCGTAGTGATCGATGTAGCGGTTCCGAATGACAGCAATATCAGGAAGAAGGAACACGAGAAGCTGGAGAAATACTAAGGGCTCAGAGAAGAGCTCGAGAGGATGTGGAGGGTGAAGGTAACGGTCGTCCCCGTGGTAATCGGAGCACTAGGTGCGGTGACTCCCAAGCTAGGCGAGTGGCTCCAGCAGATCCCGGGAATAACATCGGAGATCTCTGTCCAGAAGAGCGCAGTCCTGGGAACAGCTAAGATACTGCGCAGGACCCTCAAGCTCCCAGGCCTCTGGTAGAGGACCCGAGCTTGAAGGATAAACCGCCCGCAGGGGCGTGCTGGGTGTTTGTGGTTATAAAATGTACAATATACAAGACGTAAGTAATATGTAATAAATAGTGTTGTGTATATACAGTTGAGTTATTGCACATGGAATTGGTATTGCACAGTGGTGGCCCATAGAGGAAGTGGGAAGTGGGGGGCTGTGTTATCGGTGCATGTGTGAGTTCAGGGTGGTTATCGCTTTGGGGAAGAAACTGTTTTTGAGTCTGTGGGTTTTTGTGCTGATGCACCTGTGGCGCTTCCCTGAGGGAAGCAGGCTTAACTTGGCCAGGGTGGGAGCTGTCCTTGATGATGTTTGCTGCTCTGCTGAGGCAGCGGGAGGAATAAATGTCCATCAGGGACGGGAGAGGGCAGCCGATGATCTTTTGTGCTGTCTTGACCACACTCTGAAGCCTCACTCTATCTGCTTTGGTGCAGCTGCCGTACCATACCGTGATGCAGTAGGTTAGCAGGCTCTCAATGGACGAGCGGTAGAAGGTCAACAGCAGGTTGGAGTTCAGCTTGTACTTCCTGAGGACTCTCAGGAAGTGCAGCTGCTGTTGGTTCTTCTTGATGACCGCTGAGATGTTTCCTGTCCAGGAGATGTCAGCAGAGATGAGGACACCAAGGAACCGGAAAGTGTGGACCCTCTCCACACACTCCCCGTTGATGTAGAGGGGGGCCAAGTCAAATCAAATCAAATCAAATCAAATCACTTTTATTGTCACATCACATGTGCAGGTACATTGGTACAGCACATGTGAGTGAAATTCTTGTGTGCGAGCTTCACAAGCAACAGAGTTGTGCAAAATACAATAATGTAAACAAGCAAAATACAAGAATGGCTACATCTGAAACCAGTGTTGGGGAGTAACGGAATACATGTACCGCCGTTACGTATTTAAAATACAAAATATGAGTAACTGTATTCCGTTACAGTTACCGTTTAAAAAGGTGGTATTCAGAATACAGTTACTTTGTTGAAATAAATGGATTACACTGCGGTACTTTCCTGTTTCATATTGTCGCGGGTCAGGACTGTTTGGTTTTGTTTGACAGCTACGTTCTGTTGTTCCAGGCGGCAGCGTTACGGTTGCCATGGTTACAGGGTGACGCTCTCTCTCTCTCTCTGCGACTGTGTGTTTCCTGGGTGAGAGAGCGCCTTTCGTTGTTGTTGTTGTGCTAAGCTAACAGGCAGAATGCTACAAGCATAGCTCTAAAGAATGTAGCATCATGGGCAGTGTAGTCCGTGCTGCAGGGAGAATGGACTGCCATACACGTTATGGATCTGTGAGCGAGAGGAGGGAGAAAAGGGGGAGTGGAAAGGTACGAGTTGTCATCGAGGAAAAACGGGAGCTGGAAGCATCTAAATATAATAATAACCACTTCAGTCAAGAAGAGTGCCTGACGAGCCCAGTTGTAAGTAAGGTATTAAGACTCGACTGTACACCGTGTTCGTGTTTTCCTCTGAAACAATAAGCTCCGTTGGAGCAGCCTTTCAACGCCTCTCTCTGTCAATAAAAGTTGACCCACACAACAAAGTAAAGCTATTTTTCGGCTACGAGCCGACAGGGACCCCGCCGTATTAGTCAGAGGTCCCTTTACTACAGTTCGGAGTCGCGGACCTTCAGTAATAGTAATAAATCACATAGCAATAGTACATTCATGTTGTTGTAAAAATCATGATAATATATTAAGTAATCCAAAGTATTCAGAATACGTTACTGTCTTTGAGTAACGTAACGGAATACGTTACAGAATACATTTTGGGGCATGTATTCTGTATTCTGTAACGGAATACATTTTAAAAGTAACCTTCCCAACACTGTCTGAAACTAATAAATATATGTACAATATATAATAGTATATGCATTTCTGGACGTGTATACTAAATATTTTCTACGTGTGTGTGTGTGTGTGTGTGTGTGTGTACACATATTTTACAAATTAAATAGAGTAAACAATAAATAAAATATATAAAATATACAGAGTTGAGACATGTGCAAAACAGTGGCATTTATATACAGTGTGGAGTGCATAATGTTAAAGTTCCAGTAGTGAAGCTGAGGTGTCTATGACGTGTTCAGCAGTCTGATGGCCTGATGGAAGAAGCTGTCTCTCAGTCTGCTGGTACGGGACCGGATGCTGCAGAACCTCCTTCCTGATGGAAGTAGTCTGAACAGTTTATGGCTGGGGTGACTGGAGTCCTTGATGATCCTCCCCGGTTTCCTCAGGCAGCGCTTCCTGTAGATGTCTTGGAGGGAGGGAAGCTCACCTCCAATTATCCGTTCAGAGCACCGCACTACTCGCTGGAGAGCTTTGCAGTTGTAGGCGGTGCTGTTGCCATACCAGGTGGTGATGCATCCAGTGAGGATGCTCTCAATGGCACAGTGATAGAAGGTCCTGAGGATGCGGGGCTCATGCCGAATCTTTTCAGTCTCCTGAGAAAGAAGAGGCGCTGCTGCGCCTTCTTCACTGTTTTGTTTGTGTGTACTGACCACGTAAGATCCTCAGCCAGATGTACACCAAGGAAGCGGAAGCTGCTCACTCTCTCCACAGCAGCGCCGTTGATGGTGATGGGGGTGTGTACTTCTCTGCACCTCCGCAAACTTCACAATGATGTTGGAGCTGTTAGTGGCCGTGCAGTCGTAGGTGTAGAGTGAGTACAGGAGAGGGCTCAGTACACACCCCTGTGGAGCACCAGTGTTCAGTGTGATGGGGGATGAGGTGATGCTGCCCAGTCTGACCACCTGGCGTCTGTCAGACAGGAAGCTAAGGATCCAGCTGCAGAGGGAGCTGCTCAGTCCTAGATCCTGCAGTTTCCTGTCCAGCTTCGAGGGAACGATGGTATTGAATGCTGAGCTGTAATCTACAAACAGCATTCTCACATACGTGTCTCTCTTCTCCAGGTGTGACAGGGCAGTGTGTAGTGTCAGGGCTATGGCATCATCAGTGGACCTGTTGTGGCGGTATGCGAACTGTAGAGGGTCCAGTGAGTCGGGTAGTGCAGAGCAGATGAAGTCCCTGACCAGCTTCTCAAAGCATTTGCTTACGATGGGGGTCAGGGCTACAGGTCGCCAGTGCTGTGTCTCCTCAAGTCAACAATGAGCTCTTTGGTTTTCTTAGTGTTCAGTGCCAGGTTGTTTTCTGAACACCAGGCTGCCAGCTTCAGGACTTCCTCTCTGTAGGCTGCCTCGTCTCCCTTTGAGATGAGTCCGACTACCGTGGTGTCATCAGCAAACTTGATGATGAGATTGTTGTTGTGGGTCGAACTGCAGTCGTGGGTGTAGAGAGAATACAGGAGGGGGCTCAGCACACAGGGAGCCGGTGCTCAGTGTGCGAGTGGAGGAGAGATGAGGGCCGAGCCTTACAGTCTGGGGCCGGTTTGTGAGGAAATCCTTTATCCAGGCAGGAAATCCTTTATCCAGTCCTGGATGGCCGCTCACTTTCTGCTTCTTAATTCAGATCAAACTGAGGTTATTGTACTTGGCCCTGAAAAGCCTAGAAATATGGTATCTAACTAGATTCTTACTCTGGATGGCATTACCTTGGCCTCCAGTAACACTGTGAGGAACCTTGGAGTCATTTTTGACCAGGACATGTCCTTCAATGCACATATTAAACAAATATGTAAGACTGCGTTCTTCCATTTGCGCAACATCTCTAAAGTTAGAAATATCCTGTCTCAGAGTGACGCTGAAAAACTAGTTCATGCATTTATTACTTCCAGGCTGGACGACTGTAATTCATTATTATCAGGAAGTCCAAAAAACTCACTGAAAAGCCTTCAGTTGTTTTCCTATTACTATTTCCTAATAAGATTAAGTTTTCTCTAGAAATACCACAAGTTTTCTACTTATTTCTAAATATAAAACTTTAGAACATCAAATCAGTAGTTTGTCTCAATTCATTTGACTGGACTTTTCTACTTTGTTCAGCTCAATTTAGCACGTCATCCTCAAGTAAGCTTCTCTCTCAGCGTACACTTCCTGGTCTTTTGAGACCCTGTCTACTGCAGTCACTTTCTGTCTAACTCAAGCTTGCACAAGACTCACAACTTGCAGAGAAATGGGCCCTTTGACCATGAAAATATCTGTCACGACAATCTCGCACTGCACTGATCAAGAAGAGAAGCAGAACAGAGGAGAGAGGAGAGCTGTGAATAAGTTAAAGGAGCCTCGACCCCTTATGGGTGCTGCTTCTAATGAGGTCAGATATTGACTATTGGGCAAGCAGCCTCTTCCATTTTTCTGCCCATGCAGCTCATCCTAACTGGGATTTTGTTAGGTGTAATGCTCTACACTGTGAGCAGATTGTGGGTGGTTGTGTGTATGTTTTTAATAAGCTCTATAGGGGAAACAACTCACAGATGAATCTATGCTCTTCTTGCATCACTGTCCTGTCAAATTGGGCTTGTTGTTCTCTTTCTGTTTTCATTCTTCACTTTCCTTCTTGGTGAGTCTGTAATACTCCTCACTTCAGTGAAACTTATTTCCAGCATTTGGCTGTGAAACGAATTCCACAGTTTAAAGAAGTCACAAAAGCAAAGACAACACCCAATGTAGTGATTGGCTATGGCACTTGTCCTACATTTGATAAATTCGTTTTTATCTTATCAACAAACCACTTATTTTAGCTAATCAATGAATTATTGTCAAAAACGTCAACTGACTATTTAACTGACTACAATCCAATCTGGCCCACGTCAGTTCAATTTAAATTTATAGTACCAGCTCAAAACAACTGTTTCTTCAAGGTACTTTACATTGTAAAGTAAAATATTACGTCATGAAAAAATAATAATCTCACAATACCCAAGCACTTGGCAACAGTGGGAAGGGAAAATTCCCATTTAACACAAAGAGACTGAGGCAGCTATTTGCCATTAAGGTTGAGGTGTGAGGGAAGAAAAACACAGAGAGAAAGAACCAAACACAAACTATGGCAGAGAGAAGACAAACTCTAATCACATGCAACTGAGTCAACAAGAAATGTCCAGTGAATTATGGGAAGTCCCTCAGCAGCCAGAGCCAATGGCAGCATAATTAAGGGAGAGCTTAGCCCTCGTTATAAGTTTTTATCAAAAAGGAAAGTTTTAAGACTAATCTTAAAAGTATGGAGGGCGTCTGTCTCTCAGATTCAATTTAATTCATTTCAGTGTTATTTATACCGCCCCAAATCACAACAACAGTCGCCTAAAGGCACTTTATATTGTAAGGTAGACCCTACAATAGTACATCCAGAGAAAAACCCAACAATCATATGACCCCCTATGAGCAAGGAGAATTGTTGTTGATAAACACCATAAGTCCATTAAGTTCAGGATGATCTTGTTATTAACAATATTATAACTTCTTTCAAAGGCAAAAGAATGAGATCACAGATACAAGGGGTGAAAATAAGCTTTTTCTCAAGGGTGGATGGGCTCTCCCTTAGCATGGGATGAGGAGTTTGGGAGGGGCTCAGAGTAGAGCCACTATGCCTTCACATCATATGGGGACACTGAATCCAAATGGACCATGTTCTGCACCTCAATTGCTAAGGCTGCTCAGGAAGGCCAGCTCTGTTCTGGGATGCACCCTGGACCCAGTGCAGGTGGTGGGAGACAGAAGGACTGTGGCCAAAATAACATCTCTGATGGACAGAGTCTCCCACCCCATGCATGTAGATGTTGCTGCAGAGCTGCTTCAGTGACAGACTGCTGCGTCCTCGATGCATGAAGGAGCGTTTCCGCAGGTCCTTCCTCCCTGCAGCTGTCAGACTGTACAATCAGAACTGCTCCCAACAAACACAGATGTTTACATCTGCGCTGTAACTGCAATAATTTAACCAACCGATTCGCACTACAACCTGGGTTTGCCTCTTATCTGTAGTTAATTTTATTTAATTTAATAACTGTACAGTACTCTGTTTATAGTAACCACTGTCCTTGATGTAAATATGTAAGAAAAAATGTGTATGTTTCTGTTCTGTGTCCTGTGTACTGTTTGTTTGTTTGTATATGTGTCTTTTTGGCTGCTGTTACAACCAAATTTCCCCTTGTGGGACAATTACAGGATTATTCTATTCTATTCTATTCTATTATGCAGCCGCAAAGATGGTTGATGCCTGTCATGGTGTCAGTCCATGAACCAGACAGTGGGCACTGGAGAATAAAGGAGCCTTCAAGCTGAAGAAGTCCTACTACAGCTTGGTTATCATGTGGGAGGCATTGCTCGTGGTTTGTGTGGTAGCAGAAGTAAAATCTCAGGTGTGCGAGGAGCTCGGTGAGGCCATCAAACAATGCCTTTGGTCTGCCTTAAAGTGATTCTAGCCAACCGTCAGGCAAGCGCTCTACTTTTACTGTGTATAGTAGTGATGGGGCGCTGCTGACTTCAGCTGAGGATATACATGTCCTTCTCAACAAATTAGCATATTGTGATAAAGTGCATTATTTCCTGTAATGTACTGATAAACATTAGACTTTCACATATTTTAGATTCATTACACACAACTGAAGTAGTTCAAGCCTTTCATTGTTTGAATATTGATGGTTTTGGCATACAGCTCATGAAAACCCAAAATCTCTATCTCAAAAGATTAGCATATTTCATCCAACCAATAAAAGAAAAGTGTTTTAATACAAAAAAGGCAACCTTCAAATTATTATGTTCAGTTATGCACTCAATACTTGGTCAGGAATCCTTTTGCAGAGATGACTGCTTCAATGCAGCGTGGCATGGAGGCAACCAGCCTGTGGCACTGCTGAGGTGTTATGGAGGCCCAGGATGCTTCGATAGCGGCCTTAAGCTCATCCAGAGTGTTGGGTCTTGCGTCTCTCAACTTTCTCTTCACAATATCCCACAGATTCTCTATGGGGTTCAGGTCAGGAGAGCTGGCAGGCCAATTGAGCACAGTAGTACCATGGTCAGTAAACCAGTTACCAGGGGTTCTGGCACTGTGAGCAGGTGCCAGGTCGTGCTGAAAAATGAAATCTTCATCTCAATAAAGCTTTTCAGCAGATGGAAGCATGAAGTGCTCCAAAATCTCCTGATAGCTGCATTGACCCTGCCCTTGATAAAACACAGTGGACCAACACCAGCAGCTGACATGGCACCCAGACCATCACTGACTGTGGGTACTTGACACTGGACTTCAGGCATTTTGGCATTTCCCTCTCTCCAGTCTTCCTCCAGACTCTGGCACCTTGATTTCCGAATGACATGCAAAAGTTGCTTTCATCCGAAAACAGTACTTTGGACCACTGAGCAACAGTCCAGCGCTGCTTCTCTGTAGCCCAGGTCAGGCGCTTCTGCCGCTGTTTCTGGTTCAAATGCGGCACCTGTAGCCCATTTCCTGCACACGCCTGTACACGGTGGCTCTGGATGTTTCTACTCCAGACTCAGTCCACTGCTTCTGCAGGTCCCCCAAGGTCTGGAATCGGTCCCTCTCCACAATCTTCCTCAGGGTCCGGTCACCTCTTCTCGTTGTGCAGCGTCTTCTGCCACACTTTTTCCTTCCCACAGACTTTCTCTTACCGTACACTACTAAATCTCCATTTGCACTATTTGCCTATTTGCACTACTCTGCCTGGTTTACACTCAATGTCACTTACCCATTATATTGTATATTATATAGCTTTCTTGTTATATGTAAAATTGTATTTATTTAAATTTTTACTTTTTAATTATTTTACTTGCATTTTTAATCACTTTTATATTTAAATATATTTAAATGTTCATTTGCTATTTATCTAGGGATTGAGAGTAACGCAATTTCTATTCTCTGTATGTCCTGTACATGTGGCAGAATCGACAATAAAGTTGACTTTGACTTTGACTTGACTTTGACTTGACTTCCCACTGAGGTGCCTTGATACAGCACTCTAGGAACAGCAATTTCTTTCTGTGTCTTACCCTCTTGCTTGAGGGTGTCAATGATGGCCTTCTGGACAGCAGTCAGGTCGGCAGTCTTACCCATGATTGCGGTTTTGAGTAATGAACCAAGCTGGGAGTTTTTACAAGCCTCAGGAATCTTTTGCAGGTGTTTAGAGTTAATTCGTTGATTCAGATGGTTAGGTTAATAGCTCGTTTAGAGAACCTTTTCATGATATGCTAATTTTTTGAGATAGGGATTTTGGGTTTTCATGAGCTGTATGCCAAAATCATCAATATTAAAACAATGAAAGGCTTGAACTACTTCAGTTGTGTGTAATGAATCTAAAATATATGAAAGTCTAATGTTTATCAGTACATTACAGAAAATAATGCACTTTATCACAATATGCTATTTTTTTGAGAAAGACCTGTAGATGAGCAGTGGAAGGAGATATTGAGGACCTCATTCATCCCACTGAAACATCTTCTGTACAGGAAGCAGAGTCTGAGGACAAGGGCTGACCATCACTGTTGGAGTGGCTGTAGCTCAGGTGGTAGAGCAGGTCATCTACTAATCAGAAGGTTGGTGGTTTGATGTCTGGGTTGGTGGGTGGGCCTCTGCAATATTGTGTAGAGCTCTGGGATGGTGCCTCTGTATTACTGGAAACTGATAACTGGAAATGTGCTCCAATTACAGACAGAACACAGGGTAACTGGATCATCTGTTAGTCAACTAAAGGACGAACAAGGCCATAGTATGTTAGGGTCAGTATGTTTGAGGGTGTGTGGGAGTTTGCCCAACCAGTCTGCATGTGGTTTGTAGATGTGGAAAAAGCTTTCAACAGTGTCACTAAGGTTTATGTGTTTACTTCAGTTATTTCATATTAGCCTCATTATGACCCCAGTTGGTTTCATTATATAAATACAAATAATGTTTAGTTAAAATGACTAAAAACTAAGTGATATCACAAACAAGGCCCTTAAATAAGCTTTTAAGTAATAATATAGATTGTACATGGGATAAAAGCTCCAAGATTGTTTATACTTTAGATAAGTATACGTTTAGTTTTACGAAACATGCAAATTAACTTTAACTTTGCAAAATCTTTTTTTCTTTAAATGGCATATTTACAGAACTAATAATGCCATGAGAACAAGTAAGAGTTGCTATTATTATTATTTTGCTATTGTTTATACAGTAAATTACAAGCTGGTAGTCCATTTATGTTAAATATGTCAATAGAATGAGGGTTAAGTAACTGAAAGTTCTCCATAAATAAAATGCATCACTAAATTTGATTGACTGATTGACTGAACCACTTTTATAATGATTGAATAATAATGCAGAAACTCACATGATCCATTAGCTCCTTGACCATGCCATTCCACTGGCCTGTGTTCTCATCCTGGACACCATATTTTCCATCTTCCACCAGGCGGACCTCGAAAGTAAAGCCTAGGATGTTGGCCAGCTCTCTGAGTAGATCGATGCAGTAGCCCTCAAAGCGGTCGTTTCCATAGAGTGGTTTGTCAGACTTCTTGAACATCACGTATGGTTCTTCCTGTTGGGCAAAATAGGGAGGAGGGATGAGTCTTAGCAGCACTTTCCATCTTTTACCTACAGATAAAGTGTATAGGTCATCTGATATGTAAGCCATGCAAACCCTAACATAAACTCCCCAGGTTGGTAAAGCATATATAAAGCTGCTGTGTGTGTGTGTGTGTGTGTGTGTGTGTGTGTGTGTGTGTGTGTGTGTGTGTGTGTGTGTGTGTGTGTGTGTGTGTGTGTGTGTGTGTGTGTGTTTTCCAGTCGTCCCAGTTCTGTGATGTGAGTTGGGGTTGGTACAAAGTGAGGCATGACCATAATAAGAGATAATCCCCTCATATCAGTTACTGTGTGCATCTCTCGGGCACGTCAAACTGGCGTTGGGCACAAGCTCAGCTTTCGGGGTTCCACATGCTTTAACAATAAGATAAGAGATGCTGATAGACAGACACAAAAAGGAGAGAGCAAGAGCTGGCACATACCCTGTGTTCACATGAACAGCTGGAGAAAGCTGTCTTTTTTCAAACCATTTCCTTTCTGCCTCCCGCCTACTGAGCATCTCCTTCACCATGTCCTTCTCGTCTCCCTCCACAGCTCACTCCCGGTTTCCTCCTCCACCTGCTTCCTCCTCTTTACACCTCTGCTTTATGCACCATCTGTCTTTTTTAGCCTTAGATGCTCATTCGTGCAGCATATCCCTCATTTCTTGTTTCTCGCAGACAAATAAATCGCAAAATATATCACCAAGCAGGTGTTATTTATCAGATAACTGTGGCATGACTGAAAAAAAATCATTTAAAATTGTTAATAGCTTTGACATGGTTTGTCACGTTCCTTAGATTTGGTCCTGGGGTTTTCAGTTTTGCTGTTTTAGATTCCTAGTTCGGATTCTTAGTAATATATTTGACTATTTTTTATTATTCATTGTTGTTCGAAAATTTCAAGTACTGAGTTTTGTTTTTGTTGATTGTTTTTGTTCCTGTTTGATTCAAATAGACTGTGTGGAAATCACTGAGAATTAAACTTCTGTTTTTAATTTTTAGTTGTTATTGTCATGCATTTCAGTTTTGCAATCTTGTGTTTTGTTAAATGTGTAATATTTGTACTTTTTACTTCTCTCCGTCTTTCGCTGTCTGTTCCTCCATTTTTCTTCTTTCTGGATTAGTGTCTTGGTTCCCTTGTGCTAAATGGTAAAATGGTAAATGTCCTGCATTTGTATAGCGCTTTACTTAGTCCCTAAGCACCCCAAAGCGCTTTCCACTACATTCAGTCATTCACCCATTCACACAATTGCAGCCAGGAGGCAGCCTGGGATCAAACCACCAACCTTCTGATTAGTGGCTGACTTGCTCTGCCACCAGCATCGATGTGCTTTATTTTGTAAGAGAAGGCTGTAAAATAACAGAGAGAAATCCCAACATTCATAAAATCTACTTTGTACAAGCACTTGGCGACAGTGGGAAGGAAAAAGGCCATTTTAACAGCAAGAAACCTCCGGCAGAACCAGGCTCAGCGAGGGGTAGCCATTGGGGCCAGTCTGAACCATTTCGGGGTGATAGGAGCGAGTCTAAATTAGTTCTCTATTTTTTTCCTCTTTTGTAGGTTATTTTCTTTCATGCTTAGCACTGTTGTCCAGCTATGTTTGTAATTAATTTTTTCGTGTTGAATTGTTGAATAAAAGTTTATTTATATATCCCTCTCTTGCCCCTCGTCTATCCTTCAAGCTCGGGTCCTCTACCAGAGGCCTGGGAGCTTGAGGGTCCTGCACAGTATCTTAGCTGTTCCTAGGACTGCGTTCTTCTGGACAGAGATCGTGGATGTTTTTCCTGGGATCTGCTGGACCCACTCGCCTAGCTTGGGAGTCACTGCCCTGAGTGCTTCGATTACCACTAGGACCACTGTTACCTTCACCCTCCACATCTTCTCCAGCTCTTCTCTGAGTGCCTTGGTACTTCTCAGCTTCTCATGTTCCTTCTTCCTGATGTTGCTGTCACTCAGTATCGCTATGTCTATCACTATGGCTATCTTCTTCTGCTTTTCTACCACTACTATGTCCAGTTGGTTAGCCACCATGTGACGGCCAGTGGGCTGGCCTTGTGTTTTGTTTTTTCTTTTACCTGTTTCTTGCAGGTAGGTGGAGCTGACCCAATTAGTGATGCAGCACACCTGAGAGGCCAGTCCCAGTGTATATAAAGACACCTTGACTGAACCAGGGTGGCTGGCTTTGGTGCTGTCGCTCGCTGTCTGGCACCCATTTTGTTCATTTGGAAGTTTCAGTTATGGCTGTTATGTCCTTTACATTGTGTCTGTGAAGGTTCTCAGTCATCCAGGTCATCGTAGTCAAAGGAGCTTGCAAAGAAAAGCGTCTGGACTTCTTTAAAAGGAGCTTGCAAAGAAAAGCGTCTGGACTTCTTTAAGAACTTAAAGAAGTCCAGACGCTTTTCTTTGCAAGCTCCTTTGACTCCTTTACATTGTCTTTAAGTTGTTTTACCTTATTTTCATTAAATATGTCTTACAGCCTTTAAAAAACCTGTGTGTGGTCTCCCATTTGTTTGTCACTTCCTATGAGTCGGGTTGTGACAACCACCAGTTTGTCCATCTGTATCTGTATCTGTATCTGGAAGTCCCACAGGATCTTAGCTCGGTCATTCTCCACCACCCTTGGGGGCATCTCCCATTTTGACCTCGGGACTTCCAGGTTATACTCGGCACAGATGTTCCTGTACACTATGCCGGCCACTTGATTATGGCGTTCCATGTATGCCTTGCCTGCTAGCATCTTGCACCCTGCTGTTATGTGCTGGATTGTCTCTGGGGCATCTTTACACAGCCTGCACCTGGGGTCTTGCCTGGTGTGATAGACCCCAGCCTCTATGGATCTTGTGCTCAGAGCTTGTTTCTGTGCTGCCATGATTAGTGCCTCTGTGCTGTCTTTCAGTCCAGCCACCAATAGGATTTCTGGACGTCAGCCACTTCCTCTATCTGGCGGTGGTACATACCGTGCAGGGGCCTGTCCTTCCATGATGGTTCCTCCCCTTGCAACTCTTTCTTGGGTTTCTACTGCCTGAGGTATTCACTGAGCACAGAGTCGGTCATGGCCATTTTCCTGATGTACTTGTGGATGTTTTGTTGTTTCATCCTGGACTCTGGTACTGATACTCACCAGTCCTTGGCCTTCTTCCTACCGCTTAGGATACAAGTCAAGTCAAGTCAAGTCAAGTGGCTTTTATTGTCATTTCAACCATGTACAGTGGTACAGTACTGAGTGAAATGAGACAACGCTCCTCCGAGACCCTGGAGGATACAGACACAAGACAGTGCAATGGAAATGTGTGAAATGCTGAGTATTGTGCAAAAGTAACTTGCTGTCTCAGGGCTTGCAAAATTTCAAAATCCCTGGTAGCCCTTCAGGCAGGCACTCTTCAGTTTTCAGTTTTTTCAGGGACTCTGTCGCTGAGCTATGTTTCTGTGATAAAAAAAGACGCAGCAGTCTCTAAATTCCGGCTGCGTGGTCTGCTGGAGTCGGATGTAGTCCAGTTTATTGAGAGGAAGATGGATGGAAGAACCGGTTGGCTTGGATTTGCTCTTAGCCTATTACGGACCGCACCACGCTTGATGCACTTCCGCTTCCTCACGCAGCGCTTTCGGCAACATGTCCACTGGCCACCAGCATCAGACGATGAAGGACAGAAGGCCCGATTTCCATAGCGCTTCCAGTAGTTCCGGGTCAGTTTTTGTGTGATGCTTGTAATTTAGAAGTGTTTGCCGTTGGTAAACATGAACACCGATTGTTCTGGTGTCCATGTGGCTCAGAGGTTATCATGAAAATTCGATAGAAAGCCCAAAAGTACAAAAACAGCACAATTTGGTCTTGAGTGGCCGCTGCTGTTCCCACGCCACCAGTGTGCTGCACTTGGGGTTAAACATGCATGGTAAGGAGCTTCCTTGTCTTGATGTCAGTGGCGTCTATCTCCTCCTTTGGCCAGCTTATTATCACAGCAGGGTACCTGATCACAGGCAGGGTGTAGGTGTTGATAGCCTGGATCTTGTTCTTACTGTTACAGTTCAAGTACCCTCTGCAGATACTTGATGGTGGTAGCTTTCATAGTGGCCTCTTTGTGGTTTCCATTTGCCTGTGGGATGCCCAGGTACTTGTTACTGTCCTCTCTGTTTGAAATGTTGTCTTCTGGTAGTTTGATCCCCTCAGTTCTGACTGCATTCCCTACACTTCTCCAGTCTGAACGACATTGCGGTGTCTGTACGTTAGGTGGTAGAAAGGAGGCCGGGGACTGGTGAGTGTCAAAACCACAGTACAGGATGAGACAAGGAACATCCACGAGTACATCAGGAAGATGGCCCCAACCAAGCCCGTGCTCAGTGAATACCTCTGACAGCAGAAACCCAAGAAAGAGGAGGAAGAGGAGTAACATTAATGGAAGGACAGGCCCCTGCACGGTATGTACCACCGCCAGATAGAGGAAGTTGTTGACATCCAGAAATCCAACCAGTGGCTGGACAAAGCTGGACTGGAAGACAGCACAGAGGCACTAATCATGGCAGCATAGGAGCAAGCTCTGAGCACAAGATCCATAGAGACATTCCATTTTACTCCAGCTCTGTCTAGCTACTGGTAGGACTTCTGGATGTCAGCTACTTCCTCTTTTTGCTGGTGGTACATACCGTGCATGGGCCTGTCCTTCCATGACAGTTCTTCTCCTTGTTCATCTTCTTCCTTGGACTTCAACTTCCTGAAGTATTCACTAAGTCACGCAATCAGTTCTGGCCATCTTCTTGATGTACTGATGGATGTTTGTTTTCTCATCCTGGACAGTGGTTCTGATAGTCACTAGTCTTCGGCCTCCTTCCTTTCACTTGATGTACAGTCACAGGGTGCCATCATAACACCACCTTTCTGGACTCAATGCAGTAACACTTTCCGTTCTTCACTGGTTGCAAACTAAAGATGCATCCACAAACGGATCTGCAATTAGAAATCAATTAGTAAATCGCCATGTCTGTCTTACTGTTCCATGGTGAAATGTCAAAGCTCATCACTAAATAGGTAAGTGGTGCTGCCTCTGCAGCTATACAAGCCTTTTCATCCCATTTATTTATATAGCGCTAAATTGCATCAACGTCACTTAAGGAGGCTTGATATCTTAAGGTAAGATGCTTCAGTTATGCAGAACGTTACTCCTTCTTGTCCTCGAATGGACTGTGGGTCATCAATGACCTTTCCTTGTTGCATCTTTTTCAATTCCTGCATCACCCCATATGTATGTACTTCAACAAATCATGTTTTCTTAACCTGTGATTCTGCTTTCCTGTTTCCAAGTCACTCTAGTCTACAATTTCTTCCATGTCACGACATAGCTGGCTGGTGGTATCAAAGTCTCCCTCCTTTCTCCTGTTCCGCCAGCTCTCAGTCTCATTATAGTCTTTGTGCTCTCGCCTAGCTAACAGTGGCCTTGAACCTTAATGCAGACTCTCTTTGTTTGTCCTTTTGCTTTATAACAGGCCCTTTGTTCTTTCTGCCTTATTGCATGCGCTGGTCCTGTCCCGGCCTTCAACAGCCTTCAACCTTAACACAGGCTCTTCTTTCTCTCCTGACCTTTGACAAACGCTAAGCCCTTGCAGGCTCTGTGCTCTCTCTCCTCTTTGCAAGCCCTATCACACTCTCTCTGCTCTCCATCGGCCATCAGCAGCCCCATGCCTTAACCCAGGCTCTTTTCTCTCTTGTCATGCAACTTTCAGCCTTTTGCAGACTCTCTGTTCTCTGTCGGCCATCGGTGGCCTTAATCTTCTCTCTTCTGTTTCTTATCGTTCGCTTGCTTTTCTGCTGCACTCTAGCCTTCAGTGGCCCTAACCCTTAAGGCAGCCTCTCCTCTTGGGACTGCTTTTGCCAACTTACAGACTTTTCGCAAACTCTCTGTCTCTCACCTGCTGAACATCAGCGCCGGGCCTATCAAAGGCCCATTGTCTCTATCTTACCTCTAGTCTGTCCTCACATCTCATTTTGGTTTCTCTCCACCAAGCTTGCCCTCGAGCATCGTCACAGGCTCATTCTGCTGCTCTACCCTTTGCTCTCCAGACCCAGTTTCTAATGTAATGTGGTGCTTATGCATGTTATGCCTTTCCCTGTGCCATGCATTACCGCTAACGTTCATGTGTTCCATTAGGTCAGATCTCAATGCCACGGTAAGATTGATTTTTTTTCTTTGGGGGTCATGCCCTAACTCTTATCATTGAGGGGATTCAGTTGTGTTGTCCTACTGTGCTGGACCATCAGCATCTAACCCATTAAATACCACAAACTGAATTCTGTACATTAAGAAATCAATCAAAACCATAACTTTAAACTGAAAGCTTCATTCTTTTTGCATTCACATATTGGTGTGGTTGACATTCACCATCATAATTTTGAATTTGAGAGTAACAGTCTGCATCTCTCCCATAGCTGTGCTCTACCCCAAAAATAAAAACAGGAATGTGTGTCTTTTTTAACTGCACTGCAACTGTCTGTTATGTCACTGGACACATTACTGTGTATGTAATACATCTAATAGAGCATACCATGGCTCTTGGACTGCAAGACTGCAAGAATACTGATGTAATGTTGATGAAAGAGCAGAAAGCACTGTCTAGATAGTGATCAATATCAGTGAGACAGGAATGTCAAGACATGTAGTAGTATTTGTTCAAGAATAAAGTTTAAGGTGAAAATAAAAAAAGGAATTCAATAATTTGTAATATATTTATATTATATTTAAAATAGACACATACAGTCAGGTCCATAAATATTGGGACATCGACACAATTCTAACATTTTTGGCTCCATACACAGCAATGGATTCCAAATGAAACGAACAAGATATACTTTAACTGCAGACTGTCAGCTTTTATTTGAGGGTATTTACATCCAAATCAGGCGAACGGTGTAGGAATTACAACAGTTTACAAATGTGCCTCCCACTTATTAAGGGACCATTGAAAAACTATTGAAAAACAAAAGTTGTATCCAAGATGGCCGACTCCCAAATGGCCACCATGGTCACCACCCATCTTGAGGAGTTTGCCCCCTCACATATAGAGATTGACAGACCATGAGACTTTCGTGCATTGCATGCCGGGAACTCGTGGCAAAACAATCCAAGTACCGCATCAAATGCAAGCATTTGCAGCACCGCAAAACATTCATTCTTCGGTTCCAATACCTTCTTGCTTTTTCTTTGCCCCCCCAAAAAAGGTATGTACAAAATGAAGGAGAACAATACCGGTCTGTACAAAGACAGACTTGATGAAAAGTCAAAGAAAAGATACGAGGAAAAAAATCAAAGGAGTGAAAGGGTCAGACCCTTACGAGCACAGAGTGGACAAAAGACGGTTAGCGTGCTGCCCAACTTTCACCACGCTCAGATTTATAATTATACGGTTCTTGGAGTGAGTGCATACACTCATGAAGTTTAGTAACTTCAGGTCACTGCAACAAGCCCAGGTACAGTTTACCGACAAATGGGTGCAGGACCTTGAAATGTACCGCGTAGAACGAAAGACCATCGTACGAACAAAGGTAAGATTTCCAGTCTCACAAATCGTCTTCATAAATACATATTCGTTAACCGTTTATTAATATAACCTTTGAGCTAAATGGTAATTAATTAGTAGTGGAAATAATTTCTGGTTCGCGTTACAGAAATGTAGCAGTGACAATAATACTATATGCTGTAATCGTACTGGACAATTAGTGATAGAAAACAACTGTTTTATCCTGTGAATAAAAGTATATGTTTTTGTCAGTGTACCATGGTAATAATAGAAGCGAAACGCAATATTGTGTCAGGACAATTCACTATTTATGCACAATAAATAAAGGAGCATATAGCGCGACAATTTCTGTTCAGCGCCAGACTTGCTTGTAACCTATATCACCAATTATGATAAATTACATAATAACTACAACAGAAGACTGACCTTTGTGTAAATGCTTGGAGCAGACTAACCTGTGAGCTGGAGTGTTCTGAGACGTTATATTTGGTCGTTGAATGGCTGCAATCCAGGCCATCCGTGGCTCTTTGTTACTTCGGAACCATGGCTCGAACAATTTCTCTTTCTTTGTCTTCAACGACGTAATCCGATAACAACCGATCTCTTTACCCGTCGGCTTCCCGTGGCTCTCATGTGACCGGCTATTGCAGTTAATAATACCACAGCTTCTTGCCATTTTTTGTGTTTCTTTTTATCGATGTGTGACTGATTTCAATTGAAAGTCTGCGTGCGCTAGTACCTCTTGCCACGGGTTCCCAGAATCCTTTGCGGTCTTACCCCTGAATGACGTCACAGTTCAGGCCACTATTTCTCAGTCCAATGCTAAATATGCCAAACAACATTGTTGCTGACATCTCCCCGGCCATTTGTTTCAACCAGGGGACCGGGTCTGGCTCTCCACAAGACACCTGAAACTTCATAGTGAATCCAAGAAACTAACTCCCAGGTTTATTGGCCTGTACAAGATCACAGCCACAATCAACCTAGTCACTAATCGATTAAGTGACCAGACCCTGTTTTCCACACGTCGCACCTTAAGCAACACATTACCTAACCACTTTCACTGCCGTGTTGGAGTAATCAGCACCCTGCAGCACCAGGCAGCAAATATTTCCTCTAAGCCAGAAGGGAAAAAAATATTAAGAAAGCTCATAAAACATGTGGTCGCTTTCAACACCAGCTGTCTGCCATCTACAATGCCATTTTGAGACCCCTTCTCAGCTGCTTTAAAGCCCATTCGCACCTTTTGTCAGGTGATCTCAATAGGTTACATGATAGGGCGATGGACAGTCCCACAATGGCTTCACTCGACACCTCTGTTGATAATCACCCATGCCCTTTTAAACACCTTGGCTCTACCATTTGCTTTTAGAACTGAAGACGCTTTTTGGATGGGAGGTGAATTGATTGAGAGAATTCCAGTCGCTTTTCTTTCCAAGCTCTTTAGATTACCATGACCTGGATGAATGAGAACCTACACAGATATTTGCATGAAATACTAAAATGTCTCAGTTTAAACATTTGATGTTTTCTATCTTATATTGTGAATAAATCTGGGTTTTCCATGATTTGAAAAACAGTGCATTCTCTTTTTATTCTTATAATTAAGTCCTAACGTTTTCGGAATTATTTTTTTTATATGGTAAAGCTTTAACGGTTCTGGTGGCATGCTCATGATTACCAACATGAAACAAGGGAAAAAGAAGCAAAAAAACTAAACAAACCTCTTAATGTGGAGGAGGGGTTTGTGTGATCTGTGGTTTGTATATGAAATTTGCCCCCAGTATGGTTTTCCAAGGCCAATTGGTCCTGCATGAGTGATGAGACCAAATGTGATTCACAAGATGATGACAACAGCAACGAATCATGTTACCTCAACTGTATCAAGGTTACCAGGACCCCCACTCATTTTTCACATGTTCTGAGGAAAAATTTTCCACAAAAATACATCATGTTTGTTGTGCGTCTGTGTTACACAAGTATTACAGAAAATTCAGAATTTCAAATTGTTTTCTCACAACACGTTCAATGTGTAACAGACTTAAAAGTTAGGGATGTGGCTGCTGTAATAGATAAATAGGTGGTAGCACAGAGTGTAGAACCCAGTTCCTGTCTACAAGGCCTCATCTATAATCCACTGGAGAATTTTAATGGAATTGTCTTGTGCAGTTTTATTAATGTATCAGTCCTAAACAGTAGAGATATGTGTGCATTGCACTCATACAATTTGTTTTTACAGCTTTTTTTACAGAGATAAATTATCAGCTTGGTCACACTGATAATTTACAAACTCGAAAACTTGAAAATGTGGAATCCAAACCCAGTGGGTGAAATGATGGTTTCATCTTTTATAGTCTATGTACGTTAATCATGCTTACTCATCTCCCTTTGACTGCCACACCAAGAAAGAAGCAATGGAAAAAGCCTTATGTGCTCACCCATTTGGCTGAGCAGATTGATAGCTTTAATGTTTAAACATGGTGATAACCACAACCTGAAGAAATGAACTATAAATGAATTCTTGTAATCATTAAACTAGTCAGTATAACAAAATGTATGTAATATTTGAATTACCTTCCATAATTTGCTATAAAAACCCTAATCTTTCCTGCACGTTGTGTATAATGTGTCTCTACACTGCACAGTTATAGGGGAACACAAAAAGTAAATGGTAAATGAACTGTTTGTCATATAGTGCTTTTTCACTGTACCCGAGCACACAAAGCACTTTATACAATATGCCTCACTTAGCCATTCATACAAGCACTTTCTGTATACTCAAGTGCCTCCTATCTGACATTCACACTCCAATGGATGCATCGGAGACCATATTGGGGTTAGTATTTTGCCCAAGGATAGTTGGCATGAAGACTGGAGCAAGGAGGGGAGGAACCACCATGGAACAACCAACCCTCCACTCACCTCCAGAGTTACTTTAAAATTCAGTATAAGATGTTACTGAACCTGCAAAACAGGTGGTTAATCAAGATTTCAGTAACTCAACAAGAGAGAAAACCCAAAAGAGGCCTTACCTTTTCATGGTAGTAGAAACTGTATTTGATAAATTAAGTTTAGACTACCTACTCTATCATTTACTCTGAGCATTTAGGTTTACAGTATGATAATGATGAAGTAAGATATGATTTGCTGTTTAATCAACTGGTGACTTGACATATTAAGATGTCACGGTGGCCTTTTTGATTTGTAGCTGTAACTGTCTGTTCACACCTCCAGAAAATATTTTGCAACACCTTAACCAAGTTTAAATGTTAGTTTACATGACGCACAAAACACTCTGCTCTACTGTTCCCCTGCAGCGAATCATAAAAACAACTGGTTGTTTCTGTGACAATGAAAGCAAGTCTGGTCCTTGCTCTCTCCAAGACATTACACGGTATATTATCCACAGCTCTAGCTATTAGCCTAAAGGTACTCCATTTCCACAACAGCATAACTGGAATGACTTCCTGAGTAGATAAACTGTTGATAGGCCAAGATCTCAAGAGTAATTACATCATGTTTTATAGTACATAATCCAGGAGAAAATGATGAGAAGCCAGATGAAAGTGTGCATCAATCAAATGTAACAAACCCAATTATTGTCAGCCCTCCCTCCTTTTCTTTGCTGCTCACAGCCATCACACATCTCCCCATGACTCAATCCTGATATGGCAATTACAGCGGTGGAGAGTCTTTGCTAATAACTACAATCCAATCACTTCACAGCATGTGCGGAAAGAAAGAAGACCTGTGATAAATAATGACAACCCGCAATTTACTTGATATTGTTATTTTTACACTTGCTTCTTCGATATCAGGCTCATAAATGGCTTTAATGTGAATTTCTTCTTAAAATTTCCCTTTAGTGCCATGGTGCCATCACACGGCAGACTCTGTGCTGTCTGTGTTCATAACCACAGCCACAGGCATACACTTAGAGGGGGGACTTTTACAACGTGTGCATTTATGCCCCACAGTAAAAACATAAAGGAAGCTTTGAAACAAAATGTTTCAAGATTAATCAGTAAAGCAAAACGTCCTCTGATAAGAGAGGTCTTCTTTGGCAACGAGTCATTTTTACCTCCAAAATATGTGAATTATAAGAGATAAAACTGATGAACCTTTGATGTTAAATGTAAATATATGAAACACAGATGTGGTGCTGTGACATTAATCAGCAGCTCCACAGCATTTCCTCTAATCCCGGGGTTAATAACCGCATAGGAAAAAATAGCAAAAAAGAGAAAGGGGTAAGTATTTTTTCTTAATCTCAAAGAGGCTTAAAACGCATGAAGCCATTTGTTTTTGCTAATAAACATTACGTCATCTGTCCTTATTGTTTTCAGCCAGCCAATAATATTTCTGATGTACATAATTTCTAAAATGTATACAAGCCGTGAACATGAGCAGAAACACTGCTGAAACACAAATAAGCTTTTGACAAGTTAATAATTTTAGAAGTGTAGAGGTGCATCATGAGCACAAAGCAGGTTGAGCCCCCTGCCCTCCAAGAAAAGACAGATGTGAGTTGATAATTGACAGTCAGCTCATGACTCTTATAGCTCGAGACAAGCTAATAAAAAAGAAGAAACAAAAGAAGAGTGTTTTTTTTTTTTGGGGGGGGGGGTAGCTTTTATGTGTGCTAACATGGAGGCGTTAATATTAAATAAGGTGTGATTAATTAATGAAAAGATTTGGGAGCAATTATTTCAAAGTGAAAGAGAAGAGCTTAAGGGCCTCTGTATTTGCTGCACCTGAATGATTTTCATGTATTCCATTACATAGATAGCAACATTTTCATGACGCCTGCCCATGAGCACAGGAGCCATGTAATTAAATGTAACTGAAAAATTACACGAAATGTTTCGTTTCCAGATCCTCGTGTATCAATAAGTCTCTTGTTTTCATCGCTATTAAAATTACTTAAGCACCATAATGAAACACTAATGTGAGTTCTATAAATACTAAACATAAAACACTGAAAGTAGATTTTTGTTCACAATCATTCAGTCTTGAAAGACGTGAAAGGGTCTGTGGAAGCTGGGGAGAATGTAATGGTGCCTGCAACATCATTCAGCGTGTCTGGTTTGGCAGTCAATCAGTGATGGTCTGAGCAGGCAGATCCACTGAGGAATGCTCAGATCTCTCAACCCAGCATCATGGCAAAGGATGCAATTAACACGCCAGTCCACTGTGCCCATTTCAAGCTTTATCTCTCCATAGCGTGACATGGATACCCATGCGGAAGCTGCATTAATGCATGGAGAAGCTGCAGCTGCAGCTGGAGGAGATAATGTATTCAAAGCCAAGAGGTCGTTAGTGATCAAAAGACATATGAAGTACATGCGAGGGTCATTAATCACCAGAAACTATTACCTTGGCAGCTAATATGTTTTTACATTTTAATGCTTTCCTGTGATTATTTTCATGACTTGAAATAAAATATCTCCCTCTGCTGTTATTGAAGCTCACTGTAACTTACTGCAACTTCTGCATGCTTGTACATTTCACACTTTGCTGTGATACTAAGTTGAGATAGTAAGATACTTATGGGCTCAAATTGTCATAAATATTTTGCACTGGTAAATCAGAATGCGTATATTTGTGCATCTGTAGATAAGAATTTGTGTGTGCGAAAAAAAGATTTGTGTGCGTGAAAATATTTACATAAGTTGCAATTTTTTGTTGTTAAGGTCTGGTTACAGATACAAAGCAAAAAAAATCCATGTGAAACTCTGCACTCAAGTTTCAACTCACAAGTACAAATTTTGAGCCAATTTTTCTTCTTTTCAGCTGATTGGTCAATGTCATGTCAATCACAAATTTATCTATCCAATGAGAGAACAGATGGGTCAATGTCATGTCCTCTGAGTGCAGAGTTTCACAAGGATTTTCTTGCTTTGTATGTGTAACCAGACCTTAACAAAAAGAATTTGTAACTTGTGTAAATATTTTTACACACACAAATCTTTTTCTTATCTACAGATGCACAAATACAAAACTGATTTACAAGTACAAAACATTTATGACCACATTTTGAGTGCTGGGTGGTCAGAGTATCCAAGCAGTTCCTGGAGGATGAAGGCATTGGAGGCTTTTTTAGCCTTGCGCGTTCAGTGTCTGCACTGACGTTCATATTAGACATAACAACGTATTGTGTCATATTGACATTGTGTCTTGACAGCACACTATATACTAATTGATAAGATGAACTAATGTACTCAAAAGTTTTAGGCTAGCTCCACACGTACACGGGTATTTTTGAAAACTGAGATTTTCCTTTTTCATTTTTAAAAAATCCCGTCCACACGTAAACGCCAAAAACAAAGCAAAACGCTGCCGGGAACATGCCAAAGCAACAGGTGTCGATATATTCCTAACCGTGTAGAAATGGCAGAGTAAACAAAGATGGCGCATAGAAGCAGAGGGTCAGAGAGCCCGGTGGCGCCAGTGTCCGGCAGCCTCGCCTCTGTCAGTGCGTCCCAGGGCAGCTGTGGCTACAATGTAGCTGCCATCACCAGTGTGTGAACGTGTGTGTGACTGATGTGTAAAGCGCTATACAAATACAGGCCATTTACCATTTACCATAGAAGCAGAACTGAGTCCTATGTTTGGAGGACAGTAACTGTGTGTGTATATGTAAGCATTTAAACACAGCAGAGAGTAAAATTAACAGTAACAGTGTTTTGTCTAAGTCCGCCATTGTAGAAATTAATTTCACTGAAACAATAACGTGGCGCACAGTGTGACGTCAAAAAAGGCGCACACCTTTGACGCTGCGTTTTCTCCATTTTCCTCGTCCACACGTAAATGCAAAAACGCAAAAACTGAGTTTTCGAAAATCTCCACCCTGGCAGGAGTTTTTAAAAAATTGCGGTTTGCAGTGACCGAAAACGCCGTTTACCTGTGGACGAAAGATGCAAACGCATAGAAAAATCTGCATTTCAAAAAATACCCATGTACGTGTGGACGCAGCCTTAGTAAGATTTAGCGATGTGTTTCAAAGCACACTTGTTATTGTGTAGTAAGCTATGAGGAAGACTGTGCAATACTGTTCTGAAAGAGCCAGAAAAATAGACCAGAGAACTCTGAATGACATATTTCTCCACAGGAGGCGTCATGTTATACAGTCCTAAGCTTAAGATCTCAAAGAAAAGTAACCCTACCAGTATAGTAGACACCACCAGGGATCGATTGGACAAGGAGTCAGAGACATTAGTTGTCTTCCCTTTCTGGTTGTCTGTCATGTTTAGGCCACTCGGAGGGTCCCAGGTACCAATCTGTAAACAAATATTTAATTAATTCTTCTTCTGTTAGAAGGCAGATAGAGTACATGCAAAATCCATTGGTACAGAAAAACATGAGAGCATGAAGTGTTAGATTTAAAAAACAAAAATGTTTAATGAGTTTTATATTACAGAACAAGTAAAGAATAATAGTACAGTTAACATAAGATTTATATTAAACAACATCGTCCCCAAAATAAACAAATATAGATTTAAAAATAAAATAAAATAAAACCAATGCGAGAACGAAAAATAAAAATGACAAAAACAAACAAACAAACAAAAAAACTCAGCACCAAGTATCATTTTCTAAATTAATTCCCTTCATAATGTCTGAGAAACTCAGTTAAATGTAACCATATTTCTTCTAAATCTACTCCCTTTCCTCTAACAATATAAGTAAGTCGTTCCAATACAATACATGATGCCATCTCCTTCACCCACATATGACTTGAAGGTAGTGATGGTAAATTCGATTATTTTTACTGATTTGAGTTTGAATGAGTCACTCGCCAAAATGAATCGGGTTTTTTGAGTCATTTGAGTCACTGAGTCAGTTGCCCAGAGAGTGTAAAAATGTACATTTTTACTCAAACTTAATTTGTTTCTCTTTTCATGTATATCCTACTGCTAAGATGAGTGATTGAAAAAGAAAAACAACTATTTTTATAGAGCAAAAAAATAAGATTTCTAAAGGGAGCATTTATTTTATTTATTTTTATTTTATTTTATTAGTATTTTCCTCAAATGTGTCAAATATATATTTTCTCATCAAAATGTCCACTGAGCTGTGAGCCAGGGGGTGGTAATGCTCCTTAATGTTGGTTGTCAACCAAGAAGAAGAAGAAGAAGCTGTGAGCCAGGAGGGAGGGGGTGAGTGATTCCTGAGTGATTTGTTCATGTTATGATTCCGCACAGGAAGGGAAGGGGTGAGTAACTCAAATGTGCTGCTAGCATGTTAGCAGAGCGATGCTACTGTGAACAGAGGAGGTATTGTCTTGATGTCTGTGAAGGTTCTCAGTCATCCAGGTCATCGTAGTCAAAGGAGCTTGGACAGAAAAGCGTCTGGACTTCTTTAAGTTGCTTGAAGACGTTTCACCTCTCATCCGAGAAGCTTCTTCAGTTCTAAGGTCAAATGGTGGAGAGTCCCAGATTTAAACTCAGTGGGAGTTTCCCCCCTGATGATCCTCTAATCACCTGAGCCAGGGTGTGACAATGGGTGTGGGTCACAATCAGCCAGGGTTTCGGGTGAGCTCATTGTGAAACCTGGCCCCACCTTATCGTGTGATTTGATCTGAGGTCAGATGGCCCAGGATGTGAGTGGGCGTTAAGGCGTCTGGGAAGGATGTCAAAACTGGATTATAGATGGCAGACAGTTGGTGTCGTAAGCCCCGCCTCTGTTCAAAGATGGTCGCTCACAGTGGACATAGATGCTTCTTTCACTCCTCTTTCAAACCATCTGTCCTCTCTGTCCAAAATGTGAACATTGGCATCCTCGAAAGAGTGACCTTTATCCTTAAGATGCAGATGGACTGCTGAGTCTTGTCCTGTGGAGGTGGCTCTTCTGTGTTGTGCCATGCGCTTGTGAAGTGGCTGTTTGGTCTCTCCAATGTAGAGGTCTGAGCATTCCTCGCTGCACTGTACAGCATACACCACATTGTTAAGTTTGTGTTTTGGAGTTTTGTCTTTCGGGTGAACCAGTTTTTGTCTGAGCGTGTTGCTGGGTCTGAAATGCACCGGGATGTCATGCTTGGAGAAAACTCTCCTGAGTTTCTCTGATACACCGGCTACATAGGGGATGACAATGTTGTTGCGTCTGTCCTTCTTATCCTCCCTCGCTGGTGTCTGGTCTTCTTTTCTGTGCCTCTTTGCTGACTTTAAGAATGTGTGTGTTCCTTCTTTTCCCCTTCAGGCTTAGAGGGAACATGTTCTGCCCGGTGGTGTAGGGTCCTGATTACTCCAAGTTTGTGTTCCAAAGGGTGATGGGAGTCAAAGAGGAGGTACTGGTCCGTGTGTGTGGGCTTCCGGTAAACTTCGATGTTGAGTTTGCCGTTCTCTTCAATGTGCACAGCGCAGTCCAGGAAAGGCAGACAGTCGTCCTTTGTGTCTTCCCTGGTGAACTTGATGTTTTTATCCACAGAGTTAATGTGCGCAGTGAAGGATTCCACTTCTTGTGTCTTGATTTTGACCCAGGTGTCGTCCACATATCTGTACCAGTGGCTGGGTACTCTTCCTTTGAAAGAGCCAAGAGCCTTCCTTTCCACTTCCTCCATGTAAAGGTTGCTACAATAGGTGACACGGGGGAGCCCATGGCACAGCCATGTTTTTGTCTGTAAAAGCCTTCGTTGTATTTGAAGTATGTAGTGGTGAGGCAGAGGTCTAACAGTGTGCAGATCTGATCGGGTGTGAAGTTGGTCCTGTCCTCCAAGGAGCTGTCTTCTTGTAGTCGTTTTCTGACAGTCTCCACGGCCTCCGTGGTGGGTATGCAAGTGAAGAGAGACTACATCAAAGGACACCATGGTTTCATCTGGATCCAGGGTAAGTTTCTGGACCTTGTCGGTGAAGTCGGTGGAGTTCTTGATGTGGTGTGGGGTGTTCCCCACGAGAGGCGCAAGGATGGTAGCAAGGTGTTTAGCAATGTTATAAGTGGCTGAGTTTATGCTGCTGACTATGGGTCTGAGTGGACAGCTTCTTTGTGGATCTTAGGAAGCCCGTAAATGCAGGGTATGGTATCCCCTGGGTAAAGGCGGTGATATGTAAGGCAGTCAATGATTTTGTCCTTTTTAAGGTCCTGAAGGCAAGCTATAACTTTCTTTTTGTAGCTGCTTGTGGGGTCTCGCTTCAAGGCTTCGTAGGTATTGTTGTCACTGAGGAGAGTAGTGATCTTTGTGTGGTAATCTGTAGTGTTTAGGACCACGGTGCATCTTCCCTTATCAGCTGGTAAAACAGTGATGCTGTGGTCTTTGCTCAGGGAAGCGACGGCCTTCTTTTCTTGTAATGTGAGGTTAAACGGAGGGACTTTGGCACTGGAGAGGGTGGCCGAGACCTTCATCCTGATTTGCTCTGCTTCTGTCTGTGATAATTTATTAATCTGTATGGCGGTTTCTGTGGCTGAGATGAGGTCCACTATGGGCAACTGTTGCAGAGAAATGGCAAAATTGAGTCCTTTGGCTAATACTCTCTTTTCAGGTTCAGTGAGATTCCAGTCTGAAAAGTTCTTCACCCATTTCTCCTGACTGGCATCAGGTGTGTTTTCTTCTCTGGGTTGTGTAGGTTCAGGATGAGGAGTGTGTGTTTTTGAAAGCAAGGTGTGGAATTTCCTGCGTTGTCTTTCTTTTCCTTTAGAGTGTTGGGCCCGCTGAGCCTTGTCCACAAACTTGTAAACCTCTTCTAAGATTGGAGAGGGTAGAAGGATTTCCAGTTCCTGCAGAGTCTGGCTGATCTTGATCTGGAGGGCATCTATGGTGAAATGGACCTGTCTTATCCTTTCACTTAAAAGGTGATTTTGCGCTCTCTGTAGAATCAAGTCTGCTCTGTATCCCCTGACAGTGAATCCAAGGCGCAGGCTCTTAGGAACAACTCTGCTTTGTCTGCATCTTAGGTTGAAACGGAGATGGTTCCTGTAATCTGCTAGTTTCCTTGATTCCCTTTCATACTCCCGCACCAGTTCCAGGGTGTTCCTCCCAAAATGTACGGCAATATTGTCTTGATGTGAGCTTTCTACTCAGGGTTTTTCTTTCCAGTCCAGAGCAGAAATGTTTCTGTTAAGAAACTGGCTGTTGTTTTTTTCCCCACAATTTTAATTATAAGTTAGATATATTTCTACTAATGAAATTAGTTTGCTAACAGCAACAGGGATGAGTCAGTGAATGACTCATTTGGGCCTTTGAATTTTTGAGTCAGTAAAGTGATTCTCGAGTATTGAACGATTCGTTTATGATTCGCACGTGACTACTTGTGGGTTCATCCATTTTCTTCCAATACAAACATATTAAGCACCTGGCTTGCAGGAGTCCAAAGTCAATTTATTTTAGCTGTCTGGAGCTAAAATCACGGTTCTTTGGATTTATACCCAACACACACATTTTTGCTTCAACAGGTATATTTACTCCAACAATCTTAGATAGAGTTTGCGTGACTGATTTCCAGTACTGCTGTAATTTTGGACAGCTCCATGCACAGTGAAACAGAGTGCCCTTCTCGTCTAAACATTTACTGCAACTATCTGGGATGACAGGCGACCAGCGATTCAGTTCTACTTATATTGGAGGAGTTTCATCCTTGTATTAATTGATTGCCTTTGAGCTTTTAAACATGCAGTTTCCCAGTCCGCCTCCTGTATCTCCTCGTGGATGTTAGCGTCCAACTTGTCAGGTGGATTCTTTATCATGTGTTAATAGAGCTGTATAGAATAAAGAGATACGACCTCTACCCAAGGGCCTTTGAAGTATGACATTCTCCAATTGTGATAATGGTGGCTCAGATACAGTCTGTTTATATTTTGACATAATGAAATGTTTAACTTGTTGATATTTAAAAAATGTTTTTGGGGATGCTGTATATTTCGCATAACTGATCAAATGTAAGAGGGTTGCCATCCTTATAAAGATCTGCCACCTTCTGTACACCTGTATCTGCCCATCTTTTGAAACCCCCATCGGCTCTTCCTGCTTTAAAACATGTGTTGGCCCAAATAGGTGAAAAACGAGAGATAGAAGACTTATCTCCCAAATACTGATGGGCCCTATACCAAATATCTATTGTGTTTTTTAAAAAAGGGTTATTGCAGAAAATAAATACAGATTTAATTGAAGATGTGTTACTGATGTTTGTTCAATTTGTATCCAGGTCGGGGGTGTCTCAGTGGAAAAGTGGCTGAGCGCGGTTTTGCAGACCAGTAATACAGTCTAAGATTGGGTATTTGTAACCCCCCTCTTTCATATGGCAGGTACAACAAGCAAAGTCTTAGTCTAGGTTTTTTGTTATTCCAAATAAATCAATTAAAGATACTGTTTAGCTTATCAAAGAATTCTTTTGGAAGAGGCAGAGGAAGTGGCTGGAAGAGATATAAAAAATTGGGTATGTTCATTTTGATCATGTTTATACGGCCTGAAGTATTAGATTTAATGGCTTCACATCTTGATATGTATTTATAAACTATTCTGCTTTCTTTTTGGAATTTTTATCTTTTCTTGTTCAAGAAGAATCAGAATCAGAACACTTTAATAATCTCTAACAAGAGTACCAATTATCAATTTATCTTTGAAACTCGTTCAGTGTGAGAAGAAAAATAGCAAAAAACAAAAGAAAGAAAGGAAAAGAAATAATAATAAAATGAAAATATTTTTTCCCCAGTATCAGGAATGGCTCTTATAAACAATAGTATGAATGACATTCCTGGCATCATCACTCTGTTAGAAGAAACTGATGCCGTAAACTCAGAGAAAGACTTCAGGAAACAGCTAGAGATAACAACTGTCATGGTCTGGCAGTCCTCGCTGGTCAACCTGCCTTTGTGATGGCTCCCCTCATGGTCCCCTGCTTCCTCCTTTATATGTACGTGTGTGTGTATCCAGCGTACCAGTTTATGGGCATCACCAGACTGGCAGGTTTTTCCCACACTGAAGCAAGTCTCACAGGCTGACGCCGCTCATCCTCGTCAGTGGGCCTCTACTTAACCGTGTTGCCGAGCTTCAGTCGACAGTGGCTCGTTGAGTTACGTAGTCAGTACATCCTCAGCTCTGAGGTGAAACTATCTTTGCTGGTGTTTGTTCGTCACGTCTTGTTAGGAACCTGGAGAGGAGTGTGTCCCGGGAGCAGAGTGTGGGAGTTTTCACCATTCACGCCACGTACCGCGAGCACTTTTCGGGAGTCGGGAGCACTTTGATGGAAACGATCACACATTGTTCATATTCTCACTATAAATAAACGCACTCTTTGACCGGAAATTTGGGTCTCCTTCTTGCCACAAACGCTGACACAAACATTAGCTCTTGCTAATGTTTTGTTAAAACTTATTTATTATTAGGGCTGGGTATCGTCACTGATTTCTAGAATCGATTAGATTCCGATTCATAAGGTCCTGAATCGATTCGATCCACGATTCGTTTTGAATCGGGGAAATTTTGCCTCAGTCAGAAATATTATAATTCAGAACAGTACATTTACATATTTTTGTATCTATAAAAAGGAAGCTGACACAGGCAAGACTTTATCAAAGGTGTGAGCATCACAGCAGAGGCCTTTGTGTCAAAGTAGCGGAAGATAAAACACTGAAAAACATGAAGGTGACTTTCCTGGCCTGGATTTTATAAAAATATTCTGCAGTACATCAAAAATGAAAGAAACCAATTAATCAACATACGAACATCACCTCTGAAGTTACAGCAGTTTTATTAGACACGGCTAAGCATTTTGCATTTTGCATAATTTTAGAAAGTTTAAATTTGTTCAGTAGCCTATTGAAAGGCAGAAATTAGGTTTTCTTTTTGGAAGTAAGTAAAAGGGAAAAAACCATCAGAATCAGCGAGCTGTCGGCTTTCAGCCCCGACCGTGTCCGTGCCGTCGGGTGAGAAAGTCACATCTCACTGATTCTGATCCGCGGTCCGCGTGTTTACGTCTTTGTGCAGAAGCCTGTACCTGCTCTCATTTACTGTTTTAAATGTTTGGTGGTTGTCAAAATTTTGTGACGTTTCACCAGAGATTCTGGAATTTCTGGCAAAATACATTTATATTAAAAAATCGATTCAGGATTTTAATGAATCGATATCACGTTATCCGTAAGCCAGAATTGATTTTAATCGATTATTAAAACCCACCCCTATTTATTATATTTATTATACAGCAACTATAAGTACACAAAGGTACTTGGTAACACAAGTGTCACTACGCATTGCTAATTTTTGTTGCGCAGCCTGTGTACCAGTTATGTGCACCCCTGTTTATTATATTTATTATACAGCATAATAGGATTTGCAGTATTATACAGGGTTTATTCTGGCTGTATTTCAAAACACTTTAAATGTAGATGCACTTTGTAGAGCAAAGTGAATGAGGGCAAATTCAACACACGTGAACTTGACAGTAATTAGAGCTGCAGTGATATGTGTACAGTGCCAGTTCACAATAATAGTCATCTCAATGTGTTTTATATAGTAACGTTAATAGGGAGGAATAAGAGGACAGGGAAGAAAAGAAGGAAAGAGGAAGACAGAGAGATGACAAACAACAAGAGAAACAAAACACAAAGAGGAGAGTATATAAATGGTCATGACACACGGGATCAAACGCATGTTTCATTAGGAAGCGAAAACTGGAGAATGTTTCCACTTTAACCTTTTGTATTGCAACATTAAGTTGACCACCCTCTGGTGGTGGTCAGAGGGCCCGGTGGCACCAGTGTCCAGCAGCCTCTGTCAGTGCGCCCCAGGGTGGCTGTGGCTACACTGTAGCTGCCATCACCAGTGTGTGGATGTGTGTGTGAATGGGTGGATGACTGGTTGTGTAAAGCGCTTTGGGGTCCTTAGGACCATGTAAAGCGCTATACAAATACAGACCATTTACCATTAAAGAAATGCATTTAATGTGAATGCAGCATCTGCTTCAGCATAAAAGGAGCAAGTTTATGTTCTGCAAAATGTCCTTGAAGACAATAAGACTTTTTTTGAGTAGTACCAAAAGGTATATTAATGTAAAATGCTGACCTTTCTCCCCCTGTTTCCATTCTGGTTACCTACTGACAATAATGTACAGCACCACTATTACACATTGGCAGTAATGTGAACTCTCAGCACTGTCGGTGGGCACTTTTCTAGAGTTCCACAGGGAGCAATGTTAAAAATGATCTGGATCAAGAATGTGGCCTTTTGGATGTTGATGGAGGACAACACTGAAGGCAGAGCGTTTGGGGAGAATGCTGAAGAGAAAAGCAGGAAGAAGAGGTCGGCACAGCTATCAGATTATGCCTCAAGGCTTCTCGTGTTTTCTCATCTCTCCCTCAAGTCTCCTGCTTCACCCCAGCACCTCCCACACTCCACCAACCTGTCTGCCCTGAGCATCAGTAAAAGGGACCACAAATACTCCAGCCACACACTCTTAGGGGCACTTCTGATGCGCTGTGTGAGGGCCTGAGATGGGTTTTGTAATTGCAAATCAACTCTTTAATTCAGGCTTCGTGAAACTGGAGGACTTCTGAGAGGTTTTATTAATGGGGTAAATTATTCATAGAGGCACAGACACACACGGTACACAAACCAGAGGTCAGGAGCTGCTGAGAGGCAAGCGCCACCGAGGATCCTGAAGTGTTTGCAGTTGCATGCAAGAATATGATTTTATTATTTGTATCAGCAGCGTTGGGGGTTCTCTTCTCACAGATAATCTCATGAATCTTAAATTAAGTGTTGAATACTGGAGAGATTCCCGTGAGTCAGTAATTATTTGAAGAAAAAGAAGAAACGATTACAGTCACAATAACTCTCTGAGTGTACTGGATGAGTACTGTTAAACCTGAAAAGTTAAGTTCAGGTTTAACAGTTAGAGAATATTACTGTGTTCTGATCATGATCATATCACAGTTTCACATGAGCTACAACCATGGGAAGATATTGTTGTCCTTATTTTAACATTTGTTGTTAGGTGTCCCCAAAACAGACCAGTATGACTGCAGAGGTTCAACAGTTGACACATTCATGAAAGCAGTGAGTTAAACAGGTGACCCAGACACAGTGTGTCAAACAAAATCAAAGGATGAGGGCGGCATGTGTCTGTATGCTGACTCAGGCACAGATTTAAGATTAACATCATCCTCATCACATCTCTAAAACGCGTTAGTGGTTTTAAATCAGTGAGTGTTGTGAAGTTTCCTAAAATTAAAATGGGGCCACTGCTTTTTGTAAACTGGTGTAAAAGAAGGTGTTCAAGCTGCTCAAGCAGCTGGATATGATCTGATAGTGTTCTTAATATGAAATATATTTTAATTCAAAGATCTTTTGAATTCATCTTCAGAAGATTTTCATATACTGCTGTTGTTTCAAACATAACGCTGTTCAGAGTTAGCAGTTACCCCCTGCAATTTTGTGGAAACCACAAATACCCTCCACAATTGCGTGTTTTTCGCAGTGATATATAAATATTGTTTTCCATGTGTTTTATTGCTAAATTATTAAGAAGAATAAGATTTACTAAATAAATTGTGGGCATGAAGGTGTGAATGTGTCTTTAGATGTCTGTCTCTCTCTGTTAGCCTTACTTCATAGGGTGGTTTGTACTCCACCTCTTGTCCTATGGTAGCTGGGAGAGGTTCCAGTGGAAGAGAGTGGATGGAAGAATGGATAAATAAATATTAATGTAAATTCAGCAATATTTCCATGTAAAATATAATATTGTACTATAGAGAGAACAGGAAGCAACCACATAGGAGAGATGCAGTGCAGCGTTCTTGCATTGTGACGTTCATTATGTTTCACTGAGGCAGTAAAAAGTCAGCAACCACCCAGATACAAAGGTAAAGGTATACTTAAATATTTGATTCATCTGTAAAATAAATTTCAGTTTTTAAACTTTCAAGCATTAATAATAAAAAAAGAAGTATGCTGATTCTATTTATTTTCCCGTATGTCACAACCAGTGCAAATATTTGAATTTGAAATCGGACTTATCCAGTCCAAGTCAAATTTCCGAGTGTGGAAATTTCAGATTCACCATATCGTGAGGTGGATTAGTGAGTGGATGTTTAGCTCGCTCCTGGCATACAGTTTGATGTAACTCATGATGGTCACCCCACTCCTGAATCCACATCCACATCCATTCTTTGTGATTAGCTGAGGAGGTTGAGGCCTGTGCAAAACAGCAGTGGGAACAGGATATTCTGGTATATTCTTGTGAGCTTTCTTTGAAGCTGTCCTTCAGTGTTATCTTCCACAGTCCCGTTGAGTTTATGATATAAGTATTCAGTATTAGCCTTTACTTTACAGCTCAGGTGGCAGAGCAGGTCAGCCACTAGTCAGAAGGTCGGTGGTTCGAATGTGTGTGCGAATGGGTGAATGACTGAATGTAGTGGAAAGCGCTTTGGGGTCCTTAGGGACTAAGTAAAGCGCTATACAAATACAGGCCATTTACATTGCCAGGCACTCCAGTATCCATGTGTGGGGCATTGAGTTAGGCTTTCTTGTACTCAGCCGTTGCACTGATAGAGCGGTGCACCAGGACTTTGGAACAGGTTGGTCTGCCTTGTTGGTACTGCTCTGTGAGGCTGGAGCTGGTGTCTTTGACCTTTGGTGTTCTTTTCAATGCATTTCTGTTCTGCTCATGTACTGACTTATGTGTCTGCACAGCTTGTTTGCTACGATGCTTGAGGGGCTTGTTGCAGAGTGGCAAATAGGTTAGGTTTGGGGAGGCCGTAGCTTTGGAAACCCTTCTTTCTGATAAAGGCTACAGTTAGGGCAGGATGAGGTAAGGTCAAGGTATTTGTGTTGCTATTGGTTCAGGTATGGTATGCTGCCGAAGTTCTCATTAGGACTGAGGATTTCCCTCGTTTAATTCCCCATGTGTCTATATTCCACTGTGGCATGTCATTATCTTCGATCTAGTCTCTCCTGTACTTTGTGTTTTGTCATTTTTGTTGTTCATGGTCTCCGACCCTGCAACTGGCAGCTGAGACAACTGTCATTGTGAACTGACCCTCTATAAATGAAAATGAAATGAAGAATTAAAAACAAAGGTATTGACAGTAACCTGGCTGTGTTAGAGAAGCATGATAAAGAGGACAGTCTACAATAAACAACACAGTTTAAATTAAAGTGCCAATGACACCTGGTGAGGGCCTTATACTATCAAATCAAAATGAAGCTGTGCATGTCTGTCATAGGTCCAAGAGCACAGGTGAAGGTCTACACAGACATTACTCATATGCATTTTGATCATGTGTGTTCCCTGCTACATTGACCCTTTCATTTTGTGTGTTATCTCATCATCCCATTGCCACATATACAGTCATATAAGGTGAACCTCTAAGTGCACAAACACATAAATATTGAAGACACAGAACCTTTTCAAGCCCCTCCTCCTTCAGACTGATTACATCAAGGTCAAAGTCTGTTCTCAGGCCATTGGTCCGGTTGAAAGTGATTCTCCCCGTCAAGCCATCCCAGTGAGCCTAAAGAGAAAAGGCAGAGAGACAGAAAATAGAAGAGGAGACATTCAACCAACAGTATCAAGTCTGTTGTTTAACTTTTAAATATATTCTTGATGTTGAAGCTGCAGACTGAGCAGAATAGACAGTTTTTCTATTCTCCCTTTTCCACAGAGCCTTTCTGTACACTCTTTTCTGCCATCAAGGTGCCTGCACAGACTTTGTAACTGCGTTTATAACAGTGGGGAGGCAATTACCCAATCTTTACAGATGTTTAGGGATGTGATAGAATAAGATGTAGCATGAAAGGGGTTCAGAGTAGAGACGGCTTTTGCTCAGGCACAGCAAGTCATCACAGTACTTCTCCACCTGGAAATCAGGGACTTCGAGGCCTATCTTTAGTAAGATGAGTGGGAGTCACAAATCTGGAAGTTACTCATTCAGCTGCATGAAAGCATTTGTCATACTCCTTTGACTCAATGTCTGGTACCTCCGTGATGATACCGCTGCTGTTCACAGACATATGGACATGTTACTCAAGTGGAGATTATTATATGTATGTCAAAAATGGTGCTATAAATATAACACAATTAATAGAATCAGGCAACACACAGAAATAAACAGTTATTTATAGAAGAAAACTTCATAACTGAAACTGACAAAAAACATACTTAGAGTCTGCAACAAGCAAATGGTAATGTCATGGTCACTGGTTTTGGCTCCAGGGCTTTGAAGTGCTTGGAGATTTGGGATCCATTTTTATTATTCATCTCTTGCCACCGTAGCATGTTGATGGGGTCCGTGTGCCCCAGTGATCCCAGGATGCATGTGATCATGGGTATTTGCCCTTGATAGGGTCTCCCAAGGCAAACTGGTCCTGGGTGACAAAGGAGTAGCACTTCACAATACTCCTATGGAGATAACAACATGGGATATTGTTACTCTGCCTGGTATCAGGGTTACCAGGGCCTTGTCCCTCAAAGCAGGGTTTTAGGGAGAGTGTCTGGTAGTCAGACCTTAACCAATGGGGACCAGACAGATGGAGCCCAAAGAAGCATTTACTAGGATACTTTGGTCCAATGAAGCACTGAAAAATCACTGTACAGTTAGGCCCATATATTTGGGCACTGGCACAAGTTTTGTTTTTTTTTTCTGTTTACTGAAACATATTCCAGTTATGTTAAATAATGGACATGGACTTACTGTGCAGACTCTCAGCTTTCATTTGAGGGTATCCACATTCAAACTGGATGACGTGTTTAGGAGTTTCAGCTCCTCAACATGTGTCATCTTCTTTATAAAGGGAGCAACAGTAATTGGACAACTGTCTCAAATGCTCTTTCATGGGCAGGTGTGGGCAGTTCCTTTGTTATGTCATTATCGATTAAGCAGATAAAAAGCCTGGAGTTGATTTGAGGTGTGGTGCTTGCATTTGGAAGATTTTGCTGTGAACAGACAAAATGTGGTCAAAGGAGCTCTCCGTGCAGGTGAAACAAGCCATCCTTAAACTGCGGAAATAAAACAAAAACACATCTAAGAATTTGCTACAATAGTAGGAGTGGCAAACTCTACAGTTTGGTGCATCCTAAGAAAGAGAGCACTTGTGAACTCAGCAACGCAAAAAGGCAAAGATGACCATGGAAGTCACAGCGGTAGATGATCACAGAATCATTTCCAAGGTGAAGGGAAACCTCTTCACAGCAGCCAACCAAGTGAACAATGCTCTCCAGAAGGTAGGCGTATAGATATACAAGTCTACCATAAAGAGAAGACTACATGAAAGTAAATACAGAGGGTTCGCTGCAAGGTGCAAGACACTCATAAGCCTCAAGAACAGAAAGCCGAGATCAGACTTTGCTAAAAATAAATAAATAAATAAAAATTAAAAAAAGCCAGCATAGTTCTGGAAAAATATTCTTGAGACAGATGAACCCAACATCAACCTCTACCAGAATAATGGCAAGAAAAAAGTATGGAGAAATCATGGGAGGGCTCGTGATTTAAAGCACACCACACATCTGTAAAACATGCAGCAGGCAAGTGTGATGGCTTGGGCCTGCATGGCTGCCGGTGGCACTGGAACACTTGCGTTGTAATGCGACATGAGACAGATGCAGCCAAACTAAGTCTGAGGTTTTCAGAGACCTGCAAACCATCTAGTGATGTCCATGAGTTCAAGACTTCAGGCTGTCATTGCCAGCAAAGGGTTTTCAACCAAATATTAGAAATGAAAATTTTATTTTATTTTTATTTTAGACCAATTACTTTTGAGCCCCTGAAATTAAGTAATAGTGTTTTAAAATGCTTTAGTTCCTATATTAATATTTTTGTTGAATCCAGTGAAATATAGCTGAGAGTCTGTACATCAACTGCATCTGAGTTTTTTCATGAAAAATTAATTGTGGTAATGTAGAGATCCAAAATTAGAAAAATGTCATCTCTGTTCAAATAGTTATGGACCTAACTGTTAGAATGAGTCCATTTACCAGTACGTTTACAATAATGGTTCAATTTACCTAACCTTTCTGAAGTCACTGGATAGGGTATTCGAGGGTGCCCCCATCTGAGGACTAAATTATGCTACAAGGAATTTCAACAGTCGTTTAGGCAATGACGTTGAGACCGGGGGCTTATTGCACATTTAAACTCCGATGAATGTATGAGAGCATCTTGGGCTTAGTATCTTGCCCAAGGATATTTTGCATGCAGGAGCAGCTAATGATTGAACCACTGGCCTTCCAATTAATACATGACCTGCTCTAACTCCCTAGCTACAGAAACCCCTTTACACACTTGTAACAATGCTTCTTGGGAAAAAGCCTTGTACCATTGTAAAGCCTGTTTGTTTTCTCTTGAATGGTAACGCATTTGTAAGGAAAATACATCTGTGGGTTACGCAGCAGAGTTGAATATGTGGTTTGTGCCCATTAAAAACTTGCCAAATCTTTTTTACCAATAGCAAACAACATATTTCGCTATTGAATATTTTATTTGGGAGTAAGAGAGTGGATCGGCGTATTGGCAGATGGACTTATGTAGGGTTTGCAGTGATGTTGACACTACATGCTTTCTGTTAATGCAAAAACCTGAGCATAAGAGTGAAGCGTTGATTCACTGGTTGATCTTTGTTCCTACTGTTAACTATGGTCAAATGACTTAAGTAGTGACTGAAACAATGAGATAGCAGATACAAGCAGCCTATATGAAGCAGTAGAAAAAGATTCAGCTGAAGGGGTTAAGCGCTCAGTCTTAGAGATAGGATAAGAAGCTGTGCCATTCGGAGGGGCTTAGAGTAGAGCCGTTATTTCTCCAACAAATAGTAGCCTATTTAGGTGGTTTAGGTGTCTGGCTAGGATGCCTCCTCCTAAGAGCTCCTCCTACCAAAGGGGAGGAGGCCTTGGGTCAGATCCAGGACATGCTGGCTTGGGAACATCTTGGTATTCTCTTGAGGAGATTGAGGAGGTGGACAGGGAGAGGGAGATCTGGGTGTCCTGGCTTATCCTTGGCCTGATCCACGCCACACCACTAGGATCTACAGTAACAACATCAAATTGGCATTCGGGCTAGAGAAGTGTACTCAGATGATAACTAAGAGAGGAAAAGAAGTTAGAACTGAGGATTAGAACTGCCTTCTGGTTTTGTATTAGTATTGCTGACATAGAGGACACCTACAAGTATCTGGGAATCCCACAACCAATTAGGAACCACGACAAGTCAGCTAGAAAAGCCACCAAAGTCACCAAATACCTGCAGAGAGTAGGCAAGTCCTGAACAGTCAGCTGGATGGGAAGAACAAGATCTGGGCAATCATCACTTATGATTCGCCAGTTTTTAAATACCCTGCTGGGTTAAGGGCTATTTGATCAAGAAGGAGAGTTATGGAGTGTTAGGCTTGTTCTATGTCTATGAGCTTTCAGGAATTCTGCGTTTCCTGAGAAGTTTTTATTTTTCCTTCATGGTACTGCCTTCCTTGGGAAAAAATGTGACTTTATTCATTTCAATTGATAAAAGACCATACTCCATAGAAGCTGTTTGAACATTCAATGCTAGTAATGTAGGAAATGCTACTTCAATAATAGGAGAGATCTCTTGGAAGACTTGGACATATTAATTTAGATATAGAAAGGAATTTTTTTTTTTTATTTAACCTTTATTTAACCAGGAATGTCCCGTTGAGATCAAAAACCTCTTTTTCAAGGGAGTCCTGGCCAAGAGGCAGCACATTTCCAAACAAATACATACGAACAAACAAAGTTAAAAAATTACACAAAACAATTACACATTATTGAGGCAGTCTGTAGGCCTTTGAGTTTAGTTTTAAAAACATTTAAAGACAACAGTTCAGTCAGTTTCCAGTCTTTCTGTAACAGGTTCCACGAAAAAGGCGCAGAGTGCACAAAGGCTTTCTTACCCAACTTTGTGTGGACAAGGGGAACAGACAGCAGCAGCTGATCATTTGAACGCAAGGAGTAAGAACCACTATTTGTCCTTGTGACCAAAGTACAAATATAAGGAGGCAGCAATCCAAGCATAGCTTTGTAAATAAAAGTGTACCAATGCCCCTGTCTTCTAATGGCCAAAGAAGGCCATTGAATTTGGCAAATAGGCTGCAATGAGCCATCATGGCATATTGGAATCCCAGTGGTGATAGGCTTTAGGACAGGGTCCTCTAGTCTAAGATGCTGGTGGTGGCGAAGAAAAGTAAGGCTTAGATGGAGCTCTGCCTTGAACTGACTTTCCCCCTTTTAAGTTGGTTGCTTGTACAGAACAGATGGTCTACTGATGAAACTAAGACTGAACTGAAGGGAGGACTATCTCTGGAATGCTGACTGAACAAGAGATTGGTATGGGGATCGTGCTGTATGTGCTCACCAGAGGTTAACCCTCTGGGGTTGACAGACGCGCCGGCAAGTTGAAATCACGTGATCAATTTAAGACGACACAGCTACAAGATGCAGCAACCCAGAATCTCCATTTCAACTTGGGTCGAAAGTGCGGACTTCAATCTATAAACCAGTTTTTAGATTGTGTTGATAGGCCATAGTGATGGGTCGTTCGCGAACGAAATGGCTCTTAGAGCCGGCTCTTTGACGTGAACGACGCGAGCCGGCTCCTTATCGCGAGCCGTCACGTGGGTTTTTTTTGTTTTTTTTCTTTCTCTCAGCCTCTCTCTCGCACTTTTTTCCCGCTTCACTCTGCACACGAGCCTTGTGCTTTACGCTGGGCAGAGGGGGGAGGGGCGGTAGTTACACTCAGTAGCACAGGAACAGAGCCAGAGAGAGAGAAAGAGAGGCAGGGACAACAACATTAGAAAGGTATAGTAATCATCCACAACTATTTTCAGTTGCAGATGATAAAGGATTGAGAAAGTTTATTCATGCAGGTCCATATGACAGAGAATATGCATGTTCTTTTAGTTTTCATATTATAATTTATATTTAATTGTGTTGTGGTTTGCAGTGTTTTGTGTTCTTTTCACTTTAAATTTGTGAAAGGAAAAAGCTGAAAATTTAAATAGTTAAAACTTGAAATGTGAATAGTTGATTTTTGTATTATATGATTTATTTACATTTTATGTGGAGTGAATAAATAAAAGTATATTTACGGTGGCCCCTAGAGACAAAGCACATACAAACTTCAAATCACGTACGAACTCTGAAGCATGTACAAACTCCAAAACACGTACAAACTCCAAAACACGTAAAAACTCCAAAACACGTACAAACTCCGAAGCACGTAAAAACTCAGAAGCATATAAAAACTCAGAAGCACATAAAAACTCAAAACACGTACAAAAGACAACAGAAGTGCTCCAGGATGCTGGGCGCAGTGTTGAGCCTTTGTTATCTTGTGGCTACACAAGCCAGCAAGTACCAACGACCGGATTTGGTGTGTGGTAATAACAGGTAAATGAACTTTTTTTTAAATTATTTGAATATATATATGAGTGCCTGTGTATAAATACACAAACAATACACACATGCTTTCAATTGTGTAATTTAAGTGATCTAGTAGCTCTGCTTTGGAAGTTCAGTTCATGCTAGAAATGTGTTTTGGAGTTTGTACGTGTTTTGTCTCTAGGGGCCACCGCATATATTTATATATAAACATATATAAATAAAACCACTTGTTTTTATGTTAGTAATTCCTTTTGTGCATAATTTTATATTATTGTTAATAATAAATTAATTAAAGCAACAAAACAACCTGAAGAGCCGGTTCGGAGCCGAAAGAGCCGGCTCTTTTTAGTGAGCCGAACCGATAGAGCCGGATCTCTAAAAAGAGCCGGAAATCCCATCACTAATAGGCCAAGTAAAACCAGAGTTATGATAAAAAATACACACAACATTTTTTCTGAGCAAAACAGTGGTGTTTACAGCGGGAAGAATCAGTAAAAACGGCATTTTCTAAGGACAGCGCTAGCAAACACTCTCCGCTTCCGAGTGAAAAAAGAAAAAACACCCTTTCCCTATTGGTGTTAAATTCTGCTATGTCAACCAATCAAAAATTGATATGGCAACATGTGGCATTTGGTTGTTTAGGAAGAGGGGGAGGTTTTAGGAGTGATGCCAGTGAGAGAAAGTGGGCGAGCGAAAGAAAGAAAGAGAGTTTTCATATGTGAGACATTAGTGACATTTAGTGCGTTTGGAGGCTGTAGTTATTGTGTAGTCTAGTCAGTGTTTTGTTTCGTGTGTCAGTTCTACTAGTGAATGTCACATTTGCTCCAAAAAAGCCACCAAAGGCAGATTCCAGTGTAAACGCTGTCTCCACATGGCAAACAGGACTGATACACCTCCTGTTGTCAGACATGCAGGGTTTAGGCCTGTGGTATTCTCCTCTGTCTTATAATATAATTGGTGCACTGTAGAGCATATGGACATTACTTTATTTTTATAGACGAAAGGATGAAAACGCGATGGTAAAGTGGGGGAAACAATGGTAAGTATGGCTACCGTTAGTTTGCGAGGTAGATAAAAAGGCCTGCACTGAAAGGACACTTAAAGGTGTAAAGTCTGGCCTGGTAGCTCCACTGAAACATCAAGGCAAGGCAAGGCAAGGCAAATTTATTTGTATAGCACAATTCAACAACAAGGTGATTCAAAGTGCTTTACAGAGACATTAGAAACAAAAACAAATAAAAAGCATGATTTAAAATTGATTAAAACAAGCAAACAAACAAACTAACTAAACACACACATTTCACACCTGTTCACGCGATCTGAACCCTTATCGTAAGGGGAGCTACCAGTCCTTCTGTGGACGAGCTACTTTCTATTATAAATTCCCTGAATTTAAAATACTCTCTAGACCCAGCTGGGGAGCTACCCAGAGCTCTAAACCCACACCTGTTCGCGCGATCTGAACCCTTATCGTAAGGGGAGCTACCAGTCCTTCTGTGGACGAGCTACTTTCTATTTTAAATTCCCTGAATTTAAAATACTCTCTAGACCCAGTCTAGACCCAGCTGGGGAGCTACCCAGAGCTCTAAACCCACTTAACAAACAAACAAACAAACAAAACAGTATATAAAATCAAAACAGATAAAATCAGAACAGTAGATAAAATCAGTAGTTAATGTAAGTTTTGAAATTTAAGCTTAACAAACAAACAGTATATAAAATCAAAACAGATAAAATCAGAAATAGATAAGATCAGTAGAAAGGCTCCTAAAGAAAGCTCCTAAAACCCCAACACTTTTTCCAGTTTAAAAAAATGAAATATAAAGTTCACAGATTAAAAAGAAAGCTGCAGATGATCCAGGAGAGAAGAAGGACAACCGCTCCCTAAGAGAAAACCTGTAGTGATCCCGTACGTGTCAGGAGTCTATTTACACTTACAGGCAAGTGGACACTCTTTCAATGATGAGGATGTTCACATCCTGGACAGGGAGGGACGCTGGTTTGAGGGCGGAGTCAAGGAGGCCATTTACATGAAAAGGGAAAGACCATCTCTGAATGGAGGAGGGGCCTAAGGGTACATCTGTCACCATCTTACAATGCTGTGATTGCAGCCATTCCCCAACTCTCTGCGAATGGTACTCATGGTCATTGATCAGTGGTTGTTGATCAATGGTCTAGGTTCAATTTTGTGGGACTCCCTGAACAAGTTCCAGTAAGAATCACTGTGGCAGAAATCCACGAACACGTCTCCAGTATGAAGAGTTGGACAGCAGCAGGCCTCGACATGATTGGCTGACTGCAAAAAAAGCTGACTGCACTCGTCGAGCGTCTGGCAGCACAAATGACCCAGCAGCTAATGGATGAGAAACACCCAAAATGGCTGACAGAAGGCCAGTGAGATTATTGAGGAGACTGGCTGTGGATACCGACTACAGAATGGAGCAATCATCAGCCACCTCCTCTACATGAAAGACATCAAGCTGTATGCCAAGATTGAATGAGACATTGATTCACTGATCCAAACCACCGGGATATACAGCAATCACACTGGAATGTCATTTGGACTGCAGAAGTGTAGTCGGATGGTACCAAAGAGAGGGAAGGTAGTCAGAACTGAGAGGATCGTACTACCGGAAGGCAACATTGTCCACCTTGAGGACAACTACAAGTACCTTGAGACAATCCAGCACATAACAGCAGGGTGCAAGATGCCAGCAAGCAGGGCATACATGGAACGCCATTACCAAGTGGACAGCATAGTATACAGTAACATCTGTGCCGAGTATGGACTGGAAGTCTTGAGGTCAAACAAACGTTTGGCTTCACTGCTTTTTCGAGTTTTTGGTTTTTGCCTCAGAACTCTCCCACTGATGTCATTAAGAAACCATTGTCCTGGGTTTCTTAATCCATAACTCAATATGTGATGTCCTGTTTAAAAAAATAAACCAAAAATGCCTTGAGGGTCTGAATGCCAAACCAATGACTAATATTATTGAAGTTATGAAATATGTGGTGCAATCATGGGAATTATGTATACATTTCATACATTTCTTGCAACTGTGTAGTTACTATCATCTGAATGCTTCTGTAAAGATTAGATGTAGCAAAGATTCTGTGGATAGTGTTATGTGACAATCCTGTGACTGTGTACATCCCAATAATTTTTTTATGTAAGCCAGTGCATCAGATAACACTGTTTTCATAAATGCTAAAGCATACTAGAACCTGGATACTTAGTTCAACTCAGGTCAATTCAATTATTTCAAGGCACTTTTTGTATTCATTTGTTAGAATATTGTAAATATTGCAAGAATAAAAGTACATCCATGGTTCTCATGTGTTTGTCAGCTCAATAGTGTCAGGATCTCTGCAAACTACAGGAGATTAGAGAGTTATCAAGTCCTAAATATAGGCTGATAATCTGCATATTTTCCACAGACAGGAAGCTGTAGATTGTTCATCTGGCTTCACCCATGCTGCAAACTGCTGGAGCAATTAACAGAAATTCAGATGATGCAGTGTCTTTGTTTCTGCCTGGATGATTAATGCTGAAATTCAGACAACCGGCCCAATATGGCTGCCCTCCTCAGGGGTGTAAGCATGTGCAGACGCTAGGAAAAATGATTTCCATATAAATAAATACACGGATAAATAATTTCTATTTATTCATATTCCCTTTCTTCTCGACTGCCTAAGCCTTATTTACATGCTGTTTCTGTCAGCTTTCCTGAGAGTGTGTGTTTTCTGTGTGAAGGCGCTGTGTGTATTAAGGAGGACGATGGAATGAAGAGCAGGTAGACGAGCATCTACCTCTTTGATGAGGGCCATGAAGCGGTTTCCAAAACGCCAGGGCTTGTGTCGGTTGCACTGTAATGAGCTGACAGTGATCTGCTGAGACTGCTGCACAGCAACGGCCACCACGTGCACAGCATCATACATCAGTGCAGCATCCGTCTGCAAACCAAGACAAAGAGGGAGAAACGATCATTAACTGGGAATACAGCACATGACACATTAGCTCATAACACCAGCAAAGATTTGTCCAAAGTAAGGAAAATATCAATATTGTGACGCTCAAATCAACGCCTCACATCAAAGCTCACGTATAGATTTGCATATTTCATGCCATAGGCATGCCCCTGAATATTTTACTGCCAGTGTCTTATGAACTGATAAGAGACTTCTGAAAGCAGCTTGCAAGAAGCAATATATTCTGACAGGGGAAACAAAAAAGTAATATGGGAATAAATCTGACATAAAAGAAGAATATTTAATCAAACTCGAGGTTTTCCAAGTTCATGAGAACATACACTATATATCTTTCATTTTCATTGAAAAAAAGATTATTTAAACGCAACTCTAAATCTTGCTACTCAGCAGAACCTCAAAAAAAAAAAAAAAGCCACAACAAGCAGACAATTTGAGATACACAAACCCGGTGAGGTTTCCAGTAATAACCGAGTAATGAATTATTATGTGTTTACATCCAACTAAGCTGTTGTTATGAAGAAAATGTGAGTCGTCTGCAAAATAAAAAATATGGGGAAAATTAAAAAAAAAGGAGTTTGAATAATATAAAATAAATAAGTTATGTAAAGAAGTGGAAAAACGAAGAGTCCTACACATATCTAAGCTCTGACAGGACCTGACTCCAGCAGTTGGGAACATGACGGCTGAAAGCCAAACAACATTTCTGTTTTAAAGTTAGAAAGTTGAGCAGCCGCCGAGTAAGCAGCTGTCCTTTAAATGTGTATGATTGTAGCCAGCCTGGAACATATTGCACCTCATAGAGCGCAAGAGGCAAGGCACATCCTAAAGCTTTGGCCCAACACAGAGAGACAGCCTCATGCTCGTACACCACAATTTAGAATCAGCAGTTTACCTAACAAGCATGTCGATGAACTGTGGGAGCAAGCTGGATAATATCCATGTGCAAAGGCAGCAGCCGATGAGGATATTGAAACCAGGAATCTAACTCCTGTGAGTTTGACTTACATCAGGCACGTGAGGCCTGTAACTGAGGGTTTGGGTAGTGTTGTCATGGTGTTACTAACAGAATCTCTTTTTGTTCAGTGATTTGATTTAATACAGATACAACAAACCATTGAGACAAGTGAAACAAACGAGAAACAAAAGCGTGATATGACAAAAGATTCACAGACTGTGCGTGGAAGACGTTACCACCTTTATTTCTGTCAGTATATTCCTACATTGAATTCTTGACAGTCGGTCTAAATAGAAGACCATTGCTGAAGCTATCAGAAAGTGCCAGTCATACACACTTCACAAATGAAGCCTATAATTCTGCAGCTCCTTGCGAAAAAAAGAGGTTAAATTAACGTTTGTCTCGCTTGATTGAAAAGCAATCACAACAGCTCTCCTCAGTTGTTGCACAGAAATCATACCCTAGGGTGCTTGGGAAGGCTCTGTCCTACTGGAAAAAAAACAACAACAAACCTATCAAACCTGTTATTTTCCCACATTTGAGCCCTGATTGAGCGTCACAGTGCTGCAGCTTAAGACTTCATGTGTGTTTTTGTTTGTTCATGTGTGGCTGTGTGCAGTTATATTCATATCCATAGGAAGTGTCCAGGGATGCACTTAAATCAATGATAGTCAGTGAGCTTTTCAAAATGCAAACTGGCTTGAGTGTGTGCCTGGAGGAGTGTGAGGTACTAATAATCTGTGTTAGAAGAAGGTGTTGAGGCAAATGGGAGTGTGAATTTATTTTAGTGTAGGTGTCAATGGAGGCTGTTGATCTTGTGTGCTGGGGGTTAGCATACTCTAACACACTATTCTTCTGAAGAGTCAGGATGAGTATGATCCACTCTGATTACAGAACTGCTAATGCTTCACGTTAAATCAGTGCAGTCTAACAGCAAATGGGAGATAGTCAAAGAAATGCAACATATTTGCGGGGGTTTCTTGTTTTTCGACAGCATGAACTTTTAAAAAAATGCATTTTATTAAGGAAAATATTTTATGTATGCAGCACACGGGTTGTCAAAGCAGCGATGTGTCACTATGGCAACCAAGAATGAGTTTTAAAAGAACCAGCAATCATTGTAACATAAACCAATCGTTTTTTTCTAACCCATACCAAGTTCTTTTAAAGCTGAAACCATTTCTAGTCTTATCCATCCTGTGGGGGAGGAGGTCACTCCACTCTCTACCACCTCATCCAACTTGCTCCAGAATTTCTCGTTTGCTATCCAACCTGAAGGACTGAGAACATTCAACATCTCCCCTCTGAGTTTAGGCTGGAGTCTCAGGAGTCTGTCTGGCACTGTCTTCATCTCTACAACACTATTGACATAGTCCTCGTTCAAGATGACCCATCTCACACCAGAAATGGATTCAAAGTGTCCTGTCATGGTAAGAAATCTAGATCATGTCAGAACTAGTGCTAGTGTCATTGTGCTTGGTATCCTGCACACACAGTATATCTATCTTCCTCCTCTTGATCATGAGTTTCTCCCTTTACCACATGTAATAATTTAAAGTCCCTACTCTAGAACTTTCCCTCTGCCTTCTAACATGGCTTCTCCCTTTCTTCTTTCACTGTCTTCGTCCAACAGTAGCACAGTTTGCACTGGCACCCTGTAGGCCAACAGAACCCATGGTGGTCATTGTTAACCAGCGCTATTTGGCCATGTCGATGCTCTTCTTGGCACAATCCTACTTACTCATGCAGGCCTAGGACTGGCACTTAGGAGTACACATATAAATAAATGTGTAAAAATCTGTGACATGTATGACTTCAACTTGTTTTTCCAGTGTGAGTGGTAAAATGATTCAGATGACCTCTCTGCCCTCCAAATGTGCACTTCTTCAGATTAGTGCATATCAGACTGGACAGATAAAAATCATATGCAGGTTGTAGGTTTGTGTTCACTGGAACTAAGCTCAACTCCTGAAAAACAATCCCACATCAAAATTCCCCCCTGCACAAAACTGTACCGTTGCAATGCAGTTAGACCAGTACTGCTCTACTGGCAACCACCAAGCCACCGGATTGTCAGACTTGTAACACCAGAGGACGTTTCCTCTCTGCACTACAGTCCAGTGGTGGCGTCTTTACACCACTGCGCTTTAAGGCTTGATCCATGAAAACCCATTCAATGAAGCTCTCTACACACTGTTCTTGAGCTCATCAGGTGGCCACATGAAGTTTGGGGTCTGTAGTGATTGGTTCTGGAGAAAGTTATAAGAAAGATATGTGAATGGCTGATTAGAAATTTTAGGATTATGAGCAGTTGAACAGGTCTATGCAGTAAAGTGGCTGCTGAATGTATGTAGCATAAATTTACTAGAGCGACTTTATATCATTTCTTTGTTTTCTGATGCATATAGTTTGATGAGTATAATTTAGCTTTTTTCAGTTTCAACACTTGTAACATTTACCCTGTTTGTAGAAGCAGTCCTTGGTTTTTCACACCTGTTGTCATGGAAATGATTGGAATCCTGATATTCAATGATTTGTGTATATTACGGCTGTCCAAATTCATGGGCTGCATCCTCCTGAGGACCTGTCCTTTGCTCTACGTGGGCCAGGTCCTCAGAAGGTCGGGTGGCCCGGAGGTTTATTCAGCTGTGTGAAAACCCCAGAGGAACCCACCCGGGGGATTAATAAAGTTTAATTTTATCTAATCTAATCTAATAACTTTAATCTCAGCCAAACCGATTTACATACAAACAAATAAAACACTGAAAAAGCCAAACAATAAGATTTTTAGGTTGTCTAAGTGACTTATATATCATGTTTAACCTGAGTAGCAAATGGGTTGGTTTGAGAACAATGTGCCGGGAGTTCACTGTTCTCGGGGGCTCCAGTGACCCTCGAGCTCCTGGTCAGCTATCGAGCTGGTGGGTAACAGACGTCTCCGAAAATGTCGGAGCACTTTTGCAAATATGCGATATCTTGATAAACCGAGCAGATATTTGAGGTTTACACAGCTACATTCTTGCCTGAAAATATATTTAAAGTTTATTTTGTGACCCAGAAAGATTAATAAGAGCAATATTAAAAACTTAGTAGCGGCCGCCATTGTTGAAAACTGGAATTGGCTGGGACGCGCTATGAATTCTGGGATATCGTGGGCCACGAAGGATACACCCGACCCATCCTTATAATATTCTGTCTGTAACTGCAGGCTTCCTGCAATATACTCTATGTACTTTGATATTTTGTGTACCTTGAACACAGCACTGCTAATGTAGCATGCATGTTTTTATATTAAGGAAGAAAGTGCCCAGAAGAAACCCGGACATTCACAGGGAGAACTCCACACATACACAGATATGCAGAAGGCGTGCTACCCTTCAGTCCTAATACTGAAAAATGAAGGACGATTCAGATTATGTATTTAAATAATCTCTGGTGGCGTCGTCACTCTGCTACCTAAAAAACACATTTGTTTTTATTCCAAAACAACAGAGCCTGCCAGTGGGTGGAGAAGTGATACTGTTCGTGTATATGAGATCATAATGACCGTTCAGTGGGCTGTACCTTTTTAAATGGGCACTTTAGTCAACACGACTTTGTGCTTTTGAATGGAAAGAATTCAGCTCCACTGCCATTTTCATTGCAGGCAGTGTTCCTTTTAGTGTTGAGGGCAGGAGCTGCACTCTGTCATGATGCCATCTATTCTCTCTGTTATAAAGCACACAGGCCCAGAGGGAACTCATAATAGCAATGTGACAGCCTGTCAGTCAGTTACACCGTGTATGCTATATACAGGAGAAGTCAGCAGGACTAGAAGTGAACTTGTACAAAAGCCTAATCAAAGTCATAAAAAAAGTATTTAATTTAAATGTGCTCTTAATTAAAATAAGAAGAAGCCAAATGCATTAAGTGGTGTGCAGGAAAGAGAAAAGATGAGCTGAGAATTGCTGGAGGAGTTCTGGCAGGAGAGGTTTGTGTGCCTCTCTGCTTCTCCCTGGTGCGAGCCTCACAAGTACCCGTCAGGCAGACTTGCAAATGATTTAGCAACACCGGCACTTCACTCCATAAACATCTCATTAAAATCAATTATGTCACTCCTGAATGAAATTACAGCTAAATGCTTTAAAAGCTGCTTTTCCCTTGTGTCAGCCAATATGAGCGTTAAACCTTACACTGTCTATTTTTCCACCTGTCTCTCCCTCTCTCATTCCATCTCTTCCGCTCTCTTTCTTTCACTCTGAGAGTCGGGAAGATTAATTAAATCTCCTAAGCTCAGATTGATTTCAACACTTTTATGAATTGTTAAAATACCCAGGTGGACTTGGAAGCTGCAAAGGTTCCCTGCACCCCAAGCCACCAACCCACATCCCTACTAAACAACCAGCTCATCAACATTGCCATGGAAACAAAATGGCAAGAAACAGCTTTCCCCACACTGGGGATGGGCTGATAACTTCCTGAAGCTTTTTGCAGCCTACTCTCAGTAAATGCATGCTCCCTTGCAGGGAGGAAGAGAAGCTAACTTGAGAATAAAGGTTCCATAACAGGGTTTGGAAAACTGGCATAACAAAGGATAAACGCACTGACTCACTGACCAGACTCAAGTGATGGTTAGAATTACACACATGTATTTCTCATATACCCCACAGTGTTTGAAACTGCTGGCCTGATAATTGCCACTTAAAGTTTTAGTAGAGATTCACATTCAGATAAACAAACACACACACACATACACACACACACACACACACACACACACACATATGTCTATCTATCGATATATATATATATATATATATATATATATATATATATATATATATATACATATATATATATATATACACATATGTGTATATATATATATATATATACATATACATATGTGTATATATATATATATACACATATGTATATATATACACATATATATACATATGTGTATATATATGTGTATATATATACACATATATATATATACACATATGTATATATATGTGTATATATATACACATATATATACATAGACTCCGTATACTTTCCACAGACTCTCTGAAGTAACACTGGAACAGAGCCATGAGATGTATTGTTGCAAAATGTTCTATCACAACTGTATAAGCCGTATTGCATGTGACAGATGTTCAAACAATAGGAAAAAACAGGCAGAGGTCGATTCTATCCCTTCTTAACATTTCTCCACGGGGGACAGTGATGGATTTATTTTGAAGTTCCTCACAGAAAGAGGGACACAAAGCCAATAGCAAATTTCCAGAGTTGAGACTTGTTATACCACAAAAAAACTGATTCCTGAAGCAGTGAGGGACGGCTGTTGGAGCTGCAGCTTTGCTAGTCATGCAGAACGCTGTGGTCACACTGCTGTGGCTCTTGTGATTGAAACATAAACACCTTGAGATATAAGGGTGCACTTGGGAGCGGCACAGAGAACTTGGGTTTAGGGGTTTATGTTTGTGTGTGTGTAGGAGGAAAGTTTAGCCCTCAACTAATGATCCAAGGCAGCTTAGTAGCCTCCCTCCCTCATTGCACTGTGACTCTTCAGCCTCGGCTTCCAGCTACTTGAAGGGATTAAAAATTGAGCATGTTTTGTACTCTTGGAATCTCTCAGAGGCCTTAGTCATGACTAGGTCACTCACAGCCATCAGCTATTTCTGCTTTTCTCAGCATTGTACACACAAGCTGTACTGATATGTCATGAATATTTGTATGCAGGGCACGAATGATGGAAAGAAAATTCAGGCAGTCACCTGTTCATTTCTCTGCTTGAGTCCTGATTCAACAAACACATTTGGTCATGTCCATGAAAAAAACAAAACAAATAAATACATTGTAACACGTCACAGGCTTATTACTCCTTAAGCAAAAGACGATTAACCAACTCCTGGAGTTTATTAAACTCACGAGGGTCATATAAATGTAATTAGTCTTGGTCTCTTTAATCAAAACATCATCAACAGCATCTATAGTCAAAACAGATGTGACAAAACTGTTTAATTACAAGCAGGTAACGTACTGGGATGGCAGATACGCACAAGCTAAGCATGTTTTTCTGTTCTTTTAAACAATTTAATGACTATAGAAAATACAAGAAACCATTTTCCAGGAAAGCCACACACATACTGTCGGACAACAAACAGAAGAAAAAAACTCCCTTTTAACAGGAAGAAACGTCCAGCAGAACCAGGCTCAGGGAGGGGCGGGGCCATCTGCTGCGACCGGTTGGGGTGGGGGTAGGAAGACAGGACAGTAATTCAGTGCAGAGAGGTAGTGAGTGAAGAAGAAACACACAGTGCATCATGGGAATCCCCAGCAGCCTACATCTATTGCAGCATAACTAAGGGAGGAGTCAGGGTCACCTGGTCCAGCCCTAACTATATGCTTTAGCAAAAAGGAAAGTTTGAAGCCTAATCTTAAAAGTAGAGATAGTGTCTGTCTCCTGAATCCAAACTGGAAGCTGGTTCCACAGAAGAGGGGCCTGAAAACTGAAGGCTCTGCCTCCCATTCTACTTTTAAATACTCTAGGAACAACAAGTAGGCCTGCAGAGCGAGAGCGAAGTGCTCTAATAGGGTGATATGGTACTACAAGGATTGTCAACGACCTGGATCTGGGGACCCAGGGTTCATGAGTAGAAAGAAAGAAAGAAAGTGTACTTTATTGATCCCCGTGGGGAAATTCCTCTCTGCATTTAATCCATTCACTCAGTGACGCAGTGGGCAGCCATTGGGCACCCGGGGAGCAGTGTGTAGGGACAGTACCTCGCTCAGGGGTATTTCAGGGTAGCTGTTCAGGGGAATCGAACCCCTGATCTTCCAATCATGGGGCCACCACTCTACCTACTGAGCTATCCCTGCCCAATAGTTATGGACTTTTTTATATTTGCTGGTTTATCTTGGGTTGGCGGTCTTTGCAGCATGACCTGCCATGTGTATGTATTGTGCTGTTGCCCCTAGTTTCCCTTTTTACATGTATGTTGGTGTCCTGGTTTCTGTCTGATTCCGGAGCTGTCGAGTGTGTTCCCGCCTGCAGGGAACCTGCAGCTAATCAGCATCGTCTCAGGAGCTTCTTAACTGAGTGGCTGAGCTCCCATCAACGCTGGATCGCTGTGTGAGAAACCTACAGTTTACCCAGTGAACATAGATGTTTGGAAGTGCTTTTGTTTTGCTTTTGCTTTTGTGGTTTCCTGCAGGATCGCAGAAAAGGGAAGACAGAGCAAGCACACGGGATTTGGTAACAGAGAGAGTGGAAACACGGACCAGGGACACACATTCACCGGAAGCACACATGGGATTCAGTCTGCATCTTGTTGTGATTGCACTGTAAATAAACGCACTGCATTCCTCACCGAGAGTCCTGCATTTGGGTCCTACTTTCCTCGCATTCCCTGAGAGAACGATCCAGCCACAGTGGACTCAGTTTTCGCCACGGAGGAGGAAATGCTCGCGCAATTGTGGGATCATTGCCAGAGTGTAATCCAGGCCACGGATAAGTACAAAAGACACTTACAATTCGTCTTTTTTTTATATTTTCCTATCATCCACAGCGTTTCCCCAGTTTCCCAGAAATTATTTTGGATCTGAGAGCGAGTCACAGATTTGAACTGTTTGGCATGGGCAATCCATGCAGGGAGAGTCCAGCTGCCCTCCTAGAAGCCCTTGCAACCTGGTATTCACAGCACCAGCGGATGGTTTGCCTGCCGCCAGTCGCTGCTCCACCTTCTGACCATCCATTATGCCATCATCATCACACTACTCCTCAACTCTCTCAGCGGGGTCAGCTGAACATGGTGCAGCAACACTAATCACCGCAGTGAGTAAATCGGACTCTGTTGTTTTGATGAATTCAGTCACAGATGATCGAAAAACATATGAACAGGAGGTTACCATTTCTATTGGCTCGGCCTCGCTGTCAACAAGGAAGCAGTGTCCATGCCACCAGCGCTCCTCACTTTCCACATCCACATCCAGGATGGCTTGCGTGTCCATGTCCCAGGTTGCCTTCCATGCAACGTCACTGCCTGCCAGAGTATGTTTCCCAGCCAAAGCTGGACCCGGGGTCTGCCACCAGAGCCACCAGATCTCCAGCTGCCCACCAGAACTGTTTACTGCCGCCAGACCCGTGACAGGCCACCAGAAGGATCTCGCCAGCAATGCCGCCCACCAGGAACCGTGGTTGGCTTGTGGGACTCCTATGTGGCCACTGCAGAAGTCACAGTTGGGCCTCTGAACTTTTTGAACTGTTGGACTGAGACTTTTTTCATTGTTTGACAGTTTTGTTCCCTGACAAGGTCATTAAGAAAAGATGGGGCCTGATTATTTAAGACCTTGTATGTGAGGAGCAGGAATTCTGAATTCAGCTCTGGATTAAACATGTCGTGGTGGAGGGTTTTTTTCTGGTATGAGCATGTATATTTGTTCGGTGTTTTACTGAGGATTTAATAGTTGTTAGATGCAGCAGCATGAATGTAGACATATACATGGTTCTTCAGTTACTCAAGACATAGCTGGAGGCAGACAGAACCACAAACAAGCAACAACTGAAGGCAGCTACAATAGAGACCTGACAGAGCATCTCAAGGGAGGAAACACAGCGGTTTGTGATGTCCATGGACTATAGACTTCAGGCAGCCATCCTTATATGTAAAAGGATCTCCAGTTGCTGTTAAGTGTTTTAACCGGAAGGTTATATAAAGATGGCAGAAAGTCTACAGTCGCATCTTGATTGATTTAAAATCACTGTGAGAGTACATAAAAAAAATACAAAGAAAATCCTAATTGTCCAAATACTAGAAACCTTTATATTCTTCCATTATGACCCCGTGAGCTCTTTTTTACTTATGTTAGCAATACATCCATGAAGAGTTTAGTCCAAAATCCTGCTGACAAGCAACTGACAAAGTTACCCAGAAGGTTTCATGTTACACAATCCATGACTTCTTTACAATATAGTCCCATCAAATTCACAATTAGTGCCAAGATGACCCCGGTTAAGTTTAGAGCCTTGCAAGGTCAAGTTTCTGTCATTTTTAGAGGTACTGCAAACGCAGTACTTTTATTAGGATTTCTTGGTTGTTCTTCACTTAAGGAACAAAGCTCAAGACAAAACAGACTGAACTCTCCCTATTCCTGTATACACTGAAAAAAGGCCATGTTGGATTTACTTGATTCAATAGTGGACATTGGTTGCACACAAATGTTTTGCTTTGGCAGAAACTTAAACAACTGAGTTAAAGAGACGGTACACCTTGGACAGCCCACCAGTCTATCGCATAGAGACAAACAACCATTTACATTGACAGGTAATTTAGAATCACCAATTAACCTAACCTAACTGTAAACTAGCCAGACTGTGGATTATGAACCCAGGACCTTCTTGCTGTGACGCAGCAGCACTAACCACCATGCCACCAATCCAGGCTTATCAAAAGCAGGAAAGCTATGATTACAAGGCTTGATGCAGAATTTTCTGTACGTTTTTGTCCTTGACAGGTTAAACCACAATAAATAGTGATAGCAAACACATGGTGTGGGTGTAGTTGTCTGCCTCTTATAACTCCAGTGATTTTCCTGCAGTTTGACATCTCGTGCGATCTTGTGAATTTCATGAGTTAAGCAACTAACCACTCTCACTAGATTGTATCAGGTCATCTCAACAAGAACAACTTAAGTTGTTGAATTTCGTACAGATCCTTCATGATTTAATTACGTTCATAGAAACATGAAACTATTGTGTTCAAATTACAAGTTAGACTTTTTTAATGAAACATCCACCCAATTTACTTTTTTCGGTAAACCAAACAAAGTAGAGGCGGCTGCTCGACTTGACTGAGATGGATGCCTTCCTGAAACCCCGTGCAGTGGCGCAGTAAGTTATTGACTTACTTCACTCGAACATGATATGAACAATTTAATCTGCCTCTCTGCATATGATGTAGTTTCTACACTATATAGTTACACTTAACTTTAAAGCATGAGGCACTTGTGTTAAATACACGCAAGATGCTTACGTAAATCCAAGAGGTGGCCAATCCCTTTTATTCAGTGTAGTTTCACAAAGGTTTACGTTTTTAATTTAAAGTTTATTTTACATTTTGCTTTTGTTTCCCCACATATATCATCCAGCTTTCTGACTGTAACATCCATCCCCCAGAAGGGAGGGAGTATGTAACTGACTGTTTGTCTGTTTGCTAGCACTCTAGCATCAACAGTTTTGAGTATATCATTTGATACTAGCTGTCAATAACTGCTCAGGACAATTTCACTTAGGTGACAATAAGGTGAAGGTCACGCCGAATCCAATGACTGAAACTACAAACTTTATATTACAAACACTTTTGTTTTTTACAGATTGTGTTTAAACGTCACAACAATAAACGACACCTGAGGGACACGAGACCTAAGTGCTGGACCTTGTCCTTCAGTGCCCAAAATCAGAGTTGACCTTGAAAGGAAAATTCTAGAAACCATATATTGTATATCATGAATATATCATATTAAACGGCATGGAGAAAGTTTCATGAATGAAGCCTTACTATGACTCAATAACACTGCTGACAGCGTGGTTAGTTTTCTTTGTGATTTACAAAAAGTTGCTGTACTTTCTAAACACATACGCAGACAGACACAGTTTGCAAAAAGCCTTCAGTGACAGGCTCATATATCAAACTGTAAACTGCCCCATGGACATCTGAGTTAATTTAGCAAATTTATGGACTGGTGATTGATACATTTTTTATCAAATCTGTGTCAGACATTCCAATTTGTTTGGAACACCAGCTCATGTTAGACTTACTGTGCTGCTCAAGGATCGGCTTCTGCAAGGTGCCATGCTAGCCGCCCATTAATCATAGCTACTGATTTGTGTGAGGCAAAGGTTTGTTGATTTAAAATAAACATTAAACCAAACTAGCTTTCAGAATCAAGAATGTAAAACCAAATTATATGAAACTATATAATACTAATTATATGGTGGTTTAACTCTTTAAAGTCACATCCATTGTAATAAATCTGATGCTCGGTTTCAAAGAAAGAAAGAAAGTAAATACAGTGTTAAAAGGAAAAAGTTTGAGAAAACAATTTTCAAAAGCCCAAAATCACATAATCTAATAACACAGGATTACGGACTATTAGGTTATTATTAGGTTGGGATTAGGGTGCCTACCACTTTCAGTAATAACCTTTAATAACCCTTATTATCACACTGTTTGCTGCTACAGCTACACATGTTTCTTTTCCAACTATTTATTTATAAGTGACTTATGTATGTATGTATGTATGCATATATATGTATATATTGTACTATTCTTAGTTAGCGTATTGTCTGTCTTGTCTTAATGTTGGTTTAAAATGGAGCACTGTAACAAAAAATAATTTCCCCCAGGGATCAATAAAGTATTCTGATTCTGATTTCAATAGCATATTGAAAATGTAATGTTTGTGATATCTGTTTGTATACAAGCTACTGCACACATAGCAAAATCAACACTACATTGGGAACTTGCTTGCATGCAATAAAATCGCTTAGCACAAAAGCAGTTCTCCTTATTTCAACTGCAGCAATAAACAAAAAGCTGCCTAAGAGCATAGCAATGCAATATCAAAACAATAAAAGTTGCATATGAACAGCTTAGATTAACAGACTCAAACACAATAAATAAAAGAATGGACGACGTAGGAACACCGTGTTCATATATTCACAGGATGTATGTGAGATACTGACGTCTCTGGCTCCACATTAATTGTAATTTCATGAGCAAAGACAGGTTTGATACTTCTGAAGCTGATTAATTATGACTAGAGTAAATGAACTATAGGTGTAAATATGCTCAAAGACATGCATTAAATAATACATTAGACTGAGTCCTTAATACATAATTTAAACATTTCAAAGAATATACTTCTCTCATCTGTCACAGCCTCATGCAGCTACTGAGCATTACAGTTTGGATATTTGTTTGTTTCTACTTGTTCGTAAAAGGAATGCAAGCAAAAGAAAAAACAAAACAAAACAAAAACAACATTTCAGATCTTTTCTCCAACACGAGCAGCAATGCCATTAATGAGATGATATTGACTGGGAAAGGGAGAGAGAAGAAAGAGCATGTCGCTTATTCTCTCCATTAGCTTCATTAGTGCGGGAGGATGAGGCAGATTAAGACCACAGCGGGTTGGATGATGATGTGATTTGGCAGGGTTATCTGTTATTTCAGGCCTGGCCATTTTGGCGCCTCTGTTTGGGCTGGGTTATAATGTGATGTGATGCCTGGGCCCTTGGGGCCACGCTGCTGTTGCTACCAGCCTCTCTGATTAAAATCTGCTCTCACCAGCCAGCCTCAGTCTGAATGCCCTCACACTCCTGCTTTATTTCCATCCACCTTTCACTTCCTATCCCACATGATGAGTCAGTATGGTGCTGTGGACTTAAAGAGACAAATTCAGGCCAGACAGTTTACATACATAAACCTGCACATTATTCACTGTAAAAACAGAGAAGAAGAAAGAAAGAAAAACATGAGATCTGTAAGAATTCAAATGATATAAAAGGACAGAATCATCGTTTCCTCATGACAGAAATAATGCTGCTCTACTCTAAGACTATCAAACCCTCAAATGTTAACTCAGAAAGATTAATCGGGGTATTGAAAGTAGCTGTAATGATCTTTTTTTTCTCTAATGGTAAAATGTTAAGGTTAAGGCAATGCTTAGCTAGAGTGATGACATCTTTAACTACTGTAAGGCCGTGTACACATATGACTGTACACCAATCCACCCAACCAACCATCGTCAAGCTGATGACCTTCAGGTTTCTGGGCACCCACATCTCAGACGGCCTTACTTGGACCCACAACATCCACACCCTGGTAAAGAAGGTCCAGCAGCCTTCAGGATCAGAAACTGCAGCTGGCCTTCTGTCGCTCCTCAGTGGAGAGCGTGATCTGTGTGAAGGACCAAAAAGCTCTCCAGAGAGTGATCCGTACAGCAGAACGCTGCTGCAGGATTGCTCTCCCCCCCCGCTTCAGGACACCTACACCAGGAGATGCCGGACTAGAGCAGCGCAGATACTGAAGGACCCGTCCCATCCTGGCAACAAACTGTTCCAACTTCTGCAATCTGGTAGAAGGTTCCGCATCTTCCGGGCAAGGACAGAGAGACTCAAGAGGAGCTTCTATCCCCAAGCCATCCGTGCCCTAAACACACACACCCGCCCTCTCACATCATCTATAATTGACTGAGACAGGACTCTTCCAGACACTAAACCAAGGCACAATGTACATTTCAATTCCTTTAATTTTAAATATGCTTATATTGTCTATCCTGTAAAATAGTCAGATGTCTATTCATATTAATGTACAGAATTCACCTGCTTGCTGCTACTACTGCACATTCACCCAGTGTATATACTGTATGTATATATATATAATGTTCTTCCTCTACAACCCCCCCCCCCCCCCCCCCAATTTTTTTGCACATGTCGAGGAGCGTGTCAGACTACATTTCACTGTGTGTTATACTTGTATAACTATGCATGTGACAAATAAAGAACCTTGAACCTTGAACCTTGATCTACTCCAGCCTGCTGTTTTGTACTCAGGGGCCACAACTGAGAGCAGGAAGGCTGTGCAGGGGTCATTAACAGTGAATAAATGGCTTATATCAGCATGTGCTGACCACTCAGTGCACTTTATCGACAACTTTAATATTTTTTGGGAACGCAGGCATCTGTTCAAAGCAAATGGATTTAATTTTAACAAGTCAGGGGTGAAACTGTTCACCTCCAACTTGTTTTATTCCATACGTCATCCATCCGTGCTTGGTGCCAAGGCTGAGATAAACGAGGAGTTATCTCATAAAGAGGAACAAACAGTACTCCAAGAACAGACAAAGCCCAGCAGAAACCTTGAGGAGGAGCTCCATTTGCCCCCACCCGGGAAGAGCCTCAGAAAGGAGAGACATCCATGGCATCTGAGGAAGAGCCTCAGAAAGGAGAGACATCTAAGGCAAGAAGAGGGGTCCCTATTTGCCTCCAACTCTCTCAACAACACCAACGACCAGGACAAGGGACCACGACCTTCCCCAGTCCCCCAAACCCCTGACAGGCCATCACCCTCCTCCCCCTCCCTTTCTCCCTCCTCCCCACACCTGAAATTCACTGAGGAGATGATGGAGCGGGTCAATGCTGGGCTCAGATCTACCCCCCGTCCCAATCCCTTTTTGTCCCCCATAAACCCCCCACCAGAGCGGCCAAAGGTTCGCCATCGAGCCCCACCCTCAACAGAGCAATCGAAGTCACATTGCCCAGCCTCGCCCCCCTTAGTTCCTCTTCATGCCCTGTCTCCACAGTCTGATGCGTGATGTGTGAAGGGTCCGGGCTGTGAGGATTATGGCAGTGATGACTTTTCCCAGGAGAAGCTGGGACCCTGTTTACTAGAAGGTTTTAAAATTTCTGTACTTTTAGGTGACAGGAGACATGTGGCCTGGTCAAAACACAGAGAGCTGCACTCTAAAAGATCTTTAAACATAGTAAACATACCTTGTGTGCCACAGACTGCTCCCAAACACGAGGGGACAAGTAATACCTCTAAAACACTTAAGTTGGCTTTATTAAACATTAGATCTCTAGCTGGGAAAACATTTTTAATTAATGATTTAATCACTGAGCACAGCCTTGATTTTATGTTTTTAACTGAAACTTGGTTGGACCAAAGTAACAGTGGAGCTGTTCTCATCGAGACGACCCCTCCTAACTACAGTTTTATCAGTGAGGTCAGGGCGAGCAGGAGAGGAGGAGGGGTTGCTGTCTTATTTAATGAATCATTTCAATGTAAGCAGCTATCTCCTGGAAGTTTTCAGTCTTTTGAATATGTGGCTTTACAGCTGAAGGCCCCATCCAAAGTTGTGTTTCTTAATGTTTACAGGCCTCCCAAATACTGCACAGACTTTTTTAATAACCTCAGTGAACTGCTGTCTGTGATCTGTGTTGATTTTGACTGTGTAATTATTGCTGGGGATTTTAACATTCATGTGGACAACCCTCAGGACAAAGGGACTAAAGACCTGAGTAACACTCTGGGCAACTTTGGGCTGACTCAGCATGTAACAGAGGCCACACATAATAGAGGACACACTCTTGACCTACTGATCTCCAAAGGCCTGAGCATTTCAAAGGTTACTGTGTCTGATGTGGGCCTGTCTGATCATTACTGTGTTTTCTTTGAAAGTAAAATCTCAGCCCACACAAATATATCAACAACAGTGATCACAAAACGGTGCATAACTGAACACAGTAGTGCAATTTTTAACCAGGTCTTCCCATTAACACCTGACCTGTCCAGAGGGTCAGTCAATGAGCTCGTCAATAGCTTCAATGCTAACATGTTAAATGTAATGGACACTATTGCTCCCATTAAGGTGAAGGTTATCTCTGGAAGGAAAAAGTCTCCATGGAGAAACTCCACACTGGTGAAAAATGAAAAAAGAGAGTGTAGGAAAGCTGAGCGCAGATGGAGAAAAACAAACCTCCAGGTTCATTATGACATTTATAAAGAGAAACTTCACAATTATAATTTACAACTGAGGAATGCAAGGAGGTCCTACTTCTCTGACATCATCACTAAAAACAGCCATAATGCTCGGGTCTTATTTTCTACAGTTGACAGGCTAACAAACCCTCCTGTGTCAGTGGCAGCTGAACTTCATTCGACCATGGCCTGCAATGACTTTGCCAAATTCTTCACTGAAAAAATCCAAAAAATTAGACAAGCAATTGGTACATCAACAGCAGATCCAGGATATGTACTGTGTCCACCAAAAAACTGTTTAAACACCATGAAACAGTTTCAACCTATTAACAGCAAAGACCTGGAGGACATCTTAGGTCAACTGAACTCCTCCTCCTGCTGTTTAGATGTCCTGCCAACAAGTTTTTTCAAAAAGGTCTCAAAGACTTTGGAGTCAGACCTGTTACAGATCGTCAACTTTTCTTTAATGTCAGGTGTGTTTCCAGAACCACTAAAAACTGCTGTAATCAAACCTATACTGAAAAAGGACAATCTTGACAAGACACAAATGAACAACTACAGGCCGATCTCAAATCTCCCGTTTTTAAGTAAGATCATTGAAAAAGCAGTTTCCCAACAGCTCAGTTACTTCTTAAAACAGAATAATTGCTACGATGCCTTCCAGTCAGGTTTTAGACAGAACCACAGCACTGAAACCGCTCTGACCAAAGTGTTTAATGACATATGTCTGAATACAGACAGTGGAAAAATGTCAGTCCTAGTTTTACTGGATCTCAGTGCAGCATTTGATACAGTTGACCACAACATATTACTCAAACGACTGGAGAACTGGACAGGTCTTTCAGGAACTGTACTAAACTGGTTCAAAACATACTTAGAAAACAGGAAATACTTTGTATCAATAGGTAACTTCACATCCGAGCAGACAAGTATCACATGTGGAGTTCCCCAAGGTTCCATCTTGGGACCCCCTCTGTTTAACATTTACATGCTCCCACTGGCACAGATTATAAAGAACAACAAAATAAACTATCACAGCTATGCAGATGACACACAAATATATATCACAATGTCACCAGGAGACCGAGGCCCTGTACAGGCTCTTGGTAAATGCATTGAGGAAATCAATGACTGGTTGTGCCACAATTTTCTCCAGCTAAACAAAAACAAAACTGAAGTAATAGTCTTTGGCGCCAAAGAAAAACGATTACAGGTCACCAGAGAACTTCAATCTATACATCTAAAAACCACAAACCAGGCGAGAAATTTGGGTGTAGTGATGGATGCAGACCTAAACTTAGAAAAACACATTAAGACAATAACAAAGTCAGCTTACTATCACCTCAAGAATATTTCAAGGATAAAAGATCTGATGTCTCAACAGGACCTGGAAAAACTAGTCCATGCATTCATCTTTAGTAGGCTTGATTACTGTAACAGCATCTTTACAGGTCTACCTAAAAAATCAGTCAGACAACTACAGCTCATTCAGAACTCTGCTGCTCGAGTCCTCACTAAGACCAAAAAAGTGGACCACATCAGTCCAGCTCTGAGGTCCTTACACTGGCTGCCTGTCCGTCAGAGGATAGACTTTAAAGTTCTGATGCTGGTCTATAAAGCTCTGAATGGTTTAGGACCAAAATACATCAATGACCTCCTGACCCAGTATGAACCTTCCAGATCCCTCAGGTCATCTGGATCCGGTCTTTTATCAGTTCCCAGAGTCAGAACCAGACACGGAGAAGCTGCATTCAGATTTTATGCTCCTTATATCTGGAACAAACTCCCAGAAAGCCTCAGATCAGCTGAAACACTCAGTTTATTTAAATCCAGGTTGAAGACTCACCTGTTCTCAGCTGCATTTGAATAAAGCACCAAATCCACACTTTAAGCTTAAATTTCAAAACTTACATTTAACTACTGATTTTATCTACTGTTCTGATTTTATCTGTTTTGATTTTATATACTGTTGTTTGTTTGTTTGTTTGTTTGTTAACTAGTTAGTTAGTTTATTTGCTTGTTTTATTCAATTTTAAATCATGCTTTTTATTTGTTCTTGTTTCTAATGTCTCTGTAAAGCACTTTGAATCACCTTGTTGTTGAATTGTGCTATACAAATAAACTTGCCTTGCCTTGCCTTGCCCAAAAAGTCACTGGCACCTTCTGCCCCCACTGGAGGCCATCGCTAGATCCTCCTGTCCCAGGAAAACCAGGGCCATCACAGATGACCCCTGCATCCTGCCCACCACCTGTTTGTCCACCAGTCAGCACCTGTGGCCAATCAGGTCCCACACCTCCAGACTCACAAACACCTTCTTCCCCTGACTGCTTCCAAGCACTCTGAATCCTGCTCAGTGTACAATAAAAAAGGGATGTTCTGTTCTATTTGCATTTTAGTTGGTACCCAGTGCCAGTGGTGTCCTAATATTATGCTGCCCTCTGCCACCACATGGAGGTGAGAAACAGCATAAAACTGTTAACCTAGCCCGATATTCATGCTATTATTGCTAGCTCTTTTATAAAATAAGCTTGTGGATACAAACAGCACAAATGAGCTTTCTCTGAAAGGTGGAGGCGCTCTTCCTTCCAATAGGGTGAGGAGTTCAGTCATTTGGGAGGGGCTAAGAGTAGAGCCACTGCTCCTGCACACTGAAAGGAGCCAGCTGTGTCACAGGACCGAGTGGTCAGTACCAAAACTGGACTCAGGTGCAGTAGGCCAGAAGAGAGACAGGTGGTTTTACAATATATTTATTGATTAGACTTTGAAAATGTAGAAAAGACAAAAAGCAATGAAACGCAGAACTTGACGTGACGCGGCCTGGGCAACGTGGATCTAGAGAGGGGAAATGGGGCCTGAGATGCAGACTGGAACAGGGCAGTTAGCAGTCACATTTGCTCGTCCGTTTGCTCTTCGTGGACTTCTCATCTGTGTTCAATACAATTATCGCGCAGACACTTGTTGACAAATAACTGAGACTGAGCTCCTCTCTTTGTAGCTGGGTCCTGGACTTCCTGACCAACAGACCGCAGTCTGTGAGGATCCACAACGTCTCCTCATCTTCCAGAGTCCTCAGCACTGGCTCCCCTCAGGGCTGTGTGCTAAGTCCCCTCCTGTTCACGCTGCTTACATATGACTGCTCACCCAACCATCCAGGCTGTCATATTGTAAAGTTTGCAGACAAAACAGCTGTGGTTGGTTGCATCACAAACAATGATGAGACCGGCTACAGGAAGGAGGTGGAACACTTGGAGGACTGGTGCAGGAAAATGAGAAGAAGACGGAGATGTTTGTGGACTTCAGGAAGGAAGACACACACACACCCCTGCACGTTGGAGGATCTGCAGTCGAAGTAGTACCCAGCTATAAGTACCTGGGTAGCAACCTCACGTGGAAAAACACTTCCAGCCTGATCAGGAAGGCTCACCAGAGGCTCTACGTCCTGAGGAGGTTGAAGCGTGCGGGAATGGAGAGCTCAGTCCTCATCTCCTTCTACAGATGTGCGGTGGAGAGTGTTCTGTGCTCTGGCATCAACATGTGGCACAGAAACTGCACTGTGGCAGAGAGGAAAGCTCCACAGAGGGTGGTGAAGGCTGCACAGAGAGTGGTCGGAGGCAGCCTCCCAACCATCACAGACATATACACCTCCAGATGCAGGCAGAGGGCCACCTGTATCATGAAGGACCCCACTCGCCCAGCACACACACTCTTTGTCCCCTCAGGCAGGAGGCTGAGGAGCATTAAATGCAAAACTAGCAGACTGAGAAACAGCTTCACTCCAGGAGCTGTGAGACTTCTTAGTGCATAATGGACAAGAACTGTTATTGTAGCACCTTAATCACTACTGACACTTACTGACACCGTCACTTTATCATCATGCTCTTTGCTGCTAAAGTATTTATTTACACCTATATTTATACCCACACTCCATACTGGTACTCAGGTTGTTGCACTCTACTTACAGTATTATTTATTATACTGTAAGTATTAACCCCACCAAAACAAAAAAGAAACCCAACTATTTATTTATTTATTTATAAAATAAAAAATAAAAATTCAGTTTCTTCATTATTTTGTTTCTTTTCACTCCGGGACCGTGTGTGCATAATTTCATTCCACCTCATGTTAACATGTGATGCAAATGACAATAAAGCTCCTTGAATCCTTGAATCCGTAAAAAGAGATTCACCCTCAAATCACTCTGGCCTGACTGACTGCAAGCAGCTCCAGGTGAGAGGAACTGAGACTAGGCTCAGGAGCCTATTTCCAGCCGCACACCCCGGACCATGACGAGTGTCTCCTTAGTAAAGGTGTCTGAGCAGATCCCAGAGTAGACCTGGGACTAGTTGGAGAGACTATTGGCTGGCCTGGGAACAGCTAGACGTTTCTGGAAGCTGGAGGAGGTCTGGGTCTGGGCTTGTCTGCTTTGGGTGACTCGACTTGAGATAAGTGGAAGTAAATGGATGGGTAATTTAACATTGTCTTGTTTTAGATGTTAGCTTTTATTGAAGTGGTTGTCATGAATTTTTGAACAGTGTGCATTACTGACAATGCACCACAGTTGCAGTTTATTCATTTTTCTAATGTTAATTTGTCCTGTTTTAAAAAGACGTGAAAATGTTGTCTTATCATTCATAACATCAGTTTATTTTCAGTGTTTTTCTTCTTCATTATCTGGAGTGTAATGTATAATGTTCAAAATGGACGATGCACAGTTATCCAGCATATTACATTATTAGTAACATCTGAGTGTTTCTTAGTTCTAGACTAGTCAGTCAATGTTTTTCCCTAATTTTTGAAGAAATTAGTCACCATTAACGTACCTAGGGCTTTTATAATATTTGACTGATAATAACAGATTAAATGTCATGCTGAGGCTTTCGTTTTCTGCATCTAGATGGATGTTAAAATCACCCACAATGATGAATTTATCTGATCTGAGCACTAAAAAAACACCTGGAAATCAGATTTTGCTGTTTGAAAGATTGAGCATCATGCAGCTTTTGTTTATCTTCTGCTTGCTTGTTTGTTTTTGTGGATTAAGTATAAGGTAAACTTAACTCCAGACTCACACTGTTGACAAACACTCTGCAGCTAAATGTGTGAATGAAGGTGAAACTTGCTCTGGACCACAGCTGAGACCCAGATGTGACTCTCTCCATGGAGTCTGTCCCATCGGCGTAACTTTGTGCTGAACATTTGGGGGTTCAAGATCTCTAGATGTCTAAATAAATAAATAAATCTGGGTAAATTCTCAGATGATTAAACATGCAACTATTTTTATGGTAATACCTGAAATGAGTAAAGAAAATCAACAGCCTATTTATGCAAGTTAATTCATAATTTTATCGGGGGGGGGGGGGGGGGGGGGGTTATTGGGGGTTCAATAACCGGTCTGTCCAGAGACAAGACTAATTGTATTAATTGGTGCTTAAATTAATGGTGAAACTAACTTTGTGTATTAAGGCGTAATCACAAATTTAGCTCAGGCCAGACGTACAAACATTTCACTCCTGTAGTTATGCTGTAAATAAAGCACATACGTTTGAGTTAAGGGAATGGGCAACAGGTTCATCTGCTGCTCAGAGCAGGAGATAACGTCTCCAACAGTGAGGTCAGCATTAGATTATTTTTGGTGTTATGTGGATTGACACCTGGGAATACCTGAAAGAGACTTTGGACATGGTGTGATGTTCACATTTTTACCAGAGAATCTGGCAACATGCAGAACACGAAGACTGGTACAAGCTGAAGGATGTTACAGTCAGAAGCACATGAACAGCAGCTAATCCGAATAGCAGTGTTATTTTAATACAAATGAAACTATAAAATGAACAGAGAGGTCCATCTGGCTGTGAATGTTGGATCTGTATTTTCACTAATAAATAGCTTTCATACTACAGGTTGTTTTATGTAGTTAATTTGTTTAAACAGCAGGGACTTATGGAGTATTGGGCTGAATAATTCAACATTCACCCATATGGCTGTAGAAATGATTAAACTGTGGACTACAAAGGTCATTCATAATTTATAATTGTTTAGGGTTTTTACAAATGTAACTTTCTGAAGCAGTTTTTCATTTACAGACAATGACAGTAATGTGCACCACCTCATGAACAGGTGGCACAGAGTGATTTATAATGTATAGTGAAGACAGAGCGATGAATCTGGACAGACATTATAGAAAGAAATAATCTGGATTTAATGTTAGAAGAGCAAATGTTCCTGTCTGTGTCTCTTTCTGCTAGAGAGCTTTGCTTGCTGTCAGTAGAACATTGCTAAAATCTTCCAAAACTCGGTGCAGATTTCTCAGGTATGAGTGACGTTTGTCAGGTGTCAATAGTTTCATTTCATTATGACATAACACTGACAGGACACACTTTAACCCCAAAAAAGGCAGATATGGTGCTGCGGGGTCATGATAGATGGATCGGTGTAAGCTGCTCAATAGAATTTGCTAAATTGCTGGGCTAAAATAATTTTGTGTCCTGTAGTGCATGTCATACAATGGTAGTAGTAGTAGAATGGTCCAACACAATTTTGACATCTTTACAAAAAAAAAAGAAGCTTGTTTTGTATTAGTCAACTTATTTATTAAGTATAAATTTACAAAAAAACAAAAACAACTTTTATAGTTGAATAGAAGCAGAGTGGACTGCCTCTGGGCTCCTGTTTATTTTTGCACCCCTGCCTGCAGCTACGACTCCAAGCGGCTCTTTTACACATTTGGAAAATATTTTCACATTTCTTCCCGTGGCACCCTCGTTTCCCTTCATCTGTTGAAGGGAAACGAGGGTGCCACGGAACTCCGCTGACCACTCCCATGAACTGCAAACTATTTTTCACTGGGGAGATAAAATGTCCAAAAAGGCACTGGCATGCACACCAGAGAAAAAGGCAGAGAGACAGTGCTTCACCATTTATGTTGTAGAATTTCACAATAATTTGCTTCAATAGGGGAGGAAATTGACTGTGTAAAACCAAATCATTATGATGGCTGCCTTTCCTTTGTAATGACAATATGTGTCTCCCCATATCCCATCAGTGTACATGCCCTCAAAATGATGCCAGGAAATGAGTCCTGAAGATCACTGCTAGCTGCCAATGAGAGCGAAAGAAATGATAGCTAGAGGATTGCTGCAAGCCATTTACACCTAAAGCAGGGCTGGGTATGAGCACTGTTTTGGGATTGCTGACAGCGTTCAGGATGGCAAGCAAGGGTTGATGCGAGTTAGGAAATATATATACATATACATTTTATAATTATAAAATAATAAGAAAACGTAGACTGCTGTTTGTGTTCTGCTTTGCACTGTATTTCAGTTTTATTCTTGGATAGGTGTCGGCACCAAAATCATGTTTTACAATAAAAGATTATGGGTTGAGGGTGATACTGTCCCCATTTTGACCTCGGGACTTCCAGGCTAAACTCAGCACAGATGTTTCTGTATACTATGCCAGCCATGTGGTTATGGCGTTGCACCTATGCCCTGCCTGCTAGCATCTCCTGATATCTGCTGGATTGTCTCGGGGAGGTCCTTCCTGGTGTGATAGACCCCAGCCTCTGTCGATCTTGTAAGTAAGTAAGTAAAGTTTATTTATTAAGCGCTTTTCATAGACAGGTAGACACAAAGCGCTGCACACAGAGATTAAAATAAACAGTACGATAAATAGCAAAATGCACAGTATACACAATATAGAGTTTGAATGTAAATTAAAAATGTAAAAAGCATTGGTCAACGGAAAGCTTGTTTAAACAGTAAAGTTTTTAACTGTTTTTTAAAGGATTCCACAGAGTCAACCAAACGTAGTTGTAGAGGTAGACTGTTCCACAGCCTTGGTGCCACAGACTGAAAGGCTCTGTCCTCTTGACCAAGATGGCGGCGCGTGAACAACGTGAGGCTCAGTGTCTCTCCAGAATCTGCTATTTAGCGGTTTTTTATCTACTTTTAACCGGATTATTCATCCAGAATTGCTTTGCGTTGCTGACCTACAGCAAACAAGAGCTTCTGGACATCTGGACTCATAACTCCAACAGGTTTATCGCCGATCTCCGACTCATCCCAGAGATCTCCAGAACACCGGAGGCTGCCCACTCTCCCCGGCCGGGCGGAAGTGCCGAGAACGTAAACAAAGGCGAGGTAGGCGCAGAGGGCTACGGGCTAAGCTAAAGCTAACACCACACCGGTTGCCTTTACCCAGTATTTTCCTCGCCAATGTCCATTCTCTGGCAAACAAAATGGATGAGATACGGCTCTCCATCACTAACAACAGACGGATTATGGACTCAAATGTCATGTTTTTCACCGAAACATGGTTGAACAACAGCTGCCCGGACAATGCTATCGAGTTAGCAGGATGCTACACACACTGAGCCGACGACTCTGGCAAGACCAGAGGTGGAGGTTTGTGCATTTATATTAACAATGCTTGGTGCATGAACTCCACTACTACTGAGAGTCACTGCTCACCTAATGCGGAGTTTTTAATGGTCAAATGCAGACCTTATTATCTCCCCAGAGAACTCACTTCGATCATACTCACTGCCGTGTATATACCCCCCGACGCTAATGCTAGGTTGGCCATGAAAGAACTTTCTGCAGCCATTAACAAACACCAGAATAAACACCCCGAGGCTGCTTTTATTGTTGCTGCCGACTTCAACCACACCAACTTAAAGACGGTCCTCCCCAGATTCCACCAACATGTCTCCTGCCACACCAGAGGAGACAAGACTTTAGACCATGTGTATTCCAACCTGGCTGGAGCCTACAAAGCCACACCCCTCCCCCACATTGGACAATCGGACCATCTCTCCCTGTTCCTCACACCTCGGTATTCACCACTCATCCAACGTGTGAAACCTGCTGTGAGGACAATTAAAGTGTGGCCAGAGGGGACAGACGCAGTGCTCCAGGACAGATTTAAAAACACAGACTGGAATATTTTCACCCACACAGACCTGGACCAGTACGCCTCATCTGTACTGGATTACATCTCCGAAACCACAGACAGTGTCACCACCCAGAAACGGATCACCATGTACCCCAACCAGAAGCCTTGGATGAACCGGGATGTTCGTCTCCTCCTGAAGGCCCGCAACACCGCCTTTAGGTCAGGAGATGCACACGCCTACACTACAGCCAGGGCTAATCTAAAGAAGGGCATCAAAAAAGCCAAACACCATTACAAAAAGAAGGTAGAAGAACACTTCTCCAACTCCAATCCCCGACGCATGTGGCAAGGACTCCAGACCATTACAGACTACAGGACCACCAAACCCTCCCCCGCATCCTCTGATGTCTCCTTCCTCAACGAGCTCAACAACTTTTATGCTCGTTTTGAGCGAGGGAACAACCACAACCAAAACAGACGTGACGCCAGACCACCAACCTCTGACTCTCTCCCCCACCGATGTAGGAGCGGTGCTGAGCAGGATCAATGTCCACAAGGCTGCAGGTCCTGATGGCATCCCCGGGCGTGTTCTCAGAGCGTGTTCTGGGGAGCTTGCAGGAGTGCTGACAGACATATTCAATCTGTCCTTAGCCCACGCTGTGGTACCGGCCTGCTTCAAATCCTCCTCCATCGTCCCGATACCCAAAAACTCCAACCCATCTAGCCTCAATGACTACCTCCCAGTAGCACTCACCCCCATCATCACTAAGTGCTTAGAGCAGCTGGTCCTAGCACACTTCAAATCCAGTCTCCCCCCATCAGTGACAACGATGAGGCCGCCTACAGGGAGGAGGTGGATCGTCTGGCTGAGTGGTGCGACACAAACAACCTGCTGCTTAACATCGAGAAGACCAAGGAGCTCATCGTGGACTACAGGAGGAATGCTGACCCACATCCACCCATCCACATTAAGGGGATGGCTGTGGAGCGTGTGAGCAGCTTCAAGTTCCTGGGAGTCCACATCTCCGAGGATCTCACCTGGACGACCAACTGCTCCAAGCTGGTCAAGAAGGCTCACCAGCGCCTCTTCTTCTTGAGGACTCTGAGGAAGAACCACCTGTCCTCAGACATCCTGGTGAACTTCTATCGTTGCACCATTGAGAGCATCCTGACCAACTGTATAACAGTCTGGTACGGGAACTGCTCTGCCTCCGACCGGAAGGCGTTGCAGAGGGTCGTGAAAACTGCCCAGCGCGTCGCCGGAGCACCACTTCCTGCCATAAAAGACATCTACAGGAAGCGGTGTCTGAAAAGGGCTGGGAAAATCATCAGAGACCCCAGTCACCCATCACATGGACTCTTCACCCTCCTGCCCTCTGGGAGGCGCTACAGGAGCCTCCGGACTAAGACCACCAGGTACCGGAACAGCTTCTTCCCCACAGCTGTCAGACTCCTGAACTCTGCCTCCTGACATCTGACCCACACTAAACTCATGGACTGGACATACACACACCCACAACCACCTACACCCACAATGGACAACTGTACCCTCAAACACACAATAATAACATGGACTGAACCACCACTCACAACCACCAGCACTTTATATAGCCTCTTAACCCTTTAAGACCTACCATAGAACCAAGTCCGCCAGAGCTTATATTATATTTTTACCTGCTGTGGAGCCATTTTTGGGAGCATTTGAAGTTGCTATACATCAATACAACCATTATAGCCCAGATTTTAATAATATGTATTCATTAAGTGCATAGTAATTACATAAATTGCAAAAAAGTGCAATAAACTACAAAAAAAATTGAAAATCGTTTTTGCTTTTTTAACATATATTTCTAGTTAGAGAAATTTAAGAGGCTTATCCCTCAAAACTGTAAATACAAAAAAGTTGCACAAAATAGTTTCCCACCACAGGAAATTTATTTTGAGTGTCTTCATAGTTTTATTTTTGAAATACACCAATTTTTATACACTGCAGGAAAAACGAAAATAAATATTATACTGCAAATTTGCAAAAAAGCAGCATATGCATCAAAATAAACTATTTCCAGCAGTGCAATATGAGTCCTAAGCATCCCAGAAACGACACAGAAAGTCATAAAGTCAAAGATAACTTTTAAAAAGACGAGTATAGGCCCTGAGGGCCTGATAGTAAAAAAAGACTACATTTCCGCGAAATTGACGTCACTTCCGGTTTCGGGCAGGTAATGGCGGAAATGCAAAAGTTCGCGCTGACGTCTATTCCAACGTAGGAAGTGTTATGAACAGCTGATCGGACCGGCACAGCGTGTTTCTGGAATATTATGTTTTTGTTCCTGCAAGCGCTTTTTATGCAGTTTTTGCAAAGCTTTATGTGGAAGGAAACCGTGACCTAGGACAAGCTGATGGCATAAGATGTGAGTACAACTCCTCCGGTTTCATATGCAAAAAAATTTTTTGCGCTAGCTTACGTGGTTGCAGTGCTACCGGGATTTAAAAATAGTTACGCAAAACAGAGCGTGCCCGCTCCGATCGGCTGTAAAGGGTTAACTGCACTACTGTAAAGTTCTGTGTAAATAATCACACGATAATTTTTAATTCTATAACTGTTTACAACTTGCATAGTTCCCATTTCTGTATAGCTGTGTATCTTATATTTCTGTAAAGTTATTTATTTCATATTCTGTATAGTTTTTCATATTTATATCCTGTTCATAGCCTGTACATAGCTTGTACTCACTACAGCCTGTACATACTTATAGTTATAGCATATTTATAACATACCTCATACCGTGTACATATTACAATAGACCCATTTCTGTAATATACTTACATATCTATATTATTGCTAATATATATTGTAATATATCTATATCATGGCTAAAGCACTTCTGGATGGATGCAAACTACATTCCGTTGCCCTGTACCTGTGACATGTGCAATGACAATAAAGTTGAATTCTATTCTAATTCACGCCTCTGTCAGTGCGCCCCAGGTTGGCTGTGGCTACAATGTAGCTGCCATCACCAGTGTGTGAATGGGTGGATGACTGGATATGTAAAGCGCTTTGGGGTCCTTAGGGACTAGTAAAGCGCTATATAAATACAGGCTATTTACCATTTTTTTCAATTCTATTCTCTTTCGTCTTCAGACGTGTTCTGGGAGCAACCAACAAACTCTGAGTCTGTAAGCGGAGACGGCGAGCAGCAGTGTATTTTGTGAGAAGCTTGGATAAATAATCTGGGGCTGTTTAGTGCTCTGTACGTTAAAACAATGATTTTAAAACGAATTCTAAAATCTATTGGGAGCCAATGTAAAGAACATAAAATAGGAGTGATGTGAGCTCGCTTGCTAGAGCGAGTTAGTAGTCTGGCTGCTGCGTTTTGTATAGCTTGGAGGTGAGAAAAAGATGATTTATCCAAGCTGGTAAACAGGGAATTACAATAATCTAAACGCGATGACACAAATGCATGGGCAATTTTTTCCAGTTCAGCTGAGGAGACCATATGTCGCAGTTTAGAAATATTCCTTAAATGAAAGAAACAGGAACGAGACAGAGATTTTACGTGTGAGTCAAAGCCCAGAGAAGAGTCAAATATTACTCCAAGATTTTGAATATTTGGCTCAGCAGAAGAACAGAAAGGGGCAAGAACTGGACAGATTTTAGAATATAGATCAGGAGGAGCTATGATCATGGTCTCTGTCTTGTTCATGTTTAAAACAAGGTAATTGTTAGAAAGCCAATCAGAGATTTGAGTTAAAGCCTGGACTAGGGTGGACAGCCTATCCAGCTGATGAGGCTTAAAGGACATATACAGCGGAATGTCATCGGCATAGAAATGATAAGACAGGTCACTAAAAGACTGAATAATGCAGCTAAAGGAAGCATATAAAAAGAAAATAATGATGGTCCCAAAACTGAACCCTGTGGAATCCCGCAGGTTAGGGCAGCAGTGTTAGAGGAGAACCTATCAGTCCTAACAGAAAAGGTCCTGTCTGATTAGTAGGAAGAAAACCAGTCTAAGGCGGTGCCAGATACACCAGCCAGAACCTTCAGCCTGTTGAGTAGGATTTTGTGGTTGATGGTATCGAAGGCTGCGCTAAGATCTAGCAAAATGATCACAGAACAATTTCCTGCATCAGATGCCATTAGTAGATCATTATAGACCCTTAAGAGAGCGGTCTCCGTAGAGTGTCCCACCAGGACAGGGGTAGAGTTTCCAGGAACAGAGTTCGTACTATGCGGTAAGCTGCGCAGCAAAACAGGGTTCCTGCCGCAATGAGGCATTGCTTTCCATGCTTTTAGGTGGAAGCCTGGGTGGTAAACACAGTGGGTTGTGGGGATTAATCCAGCTCCAACAAGTCTCAGGCGGATCTTACCGCTAGCAGCCCAGGAATAAAGCCCCCGAAGATCTGCCTCTTTCCGAAGACAACGGAGCAGGACAAGAAAGCCGGCTCTCTTCCGCCGCTTCCTCCGACGAGGCCTGTGAAGCAAAATTGAGCTGACCGGCAAGAGTGGAGGTGAACCGGGTGCTGCGTCGCGCTCAAGCGGCGGTGGGAAAACAGCGTCGTATCGTTGACTCTGAAAATTATCCATAGCAGATTTGATCGCCAGTAATGCATGGCGATCATAAATCCGAAGGGAGATGACATCGGACAAAACTGTAGCAAGAACACTTGCATAACATATAAAGTAAACAAACACACAGACGAAGGCAGCGGCACAGTCAAACACAGGCTCCATCTTTGCAAATATTTTGTGCTCAGAGCTTGTTCCTGTGCTGCCATGATTAGTGTCTCTGTGCTGTCTTTCAGTCCAGATTTGTCCAGCCACTGGTAGATATCAGCCACTTCATCTATCTTCTATATGCTGTGTAGGGGCCTGTCCTTCTGGCCATACATCTGGCCATATCCTGTTGTACTTATGGATCTTTGTTTTCATCCTGGATCATATTTCTGACACTCTGTGCTGGACACTTCGTGTTTTCAAGCTCACCATCTTGTTCTTTGTTCCTGAGGTAGTTCTGGCAGAGTTTGGACTCATGTTTTGGGTCATCATCTTGCTATAGAATGAACCCCTGACAGCTAGATGCATATCAGAGAGTAATGCATTGCACTCTAGAATGCTGTGGTAGCTGCTTTGGTTCAGGGTGTCTCTCACTCTGTCCAAGTCACCGACCCTGGATCCAGCAGACAGCCCCAGACCATCACACGTCCTCCTCCATGTTGTACACTTGATGCCACACACTGTGGAACCGTCCTTTCACCTACTTGATGGCATACAAAGAACCTGTGTGATGAACCAAAGATTACAAATTCTGATCCATCAGTCCATAAGACCTTCCAGTCTGCAATCAATCAAAGCTTTATTCGTCACATGCAGGTTGCCCTGCAGTGAAATAGGACCCCCCCCCCCCCCCCCCCCCCCCCCCCGACCTTACACATATAGCACAAACATTACATGGGGATACAGGTCAGAGATTGGTAGAATCAGAAAAAAACATTGAAATGTACACTACACTGGGGAAAGTACAAGAGGAAAAAAAGAGACCCCTACTCATGCTATGCTTCCATGGTAGGACAGCATGAGAACAGGAAACAAAAAAAAACTCCTCTGCACAAGAAGCACATAAATGTCCACAGCACAACATTGTGAAGACATGACAAGCCACAGGGGTGGGTGGGGGTTGAGGAGTAATCCGAAGCGAACACAGCAGCCACCCTGCACAGCACTACCATTCCAGCGCGGCACACAGACCCGCCGTGCTGCCCCTTCAGGAAACAAGCATCGAAGGCGTTTGGAAGGGAGGGGGGATGAGTGTGTGCTTATCAGTGTAAGTGTACGTGTGTGCGTGTCCAGAGTTCAGCGGAGACAGTGTCCTTCACTCTATCAGGCTAAGTAAACAGTCTGCCAGCCAACCCAGGTGGCCTTCATGGGACGGGAAGAATAGTCATCACACAGTCGTTATCAGGGAGTTGTTTTGGTGGGCTCCAGCCTTGGGCCTGCAGCTGGCGCCGTGGTGTCCGAATGTTGAATATTGTTAATTTCTGTTTTGTGAGCAGCTCGAATTTTAGCACTCTGAGACAGGTCCCTCAACTTCGCGTTGAAGAGCTGCGAGCCTCCCCATGATGGTATCAAACTTCTGTTCCATGGTGTTGTCAGTCTTTTGATTCTGAGACTTCACAACTGCAGTGATCCGTTCTGCGATGTTTTCCAACTGTCGCTCAAGGGTGTCATTTTGAGCAGGCCTTTCTCTGATGTTTCCCCTCATACGCTCAATGGTGTTGTTTTGAGCCTTCACAGCAGCAGTAAGCGTCTCCAAGGTGTTGACCATATTACGTTCGTTGTGAGAGGTCGCACCTCGTCCCCGCGCTTCGAATCCAGCGGGCAGCCATGTGGGGGTTTGAACAGCCGGTTCCGCTCTCTTATTTCTCCGATAAAGCAGGGCTAGGCCAACGCCGATCAGCATGAACCCTGTTATCATGGTTCCGAATAGGTAGATATCTTCAGCGTCCTCGATGGACAGTCCCGCCAGGCACAAGATCCTCCAGTTCTGCCACCCGTCCATCGTGTAACCGGCAGGGAAAGTCCCTCCAGGGCACTCAGGCTCTCCCGAGCCCCGACTTCTCGTTGAGAAAAGGGTGTCAATAGCACTCAGGGACCAGTTGATCAAATCCATAATTCTCTTTTAGGTTTAGAGAACGACAGTGAGAGGCTGTTCCAGGGAAAGTAATGCACGCAAGACAAGACAAGGACATAGAGGCTAAGCAGGGAAGATAAGGGTGAGGAGGAGAGGAGAAAAGTGCGACCGCCTTCGCTGAGAGCTGAGAGTAGTCCAGTGGTGGAGTTTATGGCCCAGCCAAGCCTCTTTGTCTTATTGTGATGTTGCTGCAGCTCGTCCTGTCAAACCTGCAGCAGGAAGTCTTCTCTTCACAGATGAAACTGAGACTTCTCACTACGACCACGATTAAGCTGCTTGAAGCTGTTGTTTTGTGAGCCGCCATCACACTGTAACTGATACAGTCGTGTCTTTGGGTCTGCAGACCCCCTCCTGTCACAGTTTGTTTCTGAGCCTTTGGATGATGAAGGAAACTGGACTCACTCTTTGCAGTTTCTCTGTAGGACACACCTACATTCATAAGTGTTATGATGGTCTGTCTCTCTTCCATTGTTAATCGTCTTGTTGTCACCATTTCTGTACCAACACACTACTTTCTGCAGTACAATAATGTTCAACTGATGCTCACGAGGGTCTGGTACCACAGTGTGCTCCAGCACTGCTTCTATGCAGACAGAGGGGGTTGGACCTTTTTTTCAATTTTGGGTAAATATGTCTGTTATTTAATCTCTGGCAGTTCACCGTTTACCTTTGTACTATTTCAAGCTACTCATTGGACTTGAACTACTTGAATTGCAATAAATAACGGTAGTGTATATATACAAGGACGTATACGTATGGCACCAGTGTAGTCTTTTCCTTCACTGCTTCTTATTTATAGAGTGGGGGAGATCATTAATTTAAAAGCCCCATAAAAGTTGTAAATTGACATTTTGTCATGTTTTTATGTGAAACATGGAGGAACTTCTAGACTAGAACTGTAAAGTTTAGATGTGCCCATCTAAGCTTACTGCACAAGGAGAGCACTTCCAAACTTGTCCCGCCTTTCTAAACAGCTTCATTAGTTCTGATTGGATCTTATCTCCGGAATATTTTCATAACATTTCCATAACAGAAAATAACAGAAATACACCAGTAGCACTAACAGATCATATTAGAGCCGTGTTAGGCACACTGTGGACTAAATCTTTCACCTCAGAGGAAACAGCTCTGTGACACCTTAAACGTATTAGCATTCTTAATAGAATTTTTTTATTATTTCTCCATTCAGCAGAGTCTTCATCCATTGTCTTCTGCAAGATTACTACAGTTGCTGATATCGACTATTATTTTTTTTAATCCATTTTCTTTGTAAAGTAAACAGTGTGAATATTCTTATTGCTGTCAGTCTGAAACAAATACCTGATTAAATAGAAACAATGATGCAAGTTTCAATACACAAATTGGAAACACTAATCCTCTGGTTAAGCTTTTCTCCGGGCTGGAAGATTGTAGACTCTGGCCTGGGACTTTGTTGGGAAAATTGTGGTCTGTGAAGTTTCTGCAGGCATATAGAGCATGTGATGTAGGTCAGGGCATCATGTACACGCCTGCATCTGAGTGCATTCAAAATGACTTTTCAGGAAAAACACACTGATCTTTAAATAAAGCACTGGGTCTCAGAACTGCACAATTCATTTTTATGCGGACAACATAAGCGACTACTATCACAAATACAGTTATAAACAGAAGACTTATTTAAAGCTTTCCTCATCCTCTAACCACACTGAATAAAGTAAGCTGACAATGATAATCTCACTTTAGCAGCAGAGCACAGTCGGAGTGAAAGAATTTAACTGCAAATGTAACCAACGAGTTGTCAGTACCTAAACATTTCCACTGAATGAAAGTTCCATCTTAGATTAGGATACAACATATGAACATATTGTGTGCGTTCTGATGTTTGGGGGTTTTGTCTCCTCAACACATTATGTGCCTCACAGAGTTTAGACTCATATTACAAATTTGCACGATGCTGTTTGGATGAATACAGCAACAGCCTCTGAAGCAGAGGGAGCTCACAGCTTCTCCCTGATGAAGCCATTTAGTAGCACTGATGGAACAGATTTTTTCTGTCACTGCAAACTAAGCAGAAGGTAGAAAGAGGGAGGGAGAGGCACACGGAGAAACAATTAGCCTGCGGGTCCTTGGGATCAAAACTAATAATTGAATGAAATTAAGCGTCAGGTTTAACGAGTAAGGATAATTTTACTATTCCGTTCTTCCTGGGAGAAGTATGGCCCTTAATTGAGTTAACACTTTTTGTTTGGCAAACACTCCCAAAGCAGGCCAAGACTGCCACTGTGCCTCATTACCAACACCCAGAACTGGTGCCAGACCCTAACCATGCCCTACCATGTCTACCTCCGGTCGGCTGCCATCCCTTATCATCCCACACACCCATTCCCTCAGCTTTGTATCTGGTGGGTGCTGTCTACATATTGGAATGAGAAAAACATGTTTTCTATAATCAGGATATAGAGGAAGAAAAACTAATTTTAGCCTAATAGAAAGATAAAAATGCAAGACACTTTTCAGTGACTACCTTTTGGCATCACCAGTGCAATGAGATTGGATTTATTATTGCACTGCATATTAAATATTACCTACGGATTATTTTTATTTTGAATGAGGAAATATACAGAATATAATAAATACAGAGAAAACCTTTAGGTAGCCAGGCCCCTGCAGTCGCTGACAGTAGTGTCGCCACCGTTCGCTCTCCCCCCGCAGACTGTCCCAAGCAGCCGGTAAAATAGGATGGCTGGGTGACAGTGAGGAGGAACTGTCGTGTCATTTCAAACTGTAATCATTTTTGCCCACTCGGCGACACAGCAAACAAGGATTAAGTCAAGCAGGCAACACTGGGGGAAACCTAAAACTGCTGTTTACATTATACATGCTTCCCTTAGGCAGCATCATTAGAAGACATAGCATACATTTACACTGCTATGCAGATGACACCCAGCTCTATCTGTCCATGAAGCCAGATAACACACACCAATGAATTAAACTGCAGGAATGTCTTAAAGACATAAAGACCTGGATGGCTGCTAACTTTCTGCTTCTTAATTCAGATCAAACTGAGGTTATTGTACTCGGCCCTGAAAAGCTTAGAAATATGGTATCTAAGCAGATTCTTACTCTGGATGGCATTACCTTGGCCTCCAGTAACACTGTGAGGAACCTTGGAGTCATTTTTGACCAGGACATGTCCTTCAATGCACATATTAAACAAATATGTAAGACTGCTTTCTTCCATTTGTGCAACATCTCTAAAGTTAGAAATATCCTGTCTCAGAGTGACGCTGAAAAACTAGTTCATGCATTTCTCTTTTGTTTTGCGCAGTATCTGATGGTAAACCTCTCACATACAGCTCTGCTCGTAGTGCCCCGGTTGCTAATACTGTTTCCTTTACACCCTTTACAGTAGAAGAGGGATGTAAGGCTTTGAAGAGCCTTGACAAAAACAGTCGGCCTGTTCTGAAAATCTCTCTCCTTTCTTCTTGCGCCTGGCTGCAAACATCATAGCTGAGCCAGGGTCTTATACTTTTAATCTTTCTGTACTACAGAACACTTTAGCAGAGATGTGGAAGTGCGCCTTTCTAATCCCCTACTGAAAGGTGGTGATTCTTCAATGGTTAACAATTACAAACCAATTTCCAATCATGGTATCTTAGCTTAGTGTGGTGGGGGTGTGGTCTCTGGTTCCACTGCAGTGGAGGGGTGGTGCAGTGGGCTCGAGGGGCAGTGTTAGGGTGGCTGGCAGGGCACTCAGACTCTACCTTTTTAAGTGTGGAGTGGATGTGGAGTGAACCTCCTGATGTCAGAAAGAAAGAAAAACATATTGACACCAGAGAAACTCTCACCTGAGGCTACGTGGGGTCTGTTCATTTCACACAAAGGTTCTCTGAATTATAGTAAATAATCAACTTCAACGTTATCTGGATGAACATGGTATTTTATCTCACTTCCAATCTGGTTTTAGGAAACTGCACTGCACTGTAACTGCTTCCCAAAAAGTTCTCAATCACAATAGAGCGTGGCATTTTGTGTCAGAGATTACTGGGAATAGGCCTTCAGACCAAGCAGTTGGCTGCTTCTCTAATTGTCTATGAGACCGTAAACAGTACAGCTCAGTGGTCTTTCTTCCAGCTTTTTAAATGTCACTAATGGAGTGCTGCAGGGCTCGGTCCTGGGGCGAACTTTATTATCGCTGTGGGACGAAAACTAAATGCATCTGTACATTTTTATGGAGATGATCCAAATATGTATTGTTGTACTCGTACCATCGATATGATTTTCAAACAATTACAGCTAGCTTTGATAGTTTTCGGTCTCAGCTGGAACTGAAGTGCAGAAAAAACCAAAGTCCAGTTGTACTTCCCTCTCTTGTATCGGCTCAGGGTATTTCTACTGAAACTGTGGCTTCAAACAAATAGCTCGGTATTGTGACTGATGACAAGCTTTCCTTTAAGCCACACATTGACCGTCTGTTAAAGAAACTGAGGCTGAAGTTGAGCTTGAGGAAAAGACTTGTTGCTGCCATTTTTTACCCATCCTGGATTACAATGACATTTACATACACACCTCCGCTCACACTCTTCATCAGAGGGATTCTGTCTATCATGGGGCATTGAGATTTATAACTGGCTGTAAACCTGTAACACACCACTGTACTCTATATACTCTGGTTGACTGGTCCCCATTGGTCTTACACAGGATGGTTCATTGGTATCATTTTATCTATAAATCAGTTTCTGGTTCACTGCCTTCTTATTTATAGAGTACATGTTACACAGTTTGGTCATAGGCTGTGGTCTCAGGACATCGTTCCTTCAGTTCATAAGGAGCTTTGGGAAGGTTGCTTTCTCCCTTTCTGCCCCGTCTTCATGGAATACATTACAGAAGGATTTGAAGCTCTCTCAACTGATTTCACAAATGTTTTTATAAATGTTTTTGTGAAATCATCTCTGGGAAATTATTCTCGTGTTTGACATGACTCTTATAGTTTCTTTTATTGTTGTAATTTTAACATGTTTGCCTGGAACAGGTCTCAATGGGAGTACAAGTATGAATAAAGGTTAAATAAAGTAAATAAAATTACTTCTAGGCTATACCAAAAACAATCAGTGAAGTCTTCAGATGATTCAAAATGCTGCAGGAACTAGAAAAAGAGAGCATATTTCTCCTATATTGGCTCCCTTTTAAATTCGTGAGACACACACTATCTCTACTTTTAAGATTATGCTTAAAGACAAAGCATACGGTTATGACTGAGTCAGGTGCAATAGGTGCAGGCTGCAGGGGGATTCCCACAATGCAATGTTCCTTTACTTTTTTCACTCGCTATGTGTTCAAAAACCACTTTGCATTCAATCATTAGTTATTAATCTCTGGCTCTCTTCCACAGTGTGTCTTTATCTTGTCTTCTTCTCCTCACCCCCAACCAGGCACGGCAGATGGCCGCCCCTCCCCCAGCCTGTTTATTCCTTTTAAAGGGGAGTTTTTGTTTCCCAATATCGGCAAAGTGCTTGCTCATAGGGGGTCGTCTTATTGTTCGGTTTTCTCTGTATCATTGTAGGGTCTTTACTTTAAAATATAAAGCACCTCGAGACGACTGCTATTGTGATTTGGTGCTATATAAATAAAATTCAAATTGAAATTCCCCTAATGCCCTTTTCATTAGGGGCAGCCCAGCGTTAGCTGAAGCCCCACTAAGGAATCGAGGTTGAATGAATAATTTGACTCCCTTTCTCTGTCCTCGTGATCGTGTCCCATCTCTCAGTGAAACAGAGATCATCCTCACCACTCTGCTGTCTGATCATTTACCCCATGAAAAAAACATGTTGACAATGCCTCCCATTGAGTCTATTGTGGTCCATTACTCTACCTATAGAAAGAGGTGTGGGTGGTAGATTGTTGTTATTTGGACATCATTCCACTCGAATCCCATTTCCACCTTCCACCCAGTATCCTGCAGGCTGTCTAATAGTGTCCTGGAAGCCTCTGTGGTGGGTATATTGAACAGTACAGTAGGTGAACAGTGGGGAGGGTTTATAGACGCTGGTTTTCTGTTGTTGTGTGCGGATGGTTTGAGGGTTGTTATTGTGAAACAGAAGGAAAGCACTGGTGCCATCACAGTGCCAGACAGGACCCAGGATAACAGTGAACCCAATGGAGTGTTAAATGGGAAATCATCTGTTTTCAGCCACAGATGTAATGTCGCTGCTGCTCCCGTTCTGCTACGTTTTTCCTTTTCCAATCACTTCTCTCTCGCCTTCTTTAATTGTGTTTTTTGTCCAAAGGACCTTAAATCTCACATGCTCCTCTTTTTGCAGTTTGCTGCCACCCATCTCCTTTAAATTTCCTTAGGTTTTGTAACTCAGTCATAACCCTGTTCTGTCGTCAGCCTCATCACGGGGCCTAAAGGCCCTCAGGTTATCGTATATACTATGGGCAGTTTTCTACCTCATGTTCACAATGGGCCATTTGGGGTGGCTGGGATGTCAGCTCATGTGCTTTCACATCATCTTTTTCTGCAAAACACTGGGAACAACTCTCAGCAGGGCATTTTCATTACTAACTTGACAAGATGCCTGCAGAGAACAGTGAAACACAAGATCCCCCCAACACACACACACACACACACACACACACACACACACACACACACACACACACACACACACACACACACACACACACACACTATTTCCACCAGCAGCTCTGCCATCAAGCAGACCCGCTCCTCCATCTCCCTGCCCAAATAAACTCATACATTTACAGCGTTGGTTAATGGACTAACACATGAAGAAAGCCATCAAGCATTATGGCTTTAAAAGTGGCTTTAATGCTTTGAATTAAGCAGATGGCTTTTGAGGTAGACCTTTTCTAGTGCACTTGAATGAATTCCTATTCAGCAAGAGCTAGCGGCGCCCCGTTTATCCTTTCATATGAGCTAAGCGATCTGCTACAAATTCCCCCTTTGCTTCATCGGAAGGTGGAGAAAAAAAGTACCCTGAATCTGAGTGTGTGATCTTCCTCGCTCAGAAAAAATAATAATATTAACATCCTGAATTCAGTGTTAGATGAAATACAGAAATCCTAGAATTGCTCTGTATTTTAATCTGGGAGCCATTGCCTTGGCGTGCCTTCAGTTTTGAATAAATCCCCAACAGTGTGACAAAGCCCCCCCACACCATCACACCTCCTCCATGCTTTACAGTGGGAACCATGCATGTAGAGACCATCATGCACCTTTTCTGCGTCGCACAAAGACACAGTGAGTGGAACCAAAGATCTCAGATTTGGACCCATCAGACCAAAGCACAGATGGTCTAATGTCCATCCAAACAAATCTCTTCTTGTTGCTTTTCCTTAGTCGTGGTTTCTCAGCAGCTATTTGACCATAACGGCCGGATTCACACAGTCTCCTCTGAACATGTAGAGATGTGTCTGCTACTGCAGCTCTGTGTGGCATCTATCTGGGCTCTAATCTGAGCTGCTGTTAACTTGTGATTTCTGAGGCTGGTGACTCGCATGAACGTAACCTCAGCAGCAGAGGGAGTCCTGGTCTTCTTTCCTGGGGCGTCCTCATGTGAGCCAGTTTCATCGTAGTGCTTGATGGTTTTTGTGACTGCACTTGGGGACACATTCAGAGTTTGAGCAGTTTCCTGGACTGACCAACCTTCAGTTCTTACAGTAATGATGGGTTGTTGTTTTGCCTTACTTTTTTCTTTGCTACATATTTCCACATATGTTGCTTCATATATGTGATGTCTTCAGTTTGTATCTATATTGTAGAAAGTAGTAAAAATAAATAAAAAACTGTTAAATGAGAATGTGTGGCCAAACTTTGACTGGTAGTGTAGATCTTGCCTTTCAAATAAACCTATGACACTAAATGTGTCAAAAATCTTGATCTCTCAAACCTGCAGCTGTCAAAGAGCCACATCACTTCCTGGGAAAATACAAAATCAACATAGACCTGCAAAGAACAGCACATACCATCAAAGATACAGGGATGAACAGTTGCCTAAGGCTGAGCAAAACCTCTGTCTGAAATGTTGAGTGATATTGCTGTCAGATCATCACAGTGATGCAGTTTGATTCATTCACAGCCCATCTCAACACATCTGACCATCTTCCAGACATCATGACCAGGCTGCTCATTAACCCTTTAGAGATGGTCGGAGCGGGCACGCTCCATTTTGCGTAACTATTTTTAAACCCCGGTAGCACTGCAACCGCGTAAGCTAGCGCAATAAATTTTTTTGAAACCGGAGGAGTTGTACTTACATCTTATGCCATCAGCTTGTCCTCGGTCACAGTTTCCTTCCACATATAGCTTTGCAAAAATTGCATAAAAAGCACTTGCAGGAACAAAAACATAATATTCCAGAAACACGCAGCTGTTCATAACACTTCCTACGTTGGAATAGACGTCAGCGCGAACTTTTGCATGTCCGCCATTTCCTGCCGTAGTGACGTCATTTTCGCGGAAATGTAGTTCTTTTTACCATCAGGGCCTGAGGGCCTATACTGGTCTTTTTAAAAGTTATCTTTGACTTTCACAGTCTGTGAATGTGTGTGTGAATGGGTGGATGACTGGATATGTAAAGCACTTTGGGGTCCTTAGGGACTAGTAAAGCGCTATATAAATACAGGCCATTTACCATTTACCATTTACTTTATGACTTTCTGTGTCATTTCTGGGATGCTTAGGACTCATATTGCACTGCTGGAAATAGTTTATTTTGATGCATATGCTGCTTTTTTTGCAAATTTGCATTATAATATTTATTTTCGTTTATCCTGCAGTATATAAAAATTGGTGTATTTCAAAAATAAAACTATGGAGACACTCAAAATAAATTTCCTGTGGTGGGAAACTACACTCAACAAAAATATAAACGCAACACCTTTGTTACTGCTCCCATTCCCCATGGGATGGACGTAGAGACCTAAAATTCATTCCAGATACACAATATAACCATCCCTCCCAAACAGTGGTCACAAATCAGTCCAAATGTGTGGTAGTGGGCACATCTGCTATATTGAGATAATCCATCCCACCTCACAGGTGTGCCACATCAGGATGCTGATCTGACATCATGAGTAGTGCACAGGTGTACCTCAGACTGCCCACAACAAAAGGCCACCCTGGAATGTGCAGTTTTTTGCGGTATTGGGGGTCTGTGGACCCAGAACCGGTCAGTATCTGGTGTGACCACCATTCGCCTCATGCAGTGCAACACATCGTCGCATGGAGTCTATCAGATTGTCAATTGTGGCCTGTGGAATGTTGGTCCACTCCACTTCAATGGCTGTGCGAGGTTGTTGGATATTCGTGGGAACTGGTACACGCTGTCGTATACGCCGGTCAAGCACATCCCGAACATGCTCAATGGGTGACATGTCCGGTGAGTATGCTGGCCATGCAAGAACTGGGACATTCTCAGCTGCCATCTGCCCTGAACAATGTGAACCATGATTCATCCGTGAAGCGCACACCTCTCCAACGTGCCAGACGCCATCGAATGTGAGCATTTGCCCACACAAGTCTGTTACGGCGACGAGCTGGAGTCAGGTCAAGACCCCGATGAGGACGACGGGCATGCAGTTGAGCATCCCTGAGACGGTTTCTGACAGTTTGTGCAGAAATTGTTTGGTTGTGCAAACCAATTGTTCCAGCAGCTGTCTGGGTGGCTGGTCTCAGACGATCTTGGAGGTGAACCTGCTGGATGTGGAGGTCCTGGGCTGGTGTGGTTACACGAGGTCTGCGGTTGTGAGGCCGGTTGGATGTGCTGCCATATTCTCTGAAACGCCTGTGGAGACGGCTTATGGTTGAGAAATGAACATTCAATGCACAGGCGACAGATCTGGTTGACATTCCTGCTGTCAGCATGCCAATGCACGCTCCCTCATTGCTTGTGGCATCTGTGGCATTTTGCTGTGAGACAAAACTGCACATTCCAGGGTGGCCTTTTGTTGTGGGCAGTCTGAGGTACACCTGTGCACTACTCATGATGTCAGATCAGCATCCTGATGTGGCACACCTGTGAGGTGGGATGGATTATCTCAATATAGCAGATGTGCCCACTACCACACATTTGGACTGATTTGTGACCACTGTTTGGGAGGGATGGTTATATTGTGTATCTGGAATGAATTTTAGGTCTCTACGTCCATCCCATGGGGAATGGGAGCAGTAACAAAGGTGTTGCGTTTATATTTTTGTTGAGTGTATTTTGTGCAACTTTTTTGTATTTACAGTTTTGAGGGATAAGCCTCTTAAATTTCTCTAACTAGAAATATATGTTAAAAAAGCAAAAACGATTTTCAGTTTTTTTGTAGTTTATTGCACTTTTTTGCAATTTATGTAATTACTATGCACTTAATGAATACATATTATTAAAATCTGGGCTGTAATTGTTGTATTGATGTATAGCAACTTGAAATGCTCCCAAAAATGGCTCCACACCATGTAAAAATATAATATAAGCTCTGGCGGACTTGGTTCTATGGTAGGTCTTAAAGGGTTAATACAGCCTCTGTTTCTCCTTCCCTGTGTTTGTGCTCAGTGGATGTTCTGATACTTTTTTAATGTCCTGCCTTGGCTGAGGTTTATAGTATATAGATATAGATATTTACTGTTTGCAGCCTTGACATTACTTGCTTCACCTCAATAAAGGTTTGTTTTAGAAGTCTGCATTTGGGTCCACTCTCCTGATATACAGTTTGTATTAGTAAAATCTGTAGGAAAAGTTTTTGCCGAGGCTCTCAGTCATTTTTTCTCATAATGATATAAATTCTGTGAATTTTGACCTTTTAAAACAGGGCTGTCAAACTGCAGTCCTCGAGGGCCGGTGTCCTCAAACTTTTAAATGTGTTCCTGTTGCAACACAACTGAATAAAATTAGCAAGACTCAGTAGAACTCGACTGCATGCCGGCGTGGCAACCTCTAACCTGACTCTAGTAAATTTAAATACATGTAATCTGTCTTGAAAAAATGTACTTCTAGAAGTACTTTTATTGCACCATGTTCATTCACTCATGAGGTGCTGTAATCAAATGGTTGAATGAATGGTTGAATTGCCGCCTCAGCATGCAGTCAGGCTCTATAGAGGCTTGTCTAATGAAAGATACACACTTTAGATATATATTCATATATAAATAGACAATTTTTAGCATTGGTTCTATGATGGATTGAGTTATGGCAATACTGAGAAAGGCCTCACAATTACCTTATTATGTACATGTAGAGAATGAGCGAGTTCCAAACAAAGTATCTAAAAAAGTACCTAAACTAAATATACTCACTTTCAAATTAACTAACTGTTGATTACCCATAAATGCTTGAATATGGTTAATATTGATCAAATCCATGATCATTATTTATTTTTTTTTTTATGGTAGTAATAATAATAATACAATGTTTGAGCTTTTAGGACTCAAAGTAATGAACCTTCGCACCGTTAACCATCCTTTCACTGCTACTGAACCCTCATTCAGTTTGGCATTACCACCTCACTCATGTCTACAGGGGAGAGTTCCCTACAGTGTTATTCAAAGGGAATGAAGTAATGCACATGGCTGGAGCAAACCTGAAAATTATAGGTAGCAATGAAAGACCACGACGATAGATGTACCTTGTGTTAAGACTTCGCTGTGACCTTACTTATTATGCATTCAGGTGACAGAAGTTTGTCAAGGTCCAGCTACAGTCCCTGAAGCCACAGACTGTGAAAGCAGCTATTTATGTGCTGAAACAGCCTCTGTAAGCCACCAATGAGGCTCTTTGATAAGACTCTTTAAGAGTGAAGAGACGAATAGCCACCAAAGGAACGTGCCTTGGCTGCTTGATGTCTTTTTGATTTTAGGTAAAAAAGCAGTAGCCCTGGGGGATTAGTTTAAGCTTCTTTTATGTTAAAATATTTGAACATTTTCAGGCCTGAGCATGACCGATCAAACTGGCCTGCTTTTTTTGTTTTCTATCAAGTGGCAATGTATATGAAACTCCCTGTGTCTGGAGCAGAAGCAACAATACAGGAAGAAGGTTCTGTGTTCTCGATTATTGGAGAACGTGGAGAATTTACATTCATTTCACAGCTAGCTGCTAACTCGTATTGACCTTAACACATCTATGGTATCCTGCTGTATCCCTGAATACAATTCATACATGGCTACTACAAGGTGTTTGGCTTGAAATTCCAACATACAGCTAGCAGTTAGGTTGAATCGAGATCCAATAATAGTCACACCACAAACAACCTGGACAAACAGGTTGTTTGTGGTGCTGAGATCCTCCTCCAAAGGTTCTCAGCACGTTTGTTTTAGGTTTGTTGAGTGTGATCACTTTGTTCATACCTGCACAGGTGAATTACACCAAGGCAGAAAACAAAACACAGCAGGTGGGAAAACATCACTCTGGATTCTTGTTTAGCTTAGCATAAGCATGCTGTCTGCGCAGATGCTCGTAATGAGCCGAAGTTGGGCTGATAGTATGATGCAGTTGTTTCTGTGCTGGAGCAGTCTTCCCTGTACCATGGTGCTTTCATCCTTTTGTGCAATAAACATGAAAGTAATGTCGGGATATGGATATTTTCCTCCTCCGACACACCAACTGAAATCAGCTGAGAGTGCAAGAACCGATAAGCGGGACCAATAAGCCAGCAGACTAACAATTTCTGAGAATTGGACTACTGAACCGATCGAGGTAACTGATTCTATGGATGTAGTAGGTGAGAGTTACACACAAGATAAATAATGTACTTAAATATAGTCTCAATGCATGCTCCAGGATCAAACTATGCTCCTTTGAACTTGGGCCTTGGGGAACCTTCACCCATTATGAACAGTTCACCAGAGATGACTTTTTACCTGGAGCCAGCAGAGCCACATATCTCCAGTACGAATTTTACAAATCAACAAACCCACACCTCCACTGACATTGACATGGGCTTACTCAAAGCTTATTAGCATTAGCTCACTCACCAAGCTCGTCAAACTTGGTGAGTGAGCTCTGGCTCATATCAGCAAGTACACAGGGCTTGCAAAAGCACTTGTGACCCAGTCACAAGAGCTGACAACAAACATGCCTGGTTTCGCAAAATCAGTGGATGATTTAGTACAGGATCAACAATCTAGAAAATAAAATACTGTTTTTATCTGCATCCTTGGAAATATACCGAGAAACTCAATTCACCCTGGATGACAAGGATTGGGAGCACAGCAAAGAAGTCTGGTGGAGGTCAGGGAGAAACCAAAATGTATCAAAAATAGGCCATGTTTGCAATATGCTATACAGCATTCATGCTTATTTTGCCCATATTTGTTTAAATTTGTACTGATTCTGTTAAGTTTATTACATTTCCAAAATAAAGTTTGTCAAGATGTTATTTTGACTTTTAAGCATGTTAGTTTCACCATGTTTTAATAGAGTTACTAGAATTATTATATCTGCAGTTGAATTGATTTAAACCTTTGACAACAGCAGTACTTTCAGTAAACTGGAAAGCAGCCAGCACAGGGCCATTTTTGCTACACTGAATGTAGCCCTACCACAGCAGTCTGACAGACTGATTAAAATGTAAACAGTCTTCATAAATGAATAGGTTCCCATGTAGGACAGTAAGTGTGACAATACTTTGACATTGCATTGTGTAGCAATCTACAAAATTAAGAAAAACGTACATCTCTTCAAGAGATAAATGAATCAGAAAAACGTGACAAAAGTTTATAGTCTGCAACAGGTGGTGTTAATGGTACCAGCACAAATGATGCCTTTGGTGCTGAAAGCACACATCCCACAGATTCTGATGCTGCAGGTTTCGTCACTCTCTGACCAAAACTCACTGAACAAGCAGCAAAAGAAGATCAAAACTACGCTTCATGTTCGATAAACATGCTCATTAACTCCCACTGACTTTGGCTGCTTTACTTCCTGCACTCTCTCTCAGTGTACTCAGAGATTAGTTTGCCGTCAAACAGCTGTTTTCTGCATTATTCACTGCTTATTATTAGGGGTGGGGGAAAAATCGATACTGTGTAGTATCGTGATATTTTGTTTGCTAATAATGTATCGATACAGGGACAGCAGAAATTGATATTTTGTTACAAAAAAGTTTTTGTGGACTGGAAAATGCTCTGACTTCAGAGCATGTTGATCCTTTTTCTGAGGTAGAATCCTGACATTCCTTCACTGTCCAAATGTGTTTAACTTTTTTTTGGCTGCAATAAACATGACAGTTTCGTTTTATTTTAATTAAGTTTAAACCTTTTTTATTTAATGTAAAATTATATTTTGTTTTAATTTACTTTCAAATTCTTCAGTTACTGAAGGGGCTGCATAGTTTTCATAAATTGCATAGTGCAGAATAGCTATATTTGTACCAGATGGTTGCTTTCAGTTAAGTTGGACTAGACTGTAATACAAACCGTTCAGTTTGTCAACAATAAAACTGACTGAAATGAGAGAAAGACTGAGTGCGAGACTTTGATATTAGATAAAATGAATATTGACAAAGTTTACCTTTATGTACAGAATCAAAATATTTTAAAAAATTGCAATAATATCGTATCGTGCGTTAAGTATTGTGTTAATATTGTATCGTGGGATGTATGGTGATTCCCACCTCTACTTATTATGCACCAGTCTAACATTGTTTACAGTACAGTCAGCTGCTGTTTTTTTTTTTTTTTCCAAAAATGACTTCCAACAAGAAACCCTCATTTCTGCTGTTCAATACCAAAGACATGTAAACTTTTAAACCTCTGTAACTTTGCTCTGCTTCACTTCAGCAGCAGGTAATGTTCAGATGTTGATTCGTGTTTTCTTCTTTTGGTTCTACTGCAGAATATTTTTAAGGATATCTGCTATAAAAAGCCAGGCCAGGAAAATCTCCTTCATGTTCTTCTGTTTTATTCTCAGTTACTTTGACACAAAGGCATCTGCTGTGATGCTCACACCTCTGATGAAGTCTCAGCTTTCTTTTTATGTATATAAAAATATGGATACGTACTGATAAATGATGATGACTTCTGACTGTCCATCCATCCATTCACTTCCGCTTATCCTTTTCAGGGTGGCGGGAGCCTATCCCAGCTGTCATAGGGTGAGAGCCGGGGTACACCCTGGACAGGTCACACAGGGACAGACAACCATTCGCACTCACATTCAGTGCTACAGTTTAGATTTTTCAATTAACCTATCCCCACAAAGTGCATGTCTTTGGACTGTGGGAGGAAGCCGGAGTACCCGGGGAGAACCCACGCAAACTCCACCCAGAAAGACCCCGGCCTGATGGTGGAATTGAACTCAGGACCTTCTTGCTGTGAGGTGCCACCCTGCTGCCGAATTCTGACTGTCTGAGTCAAAATTGAATCAAATCGGTTATTGGAATCAAAATCGATACCCAGCCCTAGTGAGGTGGTCAAGTTTTGAACTGGTGCTATGATCCATGGATGTAAGGGTCAACCATGGTAAGAGTAAGGTAGACCAAGATGAACATCACAATTAAATCCTGATTGTTTGGAACATAAGGAAGACACTCCGGACGTACCAGAAAGCCAACCATCCCCATACTTTCCATTTTTGAAAAAGGCAGCTATTCCAGAAAACAAGGGTATCATGAACAGACTTGCACATTAACTGTGTTTTTTCCTGTTGCTCAGTTTCGGATGGAGGGATTAACAATATGTGTGTTCCACTGATGTTCGGAAATCCTGTAATTACTTCAGACCTCTACTTTACTTGTTGAAGGGCATCCTTGCCACTGCAGAATGATTTATAGCCCTGCACTCTTCTCATCAGTGACATCAGGAACTGGGACAAGACTAATGAAAATGAAGGCTGTGAAGTTCTGGCCACAGGGGCCACAGTATGTTGAAAAGACAAATACAGAAATTTTAGTTGCTGCTGATGTAACAGCGTAACTAGTGACTCAACAATCTGTGTGTTTTTATCACATTATCGTCTGTGGACATGTTCAGTCTTCTAGCATGTGCTCATAAATCTCAGTAATGCCTCTGAAGTGTTTCAGTAGTTTTGTTTTTATAATTTGTATCACAAATGATTTTAGAGCTTTTTGGAGGGGTTCTCAAGCGCTAAATTTCATTTAATTTAAAGTAACTATAGTGATAGTAATGTATTTTAATATTATTTTCTGACATGCTTCTCTATTGTTATATTTTGCCAACTTGTTTACTGGACACAATATTGAATATAAAGAGTTTTTATAATGTCCAGTTTTTGATGGGATGTTGTTATAGTGCGGTCCACAGTGAAGCATGTTATCAGTAAATAAGACTTGTGTTACTGTGGCATAAAGACAACAAGGAGGGGGGGAGGGGGTGGAATCGTCCTGCCGAAAACATCTTTTTAACTTACTTTAAAAAATTCTGCTCAACACAACTGAGTCATTAAGATGTGATAACTAAAATGTTCACAATACATTCTGTTTATTTTATTGTAATTTGTGATTATTCATTCTGAATTCTTCTTAGACATTGCAAACCAACTAATCAGGTTACCATTAAAGGTTACATTATATGGCGTGCCTTACTAACTTACAAATTGCGAATGTGAAGGTTAATTAATCTGTAATCTGTAGTGTCATACATTTTAAAAGTACCCTTCCCAACTCTGCTAAAAAGCAAATAAGAGTTTTCCTTTGCCTTTTCTTGTTATCACTTGCAGCTGGCTGGTTTAAAGTTCACTCTTAACTAGCTCATTAGCTGCATAAATGTTTGACAAAGAGCTGCAAGATAAGCAAAGTCGTGTTAGCTAGCTGGCTTTCCTGTGATGCTCTTACGCCTCCTTACATTAAAGGCTACTGGTATTGCCGCTGCACAGGCTTCATGAGAAGCAGACTATGCTAACACAAAGTGGTCAGCTGCCAAACATCACAGGACTGCAAAGTCCAATGTAGATTCAAGCAAAAGCACCACTGGGTCTGTTAATGTTTGGATCGAGGGTTTAAAGAGGTTTTTGGTCGGTGGAGGAACCCTCTCAGGTGTAGCCGTGCAGGATGGGGAAAAATCACTTTGAAATAAGTCTCATAACTTGTCTAGTGAGCTCCAGAGATTTTTTTCCCTTTTTGTTCAGGTTGTGATCAGCTGACCTGTACTGCCGCCCCAATACTCACTCACTCATTTTTGTGTTGCAACACCAAAACCCAGTATGCACTGGTGAAACTTGGCCCTCAGTAGTTACTCAAGTAAGAGTTTTTACCTGGTGCGGAGGACATGAATGTCAAAGGATATCATTGTGTATCACACTGAGATGTCAGATGCGTCAACAAAAGAGTAGTATTTAATGCTTTGTGAATGAGAACAAACTGTATGTATATTACTTTCCAACCCTGTATCCTTCTGGTGTGAGAATGCTGCTGAAAGCTTAAAGAAACAAAGAAAAAAATAACCATTATTTTGTTTGAGCTCACTCACAGCAACACAAATGAGTTTTTAGCCTTTAAGAAGAGCTTTGCTAATTAAAAAGACCCCAACGTTGTCAGGCATACTAATGGCTGGGCCCTGAATGGACTGTAGACATGACTATGAGCAAAACTCTGCCATATTGCTTTAGAAGCAGAATGCACTGTCCCGTAACTAAGACACATTGTCAGGAGGACTAATAGACTTAACACTCAAGTGAATCTGATGAGTTTTTCCCAGCAAGTAGATAATGACCAGGCAATGGAATACAATGGATTCTGCTATAAGGACCCTTGCAGCAATTCTTTGTACTACTGCAAACTCTCTTTGTGGGGAAAGACAACATGACGTTGGCAGGGTGCGCACTGTGCAATGAGAGGAGTTTCAGATTAGCCGTAGGCTTTAATGAACCACTATACTTTTTGTACTGAGACCATCCTTTGCTATGCTGAGAACAGTAAGCCAGTACAAACATGTCACAGCAGTCATTTCTAAGAATCCATGGCTCAGGAGAGTTGTGGACAAACAGGACAAAGATGAGCTCATTTATCTGGCTTGAAAACAATTTGCCATTATATGAATATAGAATTAGTTTGTAGTGTTTCTCAAATCTATTACTTGTTTCCTTAAGGAAGCCAGTGTTTTTCCAACACTGTAAGTCTCAAACCTCTGCTCCATGCATTAGACTACAACTTCACATGAAAAGCAAGATTGCAAAATTGGCAACATATCTGATGATGGCTCATGGGGTAAGGGATACACTAATATTGTATGCCAATTCTATAAACTAAAGTTAAAACACAACCAATCATAATATGCATATTATACGCCAATCAGCCATAATTACCACCTGCCTAATATTACATTGGGTCCCCTTTTTCTGCAAAACCATCTCTGACCCATCAAAGCATGAACTCCTCTAGACCGCTGAAGGTGGTATCTGGCACCAAGATATTAGCAGCAGATGTCCAGCACATTGCTCAGAGTTAACGTGTTCCATACAGGAAAAATGGGCAACTGTAAGGGTTTGAGTGACACTGTCAAGGCTCCAAATTGTGAGCCTTGTCAGAGCATGCTCAGAGCACCTACCCACATAGCAAGCAAGTCTGGCCCGGATCTGGTGTCAAGCCGGCACTGCTGGCTGACTTCTGGCATGACAAGACGTATGTCATCCAGATATGGACCAGGCGCGGCATAGATGGCACCATCTATGTGATGGCATGCCATTATCTGGCTCATTTGTCTTTTAGGTTATGTGGCCCAGGCTCATAAAAAACTGGTCTGGCCCGGATCAGGCATCAAGCTGGCACTTTTGACTGACTGGTGTCATGGCAGGGCGTATGCCAACCAGTTGTGGGCCAGGTCTGGCAATGATGGCACTATTTATGTTCCTATTTTCCTATTTTAGTTAGAAGACCCAAATTCCATGTTGCAATACTATACTGCTATGGTAGCCAATGTTTCAAATGCAGATTTGACAGGTTTGTGATTGTACACTTTATCCAAAACCTAGTGAGGGTTTACTCAGGTTTACCACTGGGTGGCTGTAGCTCCGGAGGTAGAGCAGGTCACCTACTGATCAGAAGGTTAGTGGTTTGATCCTTGCATGTTGATAGTGTGAATGTGTATGAATGTGGTTAGGAAATACTCAGTTTAGAGAAAGTGGGTGAATGTTGTATAGAGCACAAGAATCAGTCCATTCAGTGTCTGATCAGAGTTTCATCATGTTGCTTTTGTACTATTACATTCCGGCACATGTTGTTATTACATGGCCTGATTGAGGTACACATTAGGCTGACATCTGGGGCCAGAGCTGAAACTGTTCTGGGCCATCACAGGGCCAGCAGTGTGTCTGCAACTGGCCTTGTGCTGGCCCATGTGTGGGCCACCACTGGCAAAAAAGATCTGGGCCACCAAAGGGCCGTCATTCTTTGTGGTATGTTAGCCATGAGTAAGCACTTTGTGTGGGCCAGGTCCGGGCCAAACCAATTTTGCTATGTGGGTAGTCAAAACATCTCCTAAACTGCAATGTTTGTCACGTGGCTGCAGTGGTTAATATCTGTCAAAAGTGGTCCAAGGTAAAAACAGTGGTGAACCACTGACAGGCTCAGGGGTGGCCAAGGCCCACTGATGCACATGGGGAGCAAAGGCTGGCCCATGTGGTCCAATCGAACAGATGAGCTACAACTTTGGTTCATATGGCTTGGTTTTGTTACTCGTCTGCCTCCTTCAGCAATAAGGATATTTGTAATAAAAGTAGCCTATTTCCAGTTCTGGAGGCCAGAATCTATAAATTGGAGACTTGGCTGCCCTTCAAAAAACTCGCAGCTAGCCAGGCCCCTGTAGCCGGTGAAGCTTAAGGTAGGGTAGGTTTAAGGTTTCAGACAGGAAAACAGGATGGCTGGGTGACGGTGAAGAGGAAGCACAGTCTTAAATAGAAGCCCCAGGTTCATGTGTCTAACAATTTTTCAGGTGACACTGAGGTGTGTTGGTGCTGGTGTGACTAGTAGTGGTGGGCGGATCGATCCAAATATCGATAGCATCAATCCCAAGTCGGGATCGGTATCGGATCGATACTAACCTGGTTAGATCGATTCTTTACTTTGAGTTCTGCTTGTTTGCTATGCTGTGCTTTTGGCAAAAACAGCCAGGTCGCTGGACTTGCCGCTCCTGTGTCAGCGGAGAAAAGGCACATTTTGCCCCCCCCTCCTTTCGGTGTTTCGGTGTTGCGCTGACACGTCATGTGACTTAGACACTTTGGGGGTTATTAAGTTGTTTACATATTAATTATGTCTCCGGTTCTGTTCATAATTTTTATGGACAGGATTTCTAGGCGCAGCCAAGTGGTGGAGGGCTTTCGCTTTGGTGGCCTCAGAATCTCATCTCTGATTTTTGCGGATGATGTGGTTCTGTTGGCTTCATCGGGTGAGGGCCTCCAGCTCGCACTGGAACGGTTCGCAGCCGAGTGTGAAGCAGCGGGAATGAGGATCAGCACCTCCAAATCTGCGGCCATGGTTCTCAGCCAGAAAAGGGTGGAGTGCCCACTCCGGGTCGGGGATGAGTTCCTGCCCCAAGTGGAGGAGTTCAAGTATCTCGGGGTCTTGTTTGCGAGTGATGGGAGAAGGGAGCCGGAGATCGACAGACGGATTGGGGCTGCAGCTGCAGTAATGCAGACGCTGCACCGGTCCGTCGTGGTGAAGAGGGAGCTGAGTGTAAAAGCGAAGCTCTCAATTTACCGGTCGATCTACGTCCCTACCCTCACCTATGGCCACAAGCTGTGGGTAGTGACCGAAAGAACGAGATCGCGGATACAAGCGGCAGAAATGAGCTTCCTCCGAAGGGTGGCTGGCCTCTCCCTTAGAGATAGGGTGAGAATTTCGGCCATCCGGGAGGGGCTCAGAGTAGAGCAGCTGCTGCTCCACATCGAAAGGAGCCAGCTGAGGTGGTTCGGGCATCTGACAAGGATGCCCCCTGGGCGCCTCCTGGGTGAGGTGTTCCAGGCATGTCCCACCGGGAGGAGGCCACGGGGCAGACCCAGGACACGCTGGAGAGATTATATCTCTCGGCTGGCCTGGGAACGCCTTGGTATTCCCCCGGATAAGCTGGAGGAGGTGGCTGGGGAGAGGGAGGTCTGGGCCTCTTTGCTTAGGCTGCTGCCCCCGCGACCCGACCTCGGATAAAACGGATGAAGATGGATGGATGGATGGACATATTAATTATATTTTTACCAATTGTTTTTGTTGTTGAGAATTTTAATTGTAATTTTTTATTATAGTTTATCAACAGTATTTGTTTTAATTTGTTTACTGGTTTGCAGGGGAGGCATGATTGTAGATGGAGTGAAGGTGAGTCCATCTCACCTGCAGCAGCATCGCAGACCACGGCCGCCAGAATAATAAAGCATTTTTTATTTAATTATAAATAAATTATTTATCCTAATTATGTCCTGGGTTTTAAGTAATTAATAATACAAAAGGAAAAATCCCAAAAAACACTTAAGGCATGAAAATTAATTGCGATTTAGCAATTCAATGAGGCATCCACCTTATTTATTGAAAAGTATCGGTATCGGTATTGGTATTGGCGATACTGGCCCGTATTTACTTGGTATCGGATCGATACCAAAATATGCAGTATCGCACACCACTAGTGACTAGGCTGAATTACACTTTGCTACAACTGGCCTGTCCAAAAATCAGATTACCCTGTGTTGTGTAATAAATAATGGATATGTGCTTATCTCTTATTGATGCTATTTATTACCTGGATAAGAAGAGAATATATGTACTGGTCAGGCAGATTGGCTCATTACAGGTGGCTCAAACACAGCACACTACAAAATGAATAGCATGTTATAATAGCACAGCAGCTTGCTATCTAAGCTAGCCAGTGTACAATACTATTATGTAACTGTTTTAGTACTTGGCATTTGCAACTACTTTTCTTATTGACAGTCATACAATATACAGGGGTCATATTCTCCATATAGAAATAGCACAAATACCAATACATAATGATCATGCACAATGCGGATCTATAAGCACATCTCAGTAGATCAAGCTTTTCCCTTGTAACCTGGCAATGCTTTAATGCTACCACTGGCATTTATCCACAGCCTGTGAGAGAGGGCGCCATTGAGCCAATAACCATCATAATGTACAAATACATTGTGGTCAACATGGCAAGTGGAATTTCATAAAACATAAACACTGTTACACTGGCTAAGGGTAAATATACATTCAGTAAAAATATAATTCACATCAACAGTAATGACACCCAGTTATGTCAGTTGGATCACTGGTCACTAAAATCAATATTGAATGGTGTATAACTCAGGTCACCTCGCCAATCGTACCAGGAGTGACATGTTTAGCCGCATGTTCTCCTTAAATTGCTGGCTGTCTGAGTGGTGTCCAAAGAACAATGTGGGCTTCATAGATAATTGGCAAACCTGGAGGAAACCTGGTCTTGTTAGGAAAGACGGCACCCATCCCACTTTGGATGGAGCAGCTCTCATTTCTAGGAATCTGGCCAAATTTATGAAAGAAAAAATTCAATTAAAAGAGTTACAGCCTGTTATTGTCCCAAACCCCATCCCCGTAGAGACTGTGTCAGCTCTCAAACAGGCAAAAAACAAAAACCCAACAAAAAACCACCTAAACATAAAAAATCAAAGAAAGAACAATACAGTATCCACATCTGAACCAAAGAGTAAAACAGTGAAATGTGGATTATTAAACATTAATAATAATAATGGATTGCATTTATATAGCGCTTTTCAGGACCCCTCTAAGCGCTTTACAATGCCACGATTCATTCACTCTCACATTCATACACTGGTGAAGGCAAGCTACAGTTGTAGCCACAGCTGCCCTGGGGCAGACTGACAGAAGCGAGGCTGCCATATTGCGCCATCGGCCCCCTCTGGGGTGGTAGGTAAAGTGTTTTGCCCAAGGACACAACGACCGAGACTGTCCGAACCGGGGCTCGAACCGGCAATCTTCCGATTACAAGACGAACACCCAACTCTTGAGCCACGATCACCCCCATTAGGTCTCTCTCCTTCAACTCTCTGTTAGTACATAACTTAATAATTGATCAACAAATGGATTTTGCACAGGCCGATTTTGCACAAAGCACAGGCCGCGGGAGCGGTGTGGCAGCAATTTTTCACACCAGCTAATTAATCAACCAAAGACCCAGACAGACTTTGAATTCATTTGAAAGCCTGATGCTTATCCTTGTCCACCCCAGCAGTGAAACTCAAAAAACAGTTCTATTTGTTATCATCTATCGTCCACCTGGGCCTTACACAGAGTTTCTGTCTGATTTCTCAGACTTTTTATCTCACTCAGAAAGATGGTTCTTTAACAGTGTTTCCTGAAAACCCTCTCCTCTCTCATCATTTCCTTGTAACATTTACATTTACAATAATTGATTACACAGCAGTGGAGCGTAGACTTCATCACAGTAGATGTCTTTCTGAAAGCGCTGTAACTAAGTTTAAGAATATAATCCACCCACTGTTATCATCTCCAATGCCCTGTACCAACATAGAGCAGAGCAGCTATCTGAACGCTACCCCAACAGAGGTCGATTATCTTGTTAATAATTTTACCTCCTCACTACGTACGACTCTGGATACTGTAGCTCCTGTGAAAACTAAGGTCTCAAATCAGAAGTACCTGACTCCGTGGTATAATTCTGAAACACGTACCCTAAAGCAGATGACTTGTAAGCTGGAGAGGAAATGGCGTGTCACAAATTTAGAAGCCTCGAGAAATTGTTTGTTGCTTTTATAAGCATATTGTGAGAGCAATATGCTTATAAATGCTGCAGGCCTACTTGTTGTTCCTAGAGTATTTAAAAGTAGAATGGGAGGCAGAGCCTTCAGTTTTCAGGCCCCTCTTCTGTGGAACCAGCTTCCAGTTTGGATTCAGGAGACAGACACTATCTCTACTTTCAAGATTAGGCTTCAAACTTTCCTTTTTGCTAAAGCATATAGTTAGGGCTGGACCAGGTGACCCTGACTCCTCCCTTAGTTATGCTGCAGTAGGCGTAGGCTGCCGGGGGATTCCCATGATGCATTGAGTTTTTCCTTTCCAGTCACCTTTCTCACTCACTATGTATTAACAGACCTCTCTGCATTGAATCATATCTGTTATTAACCTCTGTCTCTCTTCCACAGCATGTCTTTTATCCTGTCTTCCTTCTCTCACCTCAACCGGTCGCAGCAGATGGCCCCGCCCCTCCCTGAGCCTGGTTCTGTCTGAGGTTTTTCCTTCCCACTGTCGCGAAAGTGCTTCCTCATAGGGGGTCATATGGTTGTTGGGCTTTTCTCTGTATGTATTATTGTAGGATACTGTACAAAATGAAGCGCCTTGAGGCAACTGTCATTGTGATTTGTTGCTGTGTAAAACAACTGAGTTGTTTTACACAGCAACAAAATTCACGCTTCGGTTCGATACTTTGGGGTCACGGTTCGATATTTTTTTGATACAAAAAAATGTTCATGCTTTTTTAATTTGTCATTTAATAAAATTATAAATATATATTTTAACTCAAAAGTACAGTTTTTAAATTGAATGTTGCTCAAACAACAAAGGGATAAAATAATAAATCTATCTGATGGAGGAATCACTCATCTTTGGAAAAGAGAGTTTATTACAGAGAAATGGCTCTTTCCAAAATAAAAGCTATACTATACGTTTCTTCTGGGCTATATTCTCAGCAGCATATTAAACATATCAGGTCCCCATAAGGAGAATCATGTGCTAACGGCTGTCTAAATGACTCGGGTAAAGTTTGTAGCATGCGTGCTTGTCGGAGTAAATGTGCAGTCATATTCGTTGTGTTCCCACTAGTGCTGTCAATCTGAAATGACGTTAACGCCACAACACGGCAAATCTCCGTTAATGAGCTACCGCGGATCGCCCCGTGTGTGGAGCTGGATGGCGTCAACACGTTAATGAGCAAACTGTGCTCACGCACTAGTTCCCACCCATGTAATTGAGCATTGCGTGGCGCATCCAACATACTGTTTTACTTTAGTCCATGACGCGCTTACCTTCAGGGTCATACGTCACATGAAAACCAAAATAGTTCCAAACGCCAGATCTGAATGAGGGTGGGGGAGGTTAAATTTGCCATGTTGCAATGAGCTTAGCTTCTGTCTCATTAGCTTGTGCTGCGCTCAGTGGATCTGCGCTTGACAGTGCAGCCTAGGCGGAGTAGTCGAACGCAGATCCACTGAGCTCTCAACACAGACAGCATCGTCAGAAGAAAAGTTGATGAAATAAATTAAACATTTTGTATTGTTCGATACATATGCGTACCGAACCGAAAGCACTGTATCAAACGGTTCAATATCAATACGAATATCATTGCACCCCTAATATATATATATCTATATATATATATCTATATATATATCGATAGATAGATAGATAGATAGATAGATAGATAGATAGATAGATAGATAGATAGATAGATAGATAGATAGATAGATAGATAGATAGATAGATAGATAGATAGATAGATAGTTTATACAGCCATCTGTAAAACATGGTTGTGTCATGGTTTGGGTTGGCTTTGGTCAGTAATGTTGGGGTTCTTGTTAAAACTGATGGACTTATGAATACGGGAAAAGAACTTCAGATTTTGATCCATGATGTAATATCATTTGGAAAGCATGTGATTGGCATTCTCTGACATGGCAGTGATCCCAAACACATTGCAAGTGCAGTGAAATCATGCCTAGATAGAAAAGCACACAAATAAACACTGTCAGTGATGGATTAACCACCACAGGGGGGCTGATATTAAAAACGAGCTCTGGAATGTGCTTAAAGAAGTCTGGAGAACCATTCTTGAAGATTACTTACTAAGCGATTACAAGACAGTTTGTCTAAGAGAGTTTAAGTTGTGTTAAAGAATGAAAGTGTTTATATCAAAGACTGACTTTCAAGCTAAAACCTATTTTTGTAACACATATTGTTCAATAAGTTTTCAATCAATTGCAGCATGTATTTTAATTTTTTTCTAAATAATAAAAATCTCAAATTTTGCACAGAAATGTACACTGATAGAAAAGCACATCTGTTGGAAAAACAAAGAAAAATATGTGTGTGCATATGTGTATGGCTGGGCCTGGGCTTGTTGAGCCTTGGCCCCTGTGGTACCTGGCCATGGAGTGGCGGGCCAAGTGCCTCCCTATTGCTCCCAGGTAGACGCTGCTGCCCCTAATACTGTTCTGTCGTGCTCGATGACCCACTCCCTTGGTGATACGGGGTGGCTTATCGGATGTCGCTGAGATGTGTGGCCTCAGGTACTCTTGGGGAGCTGTGGATAGCCTGGATCTCCTTGATGACACCTCCCCCCTCTGAGAGTGTGGACGCTTCATCTCTGCTCTCTAAATGCTTTGCTTCTTTTATTGATTTTTACCGATTTTTATGCTGATTTTTTCCCTTTTTTCCGTATGAGCTTACCTGCGATAGCTTCTGGACACTTATAGATCATTAGGACTAAAGTGTTCTTAACAGAAACAGCAACATTTTTATAGTTACCTTATCCTCAGCGCTCCGTGTGTCTGTGGCCTAGACACAGCTGAAGCCTGATTACAGCGTCTGGGCACCGAGCAGCCTCAATAGCCTAGAAAGGTGCTAACCGCTAGGCTAACTAGCAACAAGATGCCTTCCCTCTCCACAGATGACTACCACAGCCTCCTGCAGAAGATTGCAGCACTGGAGACAAAAATTCATCGCTTAGAAGTAAACGTGGAGGTAAATGGACTGTGTGGAAATGAAACAACCTTGCCTTTGACTCAAATCAATGGCGATGAGCAAGCTAGTACACAGCTAAGGAGCACAGATAACATGACCAAGAAAGTAGACTCTGTGCATTATTATAAATCCTCAAGTGATAATCCCCCCTTGGACTGTCTTGGTGCGAAACCAAGACATAAATCATGTCTCCTGGAAGGGGGAGGACGTACCACAGGCAGGGCACAGCGAGCTGAAATCTCTGAAACCGACTGGCCTTCACTTCCTACGAGACAGAGAAGCTCTTCTACCCCTGTATACGGGAGGAAACAGGACTGGATAACCGTGAATAGGAAGGTTAACAACAAACCTCCAAAACAACTGAATCTGAAACTGCAGAACAGATTTGCTCCACTATCAAAGGACCCTGGATCTATATCAGACAACCATCCATCTAAAAGTAGCGAAGTAAGGTCTGAAAATCCACGGGGAAAGCTAAAGGCTAGGCCTGAAACTCTGATTGTGGGTGACTCTGCCGTAAAGGATGTACAAAGCATGTGCGGTAAGAACACGAAAGTCCTATATGGTCAACAACCTGAAGGAGAGAATTCTTCAAATTGCAGATGAATATCCAACTGTGACAAACATTGTCCTGCATACAGGGTCAAACGATGTGTCCAAACAACAATTGGAGGTTCTGAAACGGGACTTTATTGGATTATTAAACACTGTAAACTCTCTGAATGCAGCTGTATTCATCAGTGGGCCTGTACCGCCGGTCAGAGGAGGAGACGAGAGATTCAGCAGGCTGTTTACACTGAATAAATGGCTTATATCAGCATGTGCTGACCACTCAGTGCATTTTATCAACAACTTTAATATTTTTTGGGAACGCAGGCATCTGTTCAAAGCAAATGGATTTAATTTTAACAAGTCAGGGGTGAAACTGTTCACCTCCAACTTGTTTTATTCCATACGTCATCCATCTGTGCTTGGTGCCAAGGCTGAGATAAACGAGGAGTTATCTCATAAAGAGGAACAAACAGTACTCCAAGAACAGACAAAGCCCAGCAGAAACCTTGAGGAGGAGCTCCATCTGCCCCCACCCGGGATGAGCCTCAGAAAGGAGAGACATCTGAGGCAAGAAGAGGCAAGAAGAGGGGTCCCTATTTGCCTCCAACTCTCTCAACAACACCAACGACCAGGACCAGGATCTTCCCCAGTCCCCCAAACCCCTGACAGGCCATCACCCTCCTCCCCCTCCCTTTCTCCCTCCTCCCCACACCTGAAATTCACTGAAGAGATGATGGAGCGGGTCAATGCTGGGCTCAGATCTACCCCCCGGCCCAATCCCTTTTTGTCCCCCATAAACCCCCCACCAGAGCAGCCAAAGGTTCGCCATCGAGCCCCACCCTCAACAGAGCAATCGAAGTCACATTGCCCAGCCTCGCCCCCCTTAGTTCCTCCTTACCACCTTCATGCCCTGTCTCCACAGTCTGATGTGTGATGTGTGGAGGGTCCGGGCTGTGAGGATTATGGCAGTGGTGACTTTTCCCAGGAGAAGCTGGGACCCTGTTTACTAGAAGGTTTTAAAATTTCTGTACTTTTAGGTGACAGGAGACATGTGGCCTGGTCAAAACACAGAGAGCTGCACTCTAAAAGATCTTTCAACATAGTAAACATACCTTGTGTGCCACAGACTGCTCCCAAACACGAGGGGACAAGTAATACCTCTAAAACACTTAAGTTGGCTTTATTAAACATTAGATCTCTAGCTGGGAAAACATTTTTAATTAATGATTTAATCACTGAGCACAGCCTTGATTTTATGTTTTTAACTGAAACTTGGTTGGACCAAAGTAACAGTGGAGCTGTTCTCATCGAGACGACCCCTCCTAACTACAGTTTTATCAGTGAGGCCAGGGTGAGCAGGAGAGGAGGAGGGGTTGCTGTCTTATTTAATGAATCATTTCAATGTAAGCAGCTATCTCCTGGAAGTTTTCAGTCTTTTGAATATGTGGCTTTACAGCTGAAGGCCCCATCCAAAGTTGTGTTTCTTAATGTTTACAGGCCTCCCAAATACTGCACAGACTTTTTTAATGACCTCAGTGAACTGCTGTCTGTGATCTGTGTTGATTTCGACTGTGTAATTATTGTTGGGGATTTTAACATCCATGTGGACAACCCTCAGGACAAAGGGACTAAAGACCTGAGTAACACTCAGCATGTAACAGAGGCCACACATAATAGAGGACACACTCTTGACCTACTGATCTCCAAGGGCCTGAGCATTTCAAAGGTTACTTTGTCTGATGTGGGCGTGTCTGATCATTACTGTGTTTTCTTTGAAAGTAAAATCTCAGCCCACACAAATATATCAACAGCAGTGATCACAAAACGGTGTATAACTGAACACAGTAGTGAGATCTTTAACCAGGTCTTCCTATTAACACCTGACCTGTCCAAAGGTTCAGTCAATGAGCTCGTCAATAGCTTCAATGCAAAAATGTTAAATGTAATGGATACTATTGCCCCCATTAAGGTGAAGGTTATCTCTGGAAGGAAAAATTCTCCATGGAGAAACTCCACACTGGTGAAAAATGAAAAAAGAGAGTGTAGGAAAGCTGAGCGCAGATGGAGAAAAACAAACCTCCAGGTTCATTATGACATCTATAAAGAGAAACTTCACAATTATAATTTACAACTGAGGAATGCAAGGAGGTCCTACTTCTCTGACATCATCACTAAAAACAGCCATAATGCTCGGGTCTTATTTTCTACAGTTGACAGGCTAACAAACCCTCCTGTGTCAGTGGCAGCTGAACTTCATTCGACCATGGCCTGCAATGACTTTGCCAAATTCTTCACAGACAAAATCCAAAAGATTAGACAAGCAATTGGTACATCAACAGCAGATCCAGGATATGTACTGTGTCCACCAAAAAACTGTTTAAACACCATCAAACAGTTTCACCCGATTAACAGCAAAGACCTGGAGGACATCTTAGGTCAACTGAACTCCTCCTCCTGCTGTTTAGATGTCCTGCCAACAAGTTTTTTCAAAAAGGTCTCAAAGACTTTAGAGTCAGACCTGTTACAGATCGTCAACTTTTCTTTATTATCAGGTGTGTTTCCAGAATCACTAAAAACTGCTGTAATCAAACCTATACTGAAAAAGGACAATCTTGACAAGACACAAATGAAAAACTACAGGCCGATCTCAAATCTCCCATTTTTAAGTAAGATCATTGAAAAAGCAGTTTCTCAACAGCTCAATTACTTCTTAAAACAGAATAATTGCTACGATGCCTTCCAGTCAGGTTTTAGACAGAACCACAGCACTGAAACCGCTCTGACCAAAGTGTTTAATGACATATGTCTGAATACAGACAGTGGAAAAATGTCAGTCCTAGTTTTACTGGATCTCAGTGCAGCATTTGATACAGTTGACCACAACATATTACTCAAACGACTGGAGAACTGGGCAGGTCTTTCAGGAACTGTACTAAACTGGTTCAAAACATACTTAGAAAACAGGAAATACTTTGTATCAATAGGTAACTTCACATCCGAGCAGACAAGTATCACATGTGGAGTTCCCCAAGGTTCCATCTTGGGACCCCCTCTGTTTAACATTTACATGCTCCCACTGGCACAGATTATAAAGAACAACAAAATAAACTACCACAGCTATGCAGATGACACACAAATATATATCACAATGTCACCAGGAGCCCGAGGCCCTGTACAGGCTCTTGGTAAATGCATTGAGGAAATTAATGACTGGTTGTGCCACAATTTTCTCCAGCTAAACAAAAACAAAACTGAGGTAATAGTCTTTGGCGCCAAAGAAAAACGATTACAGGTCACCAGAGAACTTCAATCTATACATCTAAAAACCACAAACCAGGCGAGAAATTTGGGTGTAGTGATGGATGCAGACCTAAACTTAGAAAAACACATTAAGACAATAACAAAGTCAGCTTACTATCACCTCAAGAATATTTCAAGGATAAAAGATCTGATGTCTCAACAGGACCTGGAAAAACTAGTCCATGCATTCATCTTTAGTAGGCTTGATTACTGTAACAGCATCTTTACAGGTCTACCTAAAAAATCAGTCAGACAACTACAGCTCATTCAGAACTCTGCTGCTCGAGTCCTCACTAAGACCAAAACAGTGGACCACATCAGTCCAGCTCTGAGGTCTTTACACTGGCTGCCTGTCCGTCAGAGGATAGACTTTAAAGTTCTGATGCTGGTCTATAAAGCTCTGAATGGTTTAGGACCAAAATACATCAATGACCTCCTGACCCAGTATGAACCTTCCAGATCCCTCAGGTCATCTGGATCCGGTCTTTTATCAGTTCCCAGAGTCAGAACCAGACACGGAGAAGCTGCATTCAGATTTTATGCTCCTTATATCTGGAACAAACTCCCAGAAAGCCTCAGATCAGCTGAAACACTCAGTTTATTTAAATCCAGGTTGAAGACTCACCTGTTCTCAGCTGCATTTGAATAAAGCACCAAATCCACACTTTTAAGCTTAAATTTCAAAACTTACACTAACTACTGATCTTATCTATTTCTGATTTTATCTGTTTTGATTTTATATACTGTTTTGTTTGTTTGTTAATTAATTAAGCTTAAATTTCAAAACTTACATTAACTACTGATTTTATCTACTGTTCTGATTTTATCTGTTTTGATTTTATATACTGTTTTGTTTGTTTGTTAATTAATTAAGCTTAAATTTCAAAACTTACATTAACTACTGATTTTATCTACTGTTCTGATTTTATCTGTTTTGATTTTATATACTGTTTTGTTTGTTTGTTTGTTTGTTAAGTGGGTTTAGAGCTCTGGGTAGCTCCCCAACTGGGTCTAGACTGGGTCTAGAGAGTATTTTAAATTCAGGGAATTTAAAATAGAAAGTAGCTCGTCCACAGAAGGACTGGTAGCTCCCCTTACGATAAGGGTTCAGATCGCGCGAACAGGTGTGAAATGTGTGTGTTTAGTTAGTTTGTTTGTTTGCTTGTTTTAATCAATTTTAAATCATGCTTTTTATTTGTTTTTGTTTCTAATGTCTCTGTAAAGCACTTTGAATCACCTTGTTTTTGAATTGTGCTATACAAATAAATTTGCCTTGCCTTGCCTTGCCTTGATGTACCTCTGTCTGACTCCGGCTGCTCCGGCCTCATTATCGAGTACATTTCGTGTCAAAGACACACTCACACTCTCTCTTGCTCACACCACAAGAAGATTGTTGATTTATGTATCTGTGCATATTTTAATGTTCCAGTTTGTTTTTTCTGGTGCAGCAGTCATTGATACATCATATATTTCTATTTGTACAATATCCTTTTATATCCTGTTTGTGTTTATATAACACAAGTAGAACAGGAGCCTTCAGAGAATTTATAGAGTTGATCTTGGAAAAGCAAAATGTGTTTGGCACAACAGTGCATTCAGGTCATAATTCTTATATATCATCAGTATATAATAATAATCTTTTTCTTGAAATGACAACATGACAGAGAAGTCACCCAAACAATACTTCAAAAACAAATAGATCAGCTGAGTGTCTCTTTAAATGCCATCTGAAACTGCAGGTGACTGCTGAAATGCTCATAATGCTGATGTAGAAACTGCACAAATGGAAGACCCGATTACATTATTTGAAATAATGTGTTTGCAGATAATTGTGTTGATAACAGACTAGTGCTATAAACATTGCAGTAAAGTTTGTAGCAGCCTGTAGCCCAAAATGATGAATGTGACAGTCTTTATAGTCCACAGTGTTATTTTCCTGTTCCACATAATAACATGTTATTACTAATTTAGTTTCCCTTATATTGGAGCTCTGAGCTCAATCACTTTGCATCACTCTGACAATGACGGTGTCTCAGGTATTCTGCAGCCCAAAAGGTTAACCATGTTGCACTTGGTAATTCTATTGTTTGAAAACTTGTTTGGTGATATATTCTGGAAACTGAAATAATAACAGTTTATTCAAAAGTTTGATATTTAAACTTGTTATTAAATGTTTTTAATAGCAAAAGAATGTTTATTTTTTTGTTACTCATTTTTTCAGCTTAATGTTAATTTCACAGTGTAGTGGCTAAAGCATAACAATAAAAAGACTGCATTCATAAAGCACTCCTATACTCTTATTTACCACTTAGCACTTAATATTACACATTCACCGATTCCCACACAGCCCTGCACAAAGGGGCAGTCACTGGGTTTAACAGTATTGTGTAAGAACACACCAATGTGCAAACTGGAAGAAGACCCCGGTAACCCACCAACATCCCAACTGGTGGGTGTTGACCAGTGCTAAAGGTCTTCTTTCAGATACTTGATGAACTGACGCCCAGTACACATTAAATATTTTGAACTTTGAATCATGTAGAGCTTATCTTCTGTCCAGAGAAGAACTAAAATATGAAACTGGATTTTCTTTTCTTTGTGTCTCAAGCCAAATTAACATACTATCTCAAGAAGCAGAGATAAACTAACACTCCCAAGGGTTTATTTCCTCACTTTTTAAAAGCTTGACAGATAATTCCAAAGCCATCTCTTATTTTGAAGGGTAAAGATAATTGCTATGTTTCAACACTATTGTCACATGACATGACTGCTTCAAATGGAAGATAAACAGTAGTAAGAGTAATAAATAAACAAGAAAACGTAATGAATGAACTGCACAGACACAATTTCATGATGAATCATACTGGCAACTGGCACATTTGAGCTAAGTAGCCCATCAGAGAATTCTGACCTTAAAACCATTAAACATCATGCAAAGTTTAACAGTACATCAAATCTAGTTTGTTTGTTTTTTACTTTTCTTTTGCTCAGCTAAAGGAAGACAAACATATACTCACCCACTAAAATCTAATTCTTTATAAATAAGTACAATACAACATGACTCACTTTTTCATCAAATTGTGAAAACTGTAAAACTTCAGATACTGCTGTGGGATTAATATCCACATTTAGTAAGATCTGAGAGAAGGAAGTACACTTGATCTCAGAGTCTTTGAAAACCAAACAGCAAACTTGGTACAGGAATTTTAAAAAAAAATCTCTTACAGTCCCAGATAGGCTGGTCAGACAAAGAAAGGTCCGTGTCCATTGTTAGCCTACGTCAAAGAGCTGACCAATAAAGACAAAACATTCCATGTTTTATGCATTGTTTGCAAGCGAAAAGACAAGTCTCATACTAGGCTCATTCAAAGGATGAAATCCAACATTTCTCTTAACAGGGTAGCTGTGGTTCAGGAGGTAGAGACTGAAGAAGAAGAACGCTTCTCCCACTGAAAACGCTACGACCAGATGATCAGAATCAACCTTTTGGGACTCAGGAGGTAGAGTTTGGTTTGTGTTACATGGACTGTTATCTCGCGGGTGGGGAAGGAGCCAGAGCTGGTGTGTGAGATTGGGAAATGCCAACTACATATAGTCAGCCTTCGAGCTCGGGCTCTGGAACCAGTTTTCTGGAGATGGGTTGGAACCCGTTCCACCGTAAGCCTGGAGAATGCTCCACCCAGGGACTTTATTGTTCTGCTGGGGGACTTCAACGCTCACGTGGGCAATGACAGTGTCACCTGGAGGGGTGTGAATCTGAGCCCCATCTGAAACCAAGTAGTTTTTTGTTGTTGGACTTCTTTGCTAACCACAGTTTGTCCATTACAAAGGTTTCATAAGTGCACATGGTGCCAGGACAACTTAGGTCCAGGTCCAGTTTTGTTATTGTATCATCAGACTACGCTCGGGTAAACACAGTTACTAAGCTGTCATCTTATCATCACCTGAGGGTGAGTTGGATCAAGAGACAGGAGAAGATGCTGAACAGACTGGCAGACCCAATCTTACAGAGAGGGTGAACTGGGAATGTCTGGCCAAAATTCCCCCATAGCTGTGTAAAAAACTTACTGGCTCTGGCTTGATTGCAGTTGTTGCTGCTAAGGGTGGCCCAACTAGTTATTAGGTTTAGAGGACAGTCACTTTTTCCCTGTTTGGATTTTTACCCATTAATCATAAACACCCATTAATCATTCATTTAAAAACTACATTTTCTTTTCACTTGCTTTAGCTTTGTCTCATATTTAATTTGTTTAATAACCTGAAACATTTATGTGTAAAAACCATAAAAAATAGGAAATCATGTTGAACATTCACACAGATTTGTGCCGTCAAAATGTTACATGTTGGCTGCTTCTTAGTGGGTTTCCTGGGTTTCTTTTCTGTGTGTGTGTGTGTGTGTGTGTGTGTGTGTGTGTGTGTGTGTGTGTGTGTGTGTGTGTGTGTGTGTGTGTGTGTGTGTGTGTGTGTTTAAATAAAATACATTCTGTACAGTAAATGTAAGGAGGTTCACTGCCACACTGTCCTGGAGTTCATCACGCATGTTCGAGTGGAGCTCAGATTATATGAACATGTCTGATGTCTGGATCTTACTTTAAATAATATCTGTCAAAAAGAAAACGGCTTTCCATCACAGCCTCATTTAAATGTGCCCATATCTGTAGCATATTTATGGTAATATGACAATAAAAGAGATTCAGCAGCACTGATGTGACTCTGAATACAAAGCAGCAGCAACAAACAAACAGATGACCTTGATGGCTCAAAGGTCATCCTGTTTGCACAGATGACAAGCCTAACTTCTGATAAAGAAATAAATGCAGTAATTACAGACATGCCCAAGTATTTTTTGAACCACTTTGAAAATTGCAGGCCACACAGTGAATCAGACAGCAGCTAAGGCAATTAACACGGAGAGATACTATGGTAATGAGGCGATGGTGCTTGTAAGGTCACTCACGTTGTGCATGTTAAGCCACAACTCAGGGCAGCATTTCTTTGCCACTTGATTAATTGAAGGTGACATAAAGGTAAGAGGTGCAGAGTTAATTTATCTGATTTGTCCTACACTGACAGTTGCTAAATAATACAATCTTTATGAGTTTATTTAATCATCTTCCTGATCTGAGGCATTGTGTCGATCTTTTCAAGAAAATGCCACAAACCTTGTTCTTGTTTGATGGACTGAAAACATTCATGGTCTGGAGGGAATTATCAGTCTTGGTAGAGTTATGCAGTCTTGGACTGTACTTGTCAGCTATGTCTTCGTCCTGTAAATGCATCTTCCATGGATGCAAGAATGTTCAGCTTGAGCTTCTCATTTAAATGTCCTGAGAATTATGAAAGAACTAATAGTCTTAATGACTCAGTCAATGCTCAGCTGTGCACAGAGGTGAAACTCATCACAATGAAATGGAATCAGGCCTCATTTTACAGCTATAAATAAAATTAGACATTCATTTGCATGTTATTGAGTGAATAAGTGTTTGGTCTCCTCTGACCCAACCAGAATTCTGGCTCCCACAGATTGGCTGTGTGCCCATGTGGCACACAGATTACAGTCAATCAATCAATTACAGATATTCCTGATCTCACTTCATTAAGTGTATAAACCACACCTGTCCACATAATCATCACGGGCAAGACGACAGAGCTGTTAAGAGATGTCAGGGACAAGACTGTAGACCTGCAGAATACTAGAATAGCTAACAAGACCGATACCAAGAACGTTGGTGAGAAGCTGACGTAGCTGACGTGATTATTTGGAAATGGGAGAAACATAAAATGACCATCGATTGCTCTGGTCTGAACCAACGTGTTAAACAAAAACTTTGCATTAAGTATTTAGGGATTATTGGCACTTTTATAAAAATATATTACACATATACATGGTAGAAAATGAAAGTGCTGTTTTTATTAACTGAATGAATGAGTCTAGAACTCGTGGGAATTTCCTGTATTTTATTCCTGATGCGCTGTCACTGCCTGAATCTTTTTTTTTGTTTGCTAGTTTTAGGGGTATCTCTCTGCTAAACTCTGTTAATCTTATAAGAGTCAAATTAGGGAGTCAAATGGTAATATATAATACAATTTGATTTATATAGCACGTTTAAAACTGAGGGTACACCAAAGTGCTTCGCAGTAAAGAATAAACAGGAAATGATTACACTGAACAGTAAGTCATTAAAACAAGGTAAACAAAGGCATTAATAAGTAGAGATAGGGAGAACTGAGAAATGAGTAGCGATACAGCAGTTAGTGAGCGGTGAAAATTCACAAGTAGGAAAAGCCGGGTTAAATAGGTAAGTTTTCAAGCGTGCTTTAACCCTTCTCAAGGCAGGCGCTGCCGATTTGCAACAGTTAAAAACTAACAACCTGATTACCCCCCATACTTATTTAGGTTTTTTTACTCAGAAGTACCACTGCAGGACTTGGTTGTGCATTAGCAACAAAAAGTTTAATTTGAGCCTGAGAGGGTTAAAGGATTGAATGGAGTCAGAGGCACGAATGGTAGCAGGAAGGTTTGATGCTACAGAGGCAAAGGCACGACCACCCCCAGTCTTCAGACGGTGCCTGGGCTGGGCCAGAAGAAACTGACCAAATGATCGTAAAGAACAGCTGGGAGTATAGAGACTGAGGAGGTCGGCGAGATAGTCAGGCACAAGGTTGTTTAGGCATTTGAACATAAGCAGCAGAACTTCAATACGAAGTTTAGGAGTCAGCCGATGTAAATCAGGGAGCACTGCAGTAATAGAGCCAAACTTTCTAGTTCCGGTTAGGAGACGAGCCGCAGCATTCTGAACGAGCTGTAATCGTTGGAGGTGAGCGAGGTGGAGTCCAGAGTAGAGTGAGTTACAATAATCTAATCTGGAGGTCACAAAGGCATGGATATGTTTATGGATAAGTTTATAGTAACATGTAGTGCTTTTACTCTTAAATAAGGTTCATGTAACATTAGGCTGATGTGTCCCTCACAAAATAGTGGAAATGCTTCTTTTTTCTAGGTACTTGTGTGGTGATATACATGTAAGTAGTACATTAATACTGTGGAGTGGAAGAGGAGGTCTGTGGATCACACAGTTTTTGATCGGTGCTAAATTGAGTGGAATAAAGTGGATAAATGAGAGCAATTTATTTGATCTGTAACATTCTCTTTTTTGCTTAAGTAAACATCCTAAACCAATGCAGGAGACTCAGATTTGGTCCTCTGCATCATTCTGAAAGCGGAACACAATCCTGTTAGTAGCAGCAGCAACAACACCACCAAAACCTTCTGCTTTTCCTTCAAATCTTGATTGTGTAATTAAAAATCCACTCTGGTGTTGTACAGATGCAAAGTTGAAAACATTTATGATCTTAACTGTTGATGTCGTAATGCCATGAGTTCCTTTTGATAAAATATTCTGAGCTGTCAGTAAAGATCCAAACAGAAAACTGTACACAGCGACATCAGATTTTTCTCTACCACTCCATACTGCAGAGCATGAACTGTGTCCAGAACTCCATATGAACATCTGGATTTAATTGTAATGCTTTGTTTAGAACATCAAGAAAACGTGTTACAGTATTTTGTTTCAAGTTGTCATTTTGATATGCAACATGGAACCTTAAACACGACACACAGATGAAGCTGTGGAACCTCCCGTCATGTCGATATGCTTTAGCTGCTAACTGATTGCCATTTGTCTAATTAATCAATCCCCAGCTAACACCAGCTATTAATTCACTGATGAGCAGGGTCACAGCACACTCCTCACACACATAAATCTTTGCCTGTTACTGATCCAAAAATAACTGCACAGCTTGATTTGTCTGATTAATCTCTGTGGTGCACTACAAAGTGAAAAGACCTTATTATTTAGCTTGTTTTTTTTTATCCATGGATTCGAGATATCAGCACGACTGTAGGACTTGCTGCTTCTGCTGGAAGCTAGTAGCAATAAAAACACCCTAAGCTTTAAGTGTTCAGTGAAAATGTCCAGTTATTACACACACAGTCCATTTTAGGTCTCAAGTGGGAAACTATTGATTGAACCACAAATCTAACAAAACAGCTTAAACTGAGTAACACCCACTTTCCAATATCAATCCAGAAACATGACTCAGCAAGTTGTTGCTCTTAGAAAAAAAAAACAATCTGCTATTCTCCTGAGGCAATCTAATGTTTTCAATCAGCAGCCAACATCAGCTGCTGCTGGTGCGGCTGCCAGTGCTGCCAATGCGTTCCAACTGGCATCAGACCAAATGGCTACATTTGGCCTAACATATAACACCTCAACAGTCATTGTGGAAATATAACACAAGGACTTTCACTCCTAACTTCCCTTCACCCACTTTCTATCTTTATTTTTCTTTTTTCATTCCTCCCACCATCTCATTTCTCTGTCCTGCTCCATTACTTTATTTCCCTTCCCATTCCTTGTCTCTGCTGGTTTGACACTTTTTGGCCGAGTTCCCAGTAAACAGTATGGAGGAACAGCTATTACACACAGTGTGCTCTGATCAGAGACGTTTCAGATCACAGCGACAGAGATGCTTCTCATCACACCTGGAACTCGTTTGGAACTCGGGTCACAAAGGTAGTCCGCCTGACTCCAGCAAGCTGCCTCGGACGTTATGGTAAGAGAAACCAGCGAATATACATCCTAAGAAGTCTGCCTCTCCGTGAATCGCTACCTTATCGTGGTGGAGGGGTTTGTGTGTCCTAGGGATCCCAGGGGCTATGTTGTCTGGGGGCAAATTGGTCCTGGGTGAGCGACCAGACAAAGAGCGATTCAGAAGACCCTTAGACCGTCGAGGGAACAGTTTACCCTGCCCTAGAGCCAGGACCGGTGAGGGTGCCCGAGGGCGAGCATCCGGTGGCCGGGCCTTAGTCCATGGGGCAGCCCGAAAAGGGGACATGGGCCCATCCTCCCGCAGGCCCACCACCGGCAGGAGGCGCCATAGGGGTCGGGTGCATTGTGTGCCGGGCGGCGCCCAGGAGCAGAGGCCCTGGAGGACTGATCCTCGGCTACCAAGACTGGCAATTGGGACATGGAATGTCACCTCTCTGGTGGGGAAGGAGCCTGAGTGCATGAAGTTGGAAGGTACCGGCTAGATATAGCCGGGCTCACCTCTATGCATGGCTTGGGCTCTGGAACGAGCCTCCTGGAGAGGGGCTGGACTCTGTCTCAGTCTGGAGTTGCCCCTGGTGAGAGGCGACGGGCAGGGTGGGTATTCTAATATCCCCTCGGCTTGCTGCCGGTATGTTGGGGTTCTTCCCGGTGGATGAGAGGGTTTGTTCCCTGCACCTTAGGGTCGGGGAATGGGTCCTGAATGTCATCTGCGCTTATGCGCCGAGTGGCAGTTCAGAGTACCCAGCCTTCTTTGAGTGCTGGAAGGTGCTCAATCTGGAGACTCTGTTGTCCTACTGGGAGACTTCAATGCTCATGTAGGTAACAACAGCGAGACCTGGGGGGGCGTGATTGGAAGGAACGGCCTCCCTGATCTGAACCCGAGCGGTGTTTTGTTATTGGATTTCTGTGCAAATCATAGTTTGGCCATAACGAACACCTTGTTCGAACATAAGAGTGTCCATAAGTGCACATGGCACCAGGAAGCAAAAACTCGGGTGTGGGAGGAGTTCGGAGAGGCCATGGAAAAAGACTTTCGGACCGCCTCGAAGAGATTCTGGCAAACCATCAGGCGCCTCAGGAGGGGAAAGCGATGCTCTACCTGCACTGTGTATAGTGCTGGCGGAGCGCTGCTGACTTTGACTGAGAAAATTCTCGGGTGGTGGAAGGAATACTTCGAGGACCTCCTTAATCCCACTGACACGTCTTCCGAGGAGGAAGCAGAGTCTGGGGATGAGGGGAATGACCCGCCATTTTCCGGGGGCGAGGTCACTGAGGCAGTTAAACAACTCTTTGGTGGCAGAGCCCCTGGTGTGGATGAGGTCCGCCCCGAGTTCCTGAAGGCTCTGGACGTTGTAGGGCTGTCCTGGTTAACACGCCTCTACATTGTTGCGTGGAGATCAGGGGCAGTACCTGTGGACTGGCAGACCGGGGTGGTGGTCCCCATCTTTAAGAAGTGGGACCGGAGGGTGTGTTCCAACTACAGGGGGATCACACTCCTCAGCCTCCCTGGGAAAGTCTATGTCAGTTTGCTGGAAAGGAGAGTTCGTCCGCTAGTCGAATCTCATACAGGAGGAACAATGTGGTTTTTGTCCTGGTCGCGGAACACTGGACCAGCTCTTTATCCTCTCCAGGATACTTGAGGGTGCATGGGAGTTTGCCCAACCAGTCTACATGTGTTTTGTGGACTTGGAGAGGGCATTCGACCGTGTCCCTCGGGGGGTCCTGTGGGAGGTGCTGCAGGAGTATGGGGTGTCTGGCCCATTGCTACGGGCCATTCGATCCCTATACAACGGTTGCAAGAGCTTGGTTCGCATTGCCGGCAATAAGTAGGACTCGTTCCCGGTGGGTGATGGGCTCCACCAGGGCTGCCCTTTGCGGATGCTGCACTGGTCCGTCGTGGTGAAGAGAGAGCTGAGTGTAAAAGCGAAGCTCTCAATTTACCGGTCGATCTACGTCCCTACCCTCACCTATGGTCACGAGCTGTGGGTAGTGACTGAAAGAACGAGATTGTGAATACAAGTGGCGGAAATGAGCTTCCTCTGAAGGGTGGCTGGCCTCTCCCTTAGAGATAGGGTGAGAAGTTCAGCCATCCAGGAGGGGCTCAGAGTAGAGCAGCTGCTCCTCCACATCGAATGGAGCCAGCTGAGGTGGTTCAGGCATCTGACAAGGATGCCACCTGGGTGAGATGTTCTGGGCATGTCCCACCAGGAGGAGGCACCGGGGCAGACCCAGGACACGCTGGAGCGATTATATCTCTCGGCTGGCCTGGGAATGCCTGGGTGTTCCCCCAGATAAGCTGGAGGAGGTGGCTGGGGAGAGGGAGGTCTGGGCTTCTCTGCTTAGGCTGCTGCCCACGCGACCCGGCTTCGGATAAAGCGGAAGAAGATGGATGGAGAAGACTATCATTTCTAGAACACTGTTTTATGCCATTAGTGACTTGATGCCTGAAAACCACTGGGAAAATCACAAGGTTATTTCCACTGTCCAATTCGTCAACCACAGTAAGAAATATGTGCATGAGATGCAGTATAATATGTAATAAATGTAATAAATGTTCAAATTTCATGACTCTCAACTGAAGTATTTCTCCTACTTAAATGGATATACAACCAGGAGAATTGGGAGATATTATACAGAGTTTTTAATCATGGGAATCGTGAGTAAAACTTCAAGCTTGCATAGAAGGAATATCATATCATCACACTGAAGGTTAGAGCGCTGACAAAACTGAAGAAGCAATCAACAGCAAAAATTAATGTACCTCTGTCTCAGTCTGATAGAAGTCTACAGCTGTGGCAACACATTTAATTATAAATTGTATTAACAAAGAAATCCCCTACTTTCATCATTCATTTCCTTCCTCACCATGACAACAGTTTCTGAGAAAGATCAATAAGTAACTGACCATGGGTCCACATCTGCATGTCAGTGAACAAAACTCTGGCAAAGTGCTTCATTATACATTCATGAACTTTGTCCAAACTCACAGTCATGAAGCCGTCCAGTAATCCGGAGTCAGGTTTCGGTGGAGCCTGCAGTCGCTCCATGGACCACTTCTCGATGATAGAAGCCACCTGGCTGTTCTCAGTGTTGAGTATCCTGAAACCCGTCATGTTTACACCACTGTACCGGTAAGGTTCCACGTCCAGTGCAAACAGATCCTGGAAAGAATAGATACAATGTTAACCTCTATGTATCATTTTATCCCCACTCATCCCTGCTATAAGCTGAAAGGCAAGGTGTACCCTGGACAGGTTCGTCAGTCTATTATAGGTTTAATTCAACAAACCCAACTCACCTGTCAACTTGTCCATCACTACTGCAAACAAGGAAGGGGTCAGAGGTGATCCTCACTGTAATCCCACCTCAACTTTGAACCCATATGCCACTCCTACCCCACACTCCACCTCAATACTGCTGTCCTTATACATGTCCTGCACCACCTAACAGACTTTTATGCTACGCCTGACTTCCACACAGAAAAATTTTAGAATACCATAGTTCCTCTCTTAGTACTATATACAAAGGCACTGATAATTTAGAATAAACACCCTTAAAGCAAATATTGCATTTGCAGTACGTTTTCTTTGCAGGGAATTCACAAAAAAAAAAAGTAAAGTAGAGAAAAAGAATAAGAGTGACAGCGTTTTGATCCCTGACAGCACTAACAGCCTTTCCAGGATGAGAGTGAGATGGAGCATTTACACTTTGATCTGAGTCAAATCTTTGACCTTGACTTGTACACACAGGCATTTGTGGATCTTGCATTTTGTTATGTAGATACTGAGAGGAAGTTTATTCTGAAATAACCAAAGGCAAGGTTAGGACACATATGATCTCTAATGTGACAGATTTTAACGAGCTGTCAAGAAGGACTGCTATTGTGAAGACAACAACAATTTAATTTCAGTTCAATTCAGTTTTATTTATACAGCGCCAACTCATAACAACAGTTGCCTCAAGGCGCTTTATATTGTAAGGCAGACCCTACAATAATACATACAGAGAAAAACCCAACAATCATATGACCCCCTATGAGCAGCACTTTGGCAACAGTGGGAAGGAAAAACTCTCTTTTAACAGGAAGAAACCTCTGGCAGAACCAGGCTCAGGGAGGGGCGGGGCCATCTGCTGTGATTGGTTGGGGCGAGAGCAATGGGTCATTTGAACTAATTCTGAAATTATTTCACCAGTTGGCAGCAGAAACAGAGTAATTATTGTGAAAGTTACGATGAAAAGAATATAATGATAAATTTAAAAATTACATTAACAAAATGTCATCTGTTGTTGTTATTTGTCATTTGTCAGCACTGCATGTTCACTAGCAGTTTGCCAAATACTAGTGTCATTGTGTACATGGCAAAAACTGTTTTATAGTATATTTACTTTGAATGAAAGCCATTTCATTTTTGAAAGTTAGCTTTTTCCCTATGTGTACCAAAAGCAGCGATATTGTTCCAAATGTCTGAAATGATTGAACTGAAGGTTTGAAATGCTTTGTATGTATTATTGTAGGGTCTACTTTACAATATAAAGTGCCTTGAGGGGACTGTCGTTGTGATCTGGCGCTGTATAAATAAAATTAAAATTAAAAAATTAAAGTTGTTTGGCTCAAAGTATGTGAGCACATAGTTAAAGAAAAGCACCTGCCTCTTTCCTGATGCATGCCCAAATGAAGTTTGGATGCCTTGGATCACCAGATGAGAAATCACGTCATCATCTCAGTCTCATCTTTTATTAATCTGCCACATCATTTAATTAAATATCCGGACTGTGAAAGAAAATCATCGAATAAAGCACAGATGAATAGAATTACAACAGTGCATTTTATTTAATAATTTCTTCAGTTTTGATATCTCCAAACAAATGTGTCTGTGTAGGTTCTCCATCATCCAGCTCATGGTAATCTAAGGAGCTTGAAAAGAAAAGCGACTGGACTTCTTCAAGTTTCTTGAAGATGATTCATCTCTTATCTAAGAAGCTTCTTCAGTTCTAAAACCAAACGGTGGAGAGTCTCAGATAATTAAACCCTAGTGGGCGTTGTTCCTTAAGAGGCTTGTTGACACACTACTGATCCTGTGACTCATCACATGAGGCAAGGTGTGAGAAAGGGTGTGGGTCATTATAAGCAGAGGTTTCAACTGAAACCATTGTGAGACAATGCTTCACCCTAACACGTGACCTATGGAGATGACCTGACCCAAGATGTGAGTGGGCGTTAAGGCGTCTGGGAAGGATCTCAAAACTGGATTATAGATGGCAGACAGTTGGTGTCGTAAGCCACGCCCTCTGTTCAAAGATGGTCGCTCACAGTGGACACAGATGCTTCTTTCACTCCTCTTCAAACCATCTGTGTCATGGTCCTGGGTCATGTGACCCAGTGTGTTATGCTTAGCCTATTTTGATGTTTATTATTTGTTTAGGTTCTCTAAGGTAGTCCAGCCATTTGTATATATCACCCCTGCATTACGTCTCCCTTGCCCTTCGTGTGTTTATGTCTGTGTGTCTTGTACTGTCAAGTTCATGCTGTCAGTTATGTCACCTCCCCCTGTACTATGTCTCCCCGGTTCATGTCTCATGTTTCCTGTTTTACTTTGAAGGCCTGCATTCACTGTCAGTGTATTCAGTTTTACTCCTCCTGTCCTGTTGTTAAGTTCATGTGTGTCAGCTGCGTTCCCATGTGTGGTCACTTCCCCTGATCATCCCTCATGTGTATTTAGTCTCTGTGTTTCATACAGTCTGCATCGCGTCGTCTGTGTTACCACCCCCTGTGTTCCGTATCTCCAGCCATAGCTTTGCCTTAGTTTATGTCCAGTTTAGGTTTCTGTTTAACTATTACTCTTATGCTGCCCTCACTCTGTTTTGTTCCTTTCATCAGCCAGAATAAAAGGCTCGCTTTTGTTTAACTCCACTCCTGCATCCTCCTGGGTCCACCACACACATTTCCGCACGGTCTGCCTCCGCAGACCAGACTCTCAGTCCAAAATGTGAACACTGACATCCTCAAAGAGTGACCTTTGACCTTTAGGTGCAGATGGACTGCTGAGTCTTGTAGTCACAAGACTACACAAGACTGGAAGACTCAGTCAGAAGGCGACATACTTTGTATGTTACATACATACCATAGCTCAGGGTGGAATTAGTAGCACTTTTTACACAGTAAGACTAAACTATTAATCAAGAAAAAGATGAAAAAGAAGAACAATGAACAAACAATAACAAAAAGAGGAAGCAGAAAAAAGGAGGAAAAATATGATGGAATGAAGAAACATTTGGAAGATGATTCATATTAAAAGATATCATCAGCTGATAAAGGAAGGATAAACCAAGAGAAAATAAGATGTTACAAAGTAGTGTGATATTATTTTCTTTGGCTCTGGAAAATGAATCACCCACTGAAAGAAAAATAAATGAAATGAAGATTGAGAAGCTGCACCATCTAATGTTTTGACCATGCAACAAATCTTTATGGCGATATGGAACTGTGAGTTCGATCTGATGAAGAAATGACTGTGCAGGACAGTCTCTGACTCTACTTACCAGTGTGGTAAATATATAGTGATAGTACTCTGTCATCATCCCCATGGCAAGAGCCTAAGAAAGACAGTGACAGAAGGGGGCACATTGGGAGAGATTTATAAATAAATCAGGAAGCAGATAAAATGTTTTGTCATATTCTGCACACACACACACACACACACACACACACACACACACACACACACACACACACACACACACACACACACACACACACACTGTTTTGTAAGGCTACATCGCTGTGTTACCATGTAATGTGAGAAGGCATATATTGTGCTACACTGCTTTAGCCCAGCAAAAACACAACCATGCGAGGCAGGACACAGCGCCCAGGGTGATCATACATTTAGAATACTGCTAAAGTACAATATGCATAATTCTGTGGAACATCTGGAACATTAGCATCACCAAACTAACATTCACAAGTAGTATTAAGTTAAGCACTGCAGAGTGGAGCTATTGTAAAAGAGCTGCTTTTGTTTATTTTTATTTCAAAAAATCAAAAACATATTTTTCCAGTGTTAAACTGTTTTCAGTGCGTGAAAGTGTAAACATGGTATGTAAAACGATTTAACATTTCTCAATAACAAAGCAGTCTGCAGAGTACTAATCCCTGAATATGCAAAGGTTTGTGTTACTGCATTATGTCATCACAAAGACGGATATGTTCCTGTAACAATAAATACATCTTCTAAAAGCAAAACCAAATGTGCTCATTGTGCTTGTAGCACACAAGACTCTGAGTCTGAATGTGGCACATTTTCATGTAACACTTTTCTTCTAGTGAAAAAATAATCTGACTTCTTACTGTCATACTCTTGAGGAAAAAAAGTTCAAAGTTGTTCTGCGAGATTGTTTTATGATCTATTAGATGAATAATTACTATAACGCCTTGCCTCAGTTGTTCTCTTCTGCTCCCAGCATCAACAGTGAGCAACAGCCCTAGCTAATAGTAGCCTAGAAATAGAGTCAGCTAATCACTGATGTTAACAAACAGCAGACATTAAAGTAGCATATAAGGATCAGCCCATGTACCAAACTCTATATAAGGACACCAAAGCGCTGATGTGGCTTCAATTGTTTTTTTACCAGTGAGAATCTGACTGTGTAAGCAAGCAAAAACCAGCCAGCTGCTAAACTGGACATCAAGCCCTTTGTCTGCGTTAGCATCACCAAAGAAAAAGCTGCACTGGACTAATAAAGGCTCTCTAGCCAAACAGATATTTGGGGGTCAGCTCAGCACAGCATTTAATCTACATTTGTATGTACAGTCATGGCCAAATGTTTGGAGAACGACACAAATTTTGGTTTTCACAAGTTTGTTTTTATGATAACAATTTGCAGAAGGTTGAGAAGAGTGATCAGATGAAATGCAAAGTCCTTGATGCTTAATCCGAACAAACCCATCACCACTGCACTTCATCGCTGCCATAGAAATACCTGCTGAGATCTTTACAATAATCTTCTCATTAACTCAGTGAGAATGTTGATGAGCACAAGGTTGGAGATCATGATGTCATGCTGACTGGATGTGTTAAAAGGAAGGTGATGCTTGAAATCATTGTTCTTCGTGTTAACCATGGTTAGCCGCAAAGAAACACATGTAGCCATCATTGCGTTGCATAAAAACGGCTTCACAGGCAAGGATGTTGTTGCTACTGAGATTGCGCCTAAATCAACCATTTATTGGATCATCAAGAACTTCAAGGAAAGAGGTTCAGTTGTTGTGAAAACGGCTTCAGGGCACAAAAGAAACTCCAGCAAGCACCAGGGCCGTCTCCTAAAGATGATTCAGCTGCAGGATCGGAGTGCCGCCATTGCAGAGCTTGCTAGGAATGGCAGCAGGTGTGAGTGCATCTGCACGTACAGTGAGGTGAAGACTTTTGGAAGGTGGCCTGCTGAGGTAAAGTCATTTTCTCTGATGAAGCCCCTTTCCAATTGTTTGGTGGCTGTAGCTCAGGTGGCAGAGCAGGTCAGCCACTAATCAGAAGATCGGTGGTTCGATCCCAGGCTGCCTCCTGGCTGCATGCCAAATATCCTTGGGCAAGATACTAACCCCATGTTTGCCTACTGTTGGTGGTCAGAGCGCCCGGTGGCGCCGGTGTCCGGCAGCCTCGCCTCTGTCAGTGTGCCTCAGGGCAGCTGTGGCTACAATGTAGCTGCCATCACCAGTGTGTGAATGGGTGGATGACTGAATGTAGTGTAAAGTGCTTTGGGGTCCTTAAGGACTAGAAAAGCGCTGTACAAATGCAGGCCATTTACCATTTGTTTGGGGCATCTAGAAAAAAGATTGTCTGGAGAAGAAAAGGTGAGTGCTACCGTCGGTCCTGTCTCACCCAACAGTAAGGCATCCTAAGACCATTCATCTGTGGGGCTGCCTCTCATCCAAGGGAGTGGGCTCACTCACAATTTTGACAAAAAACACAGCCATGAATAAAACATCCTCCCACAGGAACTTCTTCCAACCATCCAAGAACAGTCTGGTGAGGAACGATGCCTTTTCCAGCCTGATGGAGCACCGCCCCATAAGGCCACAGTGATGACTTAGAGGCTCGGAGAACAAAACACTGAAATTTTGGGTCCATGGCCAGAAAACTCTCCACACCTTAATCCAATTGACAAATTGTGGTGAACCCCAAAGAGGTAAACAAACATGACATACAAAAACCCACTAATTTTCACAAACACCAAGCATTATTACAAAAGAATGGGTCACCATCAGTCAGGCCCAGAAGTTGATTGACAGCATGCCAGGGCGAATTGCAGAGGTCATGAAAAAGAAGGGCCAACACTGGTCAAATATCGACTCTTTCAAAAATGTGATGTAAATGACAATAAAAGCATTTGAAACGTATGAAGTGCTTGTAATTAATAATTATAATACATCACAGAAACAACTCAACCAAAGATCTGAAAACACTGAAGCAGCAAACTTTGTGAAAACTAATATTTGTGTCACTCTCAGAACTTTTGGCCATGACTGTATGTATTTATTTACTTACATGATATGTTAGCTGAACATTTCAAGGGTCAAGTTGCTTTATTAGCTAATTTTATCAGCTATTCATTACCAGGTTCAGGCTAGAAAACACTACATCTAACTGAAAATGCCTTTCGTTTTGCTCACTGAATGCATAAAGCCAAATGTTGATACATTTTTCCATTAGTAAGTTGTGTTTTGAAAAGAAGTCATATATTTGTAATTGCTAGTTGCATTCAAAGGCTTAGACAAAGACAAAGAGCATAAAACCTGGATATCTGAAATAGAGCTTCTACTAATTCATGGTGAAAAGAGTTAGTATGAGAACAACCCTTGAAGAAATGCAAGCATGTCCAACTGATCATGCATAGACCCATAACATATTGGACAGATGTTATATCCCATCTGGCCAAGCACCCCTGAAAGTGTGAGAAGGCGTGGTAACGTGCAGAACACAACTCCCACAAAGAGAGGACAAGACGCTTAATGTTCTTTAAATAATGTCACGGCTTTGTAGACAAAGCAGGAAGACATATTTGTATGTGAGCTGCAGACTTCCACATTATGATCTTGTTAATAGTTTTACATCTTCACTGCATACAAAAGAATTACTCATGACAGATATATCATTACATCTATGTCTGTACAGGCTGTGAGTCATGGTAGTGTAAAGAGCGTGGAATGAAAGTGACTGGACTGTTTCAGTTTCTTGAAGCTGTCGTCAAAGAAGCTTCTTCAGTTCTAAAACCAAATGGTGAGAGTCCCAGGTATTTAAATCCTATGGGGATTGTCCCTTAACCTCCTAAGACCTGAACTCTTCCACAGCAGCATTTTTAATTTCTCTTTGATATTTGGGCTGATTGGGACCCGATGAATGTAAAAACAAAGAATTACCAGATTTTTCTTTTTACCTTATTTTTGTTTTTAAGAAAATTAAGAGCCACATATGAGGATATTTGTTTAAAATGTTGATAGAACAGTAGCAGTATAATGTCCTCGTACGTGGATATCAGTCCCATGTAGAACATAATTGAGTATTTTGAGTATCGGCAGCACGGTGGCACGGTGGTTAGCACTGTTGCCGCACAGCAAGAAGGTCCTGAGTTCAATTTCACCAACAAAGGAGTGGCTCCGTAAGAAGCATTTGAAAGCCCTGGAGTGGCCTAGCCAGTCTCCAGACCTCAACCCCATAGAAAATCTGTGGCGGGAGTTGAAAGTCCGTGTTGCTCGGCGACAGCCCCAAAACATCACTGCTCTCGAGAAGATCTGCATGGAGGAATGGGCCAAAATACCAGCTACTGTGTGTGCAAACCTGGTAAAGACCTATAGTAAACGTTTGACCTCTGTTATTGCCAACAAAGGTTATGTTACAAAGTATTGAGTTGTATTTTTGTTATTGACCAAATACTTATTTTCCACCCTGATTTATGAATAAATTCTTTACAAATCCTACCATGTGGATTCATGGATTTTTTTTCACATTCTGTCTCTCACAGTTGAAGTGTACCTCTGGTGCAAATTACTGACCTCTGTCATCATGTTAGGTGGGGGAACTTGCACAATCGGTGGCTGACTAAATACTTTTTTGCCCCACTGTAATTGGTTAATCCAAATTGCCCATAGGTGTGAATGTGCGAGTGAATGTGAATGGTTGTCTGTCTCTGTGTGTTGGCCCTGCGACAGACTGGCGACCTGTCCAGGGTGTACCCCGCCTCTCGCCCTATGACAGCTGGGATAGGCTCCAGCGCCCCCCGCGACCCTGAACAGGATAAGCGGATGCGAATGGATGGATGGATGGATGGTGATGTCCACATATGTGGACGCCAGGTCCTAGGAGGTTAAGAGGGTCGTTGACCCACTTTTGAGAATTTGTCTCATCACATAAGCCAAGTTGTGATAAAGGTGTGGGTCATTCTCAGCAGAGGTCTGAGGTGAAACCACTGTGAGCCCTTACCTCATCCCATCATGTGACCTATTGAGATCATCTTGTGCAAAATGTGAGTGGGCATTAAGGGCCTAGAAAGGGATCTCAAAACCTAATTGTTGTTCCATTTGTCATTCTTTTTTCCCCCAAGTTGGTGTCAGACCTTCTTTTCTCTCCATATTCACTGATTTGATGAAGGCGCAGTTGGGATAACCACATGTTGTAAGGGCTTTCTTTGCAGCATCTGCCTGGTGTTGTAGCATCCTGATTACTCCTAAATTATCTGTCCATGAAGCCAGATAACACACACCAATGAGTTAAACTGCAGGAATGTCTTAAAGACATAAAGACCTGGATGGCCGCTAACTTTCTGCTTCTTAATTCAGATCAAACTGAGGTTATTGTACTCGGCCCTGAAAATCTTAGAAATATGGTATCTAAGCAGATTCTTACTCTGGATGGCATTACCTTGGCCTCCAGTAACGCGGTGAGGAACCTTGGAGTCATTTTTGACCAGGACATGTCCTTCAACACACATATTAAACAAATATGTAAGACTGCGTTCTTCCTTTTGTGCAACATCTCTAAAGTTAGAAATATCCTGTCTCAGAGTGACGCTGAAAAACTAGTTCATGCATTTATTACTTCCAGGCTGGACGACTGTAATTCATTATTATCAGGAAGTCCTAAAAACTCCCTGAAAAGCCTTCAGTTAATCCAAAATGCTGCTGCATATTTTGTTCATACTTCATTGGCTTCCCTGATAAATCTAGATTCAAAATTTACATTTTTATAATCACCTATGAGGTCTTGAATAATCAGTCCCCACCTTTTCTTAAAGACCTCATAGTACTGGATCACCACCACAGAGCACTTTCAGACTGTTTTGCTTCCTTGGGCTTTTAAAAGTAGAATGGGACCAAGAGTGAAAACAGATATAAGATCCCTTGAAAAATTATATAATGAAACTTGTATGTTTTGGATACTTCCTAAATCAATATATGAAAGTGATGAGAAACGAGTAAATCATATAAGCCTTATATGATTCACTATATGAAGCAAGCTAAGGCTGATGCAAGTCTTTTCCTATTTCTTTTCCACATGGGTTCAGCCTCCAATCCACTTCTGTGGAACCAGAACATTTTAGGTCTGCTTTTAACATTGGGTTTAAAACTTCCCACAACGGACTGAGTGTTTCTTCTTCACTCAGATTTTTTCACTCACTCAAATTATTTGTTTTCTTTGTATTATCATAGAGTCTTTACCTTACAGTATCAAGCACCTTGAGGCAACTATTGTTGTGATCTGGCACTAAATAAATAATAATTTATTTAATATAAAATATTATATTATTTAGTTTTTTAAATATAACAAAATCTGGTCAGCGGGGAAAATTTGGTTTGCATCAACTCCATTTTCTATTTTATGCTGAAGTTAACATGAAAATGAGACTTCTGTCATGCTTATACTCAGTATGACTCAGTCTCCCCTCGCCTGCTGTAACAGCCATACATTCTACTGGGAAACAAAATTCAGCAGTGGTAATAACACCTTTACAAAAGTAATGTGTTTCCAAAAAAAGAACCTCTACTCTGTATTATTCTGTTATGATCCGAACTAACTGTGTGGCTATTGGGTTTGGATCATCAGGAGCTGCTTGTATGTGTCTGTGCTGTGTGGTGATGACTGTATACTCCATTTGGGATTACCTACTCCGGTACATAAACAAACCACAGACTACAGCTGTGCACAGAGGATGTATAAGGGGACAGGAAGGGATGATGCTGCTGCTAACAGGTGAGAAACCTTGAGAAACACTCCACAGCTCAGTCTGAAAACCAGCCCAGCCTCAGTGGAGACTCACATAGTACAAAATCCTGGATGTGCCAGAAACGTTTTTCTTTGGGGAAAAGAAAACAAACTAACAGAAAAACACATTCAATGAAATGAAAGTAGCTGTTACACATCAGTATTAACATGATTAGAAGAAGAGTCGCTGATATTTCTGGAGTACTTACATTACATTTAGATTAACTTAGATTTAAATAACAGTCCAATCACATTTTTTCTCAATCAATTGAAAAATGCAAGAACAACCAAAAACTAACATAACTGGACATTTGTCAAAGCTGGGAAGGCTCCTAAAGAAAGCTCCAGGTGATCCAGGAGAGAAGGACAAACTCAGTGATCCCGTACGTGTCAGGGGTATCAGAAAGGTTGAGACACTGTCTCTAAACACCACGTCTCTCTGGTTTTTGAACCCAGAAACACAAACTGGAAGTATTGGTTCCATGGGTATTTGGACACCTTCATTGCTATGAGTACTTATAACTAATTGGTGAGTCACGTAATGAGAATATCAGACGCTCAAACCTTTCATTACTTGTCATTAGCAGTGATTCTTTCTGACATTATTAATGAAAGGCAACCTTGACCTTCCCCAGCAATCTAGCAGTATGACACTGATTAAAAACCCTGGGAGAGTGACAGAGAACAGGAATTGAATCGTGTCGTCCTCAATATTTTATAAATCTTTCAGGCAGGAGAATTATGAATGCTTGTTAAGTGAGTTACCACAGTCCTGCAGTTTAATTCAATTCTGTGTTATTTATATTAACAGCTGCTTTAAGATGCCGGCAGCACCAGTCTGTTTTTACACTGTAAAATCTAATATTCTGTTTAATTAAACATATTAAGCAGACTGAACTCAGTTTTTATCAATTTGTTATTAGAACTCAGTTTAAGTACTTTTTTTCAAAGAGCTGATTAACTCAGGTTATTTGAGTTGACTTAAATTAACTAAGTAAGCTGGAAATTTTTGCTTCTCATTGTGGAAGGATAAAACGATATGGTTTGAAAATGCCACGTCACTACCTTCCTCCTCCCTCGCAGTGTTGCCAACTCCTCAGTAAGGAAAATCGCTATTGGCTGTCCTAAAAGTTGCTAAATGATGTACGTTGTAGTAGAGAAACATAACATCATGTAAGGATGAGTAAAAAACGTTTATTTAGAACTACAGATTACATTTCTTTTAGCAATTATTGTTTTTTTTAATGTCACAATTCCAACCCTGCTCCCTTATCCGGGCTTGGACCGGCAAAAGTGACCCGAAATAGGCGCTCTGGTGGAGTTACTTTGTGTGTGTGTTTAAGTGGTTTTAAACCTTGTGATCCACAAAACAGCATAACAGTAAAAGAAGAAATGACTGCAGTACAGTCAGTGCAGGAGCAGCGGCTTCACTCATTCGCTCATTCATTTGCAGTTTGGAGGCATTGGTCCAGTGCTGGCTGGATGTCACTGATAGATAAATATATAAGAGAGTTGGGTTTGATTAGTAGAATCTTTAGTGTTTTACTGATTGAATAATTACTTAGAATCCTGCTGACATATCGGTACAAAAGCTGAGTGTCTGCAAAACGAGCAGCTTCCCCCGACTGCTTTTACCCCGTTAGATAGGTGCACATCTGAATTTGAACTGAAAATTGAATCTTTACTTTGAACATGTTAAATATTCTCATGTTAAACTCTGTGAACTGCTAAGACAGATTGCCCTCTCTTTTGGGAAGTTGGCCGCAGCCGATTGACCGCAGACTGTGGCTTCCTGGACGGGGGGGTCAACCAGTGCTTTAATACAATATAATCATAACTAAAGTTTTTTGGCTGTGATTCCTCAGAGTGGATAAACAAACATGATAACAGGAGACTGCAGTTAGATAAGAGATGAATAAATATTGCAGGGCTGAGTGAGTGAGGGTTGAAATATTGAACCAGAGCAGAGTTGATGATAGGACATGTAGAGAAGGTCGCTAGCTGTCGACAGCAGAGGCGTACGCTCAGTTGAACTGAGCAGAGTCCAGTCTGTGCAAACTACACTGGAGCAGAGTCTCAGACCTACAATGGGTTACAGGCCTGAAAAGCAGAAGCGGTGAGGTTAAAGGTTATAGACTAACATACAACAGGGTGGATGAGAAAGAAAGGCTACAGGTCCAGTGAAGAGGAGGTGGGCAGTGTGATAAACCTTCACCGTTTCAGAATCAGAATCAGAATCAGAAACTTTATTGTCATTGTCATGAGAACAACGAAATTAAGAATGGTCCCCGATCATTGCATCATCCCTAGCAATATCAAAATATAAATAAAACAATAAAATTCAATAAATAAAATAGATAGAATACTTAAAATACTAATAAGATATAACAGTAAAACATTCACATACATTCCCACACACATGCTTCAGACCGTGCATAGATTAACACAAGAGTGGCGTGATGGACATTTTTTTGTAGTATTCAGATGTGTTATTGCAGTTGGATAACAGTCCACTTCTATAACTGATTAGAAATGTATTAAAATGTGTTTCTTATTTTGTATTTCTTGTATTTCTTGTAGCCATGACATGTTTCACAGTTCCTTTCAATACCTACTTTATTTTAACTCATTTGGATACCATAAGTTATCCAAACTTTTTCAAAATGACCTTCTTCAAAATTAAATAATTTAAAAGTTTAATTTAAGTAAGTGTAGGTTAGTGTTGTTTGTCATACCTGTTGCTTATTATTGGGTCTAAAATACATTTTATATTTACAAAGTAAAACAATAAAACTTCATCTTAAATGCTTTTTTTTGTCAAATCTTACAAACTAGGCAAACAACCAAACTTCTAGAGATAACTTTTTCGGGTTGTTTGACACAGTGAAAATGACCCACTCTGGCAGTTTGTGGAGTGGAACTGTGGAATGGGTCTGCTGTCGCAGGCTAGCGAGCCTGGAAGTGGAAAGAGATGAAGTGGTTGAGAGGTGCCAAATTCCACCATTCCCGCCTCCCTCCACTGAGATGACCATCTCACAGCCCTGGATGTTGCTGCATTGCAACAGTGGTTTGCAGATGCCCAGACTATAATAATAATAATGGATTGCATTTATATAGCACTTTTCAAGGCACCCAAAGCACTTTACAATGCTACTATTCATTCACTCTCACATTCACACACTGGTGGAGGCAGCTACAGTTGTAGCCACAGCTGCCCTGGGGCAGACTGACAGAAACAAGGCTGCCATGTCGTACCATCGGCCCCTCTGGCTGTCACCAGTAGGTGAAGTGTCTTGCCCAAAGACACAACGACCGAGACAGATAGAACTGGGGATCGAACCAGCAACCTTCCGGTTACAAGCTCATCTTGTAACCGGTCGCCCAGGACTACAACTTTATCCTAATGCAACACTGCCCAAAAGCAATGCAAAGAATTTGAAGTGTGGAAATACTGGAACCGGCTCACAAACATCAATACCGTTTTAAATACATCAAAATAAACTATTGTTTACATTGTGATGGCTGCAGTTACAGCCACACATCGTGGGTAGCATCTACCAAACATCACAGCGCTACAATAGAAACTCTTACATCACACTACACTTATATTTGTCTCTCTTTAAATATAGGATTTAATTTACAGGATAGTAAAGAATTGGTTTTGGTTTAGAATTAATTAATTTCTACAATCACATTATACTGTATTCTCAGTTTATTTGCACAATGACGTAAACTAGCACCACTGAATGAACAATGGGCTGTGAGGTCATTTCCTTGATTCTGTGTTGTGCCATCCGCCTCCCCAGAGGTTGTTTGGTTTCTCCGATGTATAACTCCTGGGAATCCTCCTGGCACTTAAGAGTGTACACTATGTTACTCTATTACCGATCAACAAAGCTGCAGTCAGCTGAGAATGAAGAAGTCCCCTGATGATGATGATTCTGAAAACATCCAGATGAACAGAATCAACCTTTTGGGATAGTTTCAGTCAGGTTTTTGTGTGTTTGCCCCCTTTTTGTGTCTTTGTGGGCTGATCAGTCACTATTTAAGTTTCCCCTTTGTCTCGTTGGGGTAGGTCAGTTTGTTTGGGGTGGCAGTGTTGTTTGTTGAGTTCAGTTACTCTGACATCTTTTATGGGCCCAAGATTTAGATTTTTTGGTTTAATTTAAGTTTGTTTTTCGACTCTAAGCTGTGCCTGACTTTGCTTTACTGCTCGTCCATCACAACATACAAGTTGAAATTGCAGGACAGACTTATTTTAAACTGTTCAGCTGTTACTCAGTTGGTTAGGAACTGAGAGTTTTTGTGGTTATTTTATTTAGAAGAGGACAAAATACAACAACAAATATTCGTACCTGCTTCAGTATCCCAGCAGCCATTTCGTGGCCACAGTCAAAGATAATATGAAACTCCTTTCCCCTTTTCATCTCCTTTAAGAGTGGCTTTGCATCCTTGGTTTCTGCAGGCAGCTGCCGAATCTTTAACCGGATGTTGTACCGTGAAGGCGCCTTTATAAGCTCTTGCAAACGAATCAGACCTGTGAGAAAAAGCAGAAAGACAACACACATTTGAACAGTTTTGTTCCTCCACTATTTGCGGACGTCCATGAGGACGATCTATTTTCCAAAAGGACATTTTAAATGTATGTATCTTTCCACAATAACTGTGGTTACAACTTTATCTAATTGATTTGGCAGCAGCAGTTATAATCAGAGCAAGAATAAGAAAGCTGCAGGGATGTTTCTATTGGCAGTTCTTTCTAGTGTCGTGCATTTCTCTTCAAAATCTTTTTCTTTCAGCATCGTTGTATTTCCCTCTCAGTCTCTCTGTCTTTCACAGTGTATCAGCCCACATCACAGCAGGATCAGTGTACTTTAATCCAAACACCACATATATTCGTACACATCAGTACTGCGTGTAACAGTCTTCATGTATCATGAATGAAATCATAAATGTCACACAGTACATGTAAATTCAACCAGTTTTCAACTGAAGCATAAACATCTCTTGTTTTTCACATAATGAAAACATGTTTGGCGTTTTCAGGACCTCTGATTTTGTTGTTGTTGCCTGAAGTTTTGGGGCACTTTTGTGTTCTTCATTATTACTGTATTACTCTGGCAGATTATTTATTATAATTATTATTACCCATCCATGCATCCTCTCCTACTTATCCAGTCCAGCCTCACCCAGCTCCCATAGGATGACAGGCAGGGACCTGACAGATCAGCAGCTTGTTGCAGAGCTAACACAGAGAGCCGGACAATCATTCACCATCATATTCAGAGGCACCGATCAAACAAACAGCACTAACTGCTTGTCTCTGTACTGTGGAAGTAACCCGGAGTTTTACAACATGCATTTCAACTCATAACAGCAAAGTCTGGTAGTTATCCACTCAAGCTTCAGTTTTGTTGTATTTTTATCAGTTTACTTTGTCAAGTGCTGATGAACGTTTCTGTGGAGTAAAGAGTTTACTTAAGAGAAAAGCTTTTTCACTGAAACAGAGCAAATCTGCAAGATATCATGATAGAAAAAGGTTTTTAATAAAGGGTCTTTTTAACATTAATGGTAACGTATACTCAGAGTCGATCACTCCTCATTAGAATGATACAAGCATTAACCCCACGGTGTGAAGGGTTAGCTAACAGGGACAGAAAGAGCTGAGTGTTAAATTGCTATACGCTGACACAGCACAGTTTCAGACAGGACGCTTGGCTTTGGTATGATAACAGACTTTATTGTGTCAGTTAAAGCAGACATCAGCATGAAAATAAACCATCCCTGGTCACAACTGTAAGGTAGCACCTTGTGTTAGAGGGGTCTGGGTTGATAATTACAGCTGCTTAGATAAATCTGAACCAGTTACAGGCTGTTTCCAGTCCAGTCGATGTTGGTTTCTTTCAACCACAACCATAATTCTTCTGAACATTAACCAAGTACATTTTGTGCTTGGTTATGCCAAATTACTTCATTTAATATGTATGACCTGCTTTCTTTCTTTCTCTCTGTTGCCCACCTGTACAACCTGGTGTAAACAATTCCAAATATTAGGCTGCTATCCTGAAGAAGGGGCTGCAGAGCTGGAGTTAAGCAAAGAAGTAAGAACCTTTGGGAATGTGAGACAATGAGATGACTGGGCGTATGTATGTGCTTCACAGAAACATGGCTGCTTCCACAGTGCAGCAGCACCTCACTTCAGAACTTTTTGGTCAGATAGAGATGTTCATTTGAGTGGCAGGAACAAAAGATTAAAACTGTTAGTTACTGAAAGTCATGCAATCCTGCATATGTTACTATGAAGGAAGATTTCTGCAATATTGCACTGATAGCTTTTACAATACCTCCACATTACTTGCAGAGGCAATTCTCATTAGTCATTGTTATTGTTGGCTTCTTGTTTAATGACAGCCTGTATCCATAAAGGCTTTTGCAAGTTTGACAATTGAGACTTAAAGACCCTTCAGGACTGTTTTGAATCTACATGTGGAGAAGATATCATCTGTTTGACTGGATGGATCACAGACTATATTAAATTTAGCAAAAATACCACTGGAACTGTATGTTGCCTGTGAACAACATCCTTGAAAGAGTAGTTGTCAAACAGCTAACAGATCATCTGCAGAGGTTTATTTGAAGAGTTTCAGTCAGGTTTCAGAGCTCAGCACAGCACAGAAACAGCTTTAGTGAAGGTTACAAATGATCTTCTTATGGCCTCTGACAGTGGACTCATCTCTGTGCTTGTCCTGCTAGACCTCAGTGCAGCGTTCGATACTGTCGACCATAATATCCTATTAGAGCGATTAGAACATGCTGTAGGTATTACAGGTACTGCGCTGCAGTGGTTTGTATCATATCTATCTAATAGACTCCAGTTTGTGCATGTAAATGGAGAGTCCTCTTCACACACTGAGGTTAATTATGGAGTTCCACAGGGTTCAGTGCTAGGACCAATTCTGTTTACATTATACATGCTTCCCTTAGGCAGTATCATTAGAAGACATAGCATACATTTACACTGCTATGCAGATGACACCCAGCTCTATCTGTCCATGAAGCCAGATAACACAATTCAATTCAAATCAATTCAATTTTATTCATATAGCGCCAAATCACAACAAAAGTCGCCTCAAGGAGCTTCATAGATACAGAGAAAAACCCAACAATCATATGACCCCCTATGAGCAAGCACTTTGGTGACAGTGGGAAGGAAAAACTCCCTTTTAACAGGAAGAAACCTCCAGCAGAACCAGGCTCAGGGAGGGGCGGGGCCATCTGCTGTGATTGGTTGGGGTGAGAGAAGGAAGACAGGATAAAGACATGCTGTGGAAGAGAGACAGAGATTAATAACAGATATGATTCAATGCAGAGAGGTCTGTTAATACATAGTGAGTGAGAAAGGTGACTGGAAAGGAAAAACTCAATGCATCATTCAAAATCCTGCTCCTCACATACAAGGTCTTAAATAATCAGGCCCCATCTTATCTTAATGACCTTGTAGTACCATATCACCCTATTAGAGCACTTCGCTCTCGCTCTGCAGGCCTACTTGTTGTTCCTAGAGTATTTAAAAGTAGAATGGGAGGCAGAGCCTTCAGTTTTCAGGCCCCTCTTCTGTGGAACCAGCTTCCAGTTTGGATTCAGGAGACAGACACTATCTCTACTTTCAAGATTAGGCTTCAAACTTTCCTTTTTGCTAAAGCATATAGTTAGGGCTGGACCAGGTGACCCTGAATCCTCCCTTAGTTATGCTGCAATAGACATAGGCTGCCGGGGATTCCCATGATGCATTGAGTTTTTCCTTTCCAGTCACCTTTCTCACTCACTATGTATTAATAGACCTCTCTGCATTGAATCATATCTGTTATTAACCTCTGTCTCTCTTCCACAGCATGTCTTTATCCTGTCTTCCTTCTCTCACCCCAACCAATCACAGCAGATGGCCCCGCCCCTCCCTGAGCCTGGTTCTGCTGGAGGTTTCTTCCTGTTAAAAGGGAGTTTTTCCTTCCCACTGTCGCCAAAGTGCTTGCTCATAGGGGCTCATATGATTGTTGGGTTTTTCTCTCTATGTATTATTGTAGGGTCTACTGTACTGTGTGTTCTTCTAACCAAGTGGTGGTGTAGAAGGTCCCTGAACATAGATTATTTCGATGACCCTCCACACTACTTACCTGACAGGCAGTGGTGCACTTTTTCTAAGAGACTTTTTCAGCATGGGGGCATATTGAAGAAATCTTTCATATTTCATGAAGTGCCTCTTTACAATGCCACACATCTGTCTGGCAGAGCATTCTCTGTCCTCTCATGTTAACATTTTATTTGAATCTCAGCTGTTAACATGCATTACCTTCAAGCCACGTTATTGCACTGCACTGTCCACTACATTGTACCGCTACACTGAGCTGCTTTAATTTGTCAGTGTGTCATTTACATGAATTTTCTTTTTAGCTTGAGATATTTAGATATTTGGTCATATTCTTTTTTTGCTGAGCTACATTTTAACTACTGAAACAAAGAGATTTTCATAGTGTGATTGGACTGGGAGTGAGCTGTGCTGCATACAGGGTGTCGTTATAGTGCAGACTTGTTGGCTTGACTCAGTCTGTGCTGTGTGCTGGCAACGTGCCATTATGAACTAAATCAGAGTTGATGTCTGGCACACTTCTTATTCAGATATCAAAAAGCATGTGATAATAGGATGGCTAGTGGCACAGAATACAGATTGCAGTCTGGAAAATGAGGGTGGAATTTTTTCATGCATGCACATTCAAACTTAATGTGGAGAACCAACAACAGTCTATGCATTTACTTTTTGACAATACACTAGATAAACTAAACTAAATCACAGAATATAACTAAATGCTATAATAAAAAGTGGATTTAGAGAAAAAAATAAATTAAAACTAACCTGGGTCTGTGTTGTGTTCATGCTATAAATAGTCACATTTTGATCAAATCTCTGTGACACCTGCACAAAAAAGGAAAAAACCAGAATAGCTTCATTCTAATTTGTGATCTGTCACAAATATTGGAAGTCCCCATGGACCTATATTCCAACCTCACAACTGTTTTAATATGGAGCTATTTTCATTATCATACTCTAAGTTTTTACTTTACATTGGTCTCATTGCTCATTAAGGAAAAGTTAATTTGTAAAAATTATTCTTCCTTAACTGTATCTTGAACTTTTTTCTTTGCTTTAAATGGAGGAGTGTTTAATTATTTAGTGTTATTAGTAGTAGAAGTAATATTGTTGTTGTTGTTATGACTATTCAACTGTACACTGGAACACTGAAACAAGTCCTGAAAGCTAAAGAATAACAAGTTAATGTATAGAACAAATGTGCTGTGTTACTAACATGTGAAAATAAAACTGCTCTCATGTAACTAGTTAGAGTATTGTTAATCACACACTTCATAGACCATGAGATATTTAAAAAAAAATAAACCAGTGCTCGCATCTGAAAACATACCATTATATTTGGTCTAAACTGGTGCAGCAGTCTTCTGGGCCTGTGCCCACAGTCTACTGTCTCCAGCTGTTTGCCCTGTGGCATTGTTTGTTTGTGCATGAATGCAGTGCTCGGTGGGAGAGCAGTCTGCAGGCGCTTCAGCAACCAATTGCTAGCTTTCATTAAGTCAAACATGATGTCACACACTAATGATAATACCCCCAGAGTGTTGACCTGTGAGACACTGGCCATGTTCCATTTAACCAATGCAAGACAAAGTGACTTCTCTACTGTGGTTCACAATCACCTCAGCTGGCTACAGAAACACTAGTGGGTACCTAAACCACATTATGGAGCTTTTTCCTTTTACTATGGCTATGAGAAAATCATCTTTCTACAAAAAAAAAAAGACTAAACAAATCTATAGATTGGCCATGTGATTGTAATTGAGAAAAAAATGAATGTATTTCATGTGAAAATGATAGGGAAAGTTCACACTGGGTTACATCCTCAACAGGAGCTGGCTGAAAAAATGTGAAAGCAACAAGTATAGAAAAAACAGACACACACAGAGACACAGGAGGTGGCTGGAAGCAGGTAGTGTTGGAGGGTCTCTGCTCAGATAGCTGCACATCTGAACCCAGAAAAGTGTGGTTGGATGGAAATATCCAGTCTGTCCAGTTTGAAGTTGACCTTATCAGAGCTTTAGTAATAGCAACCCTCACATTATATGTGATCAGTTGTTTTAGAGACTAACCTTGGCCGACCTGAGTGCCGTATGAAAACATCTCTGTGCTCTTTGTAGTTTGCATATAAACCAAATCTGGACACAGATGACATATGTAGTATATGGTAAATGGTCTGATTCTATATAGCACTTTTCTACTCTCCCAGAGTACTCAAAGCACTCTATATAACATGCCTCATTCACCCATTCATACAAGCACTTCTAAACTCAAGTGCAATTAATAAACATTAAGCAATTTGGGGTTAGTATCTTGCCCAAGGATATTTGACATGCAGACTGGGGGAGCCAGGAATCGAACCACCAACCTTCCAATCAGTAGCTGATCTGCTCTACGACCTGAGCCACAGCCACCCCTACAGTATTTACACTATATTCAAAAGCCCTAGTTCTGGCCTACCCTGACGCCCAACAGTCCTTCATTGTGAACACAGATGCCAGCAATGTAGGCATTGGGGCTGTCTTGTCCCAGCAGATTGGAGATGGAGAATGTGTTGTGGCTTATTTCAGCCGTGCATTGGGTTGAGCCAAAAAAAACTACTGCATTACTCGGCGCAAGCTGCTCGCTGTAGTTCTGGTAGTACAGCACTTCCGTCCATACTTGCATGGCTGCCGCTTCCTCCTCCACATTGACCATGCATCCCTAACCTCTTAAACTTCAAGCACCCAGAAGGCCAGGTGCCCCGCTGGTTGGAAGTGCTCCAAGGACGTCCCTGTGCAGCAGTTGAGTGTCATTATTCCCAATGACAGGAGGAATGAGGTCAAACAGCACTGAGCCAGCAGCAGGAGGCTGATGAGGGCCTACCACAACCTTGAGCTTCAAAAAGGCCTCATGTACCAGAGGTGGCAGGCCCTGGACAGGGTAGAGACCTCCTACAATTGCTGGTGCCCCATTCGCTACGTCCCCAGGTGCTCAAGCTTGTTCATGGCTCAGTGGGAGCAGGGTACTATGCTAATGCCAAGACCCTCCATTGTCTCAGTGGGTGGCTTTACTGGCCTGGGTGCCAACGAGATGTGGAGTTGCACATGCATATCTGTACAGCACAAAAGGGACCTCTCCTGCAGCAGTATTTGGTGAGGGCCCCTATGGAACGAATAGGAGTGGATATTTTGGGGCCATTCACCATTGTTGAGTTGGGGAACCAGTATGTACTGATGACCATGGATTATTTCACATATTGGCCTGAGGTGTACACAGTGCCAGATCAAAGTGCAGCTACAACAGTGGAGAAGTTGGTGGAGGAGAAATTTATCCACCTTAGGGTCCCTGCTGAGCTCCACAGTGACCAGGGGTGTAACTTTGAATCTAAGGCCTTTGGGCAGGTCTGTCAGTGGCTTGGGTTGGAGAAGACAAAGAAACACTGCTCCACCCTCAAAGCGACGGCCTGGGCAAGCGCCTCAACCGCACCCTGGCTACCCAACTGGCCATCCTAACCAGCCAACACCAACGTGACTGAGACTGGCCCTTTGGTCCTACAGAATTGCTGTCCAAGAGTCCAGTCAGTGCACACCTGCTGCCCTATTGTTTTTGCAGGATCTCTAAACACCAATGGACTTGGTGTTTAGGCCCTGAGCCTGAGATTGCTGGTGGGCAAGAAATGGACCCTGAACTTTGCAGTCATTGGCAACAGCCTACGGAAGTCATGACAGTGTTATCTGAGGTGGTGTACCTGGTACGCATGCATGGCTAGGGGCACATGGTAGTGTTGCACCAGGACAGACTCTCACCATATCGCCCACTTGCCTCACCTGCTGTTGGGGAAAGGGGTGGCAGCTGTACCTCATGTCCTGATCAGAATGACTCTCCCTCTGCTGGCCTCAATCGGCCTGCTCGCCTAAGGCAGGCCCCCAGACATTTGAAACACTTTGTGTAGGGTCATGGGGTTGTCAGGGACAACTAACTCTTTCTAGCTCTGATGTGTGCATCAGTATAATCGGTATACCAGGAAATCGTGCATTGACAAAAGTTCCCTGCAAAGTGTGATTAAATGCGTTATTTTTTTTAACACATTATGTTTTTTTAACCAATTTGTTAAATTCCCAGCCCTTAAATTCCTAGTATTAAGTTCACTTTTGGCTGTTTTGGAGACGCTTTTCAGTTTGCCACACTGTCCCTGTCCAGATGAGTCAGACAGAAATGCAAATTTCCATCTCCCAGCTGGAGTTTCATTTATCTGTTACTACAGAGTCTGATTTTTGTTGAGCCTCATACTTACACAGGTAAGTCAGTCTGCAAAGGTCATCTGGAAAACTATGTCACCCTGGCTTAAATCTTATTATCTGAATACCACAAGTTGACACACTCTATAGATCTATGATGGAGAATCAGTCCTGTTGTAGGCATTACCTCTTCCAACAAAGAGGCTGTCTACAGTTTGATGATGGAACCACCTGCTCAGCATCTCCAAAGTTTATTTCTTGTTTATTATTTATTCATACAAAGTAATGTGGTATTTGGTATAATTGTATCAGCCTGGTGCTGGCTGTAATTGCAGATGAAGCAGAGCAGCAGACAGCTTGAGTGGTTTGGGCTCACAGATGGTACCAGTGGTCTTTCTTCAGAAGAACTACCACAAATGATGAGTCCATCTCACCACCTTGACTGATACTCTTCTGCACTGCACAGAGGAAATCAGCTGACCAAAGTTTGTTCAGTGCTGTCTAACGAAATATATATATTTCATATCTTCTATGCTGACAGATATTTTTCTCTTGACAGGCTCTGTAGAGGTTTTGACAAAGCAGAGAAAAATACTATACTTCCCCAAAAGGGCATCTGATCCATCGTCAGAGGCAGCAGGTAAACCATCCAAAGCTAAAGAAGAAATAGTTGTGAGTCGTAGAGTTTAATGTTCTTTTTACAAAAGCATAGGAAGAGGCCCCGAGGCAAACCCAGGATACACTGGAGAAATTGTATCGCTCTGCTGGCCTTGGAAGGCCTTAGTGTTCTCCTGGACAAGCTGGAGGAGGTGGCTGGGGAGAGGGAGGTCTGGGCTTCTCTGCTTAGGCTGGTGCCCCTGTGACCTGGCCCCGGATAGGGGGAAGAAGATAGATGGATGCATGTTGTACATAGTTATTATAAAAAAGGAAAAAACAATGGAAGAAATTGATTTTAATTGTTAGTCTGCTGCTACAATTGCTGACTGTGACCTCAGAGAGCAACTGGTCTGCAAAACTAGAATTGGACTGAGGGAAGGAGCAGTCTTCATCCAGCTTCAAAGAACGTACCCAGGTGAAGTGATGTAGATCAGTGGATAAATGTGTCTCCTTTCAAGTGCAGTCACTCTAAGCACGTCAGTCCCTTTCTAACTACCTGGTTACTTCCTGCCAGTTATTTTGGAAACCATGCAGTAACATGACCTAACACTGTGTCATCTTGTCCCCTCAATGTTGAAGAAGATGACATTTCAAGGAGTCTTAAAGACAAGGGAAGACTGGCAGAGAAAAGAACACTCCGTACCAGGAAAGGCTGCATAAGAAAAACTGTAGCACGGCATCTCCATCGATGTCAGTGAAAGCCTGTTGTGACAGATTTTCTCATCCAGAGTTTTAAACAGCTAGAAAGAAAACTAGACCAGTGTACTGTGATGTTTCACCATCATCAGGCAGACGCTTTTCCTCCTATTCGTGGTTACATCACCAGAGACAACCAATGCCATCCTCAGGACATCCCCTTATCATGTACTGAACATTAGATCACAGCAAGATTACAGCAAGAGCAACAAAGAGTGTAAAAATCTGAGTATGACTGTTTTTCTGCTTTGTTATTATTAGTGGATATTTTGCATGTTTTGTCATTAACTTTTTACTGTCATTTGTTACTAACAAAGTTCACCAAACTCAGATCACACTCTGTATGTGTTTTCATCTTTATGAGCTGCGCTGTGATTGGAGATCATTTATCTGAGCGGGACCAAACCCTAACCTGCATGGACTGAAAAGCTGTTAAACCTAAACAAGAGGTCCCAGCATATAAGAAAACAAATGTCTTAGAAAGTGTTGACTCAGTGACTTTATAAAAGCTTTAAGTATTCCAGGTAGAGGTTGAAGTCCTTTTCTTATTTATTTTCTAATCACCAGTCTTTCTGTATTCCTCTCAGTTTATTTGTTGCCTTTGTCAGTTCTTTCTCTTTTGGGGCTAATTGTAACCCTGGGTCCCCTGCCATGTTGCTTTGGGTTTTTCAGTGTCCAGTTACTTTTCACTGCTGTTTCATTTTGGTCTCTGTACGTGTGACCTCTGCATGGACTGCTTGTCTTTGTGTTTGTAATCACTGCCAGTTTTTGACTCCTACCCAGCCTGAGTGAATGTGCTGCAGACACAGATGTTTTCATTTTATATATATTATATTATATTTTAATCTTTCATGACGTAAAGTCCAGTGTTTCAAAGCAGGAGCTTTGAAGAATCATCATACTGCCATTAGGACTGTGAGAACATGAGATTTCCACTTATTTACAAGTCATCATTATTATATTAGAAAATAGGAAAAACAAAGACATTCTATTAATAATGCTGTTAGTCAAATTCAATTCAATTCAATTCAATTTTATTTACACAGCGCCAAATCACAACAACAGTCGCCTCAAGGCACTTTATATTGTAAGGTAGACCCTACAATAATACATACAGAGAAATACCCAACAATCATATGACCCCCTATGAGCAAGCACTTTGGCGACAGTGGGAAGGAAAAACTCCCTTTTAACAGGAAGAAATCTCCAGCAGAACCAGGCTCAGGGAGGGGCGGGGCCATCTGTTGCGGCCGGTTGGTTAAATTCAGGTATAACTTGGATACCAACAGCAGCATACCAAAACAATAGCATAATTCACAATCTAACATAAATTATTAGTCTAAGTCATCATTAATAATAAGCCTAATCCTATGCTATGAGAGATGAAAATGACCCTTTATTTGTTTCTCTTTTCTTTTACTATTTGATCTGTGATCAGTGCCCCTCGCATTGACAGGATGGAATAACGTCGGAGTCGGAGTGTTAAAGAACAGCTTTGAAATTCTCATGAGCTGCTCGCATAAAAGAAAAATCAACAACATCAACATCATAAAGCGGATATGCCTTCGGCGCCAGCTGTGGGTTCAAGGCTGGAGCCGAACAAGAACTCCCTGATAACGACTGTGTGTTGACTGTTTACTTAGCCTGGCTAAGTACGGATGGCTGCTGTGTTGCCTGGGATTACTCCTTATCCCCTACCCAACCCTGTTGCTGGTCACGTGCTCTATAATGTTGTACTGTGGACATTTATGTGCTTTCTGTGCAGAGGAGTTTTTTTGTTTCCTGTTCTCATGCTGTCCTCTACAGCCCAGCATGAGTAGAGGTCTCTTTTTTTCCTCTTGTACTTTCCCATTGTAGTGTACATTTCAGTGTTTTTCTGTAATGCAACCGTTCTCTGACTTGTATCCCCATGTGATGTCTGTGTAGTGTGTGTAAGGTCGGGGGCGGGTTCATTCCACTGCAGGGCCACCTGCCACTGCATGTGGCGAATAAAATTTGAACTTGAACTTGAACTTGAACACTGACAGCCCAGTCCATTGTTGTTGTTGTTGGGCTGTGGTCTATCCTGGGATCCTTGACTGAAGGACAGTCTGCACCCTGGGCAGGTGTCCAGTCCATCATAGTCACAGCCAACATTTGGTTCAAAAATATTAATGTAAACTGAAATCACAGTAGGATTCTTGAATGGAAATGAAAAGGTGCATGTGTATATTTAAGTATCTGCCCCATCAAACCTCCTGCAGGTAAACCTTATTCATGTTTGAAGGTAACAACATGATGCAAAGTGCATTCAGCCTCCATTTTAGTGAATTTTAAAAATGGAAGGATTTTAAAACATCAACCCCTAATATCACACATATTAAAACAACAACACATATGTCAATGTTTTTGATCAGTCTGTTGATTGTGGTGGACACGTTGCTTTTAAAACCAATGCAGTAAGTGACCAATATCAGCACACTGTGCACTGAGACCATGATCCACACTTGTTTGAAGCTTTCTTCTTCTTCTTTGTGGCATCAAAATGGAAGCAGCAGAAACAGCATGGGTTGCTTTGATCTACCAAAAAGAAAAAGCAGAATATCTGAGCTGAAACCAGTCAGGTGAAATGATGAAGATATAAACAATAATTCAATGCAATGTCTCAGGTTGGTTAGTGAGGTGTCTTTAACCCTGTTGTCTTTAGCTAAATGAGTTAGTTCACTTTGTGGCTGGGCTGTGTCTCGGGTTCTGTCATGTCAATTTGGTCACGGATGTCACATGACATGATAAAAAAAACAGTTATCGAGGACACATACGTTTCATAATGCATGTATATGTCTGTGTCAATGAATAGAAGTCTGCCATTCTTTGCCATTTTTATATTTTATATTCATACGTGTTTCAGAAATGTAAAAACATGTTACAGTTACACTGACACTGGTTAGTGTAAATGACCTTAAATCGCATCACCTGATATCTAGTGTCATATGATCACAATGTCAAACTTTTAAAAGCTGTATTTCTAAAAATATGTAATTGTAACTATATTCAGAAGAAATTAGCTTCTATCTGTGTCAAATATCAACAGCAGACCTCTTAGACCGTGACCTTTACTAGAGCACAACCACAGAGTTGTAGTAACTGTTACTCCAAATATCTTACGGTAATAAAAATACCTTTTCAGTGCATGGCCTCAAATATTTCTTCACAGACTTGTTGTGAATGCCACGGGCTTTATCTGCTGGTTCAAAGACAATAAACCAAAAAAAGAAGATGATTTTAGTCGTTTTATGTGCATCATGCAGCTTGAATGTGTTGTTTAATGAGGTTGAATAGCCACAGTTACACACAGCAAATAATACTATAATGTTACAACATGCGTTCTATGCAGCATCTGACTGATACGTAAGAAATGCTTCTACAAAATGACCGTAGCAAACATTTGGTCTGAAGTCGTTACACTTTAAATAATTTTACAGAACAAACGAAGATGAAAAAGAAAGTGTATCACTGCAAATGGCAAATGCAAAAGTCACTGAATAACATTCAACTAAATGTCCACAAATGAACCTGTAGTTATACTTTAATGTCAGGTTTATTTTTTTAGAATTTGTCATTTCTTATATTTTGATTAAATGCTTATTTTCATTATATTAGAATGTGCAACGACATTATGGTGCACTGTCAGGATATCTCGTGCCTAATAATAGTATAAATAAGAAATGTATGCAGAGGTAATACTAAGAAGTAGAAGTGATAAATATTACACATAATAAATAAATAAGTCTTGTAGTCAGTGGTTTTTGAGTTCAGTGTTCAGTGTGGATATGGCTGTCGGGTAAAAACTGCTACTTTACGTTTGTAAATGATCAGATGACATAATTGGAATACGATGTATCCAGTTCATGGTCGCAGGAGGATGAAGCCCATCCGAGCTTCCACAGGACAAAGGCAGGACAGGCTGCCAGTTTCTCACAGGGCTAACACAATACATGTGACAGAAAATCCACTGAAATTCTCTTTACAAATTAGGGGTGCCACGATACACAAAATTCACGGTTCGGTTCGATTCGATACTTTGGTGTCACGGTTCGATATTTTTTCGATACAAAAAAAATGTTCATGCCTTTTTAATTTGTCATTTATTAAAATTATAAATATATATTTTAACTCAAAAGTACAGTTTTTAAATTTAACCCTAACCCCTGTGCGTGTTTTTTATTTTGACAGCGAATGCGCACCTGCGGACCACTTATGTGCAGCCCTGGTTATTTAGCTCGTCATATCGCAGCCACAGAAATTCTTTTGTCCATGAAACCATAAAGCTGCACTTTCTTTTTGCCTTATAGTCTGATTTGTCATAACTTCTCCGTTTTGTGGTAAGCTTTTCTTTGGCTGTCACTTCTTCACCCTGACCTGTCTTATTTGGCTCAGCAGAACTAAAATATATATCCTGCTGCTTTTACACGCGCACTCACATAAGCTCAGTGATTCTCTGCGCGATCAACCTCTCACATGTTTAAGCTGCGGGAGATTTCACTTGTCATGTTTGCATAGTAAGCTAACGATTGATAAGACGATATCAGAGGAATTGGTGCACAAATTATCATCACTCACAGATCAGTGCTGTCACTCTCTATACACAGTTCGCACGATTGCAAAGTGAAAGCAAAAAAACAAGCGCAAATTCAAACGCGACTTCAATATGTCACATATTGACAGTGGCTCACCGATGCCAATGACATAATTACCCAGCTACATTTCTGAAAGAATGCAAAAGCATTGACATATATTTTTCCTACAATAGCCCGACGGGCAGGGCAGAGATAGATTTTGGTACCCCGACTGAAAAAATCGCTAGCTCCGGGACGTCGGGCTAGCGATATTGCGAGCCCTGTATCTGATTGAGGAATCACTCATCTTTGGAAAAGAGAGTTTATTACAGAGAAATGTCTCTTTCCAAAATAAAAGCTATACTATCCGCTTCTTCTGGGCTATATTCTCAGCAGCATATTAAACGGCTGTCTAAATGACTTGGCTAAAGTTAGTAGCATGCTTGCTTGTCTGCTTCCACTTGTCTTTGCACTAGGATGATGTCGGCGTAAATGTGCAGTCATATTCGTTGTGTTCCCACTAGTGCTTTCAGGTTAATCTCGTTGAAATGACCTTAACGCCACAACACGGCAAATCTCCGTTAACGAGCTACCGCCGATCGCCCCGTGCATGGGGCTAGACGGCCAACACGTTAACGAGCTAACTGCGCTAACACACTAGTTCCCACCCATGTAATTGAGCATTGCATGACACATCCAACATACTGTTTTACTTTAGTCCATGACGCGCTTACCTTCAGGGTCATACGTCACATGAAAACCAAAATAATTCCAAACGCCAGATCTGAATGAGGGTGGGGGAGGTCCATGTTGCAAGGAGAGCTTAACTTCTGTCTCGCTAGCTTGCCCTGCTCTCTTCCTTCTGACGATCCTGTCTGTGTTGAGCGCTCAGTGGATCTGCGCTCGACAGTGCAGCCTAGGCGGAGTAGTCGAACGCAGATTCACTGAGCGCTCAACACAGACAGCATCGTCAGAAGGAAAATTGATAAAATAAATTACAAATGTTGTATTGTTCGATACATATGCGTACCGAACCGAAAGCACTGTATCGAACGGTTCAATATCGATACGAATATCGTTGCACCCCTATTACAAATATATATTTATAAATATTTTTAATTTTTTAATAACAAACAGCTAGCATAAAAAGCTTCTTTCAGATGCTTTCTGGTCTCAGTGTAAGGTGGCTGTGGCCTCACTGCAGCTGCCTGTTGGAAATCCTTTTACTTCTTGTCTTCTCCTAATGTTGACCACCTGCCTGTGATAGCACTGACTGTGGCTGAGGAACAAAAAAGGGCAAACACTTGCCTTCCTCTAATAAGCGCATTCATACAGAGGTAATCCATGGAAACACTGTAGCCTTCCCTTTTGGCAGACAAATACATTTCTCTAAAATTCTTCTGTAAACAGAACATCATGTGAGAATGGATGACATGGTTTTTCAGGTGACACAGCAGTCCCACAGTGACAAATGAAGCTTCTGTGGATGAACAAACCACCTGAAAAACGAATACAAGGCTGGTATATAAATCACTAATATGTTAAAAGCACATATTAAGGGTTGTTGCTCACCTGTGTTTCTGAGAATGTCAGAAGAAGCTTTAAGGGTCGGGGAGGAGAAAAATCTTTTAAGGACTTTTTAATTTCCAATCCATCTCTGAAAGAACAACAGCAAAAACTACAATGACATGTGAAGGGGACATGTTGATTATTGATGCAGCACTAAACACAGGTCAAAGTATTAAAGCAACAGTGTTTCTCTTTGCACGTCTTAAATCTATCTTCTCTCTATTAATAAACAAACAACATAAAACGTATTAATAAATCAGTCACAAAATACAGTATAGAGGACAGCACGTGTTTACCGCCAGCCTCAGTCACTGATCATTTACAGAATTACAGAGTCTGGCAGTCTTTGCATGATGTAAACATTACTGTGAGTTTCTAACGGCCTCACAGGTTTGCCAGCAGGAAAGAAGGTCCAACAAACACCAGCCTGAGGTTTGTCATGCAGGAGTAAAGGAGCCAGACTTTTTTCAGAACTTAATTTTACATTGATCCTGAGCCGATATGATACAGTTTGAACGAAGCAGTGGAACTAGCACATACTGGCTAAAAATGCATTGAAGATAATCAGGATATTTATTCAGAATCAGGCTGCAAATAACCATTTTACTGCTAATTTAATTAACTAGCAACTTAGTCAGGAGAGAAACTGATATTTCTCTCCTGACAGTAATCACTGTACGACGGCATACTACAATACCTTTGCACAGTAACTAAGCTAGCAGCGTAAAGGTGATAAAACACGTAACAATATCTACAAATGCATCTCAAAGCTGCTTTCTCAACACATAACATCACATTTTCAGTTCTCATTGACACTCACTGACGTATCATAATCTCTCCATTTAAATGGTCTTACCTGTAAACGCTGCCGTATCCACCGGAAAGCAGTGACAATGGATTCTGCAGTCTTCCCATCATCCTGTTAGTGATGCTTCATCTTAATGGACGATAACAAACTTTCTGACCGTCTAGCGGGTATAGAAGACGCCTACCGGCCCACATCTATGGGGCTCATTACTATAATAATGCCCACTGAATGGGCTGATGACACCTGAAGTGGGTGCAATGCAAATAAACTTGTGGTCTTGGTGGGAAACTGATGTGAGACTAGTGCAAGACAAGCTGCTGCTGCTCTGAGATCATTGATCCCCTGTGCACTTTCACTAAAGCACTGGTTCTTAAAATCTTCCTCCATCACTTGTTATTGGCAGCTTAGACTAAATGTTAACTACAGTGATAACAGTTTGCAGTTCTTCACTAAATCAGCCAGGAAGCAGTGCAGAAAGAAGACATTCAGCAAGAATGCAGCAGGCTACATGAGCTTACAGTAAGAACATAATGAATGGGTTCATGTTGACAGGTGGACCTCAGCCTTACAGCCTGACATCCCTATAGATTCAATAAATGTTTGACAACTAAGGAGTGCTGTGCATTTAAATCTTAAAATCAGTGGCAGTGGAGTAAGTGTTTGTGACAGATGCATGTACAGATGTACCTGTGTTGATCCATTTAGTGGCTCCAGGATTTATATAAATTCATGAAGTGTTGTAAGTAAAGATCTTCTAACACTGTTGCCACTAAAACAATCAGCCTAATTTTCTCGGCCATAATCTTCGTGTTTCCAGACGACAGAGCGAAACTAAACGTGTCTTTGTGCGTCTTCTCTTTGTGTTGCCTGAGCTGTCTGAGGAGAGAAACAGCTTCTGCACCTAGCACAGCTCTCTGTTTTACAGTTAGTTAGTTAGTTAGTTAGTTAGTTAGTGTAGGAATGTTTAGCTTATTTTAGAGTCTAGAAATGTGTTAACATAGAATGTAGAATTATTGTAGAGATACTGCCCTCAATGTAATAAAGGCCTGACTGTGTCATGAACTTAGGAGTAGATTGTAGGAGACCCCTCCCCCAGTTGGACTGTGAAAGGTCTCAACATTTGTAACTGGATACCTGTGGTCTGGAAGGGAGATGGGTTTTATGACCTCTAGGGAGTCACCTACACCCACAGTGTTTTAACTGTCACGCACACTCACTCACGTGCACACACATACATACAGGTATGTGTACACAGTCACACACGAGCACTCACACAGACACAGAGTTTGCAGCACACTGTGAGGGGGTTTATGATGGGGACGCCTCTATAAAGCTGGCTGTAACTAACAAAGGGGTGAAGATTTTGCAGAGGGGCACCGGCCTGGCAAGTCTTCCCTTCTAGAAGATGCATGCTTAAATGAGGATAAATGAAGATGAGTAAAGATGAATAAAGTTTTGTGAAAATGACTACTGAGTCCGGTGCCGTCTCTGGATGCTCGAGGAATAAAAAGAACCGGGGTAAAACTGATTTCGCAACATTAGTTAGTTAACACCAATAAAAACCGGCTGACACACCTGACTGCTGCACTTTCCCATCATAAACACATGTTGCAGCAGCACTCTAACGCTCTTCCTCACCTCAGATATTTCTCCTTCCCTTCTGCATGGCTGAGTCCTCCTTCATGCCTTTAAAAATCTGCATGCACAGGCAATACTGGCAAAAAATTCTCAAGTGGGAGGAAAGAGGAGTGTCAGCGCTGATCAGTATTGACGGTGGATCCATATTTAACTCTGCATGAATATTTCATCCCCCCTAAGCATTTATTATGGGGCCGTCTGGGAGTCTCCCGAGCATAAACCAGATTGGTCCACCTGTGATAAATATCCTTATAAGAGAGCAGCCCTTCCACCATCCAACTCCCCTTCTAGTCCATTGCCCCCGACGAGGAAGAAGAGTTCCTTTTACTGAGCCATCAATCATCATTGGCCATAGAGATGTTGAAGTAACTCCTCCAGACGGCCGATCCACATGTGTGATAGGAGTACTGGCTGATGAGTCACTAAGCTGCTGAGAGTCAGGGTCAAGGTTACTTTGACCCTCACCACTTTGGACAGCTTATTTAAGTTCAATGACATTTGGAGAACCCGGAGAAAGATTAAGCAGAAGCAAAGCTTCAGAAATGTGCACATGCATCCTGCTGCTGCCCCCCCATCAACACGTGTATGGGTGTAAATGTGAGGAAGCTAAAACAGAAAATATGTATTTATTATTGGAAACTAGATTTATTCACCCAGACTTCAATGATTTATGCTCTTTCCCTGAACTCAGTCTCTGTAATTAATTGTACTCTTCACATATTGCATCACATATATCAACACCAAAATTGTCACAGAATTTGAGAATGGGAGCAAATAAGTTACTATATGTATGATAGAGGAATGGAGGGTAACAGCAGGAGATCTCTGCGCCTCTTCTTCTCCACTCACTGTGTCAGCTTTCACATAATTATTATTCAGTAAATCAGCAAATAAATATGGGACTGTGATTTGAAGGCTTTCACCCATTAAGAGTCTCAAACGTTGCTAAATAATCTCAACTCTTGCATGTATGTAGCGTGCATGTGTGCTGAGCAGTGAGACGAGGCTGAAGTCACTGCTGCGATGTGATTAGTCAGGAGTGTGCCAATCAGACCATAGCCTGGTATCAGCATCACTGAATATCAATGAGCTGTTTTGTGTGTTATTGGGAACTGACACATGGATGGTGGAGAATTGAGTTTAAAGTCAATGTCAATTGTAACTACAGAAGTAACTAAGAGCTGACGGCAGCCCACACCAGATTTCAGGTTCGCCTGGATTCGGACCTGCATGCGTAAGCGCACAGTGGCTAGCTGGGGTCGTGAAACATCAGCACTTTATTTTGCTCAAAGATTTCTTTTTGCCACGTCAGGATTTACTGACCTTAAAAAACCTGAGTGGAACACCTTTCAACACGTCCTGTCATATTATCCATCTGCCTCTTCAAACTGGCTGAGTGAAACTCACCCTGTCAGCCTGTTTGGCTGTTCACTGGCAGACTTAAAGAAGGAATATTTCTCTACTATCAGCAGCTCATTGTATTTGTATTCTGGAACATTTTCCTCAGTTTGGGATCTTTCTAGCTTTAGTCATGTTTTGCTTTTATTACACATTCACTCTTGCTGAAATCCATGCCATCCATAACAGCTCGTAATCTCTTCTAACAGCCTTCCATGACTGGACTAGGAGTGGACTGGGGGTGTATCTGTTCCATCTACCTACTGACTGCAGTGTTGAAGCAGTCAACTGGTCACAATTTCCTGCACAGATCTGATACTCAAATTATAAACAGCCAGTACAAACAAACAAACAGTTTTAGACCGGAGCAGCATTCAGTGTACACAGAGTCTGATGATAACGACAGACATTAAGAAGACAGCAGGAAACACCTCACAGGTTTAGTGTATCATTCAAATTTAGTGTATCAAGTCTTTTTCTAATAACTCGATTGTTTTTGCTTTCAATAGTGTTTTTTTAAAAGCTCCGTCTTCATCTCCACCACCAGCATCGAGACTCCGGGGGATTCTCCGCTTAACTCCTGTCGCTACTGAGATTCTGTTTTGCTGTGATGGGCCATCAGAGTCTAACTGCCAGATAGCTTAATTGAATGAACCACAGTCAGTATCTGCTGATGACGCTATCTCTTTATTGAACTTGCTCTATAAACAGTTAGGAGTTCACTAAGCTTTATCACATGTGTCATTGTAAGAGACTGAGCTTGAAACCTTGATGGGTAGAATCATGTTTGGACTCTGCTCAGGGTCTTTTTCAGAAAAAGGTTGTGTAGTAATAACAGACAAAATGACTCATTGGTCATACCTGAAACCTGATGCTTGGACACATTTGGTCCATGGAGCACACTGATACATAAAGTAGCACACAGTCAAATATATTGTGGGTGTAATCAAACTTTGCAACAGCAGCAGCTGCAGCAGTGCTATTCCTGGTTGTTGTACGGATGTAATGGCTGACTGGGGGAGCTATAACACATGCTGCTGCCATTTCAGTTTGGCTATTACAAAGTTGAGCCGTTAGAGGAGGACCATTATTGTTATTGATTTGCTTGTTTGCCGCCTTCATGGCGGAAAAGCAGCACACAAAGAGAGATTGTTCCCCCCCCCTTTATGTCCCATTCTGGAAAGCAGGTGGAGAGCAGCAGATGTGGACTCCTGAGGAAGAAACCGTGAGATTATATAGAATAGAAATGTTCTGCTACATTGCCTTTGTCTTGGTACTTTAGGCAGGTAGCTAAAGGTAGCAATGCAGCAAGAAAGAAAATACAAATAAAACCCAGTCCTGCTGGAATCTGTTCAATGATTCAAACCAGTCTCCTTCAATGCTTCAGTTTGCCCTCAGTATCCTCTATCAGGGCTATCTGCATTTACTATCAAGTCACCTGTGTAAATGCTGACACTGAGCAGGTAAAGGTGTTTGTAGGTCAACCCAGGAGCTCATTTCCCATCACCAAGACAGAAAATCAAGCTGTTGTTAACCCCAGGATGAACTAGCTGTGTCCACTTTACAACTTAATTAACTGCGGTTGTGGGATCAATCAGTTTCAAAGCCCCACCCATAAACTCCATCACACAGACACACACACGCACACACACAAACAAACAAACAAAATACTTGAAGGCTGCTCCAAAAATGATGAGATTATATTTTAAATATTGTTCCGTTCTCTTCCAAACACCAGCAGCTGTCTGTTGTAGGTTTGAGTGTTTGCTAAAATAAAAATAAAAGCATTCTAACGTCTCACCTGTTTGTTTTTTCTCAGGCATACATGTGGACTATGTTTATTAAGAGAGATGAAGCTTGTGTTTCTGTCATGTAGTGATTGTGCTTAACTATATGAAGCTTATGAGACATTATGAAACAGAATTTAGTCAAAGTCCTTAAGATACGCTTTTAAATGATCTTTTTTTTCTTGAAGAGATCTACTACATCATATATAATTTCTATGTCATGTGTAGTTTCCATTGCAGATATCAATCACCGTTAAATTAAGAGGGGATGGCAGTAAAACCCCGGAGCTATGATGTTGTAGAGCGATCGAGCTGGGGAAGTCGGTAAGTCCAGACCCCCGTGTGAACTTATAAGTCCTGGCTAGTGAAAACGTGAGTACAGACTCGCGTACTTGAGTATTTAGAAACGGTCTGCAGTCTGTGAACTGACCTCAGCTAACGCCAGCTAACAGCATTCGCAGTCAAACCCGCTCTCAGCCATACGATATGTGACTACATGCTCATCCAACTGAGCTAAAGATGCGTCCAGCATTGTTTAATCACCAAAATTGGAGAAGGCATAGAGAGAGGGCAGCCTAACATATGAAACAGGAAATGATATAATATTAAATAAATTCTACATGTCAAGTTGTGTGCCAATATTTGCTGTGTAGTAGAACTGAGACATTAGTCATTAAATTCTCAAACAGAAAAACATTAAACATAAATATATAAAATATAACTTTTTACAGGGAGACAGGAATAAAAAAGACCCAGCTTAAAGTGGAAGAGAAGGAGCTTTGGCTGGACCTGCCCCTTTGACCAGGCTCCTGATTGGTTGTCGCGGCGCGACTTGAAGCTGGAGTTCATATTTTTCCACCTCAAGCTGTAGATGCGATATGCGTGAATGCACCACACAAACTGCCGCGCGTATTTCTATTCGCGCTTCAAGTGTGACTAACACGTTTTCACGACGCAAATCTGCTTCTGAATTTTCGCGGGACCCCCAGTCGCGCTTCATCGCGCTCCTCCATTGACTTCATGTAAACCTGACGCTCTGGTCGCGTCTATCGCGTTCGGTGTGTACGCACCGTCACTAACACTACAAATCTCACGTGTCTATGGCTGACTTAAAACCTCTTTTCCACTGCTTATCTCTAGTCCTGACTATTCACAACAGAACGTAAGGACAGTAAACCACTGATAAAATCTGCTATTTGCAGATTTCCCTGATCACGTGTGCCTACTGGTTTGTTCCACAAAGCATGCACTAGCTGAACACATGCACTGCAGTTCTTCGATCCAGGCCAGTTCAGTTGCAGCCTGTCTGTTGGATGGAACTCTGGGAGGCCTGGCAGCCTGTCTCCATGCTGGCACTTACCCTGACCTCTGGCATATGGTCCATGTACCCAGCCTGCTGGCTTATTTGTCATCTGGTGACCTAGACTGGACTCATAGTCTGAACAAGGTTTCATTCACTGCATAAGGAGAAAAGCTACTTCCTCACAGATTATGAACTCAACAAGCCAAAACCTCAGTAAAAGCAAGTGACACAGAGAGTTCTTGGATTCTGTAGCACTGCTGTAGTTTTGATTTACCTTTTGTTTTTTAGAGTACACTGAAAGATGTACTCTAAAAACATGAACTACAAACATGAATGAATGTTTGTAGTTTGTAGTGAAAAATGTGTGTGTGAAAGGTCAGACTGAAAAAAAGTTTAACCCTCTATTTTCCAAAACTTCAGCAGTTTGTAATGTATTACACTTTATGTCTTAGTTTGCAGTATGTTACTTAATTACTCAATGAGGGAAGTATTTTTAAATCTATTTGTTTCAATACTTTTAAACTGATCTGAAAGAAACTGTCCCATAATTATTAGTTAACAGGTTAAAGGCCACAGTCACCTAGATTAAGACAAATCTCAATACGAATGAGGACATATACGGGATCTCTCTTTTAGTTTTTACGTATATACATAAAGCAAAGTTCAAAGTTAATCCAAAAACACTTAAAGTCATTTCCACAATAATTCTTCTACCTGCATGAACACGTAGCTCATCGTTCGTAACCTGCTGCAGATTAGGGCCTAGCTTTGTCTTAGCATGCTATCTGTGCAGATGGATTTCTGTTAGCAGTATGATGCTTCTCTCCTGGATGCAGTTTGAACTTAACCATCCTGCTTTTGTTCTTTTGTCCAACAAAAATAAAAGTCATGTCCATACCTTCACGGTAGACCACTCTACTATTTTCCTCTTCCCAAACACAAACTGAACATTCAATACTGGGAAGGAATCTTTTCAAGTGAAAAGATTTTAGCATGAAATGCTATTAAAACATTTATAAACTCTCAAAGTTTTTTAAATGTATATATGACAAGAACTTTCAGTACAAGAACTGTGTATGCGGCCTTACCAGTGCTGTCATCATAAACCACCGTCACCGTCTTCCATTTGAAGAAGTGGACCAAGTCCAGGATAGCCCGGCTGAGGGAGGAGAAGTCTGGATAAAGGCTCACGTAGAAGACATCTCTGTTGTCTGACACCTGATGCTTCCATTTGGTCTGGATGTGTGGGACCCCAAGGGCATTACAAATAGACTGGACAGCATTAGCAGAGGAACTGTGAGAGGGACCGAAAATCGCTGCTACCCCAAGAGAAAGCTGGTCACAGGCTAGGGAGACAAAGCATTTAAATTGGTTAGCCCGCTGCTCCTCGGATGCAATACGTCAACATTAATCTGTGTTCTGCATCAGACCACTGCTCCATGATAGATGTAGATAACCATTACACAGGTCAGCTTTGCATACATTACAGATGAGGGCAGAATTATTTATTTACAATTCATCATTATTCATTCTTATGAAAATGTCATTTTTCAAAGGTTTAGTTTTATGTTGTGTGCTTTGATCGTTCTGCTTTGCATATAGTAACATATTATTTCACAAAAACTAAAACCTACCAAGGTCAACATTATTAGTCACCCTGATGCAACTGTGCATGATTTTTACTGGATACGTTTTTACAGGATTGTAGTTTCCAGTAAGTGCAGTCCCAGCCTCATCTTCTTTGGCAAACCTCTCAAACTCCTCCTAATGGTCTTCTGACATGGACCTTGGTCTTCAATTCATCCGACAGATTTTCAATAGGACTCATATCGGGGCTTCGTGCAGGTCAGTCAATATCATTCATTTTGGTCTTCTAGAGGTTGGAGCAAAATATGTTTTGGATCATTAAAGTGTGGGAAGACAAAACAACAAACCAGACCCAGTATTGAATTACGAAATTCCCAGTTGCAGATTCACTGAAGCATCCCTACACTTTGGGTTATACGCCTCTTCCTTCTTTCTTGGTAAATACGCAGCAGCGCTGTGGCCAAAGAACTGTAGTTTTGTCTCATCTGACCAAAGGAAGCATGCCCAGTATCCATAATCGTTCTCCAGGTTACCTTAGCGTACTGCAGTCCAGCTTGAAGTGGTCTCTTCTTCTTTGAGTCAACAATTTTTAACTTGACGAAGTCATTTCCAAGTATCATCAGTTGTCATGGGGTCTTTCGACATCTCTCTCTCTAGATTTTGTTACAGAGTCGTTGACATCGTTGGCTTCCTCTAACAGGATTATCCTGCACTGACTCTTTCATTTTCTTGATGTCTGCACTCCAGTTTTTGATACTTGGAAACACTTTGGCAACTTTGCTTCATGAGCATCAACAACTCTAACCAGCCGAAACGGATTTCTTTTGTTTTTGGCGTCATGCTTTCTCAGACAGATCGAAACCATGCTAATGTTTTCATACTGGATGTAAACTGGAAGATAACCCATTTAACTGGTTTTTACAAGCTTTGGGCATTAAAGAGTTAAAGCACATAATTTCACAGCAGTGTTTTGTGGCTCAAAGAGGAGATAATAATTTTGTCCTCATGTGTAGTTTTGTCTATTGACAACAAGTCTAAATCTATTAAATATACTCCCATCATGGGTCTACAGGTGCATCTTCAGTTTGATGACTTACCAACAACACATATCCTTGTATTTGCTGTGCCTCCTGATTACCTTATTTAATAAAAGAGACTTGAGTAAATCACTAAGACAGGATATAATGGCCCATAATTGATAAGGGACTTGAAATGTCAGCCTGATGCACACAGAAAACTGATAGATTATAGCACTTTATTGGCTGTCTCTGGGGGCCAAGCAGGTCTTTGAATTACTGCCGCTGAGTCATTACCTGGAACCAATCAATTATCTCTGTTTACATTTGTAGTGCTCAGCCATTTCTCCCTCGCCTGATTATAACTGCCACAACCTAAACGAGTGCAGCTCAGCTCAGGGGCCTGAAACAGTGACTACATATATATTTATATGAATGCACACACAATCACAAGCAAGCAAATACCTTTCCTGGAGGCCTCGAAACTGTCATAGATGTTTATCCTTTGGATGTCATAGGTGAGTGTGGTGTTTGGAAGCAGAGTTCTGTTTCTGTTGATTGTGTTTAAAGCAAACTTAAAGGCGAGTTCCTCCGCACCTGATGGGCCACTTTCAATGGACTCAAATATCCCCCCTGCAAACAAAGAGGCATACAATCAGTAACAGTCATCAATAATATGAGACTTCTGCTCAGCTCACATAAATACATAGAAAATAAATGAATGGCTTTTTAAAAGTGGCTAATTTTACCATACGAGAAACAAAGATTCAACAATCAAAAAGACTTTCATGTCATTAAAGGTTAAACGCCATCTCAATTAGATAACACTGTGCCCTGCGGTTTCTACTTTTGGCACAATATAGCAGCTACTTCTGAATCATTCCACATATCGGGTACATGCAAGTCCCAGGACACAAACATACCAAATATCTACGCTCGCACACTTTACCTTTTCAGTCAACTCAAAGATGTCTCTGTGAGAGACCGAGCTCTTGTTGAGCTTCTGACCATCATAAACAAGTGCTTTCTACCACGTTTCTGAGTGTAGCATGTTTTAAAGGGAACCATGTTTGTTGGTTCAGGCGTGACCCTCTGAGCAGTAACTTTAGCTCTGATGAAACTACTCGATAACCGCTCATGTTAAAAGCAGCACAGAGGCAGAAACTGTTCCACTATTAAAGTCCAAACTGATGTAATAGAGACTTGATAAAAATACTTAGAAATGAGTCATCAGTTCAGTTCATTGCCTTACGGCCTCCTCTCCTTAGACAGACCATTTCCACCTGCTTCCTCCTCTCTGACCAGGTTAAGAGAAGGTGGGCAAGGCTGAAGGCCTCAATGGCTCTTAGAAACTATGCCTGCCAACTATCTGTGAGTCACATTTACAACCTACGTCTGACTGATGCTATGGAAAGCAACCTGCCACAGAGTTGCAGATCTCACCAATTTAACACAGAGTTGTGAAGAATTATCTTTTGGCACAAGCAGAATAGGAAGTCATGTGACTGATGATCTCTCTGTTACCAAGTCAGATGTGCACAGCAAAATCTCCAGTGTTAAATTAACACTGGAGAGTGTCTATATGGGTCCACACCTCTGAGTGTTAAATACAACACTGTTGAGTGTTAAATTAACACTTTGACAGTGTTATATGTTTAAAAGTAACCTAGTCAGTTTTGAAGATTAACAATGGCTAACACTGAGCAGTGCTGATTTTCTAACACTGGAAAATAAATATTCCAGTGTTAGAAAACCAGCACTGGGTTTTACACCAGGGAAAATCCATTATTACTGCAAAAGCCATCTGATCGAGACCAGACGTTAAAATAAAAACCTTATTGCCCTCCATTTGAAACTCTGTAAAGGACTTTCTTCAGAAAGCCAGAGGAGGTTATTGTAAAAGTGTGAGCACTCACAGCTACAGTCCTCGAGTGAATACGTCTGACAGGCAGCAGATGAATGGACTAAGAGAAGGCCTAGAGAGCTGGGGGTAAGGGTTTCTGTGATCAATGAACTCTGATTGGCCAGTGAATCAATCAATCAAGCCTTTGGCGAGCAGTGAAGAGCAATGGTAAAAGAAGTGTTGAGGTTTTTTGTTTGGGGTAGCCCTACGGCCTGACCCCACTGGCTTAGTGTCAGTCAGAAGGAACCCCGACTCTATGCTTTATTTACTCCAACTACAAGCACTTGACTGCAGAGCTCTCAGCGAGTCTGGACATAATCCGCACACATCACTGTACAAGCACTGCACACACACCTCCATCCATCCATCCATTCGCTTCCGCTTATCCTTTTCAGGGTCGCGGGGGGCGCTGGAGCCTATCCCAGCTGTCGTAGGGCGAGACGCGGGGTACACCCTGGACAGATCGCCAGTCTGTCGCAGGGCCAACACACAGAGACAGACAACCATTCACACTCACATTCACACCTAGTGGCAATTTGGATTATCCAATTAACCTATCCCCACAAGCTGCATGTCTTTGGACGGTGGGAGGAAGCCGGAGTACCTGGAGAGAACCCACGCAAACACGGGGAGAACATTCAAACTCCACACAGAAAGACTCCGGCCTGATGGTGGAATTGAACTCAGGACCTTCTTGCTGTGCGGCAACAGTGCTAACCACCGTGCCACCGTGCTGCCCTGCACAGTGGACACACACCTGTCACCAGCAAATACACTGAGTCTGTTACAGTGACTGAAATATTTAGAAATGCTCTTTATCAAAGGGGATTTATTCGGTTTAGGTGCAGGAACGTAAAGCAAACCTCTGAGCTGAAAGACGGCTGGCAGCGGCTGAACTGTTGAAGCTTACATTAGTATTCATCTCATGAGGGAGCTCTATTTTACATGCTATAATGAGTTTGAAGGAATTAATAAGCATCAGTTAAGCAGGATGTACTATAATTGGAAAACCGAGTGCTTGGAATTTTCACACACCATACATTTGCCATGATGATTCTTCTTGTTGTAAATGTTGACTGTGATGGTGTCAGTCTGAGCAGGAATAAACTTCTACTCGTTTATCTTCATGGACATAGAGCAGAATAAGTGATAGAGGACAGAAGCAAAGAGAAAGACAATCCTCCAGTAAAGCCATTTATGAACCAGAGTGTAGAACTGGGATTGGTTTTCAAAATGTTTCTTTTCCAAACTTCTCAACATAAATTCATCAGTTTCCTGGGATCACAGTGGAGCTTCCCCTTTAACAGTCATAACTCAGTAAGAAATCCTGCTTGTGTTCATCATCAGTGTCATGCATTAAAGTTTTCTTTGCATAGATTTAGTTGGGCGATACTCACAGTATATTCTCTTTGTATCGTTCCAGTAAGCCAGCAAACATGATATATCGATCACAGTAATACATAAGCTAACTAAGCAGCTAGTGCTATGTTACAGTGCTGCCCAGTGCTGCTGTTTGTGGTCAAAACACATTAAGACTATGCTGACACTTTAGTCCTGTTGTTGTAATTGGTTGGTGGTTAGAATGAGAGTAAAGGTGCCACTTACAGGCATCATGTACACAGACTGTATCAAACACATGTGGAGAATCTAAGGATTTTAAGATTGTTGAAGGCAGATGTAATGATGTAATGTAGAAGATAATACAAGCGTAAAAAAACATTATCCCTGTGTTACATATTCTATCTTTTAAAAAGCTAAAAGAAGCCACTTTGTATATCAGTGTTTGTTTTTTCAGTGTCACTGGTGTTACATTTGCTCTTTTATGACCACCTCAATGTGTCTGGGTTTGTGATGCTTCTCTGGTGGAATCTGTACACATGTGCAGACTGTTATGAAGCTCATCTTAAATTGATCCAGCGTGGAGACGTTACAGCCTAGCTACCAAAATGTTTCTCGATCGTGTTTTACGGGGTAACCTGTTTGTCACTGTTAGTCACGATGTCTGCCAATCTCCTAAAAACTCAGTAACCAAGAGAAGACATTACATTTTACAAGATTTTACATTTTAAATTACATTTTAAAGATGCTAAAGAAGCACCTTGGAAGCTTTACGTGTGTGTGTGTGTGTGTGTGTGTGTGTGTGTGTGTGTGTGTGTGTGTGTGTGTGTGTGTGTGTGTGTGTGTGTGTGTGTGTGTGTGTGTGTGTGTGTGTGCAGCAGTGTAGTTGTGATCAGTCAAGAGCGAAATCAATCAACAGCGTCTTTACTGATCCCAACGGTCCGTGCACAGAAAAGCCAGCAGGCAGGATGCTCAGTGAAAATGAAACATGCACGATCCAAACACTGATTAATCAGCGTGAGTACGAAAAGATTCACAACGACTATCTCAGGAACTCGCTCAGGTAAACCTGGCTGTTCACAAATCATATTTCCATTGTCTCCACACAAAATACAAAATTACCCACAACTACTTAATTATCGTCTCTGTGTTAATTATAATTCATATATTTTAAAATATATATTTAACTTGATAAGAAAATATCTTCATTTTGTATCAAAGGCAATCGTTGTCTTTAAAATACTAAAAATTTGCAACTTGTTTGCTACAAAACGTTATTTAGCTTTGAATAGACTGTTTGTCATTTCTGCTACATTGAAATAAATTTCTCTCTTGAATGGGATTCTTATTGTTGTTGTTGTTGTTGTTGTTGTTGTTGTTGTTGTTGTTGTGATCATATGCTTTCACCGTGCAGACAGGGATAACTGTGAACTAACTTCCATCTTATTCGATTCATATTTATATTTGGTCCCGACGTTTCTGAAAAGAATGTTATGGCTTTGTGTTAACATCACTTTTAATATGTGGGCATGTGTTCAACCAGTGCCCTGAATGTGATCTAAAGAACAATGCTGCACCAGTTTCTCCGTCAGTCTTATTTTCATCCTAATAATACTTTATAACCAAAGCAGAGGTAAAGTAACTGTTAAATACTATTCTCACTTTATTATTATTTGTTCTCACTTTAAAAATAAGGAACACAAATACATGGGTTGGTGGGTTTTTGTTACTGATAAATTGCAAATATTGAAATGTTTGCATTTTTTTTTTACTTCACTTAAAATGTGGCTTGAATTTACACGGCAACCTTAGTTTTTTTAATCTAATTATATCTCCAATGACTTTGTGCTAAATGGTAAATGGACTGATAACTTATACAGCGCTTTTCTACTCTCCCGGAGTGCTCAAAGCGCTGCCTCAACATGCCTCATTCACCCGGTCACACCCACTTCTAAACTCAAGTGCAACTAATAAACAGTCACACTCCGAGGAACGCATCGGAAGGCAATTTGTGGTTAGTATGCAGACTGCAGGAGCCAGGAGTCAAACCACCAGCCTTCCAATCAGGAGCTGATCTGCTCTACCACCTGAGCCACAGTCGCCCTGGACTACACAGAGTCCCTGCTGACACAAAGACTCAATAACAACTGTGTTTAATCCATTAAGTTACTGTGCTCCCTTTGTGGACACGTGTCGCGCAAGCATCAAAACGATTCCCACCCCAGTCATTAATGATTAATTACGATACTGCCAGTAGCACTAAATCCAGAATCATCTTCACAGGACTGAAGAAGAGTCAGACATTGATTGGGAATATTAACTTTAGCAAAAATACGCACTTCTTTTTCAGATGCCCTGGTCAGGAGTGAAACCCCGACCTGTAGTTCCAAAGGCGAGTAGTGTTACCGCGGTCCTGCAGACTAACCAGCGTCTCTGTTCCACTGTGGTTATCAGTGACACTCAGAATTCACACCGATTCAATCTGTGCTGTTTTAAACTTGATTGTTAACTGAACACCTCGTTCACAGTCAGTGTTTCATTAAAAAAGCTCCTTTTAACAACTGTGCTGTGTTTCTTTGTTTTCTAAAAACGTGTGTTTTTCTACTTTCATCTCAATTTTCTTTAAACAAAAGACAAATAATCTTCGTTCAGCTCATCATTTCTGTGGAGTGAAAATTATTTATGAAGAAAACTATGCTGACTTCCTCCACCCTCTCTCTGCACCTCAGCTGCTGACAGTTTGATGGTGATCAGCATCAGAGCATCAGTGCTGCAGAACGGGAAGCGTAGCATGACGAGCTCCGAGAACACGTTCCATCTTTATCACAGCTGAGCCGTGGCTGTAGTGGACGTGGTTGGGGAGGGTGGTACTGAGAGTGGGAGGGGTGTGGATGTGGGTGCAAGTGGGCAGGAGGAGGCCTGATGGAGGCAATAAAGGAACAAAAACATGCATGGACGATGGAGAAAAAAGGTTATCAGTAAGATGCAATATACTAAATATACTTATATAAATATGTTTATATGTTTAAATTACATCAGTCTCACTGATGCTGGGTTACATTAGAAAACATGTATTTCATGCAGGTGCATGATATGTCACAGTTCATAAACTGACAGGATCATCCAAATACATCTGGGTATCATCTGATTAGTTATAATAATGAGCCACTACTTATAGGAAGCATACAGAGATTAAATAAGAGGGGCCCAATAACTGATGATCAGCTCTACACAGCATTCAAGGTTCTCTGTGATTCATGAGTGTGAGTGGAGACAAAATCCTGCCTCTTTGAAACCAACTAAGGGTCGTTCCTGTGAGACCGAGCACACTTTCTAATCTGTTTGATGCTCAGTGTTGAATTCTTTGTGAGCTCAGTGGTGTCAGTGCTAGGCTGGACATCATGTAATAGAAACAGTTTCTGTGCTTGGATATCGATGAAAGGCTGAATAGGACTGACAAGAGTTAATATTTGAGAAGCTACTCATTTGAGACTACTCCACCACGTAACCAATAATAGAGATGAGCTGATCATTATTATGTGCAGCAGTATCCAAATTTTTATTTTGCAAGATGGGTTGAACACGTGCAGTCTTTAACGATCCCAGGAGCGCACCACACAACAGCTGATCGTCTTCAGGAGCTCAGAGCTCAGCTGCTGCTTTTTAAAGACGTCGTGGGCGTGTATGCAGACAGCAGGTACAAGGGCTAGGCAGTGTTGGGTGAGTTACTTTAAAAAAGTAATTAATTACTTTGTCAATATTGTATTTAAAATACTTACCTAATTACTGTGTCAGAAAAGTAACTTAATTACTAAATAAGTAATTTTTTTTTTTTTTATCTCTAGCCATCAGAATTGTTGTCTGAAGGCCAAGAAAGATGCCAAGCGGATTTATTTTACCAAGTGGATCATCATGGCCTTCCCATATTGGTCCATTTGATTGACCTTTATTATAATTATGTATTTATTTTATTTTCAGTTGCTACAAACGGGACAGACATGACTGGGGGATAGGACAGGGAGAAAGAATGAAAGAAAGAGGGAGAGAAACTCAATAAGTAATTTAACTAAATACTTCTTAAAATCCCTCTAAAGCTCGAGTGGACAAACAATAGAAATTAAACTCTTTAAATAATAAATACATTTTTAAAGACGGAGACTCTACAGTACGCAGCGCTAGCATCTCTTCCACAGTGTAGCCTGCAGTCATTTTTTAAGCACCGTCTGCGCTGCTGAAGTAAAATCAGGTTTTGCTGCTCAGCAGGAGTTGTCGCGGTGTTATCCATGGATGATGATGAAGGATCGCTCAGAAGTGTTCGTCTATGCTCTGTGTCAGGCGCTTCAGTAGGTTACTCGTGCTATTAACAGCAGCCCATGGTTTTGACATATCACTGTAATGTTCTTGTCTGCTTGTTTCAGAAAAGTGAAGATACGGGAGTATGTCCACGTCATGAAACAGCCACTCGCTTCAGTCCGACAGCTTCCGCTGGAGAATACGACTGTGCAGCAAACTGGTGTGAAATGACGCGCAGCTGCACTACAGTGATGTTAGTGCGGCAGAGTTTATTTCAAATTATTGAAATTAAATAATGATATTCAGCGAGTTTAATTATTTTACAATGTAACGCAAGTACATTGTAAGTAACTGTAATTAAAATACCTAAAAATGAACAGTAATTAGTTACTCTACTTTTTCAGTGAAAAAGTAATTTAATTACAGTAACACGTTACTTAGTAGTAATGGAATTTGTTTAAGGGTTTGTAATCAACGGCAGTAAATCAAACAAAGCTGGACTATTGTTGATTTTTGAATGGATAATATCAGAGGAATGACTCTGGTCTGACTCTGTAAGATGCAAATATGGAGACTCTCTTTAACAGTGTGTTATGACAAACACTCAGCTCGTCTGATGTTTATCTTTTGATTTGCTAGCACTGTAACATTTCTCCGTGCTGTTTACCACAAACAGTTTTCACTTACTCCTTCATAGCAACATGTTTTCTTATGTTTTGATTGAATACTGTGCCTGTAAGACCTTGTTCAGGTAAAATTGTGCAAGCATGTTTTATTGACTCAAACGCTAACCCGTGGTTTCACGCTGAGAGCGTGATCATAAAAACAGGACTCTAAATGTAACGCTTTGGGCCAAGATGACTTCTTTCTAAATCATAATGGTCATAACGGTGTACTCTTCCAGCCACTGGAGCATGATGAATTAACTTTATATATATTATATGTAATATATAACTTATTGTATTCATTTAATTTTATATAGTGCCAGCTCACACTGGCAGGCCTGGGCGCTTCACTGTAGGATGGAGTTCCTACAATATAAAAGAGTCTTATATGGTTTTAATGTGATTAATCCTCTTTTTCACTCTGCATTCATGTTCTGTGCGCCTGTGCAAACCCTGCAGAGACACCGAGTTTCTTTCACTAAACAGTATCATCATTATTCAGCGGCCTGTTTGTACTGAACACTTTGTACCTTTTTATATAAGATCAACAGCAGAAGGCTTTCTGTACTTCAGGGAGCTGTCTGCAGCAGTACAGGAGCCTCAGAGCGAGAAGACTGAAGACGTTTTCACGCAGTGAGCCGCTGGAGAATTGCAACTAGGTTGTGTTTATTCTGTCATCTCTCCTTTATTCAGCTCCGTTTTCTCATCCTGTTACCTTCCTGCACTTTGTTTTTCTCTCCCTACCACTCATCTTTTCCTGTGACATCCTACGAGCGAAGATTACTATAAAAGATATAAGTGTGCGATGTGTAATTTTCCTCTCTTTCTCCTGATAGAAAACCTAAGGAATGCTCTGCTCGGCACTTTCACAAATGTCAGTGCTTCTCCACCATTGTCGAGCACTTGCACAGACACAAAATGTCAGCATCTCTCTTCAGTCACAGTCTTTGCGAACTGCTCTCATCTTGAAATGTCAATGGGCAAACCATAATGAGAGGAAGCAGATTCTTGGAAGGCAGACAGCACAGCCTGCTGCAATCCATTATATAGATCTGCAAAGATCTGCTGTGGTGTGTTGGCTTCCCAGGACAGAAAAACTCATCCTCTGTCCACAGACCTGTGACCCGAACAACCACACAGGCCTCACTCATCTGTACACCAAAGGAAATAATTGAGTTTCACACATTTAATGGGAACACTGAAGCTGTGCGGTCGTGCAATATAATGCTGTGTTTAAAGGACAGGCAGGCAACACAGCTTTATTTTGCTTAACAGTCCAACCTCGTCCATATGCACAGTTAGCTAAGTGCGTCTGTGCTGAGTTAGGCATCCAGTCAATCCAAGGGAGCAGCTCTTAGTCTGCAAGAAAATACAGCCTGCTAACAGCACAGGATGTAAGTCCCATCTTCTCTCCTTTTCCTCGTTTCCTGTTTGTTTAACGATAACATCAGCTGACCAGTACTCACAAGTTTTCCTTCTGTTTCTAATGAGCAGCTTTGTTTTTCATTGGTTTTCTGTGTTCAGACAAGTGTGCGATATCGTCTCACGTAAAGGGGAAACGCGGGAGATGATGGGCCAGAAGTCCACTCCCTTGAGGCGATTTGTTCCCACATACAGCCTGATACATTCTTCTCATTGTGAAGCGATCCTGGTCTGAGATCCGTCAGGGCTCCGGTGAAACATGGAGCAGCCTCAGTAACTGATTCAGCTAAGTAGGAAACTACTGCGTCTGTGCAGACACAGCCTTTTTTTACTCGTTCTGATCAACTAATAACTTATTAACTAACAACTAATAATCTTGACGGCTCGGATGAAGATGTGTCTGTGGAGACGTGTCACTGTGGCAGTCGCTCTGCCTGTGAAAGGAGGGTTTCCTCTGAGCGCTTCGATCCACGAGGACTGTAGGCGTTACTGGTCATTAACACGAGAAAAGCTTTTCTCTCATTGTGACAGAGCCTGAATTAATACAAAGAACGTCACCAGAAGTCTGTAACGTATCAACCCTACAGATATACGTTGTGTATAAGTGACCCGTGATACACACAGTGATTTGATGCGCTGTTAATAAGACAGCTTTAAGCTGGACCATAAATATAGCAACAAGCAGCACTGTCCATAATAGAGAAATTAAGGTTTGATGCAGCTGATAAATAAAAAGGACCAGGAACAGCGTGATGGATGGTTGGCATTAGCCCATTCTTTTACAGATGATTTGCAAGAATACAAAGTGAAAAGTGAATTCTTCCCCTCTCATACACATGCTATAAATCTATCCTGCAGGGATGTACACAGAGAGAAAACGTGAGAGGAGGAAAAGGAAGTCCTCTGCTTATATCATCGTTGGAATAATTCTGCTCACATCCATCATGCGCTCAGTTCATTTTTCACAGAATACTGGGCAACACCTATTTATTACAGGAAATGTTTTTAAAAGTGGAAAAGAAGACATTGAAACTGGGCCCTTTAATAGAGACGTTTCACTTTTTCCTCCTGTGAGAACAGACAGAAATGGGTGGAGAGGAAGGCAACATGCTTTAGAGATAATGAGAAAACAAAAGGCAAGAAATTCTATTTTCTGCAGGGGAAAGCAGCACTTTCAGCTGTGCATTTATTTATAATGTCATAAAAAAAAGATCATTCAGATTGTGTTGGACGCAGGGACAGCGCACTGATAACACAGCAAACTGCAGGTCTGGCTTTTAAAGCAAATCTCTCAGCCCTGCATTGTTCAGCTAGAGTGGCTCTGGAGGTCTGACCTCTGAGTCTCATGTCTGAGTCGCGTACAACAGCTACAGTGGAAATCTTAATTGTTTGATCTCATAATTGTTGCATCAGCATGACTGAATGAGTCCGCGACCAAAGACAGTTTTCTGAAAGACTCTGTGATTCTGTTTGTTTACAACCATTCACAAACTTCATGAAGGAATTTTCTGACAGTTCAGTTCCTGCTTAGGCACTGAGATATTTTACTACTTATTCTGCTGCTGACAAAGACGCAAATGCAATCTCATCTACGAGTTCCTGACACGCGTCCAACTAAACCACAATGATGGTGCAAGAACAGAACAGAGACTCTCTAGTGTCCGGGTCACTTTAATGCCGGGGGGCCAATCCAAACGAAACCTTACAGTAACATCATCACCAATACAGCTCGGACTGACATCGACATGTTCTTTAGAATATATGTCTACTTCATCATCATCCTGCAAATGCAATGTTATGTTATTTATTTGCATTCATTTCACATGCCAACTCACTTGGTCATCAGCCAGGACGTTGGATCAACTACACGAACTAAATATGGAAAAAAGGGTTTGAAGAAAACACCGTAGGCATCACGACATTTACATGATACTTAATCTGCTCGGAAAAGACCGCTACACGTTTGACTTTACAGAGCTGTGATATCACAGTCCTGAGATTCATGTGTTACCCAAAAACAAACAAACAAAAGTCTAAAAAAAATCTAGCTTAAGTCTGTTACTGTCTAGCAAATCACCAGCCACACATCCAGGGTCAGACTTAATCCTGTTTCCTTCAAGGAGACAATAACAGATGCTGAGATGTGAAAGACTGCAGATCGAGAAAGGTGCCGGCATTCAAGGATTCATCGTGAAATGTAGACGTGATGCAAAGGAAAAGAGAAGTGTATGGAGCAGATCACATCATTACATTAATAAATATCAAGCTGGAATGAAACATTCACACATAATATTGTTAAAAATCTATTCATTATCATTGATTCTAAGATTATAAGCTGTTGAATAATAAGTTATTTTTTATGTGATTCAAAGCAGACAAGCGTGATGCTGACAGAAGGCCTGAGCCACATACAGATGTTACACACACTGAGGATGAACACGCCATTAATAAGAAAGACAGGAATGTAGGACAGTAAAAATAAATGTTTGTAATTTCTTACACGGCTGCAAACAAACAGGGTGGTCATGTGTGAAGAGGAAACGGGCGTCACTCCATCAATGCAAGAAGAAAACACATCATGTCAACTTCAAACTGCCAAACTGGATGCACCGTTTCACACCACTGACACAGTCCAATGAGAAGTCGTAACAGTATGAATGAAGAAAACAGCTGATGTGCATTACAGAGTGAGAGAGCTAACTATAGAATAGAATAGAATAGAATAGAATAGAATAGAATAGAATAGAATGGCACTTTGTACATGTACAATGAAATTGTGAGTGCTTCACACCTTCTGTTTGGATAGACAACAAAAGGTTGTAACGTAATTAATACTGAATAGAAAAACCTGGAGTAACTAGAACAAATCGGTTAGCTGGAGTTAAAAAGTCTTGTTGCAGTGGAGACAAAGGACCTCAATGTTCAGATTAACAACACACTCATCTACCTCTGCTGCCGCTCTGCCCAGCACAGCTTTCAGTCTGTTCTCTGTTCCTTATGTGAGTCCAGCCTCCTGAAAAGCACTGAGCTGGATCTTTTCACCAGGTTGTTCGGGTGTTTTTGTCTGTCAGTCTGCACCTCTAACACACAACAGCATTAAAAAAGCACTGAGCACCACACTGTGATGAATATCATAACATGATAAGTATTGAACACATCACCAATTTTCTATCCATCCATCCATTTTCTCCCACTTATCCTGGACCAGGCTGCAGGGACAGCAGCCTAAGCAGACAAGCCCAGACTCTCCCCAGTCACCGCCTCCAGCTTTCAATCCAATTGTATTTACACAGCGCCAAATCACAGTTGCCTCAAGGTACTTTATATTGTAAGGTAGACCCTGCAATAATACATACAGAGAAAAACCCAACAATCATATGACCCCCTACGAGCAAACACTTTGGCGACAGTGGGAAGGAAAAACTCCTTTTTAACAGGAAGAAACCTCCAGCAGAACCAGGCTCAGGGAGGTTGAAAAGCCTTTAGTTAATTCAGTCTGCTCTCTCTTTCTAGTCCCTGTCAGGACTCTTGCTGCAGCATTTTGGATTAGCTGAAGGCTTTTCAGGGAGTTTTTTGGACATCCTGATAATAATGAATTACAGTCGTCCAGCCTGGAAGTAATAAATGCATGAACTAGTTTTTCAGCGTCACTCTGAGACAGGATATTTCTAACTTTAGAGATGTTGCACAAATGGAAGAACGCAGTCTTACATATTTGTTTAATATGTGCGTTGAAGGACGTGTCCTGGTCAAAATGACTCCAAGGTTCCTCACACCGTTACTGGAGGCCAAGGTAATGCCATCCAGAGTAAGAATCTGCTTAGATACCATATTTCTAAGCTTTTCAGGGCCGAGTACAATAACCTCAGTTTGATCTGAATTAAGAAGCAGAAAGTTAGCGGCCATCCAGGTCTTTATGTCTTTAAGACATTCCTGCAGTTTAACTCATTGGTGTGTGTTATCTGGCTTCATGGACAGATAGAGCTGGGTGTCATCAGCATAGCAGTGTAAATGTATGCTATGTCTTCTAATGATGCTGCCTAAGGGAAGCATGTATAATGTAAACAGAATTGGTCCTAGCACTGAACCCTGTGGAACTCCATAATTAACCTCAGTGTGTGAAGAGGACTCTCCATTTACATGCACAAACTGGAGTCTATTAGATAGATATGATACAAACCACTGCAGTGCAGTACCTGTAATACCTACAGCATGTTCTAATCGCTCTAATAGGATATTATGGTCGACAGTATCGAACGCTGCACTGAGGTCTAGCAGGACAAGCACAGAGATGAGTCCACTGTCAGAGGCCATAAGAAGATCATTTGTAACCTTCACTAAAGCTGTTTCTGTGCTGTGCTGAGCTCTGAAACCTGACTGAAACTCTTCAAATAAACCTCTGCAGATGATCTGTTAGCTGTTTGACAACTACTCTTTCAAGGATGTTTGATATAAAGGAAGGTTGGAGATTGGCCTATAATTAGCTAAGACTGCTGGGTCTAGAGATGCTTTTTGAGTAAAGGTTTAACTACAGCCAGCTTGAAGGCCTGTGGTACATAGCCGATCATTAGAGATAGGTTGATCATATTTAAGATCGAAGCATTAATTAATGGCAGGACTTCTTTGATGATCACTAAATCATCACTAAATAGGTTGTAAATCAGTCTCCAGCATCTCACATCTGCTTTTCTCCATGGCCTTTAGCACAACTACATATGAATAATTTCTCAACATTTTTTCATTTCAAAACAGTCACAGCTGAACATTGTTAATGCCTTTCACTCCTTTCTTTAAAAAATCCCCCATCATCACCTTTAGCTTTGCTCACCCCATCTTTGTCTGTCAAAAGGTTTCAAATCTTTCTTTGAACTCATATCATTGCAGTGATGAACATAATTAAATTCTTATTTCATTGCTTGTCCCCTGAGTTCCCAGCACCAGGCTCCTGCATGACGACACATAATGTTATCAACTACAGGTGATTTATGTCGGTCCTGAAGCCATGCCATTATTCACAGTTACAGCTATGAACACTGTCCCCTCTCATCTTGCTTCCTATTTTCCCCCTCAGTTTTTAACTCTCTCCTTCTGTAGGACGCCCGTAGGAGTGTCTGTGCGTGTGTGAAGGCAAATAATGGTCAAATAATACATGAAGAGGAATTTCCAAATGAGTCATTGCAGGTGGAGAGCAGCTTTCCCTTTGGGCAGACTGAAGCATCTGTTATGACAAGCAAACCAAATCTGAGCTTTCCCTGGAAGAATTAGGAGTGATCCCCGTCACGCACACTCTCTAGCGAACATCTCCTCCATCTCTGACACTTTTGTCCCTGCTGGTTCTTCCTCCCCTCAAACATCCACTTCTTCCCCCCGTTGCCCCACCTCTTCCTCATTCCCACAATCCGCTATCTCACAGCACCTGTCACCTTCCATCTTTCATCTTCTCTTCACATCTCCAAAATACAGCTCTAAAAGGAGGGAAAAGGGAGAAGGACCCTTTTGTGTGTGTGTGGGAGTGGGGGGTGAAAAAATGAGTAAAAGAGAGCGAGTGCCTCCGGCAGGAATGTTGAGATAATGGTTTCATTTGGAGAGATTGTGATGAGGTGCTTGAAGGGAAAATCCCTTTGGATGGTTGGATGAGCTACGTCTCTCTTTTCATCTCTGTGCCGTCCTTAAAGCCACGAGAACATTGGACCCTCTGCCTTTAACTAACCCTGACAGCCCAGCTATGGGGAGAGGAAAGCTGCCCTACACAGCCGTGTGCCTCCAGGCTCCTTTTAAACATGAAAGGCTCACATTTGCAGTCAAGCACACATATAAAAGGCATAAAAGCCCAGAAATAAGTCAATCAGCAATCAAAGGTAATATTTTTCATCTAAAGCCAGAACATTAAAAGCATTAATGTCCAATTTGGCACCATGTTAAAATGCTGGGAACATGGGCTTTTTTATTAGTGGCTCCTGACTCCAAAGAGGCAGAGAAACAAGCAGAGACAGAAACACTTCATAAATATTCATAACGCCTTTTAAAAGTTGTAATCATTTTTCCTTTTATGCATAATGTAGCTTATTTATTTCACACATTACCATGCATTTGGAGGAAATTGTTCCCCATTTGAGGGAACTTGTGTCTCTGACCGTAGTTGCTGGGACACAGAGCCAGCTGCCAGCTGGGGGATACGTGCAAATGCTCCAGTAGATTTTGATGTGTTGCACATGTTTAGCTGTTTGCAATTAATTATTTCTAGAAATTCAAAATAATGGAGGTGGTAGTTTGGTGAGCCATGTCACAGAGCCGGTTCACCAGGACATCGTACCAGATATTTATCTCCAATCACGATCGGAGCTGAAAACCTGCAGAATTTAAGTCACACCCGCATGTGTTTGCAGCGTTTCACTACATGCTGTACTGTGCATGCGACAGTTTGAGTTTCACCCTTCCCTCAAATCAACACTAATTCATCTCTTTAAATCATTTCATCCACTCGCAGCGTTTCAACAGTTACAACAGACCTGTCTCTTCCTCCACAATATACTTTTATAAACACTGATTTAAAAATATTACAAAATGATTTTTATAATATATATATATATAAACTGAATAGCTGCTGAAAGACAGGTTATCAATTCAGAAGCCACATGTATGATGTAACAATCAAAGATGATTTTACAGAGGCTAAGACAGCCTGAATCTGTCATTTAATGTAAGCATGACGCATTTCATTTAAACGTTTAATAGTGCATTGATGGACATTGTAATGAAGCTCTATACAAAATACCAGCTTTAAAAACAACCAGTGCTTTGAGCTGCTTCATAATTACTGCACTACAGCTGTTATCTTTGAAATGACTGTTATTGTGTTCATGGACTAAATGAATGTTCCCTTCATTTTTGAGTGAATACATTTTAAACCTCTAGTCCTTAAAAAGAGGAGACTTTAAACAAAGTTAAAGCATTTCATGTGTGGGGTAAGCCCTCATCAGTACTGCAGTTTAATACGATATCTTTACTATGATGATCTCCTTTAATGTCATCGGTCTGTCAACTGCAGATGAAAGAGCACATTGGTGGAGTGCTACAGAAATGGTTGTTCTTCTGGGAGGTGCTGTCAGAGTAACAGTTAGTTCTTGGTCACCTCCCTAACTAAACCCTTTCTATCCCGGTGGTTCCACACGTCTCCCTTTACAAATGATCGAAGCTGCTCAGTGGCTCAGTGGGACCCACAGCAAGTCCTTGGACAGCGCAGTCTGTGCAAGCACTGCCCACCGTGGGATCTTATATACACGGCTTTTAGCCTTTCTAGATTATTTCCACTAAACTAAATTTACCAGCCGAGTTATAGAAACATGATCAGTGGGAAAAGGATACACCTGAGCTTCATTTGGAGTTTCATGACAAAGCTTGTGAATACGCATGAACATTATAAATATATTTCGTTTTTATTTATTAATTTTTTTAATAAATGACAGATGACAAAATGTGGAGCAAGTGAAGCCCTGTGAATACTTTCATATGCAATGGATCACTCAAACTGAAAGGACATTAATAATGCTTGTTGTTGCAAATGTGTGTCATATCTATGCCACCATCACCATTACTGATGTGATAATGGCTCCAACATGGAGGCACAACTTTGGAAGCGAGTGTTAGTCGTGGCTACAGCACAACAAAGAGGCTGACAGTGTGTTTGCACTGACTCCCTCAGCGTCTTGATTCCTTTCATTTCTGACATTTATGCATTAGATTGTCACAAAATGCATTTGCATAAAATATTTATCTACATGTAGATAACAAGGCGGAAACTCAGACATGCAAGAACTCTGAGTCCATCAGTCACGATGACATGAACCTCCCACTCAGCGTGGTGTAGCCTGAGCGTGGCACAGGCCCAGGACCAGCTCTGCCTCCCACATGAGTTACCAACAACACCTGCCAAGGTCCAGTTTCACCGTGCACACTCCAACTAACACAACTCTGCTTCCATTACTCCCCCGCATGGATCCAGCCACTTCCACTTTCATCGGCATGCTCAGTACATGCAGCAGGGTGTGTACTCAAATACACACTCTCTCTCCTAATAGCCAGATTAGCACGTTGATAGCATGTGCTCACACTTCCCAAACAGAACGTGTGCAAAGCTGTGGAAACACACAACATGGTGTGAATGCTAACGGTGGGAATATAGTGGAAATATTTCTCACTTGGTCTGTTCGATGCAAGTTCCTCGAATAGCAAAGTGTGAGAAAAATGTGGCATGAATATCTACAGGTAGTACAACCACAGCCAGCCACGGCGCCACAGAGAGGGAGGAGCTTCGTCAGGGAGTAGGTGGGGGGTGGGGGGCTGTCGGGAACGTGTGCTCAACAACAGGCAATCAGTCCACGAGGAGAATAAAGAGTCCACACTGGCTGAATCGAGGCGCCACACTAAGAGCATCCTACAGCCAACCCCCTCCCTCTATAGCCCCTCCTCCTTGTTCTGAATCAGCCTGAAGTGAGTTCTGACACGACTGATGACTTTTGTTACGCGTGATTATATTTTAGTGTGTAAACAGTCACACTGTGTTGGTGGGATGTTGTTAGGATTGCTTCACAAAGCTGATCCGTTAACGATCGTGTTAGTTCAGGTTTCAGTTCTTTGTCCCATTGGCTGTGATCAGTGTGGCAAAGGTGTAAAACCACAGCGAGCAGACTGGGTGCTGTTGATGGTCGGCTGCAATCGAACCAGTGAGCGTGCTGTAAAGACCGTCAGCTGTCAGAAAGTCATCTATTTTTAATAGTGCCTCTATGGACACGTGTTTGCTTTAGCAAAGTAATTAAATAAGTACCAGTAATAACTTCCAAACCTCGGAAACCTGCAGTTCAAACAAAGTTAAAACATTTCGTTCGTGGGTTAAATGCTCGTGAGCGCTGCAGTTTAATAAGATGCTGCTCAGGAAACATACACAGGGCATCTAAAAAGTTTTCACAGTGCTTCTCGTCCCACATTATGTGCCGTTAAGCCTTGTTCCAAAACTGACTTCATACTTTTTTCTCCTCAAATAATTCACACAATAAAGTGCTCGAAAGAAGACATTAATATCGAAATTGCAGCTGGCAGTCCCACAGTTATCAGAACTGACTATTAGGATTACTTTTGTTGGTTTTCTATTGAAGACGGAGAAAATCTGAAGATCTGTTTTCCTGCTGCTGCTGTATTCTTTGACCTTATGTGAAGGAAGATAAAGAAGCAGGCTTTTTGGAGACGAAGACGTCCCAGGAGAGCTGTCAAAGACATATGTAGGACAGAGAGAAGATTATAAATAGATGAGATATAAATAATCGACACCAGACGTGTGACACAGAGCAGACAGGACTGTGGCTCTTTGTTCTTGTTGAGTTAAAGCAGCCCGTTAGCAGAGGAGCTTTGGGTTTCTGACAGAATACAACAGAGGGAAGGCAAGAAAACAAAGAGCGTGTGATAAGGAAGGATGAAGCAGGGGGAGCCGGAGCGAAGGATTTAATTCTTTTAAATATTTAATAGCCAACAAAACAACATTGTCTAAATCATTTTAAGTACCAGGGTCTGTGGTGCTCGGAGGCTTCATGGTCTGCACACTCATCTACTTCAGCTTACAAAAGACATGGATGGTTTTGAATGTGGGCAAAAGGCTGGGACTGGAATTACACAAGACGTTGAGAATTTCTAAACGTTTAGGAATGACTGTTACTGGTGGAAACGCAGCAGAGACCTGTCTCACTGTCTGAAAGGAAAACGTCTAAAAGGGCTGAATTTTCCCTCCCTTATTGTTAGACACGTTTCTTAATCATTAACCTGCTGTCCTGTTACCAGATTAGCCTGTTTAATGTGGACTGTGTGTGCACTCCTTCCTTCCATCATATCCAGATCAAACTACATTTATTTTGAAAGCAGTCCTTCTCCTACTGTCGTAACACTGTTTACATCACTGCCAGCACAGACACTCATTAAACTTTGATTTCTTTGACAGACGGCAGTTGAGTTACTTATTTGACTCTTTAGACAAACTGGGTTTTAATGCTGGTTTGGATTAAGTTACTGTATTATTCCCCACAGGCCTGTGTCAGACACAGTAATTCATAATATTAATAAATAAATGAGTATTTATTCTACAGGGCTGAGCTCACTATCATTCGTAACAGCAGCTGCGCCTCTAGCTGTAGCCCTGCAGGCCAAATCACAGGTTTCAGGCATCGTTCAGACTGGGATCAGACCCAGCGTTTCTCTCCATGGTCAAAATCTTCTTCATATATTTATGTAATTCTGTCCCAGATGTTCTTCAGTCATTTGGCCAAATATTTGGATAGAAGCTAAATATGAGTAAGACTGAAATGTTTCCTGCTAATAAGGCTGCTATTGAATTCCTCTTCCTGTATTTCCTGTCATAATTGCCTGGTACAGCTTACATGTTAATTAAACATTAGCTTTACAAAGCCAGGAGATGCTAACCAAGTTAAACATATTAGCTACTCAAAGAAAGACACAGGCAGACCACACCACAGCAGCTGGAGGGGGGCCCACTCACTGCTGCACTGCTGGGGGGCTGATTGCTGAATAAAGCCAGCTGTGTGCGTCTCCTCAGGAGGAATCTGTGGCAGCTGAGCTAATGGACGAGACAGGACACAGTCCTACAACACACAGGGCTACTAAGGCTATATGGTGAATGGACTGGTTCTTATATAGCGCTTTTAATCTGAGCACTTTATACGACTAATTCATTCACCCAATCACACAGGCACATTTTCTAGGTTGTGCAGTGCTTAGTATCTAACATTCATACACATTCACACTCGATGGATGCATCGGAGAGCAAAATGGGGTCAGTGTCTTGCAGATATTTGGCATGCAGACCTGAGGAGCCTGGAATCGAACCGCCAACCTTCTGCTTAGTAGCTGACCTGAGATCTGGGCTCATTTAAAGATTAGTTTGGCTTTACAGTTTCTTTCTGTTCCTGCTGCGTTAGCTGCCAACCACGATGTTCCTCATCCTCAATAGATGAGTTATTCACTTTGAACTTGAGTACCAACACTTTTAAACACCTGTGTACAGGCAGATTTGACATCCTTGTTTTCCACCCAAATACATCTCATTACATATCTACAGTGTTATCATTTTAAAAACATGTTTTTCCTTCGTGTCCCAGTCCTCCAGAGAGACACTCCTTCACCACATCTTTTAGGACATGTTCTCTAATATTTCTCTTTTTTTGGATCAGTTTTACTCAGAGTCTCAGAGACATTTCAACACTTTCACATGGAAACAGATTCACAGCTTCTAAACAGCAATAAAAATCTCTGATGCACTTAGTATTAATGGAAGTTGTTTAAACGAAGGTGAACTGAGTGAAGAGTAGAACAGTTGTTGCAAGTGGCTTTATTTAACAGACTGCTTGTTTGTTCCTTAACTGGTCTAACACCGTTTTTTATGCCATTCTCTCAAAAACGCTGCTCAAGTCGAGCTTAAAGACGGCAGAGGTCAGTGAAAATGTTAGCAGGTTACCCCATTAAACAAGCAGCCAGTGGAGTCTTTGGCCATGATGAAAAGCAGGAAAGCACCTTTGTCACAGGTGTGGAGCCACTGCAGAAAAGGGAAATGTCAAACCTCAGTACCCAGAAATACTGCTCATGGCTTTGGTGTTTTCTTCTAAAGCCTGAGGGAAGAATCAGCAACATCAGAACTCAAAGAGATTCAGGAATTAAACAGAGCTCCAACTATTTTATTTGGATTTACTTAGTGGCTTGAATAATATCTGGAGGTAGTATACACAACCAAACATTAACGTGAAAACGTTGCGTGTTTCAGGATGGTCACATAATAAACCACATCGTATCCCAGTACAGTATCTCTGGGCTGTGCTAACACCACCTTCCAGGAGCTACAGGAACGTGGCGCCTGATACAACAGGGTTCCTTCTCTGAGCTCTTGTAATGTTGTTTTGGATGTATGAAGAACAGATGTTGTGAAAACAAAATGAAAAATATAGCAGGCTGTTTTCCAAAATGACACATTGAAGCTACACACATGTCAAGATGTGTAACTGTGTATGCAGCTAGCATCCTTTCACCTGGTGCTGTTGCTGTTTGAAGCTAAAGAACGATTTCAGCAGGTCAACGTTAGGTGGAATGTTTGTATCAGTGCTAATAACACACACAGGGTGAACTATAAAGCAGATGAATATTGCTATGTTCTGTCAGTTGCATCTGTTAGCCGTCCAATAACCCAGCAGTATGAACAACACAGAAGGCAGCTCAATGAGAGCTGAGGTCTCAGTGAGCGTCTAAACACGCCCCCCAGTTAACTCCTTTCTTTCAAAGTCGCGCCCATACAACGGGCTGTGTCACTCTAATAATGCATTATCATTCTAATTACAATCCCACACCAAACATGCTCCATGCTACATGTTCACTATCCTATGGTTAAGCATCTCTTAGACACTTTTACCAACTCAGTTCATGAAATTATCTGCATAGTTTGCAGATTGTTTTGCAAATAGCTCCTGACTAACATCAGCTTGAAGCTTCTGAGAGGCAGCAGTGTAAGAGGTTCCTTGAACCCTGAGGAGTATTAAGGAATCAATTCAATTTTATTTATACAGCATCAAATCACAACAGTCGCCTCAAGGTGCTTTATATTGTAAGGTAGACCCTGCAATAATACATCCAGAATCACGTCTGTATAAACCAACACAGTATAATCGAAGTAGTAGAACAAACACAAAGAAGACTTTTATTAAAACTGTAATCAAAAAGACAAATATGTTGAAAAATCAATAAAATGTTTAAACTCATGCGCCACCACATCATTTAAAACGTCTGACACTATTAAGCATCATTAAGTTATTAATAAGTTCTTCGTATGTAATTTATAAATACAGATATAATTTAAATTCTTGATTAACAACATGCAACATATTCATCATGTCATTTATGAAGCGTAAATGAATGATTAACAAAGTATCTGTAAAGTGAGGCTATTTCACCTCCCCAGAACATCGAATCTGTTCATTCAGTGTTTTCAGTGCAAGAAAGACTTTTTATAAGGTTGGAAAGCTGCAGGCAGCTGACACTGAAGACGTCGGCGGCATGAGTGACGCCATGAGAAATGACACAAACAAAGCCAAAGTGAGACAGGAGATACAAATATTTATCATCACATGCAAACATAACCCACGCTGGGTTTGTAGGACCACAGTCTGCGCTTGTAAGAGAGAGTGAACCAGAATCAGATCCACCAGCCGGACTGAAGCTTCATATTTAAAATATAATATGATAGGTTGTCTTTCCTCTGGTTTGTAGTCCATTACCTAACTTTAGTCAGACAGTGTGCAGTCAGGCTCAGTCCCAAAGAGCTGCTGAATTAAACCAAACAGTCGGTCATGTGCAATGAAAGACAAATGAAAACTCAGAGCTCCTAGGGGTAACGAGGTGATCAGGTCAAGATGTGGTTCTCCATGCTCACTGGGAGAATCCCACATCAGTGGCATCTCCATGAAATCGTGAAATCCCAGCCTGTACTGCATTGAATAAAGAAAGAAAGAAAGAAAGAAAGAAAGAAAGAAAGAAAGAAAGAAAGAAAGAAAGATAGATAGATAGATAGATAGATAGATAGATAGATAGATAGATAGATAGATAGATAGATAGATAGATAGATAGATAGATAGATAGATAGATAGATAGATAGATAGATAGATAGATAGATAGATAGATTGATTGATTGATTGATTGATTGATTGATTGATTGATTGATTGATTGATTTAATGGCCATAATGAAAAACAAACAAAAAACCCAGAAATGTCAAAATGCATCTGTAACACTGTGTTCGTGCAGATGTTTGGAAACGTTGTTGTTTTGAAAAAAAAATTAGGTTATTATTTTAAATTCAGACATCCAGTACTCATATTTAGCATACTACATATTATCACTATTTTATTATTATTATAGAAAATGAACACAATGAATATTTGTGCTGAAGGAGGAAACCACCCAGTGTTTCTTTCAGCACCGCATCCTGATTTATTCAGCAGCATGTTGGAGCTGAAGCTGGACCCTCAGCACGTCCACAGTGAAACATCCCATTTTAAGGCTTATTTAAGCTCCAACTGCTTCATAAAGCAATGATACAATAAACATGTCAGTTTATTAATCATGAATAACTATATGTATTAAGAAAATACATGCTGTATAAATATTTCTAAACTAATACCGTACTAATGCTTAATGTGTTACTGGTCATTGTTATACTCATCGTTTTGTCTTTACCTCAGCATCCACACGGGCGATGCTGCAGCATCCACACGGGCGATGCTGCAGCTCATGTTTCACGTCTTCTTACTGTTAAACAGACGATGCATCACTCTGGGGACATTTTGAAACTGCTAAATTTCCATGTGAGCTTTTTACACAGATTAATGGCAGGTGAATTCAGACTTTAGACTCTTCATGTCTCTTAGCACAGCTGAAGGCTCCCTGCGGGGTCTGCAACAGGCTTCATCTCAAGGACTGAAGCACAAAGAAGGAGGGGCTGAACCTGTCCTCAGCATCAGTAACTGGACGAGTCTGAGAGGAACTGGAAACATGTCAGACAATTGTCTAAAACTGTGTTTAGTTCAGTATAATTACTCTGTGTGAGAGAGGCAGTGGAGTGAATGGATGGCTGTAAAGAGCAGAGGAAATAAGGACTCAGTATGAAACTGAGCAGATGATCGTAGAGTCTGTGGTGACATTACCCGTTTGTTAATAACGTCCTATTAAGAAGCCTCAAGCTGAGCAGTTTTACTGCTGTCAGCCATGGTGAAAGCAGGCTTGATAGGCCCGAGCACAGATACAGGCTAGTGAGGACAGCCCTGCTTTATCAGAGTCCACAACCTCTACTGAAGTCACATTTCAGTTTGCACAGGGCTATTTCCTGTGCAAACTGACTTCTGACAGTTGGATCAGTCGCCCCCTGCTGAGGAGGTTTAAGGCATCTGCACATCGGCTTTATTTTAGGCTGAAATGTCAGACTTTCATAATACAAAATGCCTTATGGAGATGTAAAGGATTCAGCTGGCAGTAGCCTACTTCGAGTGAATACTTTGATGAACATATATTAACATTACACACTTAATTGGCATTGCAAAACACTTCACTCCTAACACACTTCCACACAAACACTAAAAGGATTTTTCATGGTCATTAAGATCAGAGCTAATCTAAATCACAAATCACCAGATAAAGCAACGTGTGTTTGGCAAAGGCCCGATGCTTTCCACTCTGTGGGTACAACTGTTGTGAAAACAGGTGATTCAGCTGAGCACTGCACTAATCTGAATAAGTGCCACTTAATGCTGAATGGCAGTGTTATATAAGGCTTCAAAAATCCAGAGGCCTCCAGCCCACAGAGCCACAAACTACTTCATGATGGAGTAGTTCTGGAGTCCTGAAAATTACAGCAACAGGGCAAAATGCTGCCGAACATTCAAAAAGAACACCAGCACTTCTGCTTTGCTTTGCACAGAACTGACAAATTAATGTGGATTGAACATTTTTTAAGGAAGATCGTAAGATTTTTATTATTGTTGACATTTCTGCTCGTGTACCAGACAGTCATGGTGCACATGGAGCTCAGTCTAATCACACACTATATACTTCACAGGCAGGCAGCCTGTAGCAGAGGCTATGTGGCACAGAATAAAAAGTATGTGAAATGAGCACAGCCTAAAACATATTCAGTGATAAATTTGAGCTGCAGAATAATTATGTTTATTTTTGACACCTTATTCACAATTTTCCTATAATATTATAATATAGTGGTTTTTTAGCTTCCAAAGGGGATGCTTTGAAAAAGTCCTCCACCACCCATCACTGTCAGCTCATAGTAAATCGTTTTGGGTGGTGCAGTAGATATTTCTTTAACTATATGAGTAATGAAGAAGTACAGAGAGGTGAAGATCTGCGCCACTGTTGCTTACTCAAAATAAATAGATGTCCTTGTGTTGGGAGCACAGACGCTAAGAAAGCCCAAAACTCAAGTACATTGTGCTACTTTAAATGTTAAATGGATGGAGGCAAAGACAGGTTTGTCACGGAAATGAATGTTTGGCCCAGGCTCTCTCCTCTCTGTGTCGACAAAGACGTTGTGTGTTTTTTCCTCCACACCTCCCGTAACGTGCAGCCAGGCGTGGACAGGACGCTCTATAAAATCTGCTGGACAGGAAGAAGGCGAGCTGGATAAAAGAAGACAAACCTGCAGGTCTTCAATCAATACTGCAGACATCAATATGCACTCGCTCACTGCCCTGATACCAGCTTCCTGTTAGCTAACAGTCCAGCTCCTCACTGTGTGTGAGTGTCTGTGTGTGTGTGTGTGTGTGTGTGTGTGTGTGCGCGTCTGTGTGTGTGTGTGTGTGTGAGTGTCTGTGTGTGAGCGTCTGTGTGTGTGTGAGTGTCTGTGTGTGAGTGTCTGTGTGTGAGTGTCTGTGTGTGTGTGTGTGTGTGCGCGTGTGTGTGTGTGTGTGTGTGTGTGTGTGTGTGTGTGTGTGTGTGACTGTGTGTGTGCGTCTGTGTGTGTGTGTGTGTGCATCTGTGTGTGTGTGTGCGTGTGTGTGTGTGTGTGTGTGTGTGTGTGTGTGTGTGTGTGTGTGTGTGTGTGTGTGTGTGACTGTCTGTGTGTGTGTGTGTGTGTGTGTGTGTGTGTGTGCGTGTGTGTGTGTGTGTGCGTGTGTGTCTGTGTGTCTGTGTGTGTGTGAGCGTGTGTGTGTGTGTGACTGTCTGTGTGTGTGTGTGTGTGTGTGTGTGTGACTGTCTGTGTGTGTGTGAGTGTGTGTGTGCGTCTGTGTGTGTGTGTGTGTGTGTGAGTGTGTGTGTGCGTCTGTGTGTGTGTGTGTGTGTGTGTGTGTGTGTGTGTGTGTGTGAGCGTGTGTGTGACTGTCTGTGTGTGTGTGTGTGTGCGCGCGTCTGTGTGTGTGTGTGAGTGTCTGTGTGTGTGTGTGTGTGTGTGCGCGCGCGTCTGTGTGTGTGTGCGTGTGTGTGTGTGTGTGTGTGTGTGTGTGTGTGTGTTTAGCCATTTTTGATGGGAGACCAAAATAGAGCAGAGTAGAAATAAACTGGAGATGTTATTGATTTCCTTTCTTCTCATTTCTCATGTCTGCAGTGAGTTTAATTGGTTGGCCCATAATCACATGCCAAACATGAAGACAGTGAAAATGGCAACAAAGTCTAAAACGATGGACTAAGTAACTACTTCTACATAAGAATCACAGCCATGATTTGATTTTGCTCGCTGACTTTGTCAGCAGGCCAACAGAAAACTCTCCCTTGGAAACACTGGTTTCTCCCCTCGGTGCTCTGCAGACAGAATGTTTCTCAAAACACCAGCAAACTGAACACTGGCTGAAGTTTGATATAAACTCAAATAACACTGAAGCCACTGACAGTGTTACTGTCCAACTTTACCGTCAGTATTAAATCATTCTCCATAAACAGATAAACCCACTGTGTGCAATATTACTGAAGCCACGAGTAAATAAGATGAGATGAGAAATGTGATATATTATTTTGGGGAATTCTTCTCATATTTGCTACAGCAGTTAATGTAATGAGTAAAATGCCTGCTTACTCAGTGCAGTAAATAAATAAATAAAAATCAGCTGGCATCCCAAATGCAAAAATGACAGCACAGATGATTCTGGTCTGGACATGTGTGTTTACACTGTACGGAGATATCACATGAGGTAGGAAAGATGTCCTGTATCTGCCCGTATGGCAGCAGAGCTGAATCAGTCTGCCTGCTTGTCGCCTGACTGGTGCAGAGGGTTGTCGGGATTATCCCATGATGGATAACAGTGTACAAGATAAGACAAATTCTAAATTACATTGTAACAAATGGAGTAAATGCAAATAAATGTAAAAATATCTGAAATCCCCTTTGTTCTTTCATCAGCAAAACCAACCATCCTGAGGTTTGATCTATCTAACTTAGGATGACTACATGCAAACTCATGTAGGTTTACAAAAATCAATGGTTCCATCAATTATGGCAAGTCATCCAGGACTTGAAGCAGTAAAGCAGCCTCAGACCATAACACTACTACCACCATGTTTGATTGTTGGTATGAGGGTTTTTCTTAATGTGTTAATCAGATTTGATTACCATATTTTTCGACCATAAGGCACATTAAGCGAAACAAAACAGTCAGGTAAGTCAAACTTTATTCAACTCATTCTTCTTGCTTCCTCCTCTTCTGTACCATTGATTCATTAATGTTGAATCCTCTGCAGCTGCTCTATTCCCATGTTGTTGCAGTATATTAATGACCAGTGTTGGTCAAGTTACTTGAAAAAATGTAATCAGTAACTAATTACTGATTACTTCCCCCAAAAAAGTAATCCCGTTACTTTACTGATTACTTATTTTCAAAAGTAATTAATTACTTAGTTACTTAGTTATTTTTTAAAAACACGATTCACAACCTGAAGAGGTGATAAAGCGATAGATCTTTCAGCCCAATTCTACTTTTTCTGCATAATCCATCATACAAAATGTAATCAAATGGAAAAGTCTCTTTTTTTAAACTTGTTTTATTAGTTTTAATCTTTTAACTTTATGCATCAAGCAAAAATTTAATTATATGCAACATTCTCTGACTTGAATAAATTAGTTTAACATTTAAACCTATTTTCTGCACATTCCAGCACATAAAATAATTTGTTTTTGTGTTTACACTCAGTCTTTCAATAGATGCAAGTAAAACACAGCAGAAAATAAATAAAGTCAAAGAATCAGCGGTCCTGTTGCTCTATTTTCACCTGTAAAGCAGGAGTGGTGTAGGCGGAGGTTTACCCTGGTGCAGGTGTGCCGCGGTCAGTTGCAGAATCCGCGAGTTTCTCTGTGAGTTTCCCATTACGTCGTAGCTACTCGGTGCTTGTTTGGAAGTTTAGGGGGTTTTTTCGCTGTAAAAAGAAGTTTTCTTCCCACGCACGATGGACGCTAATGTTTTTGTCACTTTTTATGGAATCAGTACTTCCACGCTTTAAATGCTGCACGCTCATACTCTCTCCCACAATCGATATGTGATCCATTGTTGATCTGCACACAGCTTTTGTCACTAACGGCGCACTTGCTTACGTCACTATCGTGAGACATTCTCACAAAAAATCACGGTTTTAGTAACACAGTAACGCAGCGTTCCTACGGGAAAGTAACAGTAATCTAATTAATTTGCAATAGTAATCCCTTACTTTACTCGTTACTTGAAAAAAGTAACGCGTTACTGCCCATCTCTGTTAATGACTAACCTCGTATTGTGGATGGATTATCTCAGTTGTTCTCCTGACTGAAGTTTGGTCTGTTTACAGCATCCTGCCATGCGATTGCATTTGTCCCTAACCATCGGGAACCCTCATGTTAACTTTTATCAAGTGGAAAAAAGTTAGCGTTCATCCTCCAGCTTCACTGTGTTTATATTATGCTAACATAGCTGTGTCGCTAGAGATCACGTAGCACATCATTATATACCAGCTAGCCCAACTTCAGTAACCCTACAAACATCACTGCTTTTAGTTTTCTGTCTTTATCTGAAGTGTTGGCAACTTAGCGACTTTGTCGCTATATTTAGCTAGTTTTCAGACCCCATCATCGACTTTTTTTCTAAAAAGCGAGTAGCGACAAATCTGGCAACTTTTATTGGAGACTTATGACGACTTTTTGACGTGAAAGCACGTATCGCTCTTAGGTGCTGCTGTGGGCACCTCGCCCATGCCAAAGCGCTCACAGGCGGCAGGTAGTCCTCATACAGCAGTCCCCCCTAGCAGATGTCAGAGCAGGAGATATGCGTACACGCATATGAATACGCATACAAACTGCAAATGAATCGCGCATCAGCGAAGCCGCTGCCCACCCCCCGACTGTGAAGCAGGGTGGGAGCAGTGGTAAATGCACTAAAATACATCATTCCCATCATTGCAAACTTAGAAAGCAGAGGTCCTTGCAGAGCCTTAAGTCCATCTTGTACATCAGATTTCGACTGAAGCTGTCTGGTGAGGCTTACTATGTCCATTTCGATTGTTTATGGTTAAAAATGTTCTTCTTTTACTGTTACTTTTTATGTATCACAAGGTTTAAAACTACTTAAAAAGACACACACCAAAAACAGTAACTCCACCAGAGTGTCTATTTCGCGTCACTTTTGCTGGTCCCAAGTCCAGATCAAGGAGGAGGGTTAGAACTGTGACATCAAAAATACAATAATTGCTAAAAGAAATTTAATTTGTAGTTCTAAATATATTCTAAATGTTTTTAGGGTGTTTTTTTACTCACTTTATGTCTCCCACAATGTTATTTCTTTCTCCTACAGCATCTGTTACAATTACATTAGCATGACCAGTTAGGCGACGACATCATTTAGCGACTTCTAGCAACTTTTCGTGCAGCCAATAGCGATTTTCCTTACTTAGGAGTTGGCATCACTGTTCATTTATGTTGAAGTGACAGCAGAGCTGTACGTCTTAATGTTTTCAGAAATCTCTCAGTCAGAACATGCTATATCATGTTTAGGTGGAAACTAGCGAGCTAACTTCCTGCTAACTTCTAACTCCATTAAATTTAATAAATCCTGTTTTCATGGATGCCTGGATGTTAAACTTAATTGTTACACCTGGTAAAGCAGCAATGCTGATTGTTTTATTAAAGATGAAAGAATTTAGACAGTTTTTAACTCTCAGTGTTCGTTTGACTTTGGGACCTGAAGTAGACGGAGTTTAGGACCCAGATTCCGCCGCGAGGCTCCTGACTACAGCAGCAGTAATGCTCCAACAATCCATCAGGCGGTGCGGCTTCATAGCTTAGCAAAGTCGCACTAAAATATTTTTGACAGATGTTTGAGCGCCGTGTAGCACATAAAATCGGTTCGAGGTCAGTGAGCACAACCAGAATTCATACATAAGGAGCACCGGATTATAAGGCGCACTGTCGATATTTGAGAAAATTAAAGGATTTTAAGTGCGCCTTATAGTGTGTAAAATACTGTAATGCAAACCTTCAAAAGTCTGGAGGATAATCAAGATGCTTTTTGGAAAAGGTGCTGATCTTTTTGGTCAGCAGTGACTTTCACCTTGGAACTCTCCCACCAGTTTTGCCCAGGTGACTCATAAACTCAATGACCAGTAACACATTAAAGGTTCTTTAGATGTTCTGGGTTCCTTTGTGATTTCCTGGATAAGCTGTTGACACGTTCTTTGAGTAACTGTGGCAGCACAGCCACTGTTCCAAGTTTTCTCCATTTATGAATAATGGCCCTTATTGGGGTTCACTAGAGTCCTCTTAGTCCTTTCCAGACCAGTAATGCCAGTGAGTTTGTTTCTCATTGATTCTTGAATTTATGCAGTTCATGGCATAATATGATGCTCTTTGAGCTCTTTTAGCCTACTTCACTTTATCAGACCAGTTTCTTGAGTCACTAGTCACACGGATATCCTGGTCTTGATGTGGCTGGTGAAACTGAACCCTAACCCTTGAAAAACTAGTTACTCATAGTTAATTCGTGATTTAACGAGGGCTCTGCAACTGAATTTTATTTTGCATTGTATTTATTTAGCCAACATCAATGATTTCAGACAAGACATTATAAGAACGGACTGCCAGATTATTTCAAGGTTCAAGGTTCAAGGTTCTTTATTTGTCACATGCATAGTTATACAAGTATAACACACAGTGAAATGTAGCCTGACACGCTCCTCGACATGTGCAAAAATTGGGGGGGGGGGGGGGGGGGGTGTAGAGGAAGAACATTATATATATATATACAGACATATAGTATATACACTGGGTGAATGTGCAGTAGTAGCAGCAAGCAGGTGAATTCTGTACATTAATATGAATAGACATCTGACTATTTTACAGGATAGACAATATAAACATATTTAAAATTAAAGGAATTGAAATGTACATTGTGCCTTGGTTTAGTGTCTGGAAGAGAGTCCTGTCTCAGTCAATTATAGATGATGTGAGCGGGCGGGTGTGTGTGTTTAGGGCACGGATGGCTTGGGGATAGAAGCTCCTCTTGAGTCTCTCTGTCCTTGCCCGGAAGATGCGGAACCTTCTACCAGATTGCAGAAGTTGGAACAGTTTGTTGCCAGGATGGGACGGGTCCTTCAGTATCTGCGCTGCTCTAGTCCGGCATCTCCTGGTGTAGGTGTCCTGAAGCGGGGGGAGAGCAATCCTGCAGCAGCGTTCTGCTGTACGGATCACTCTCTGGAGAGCTTTTTGGTCCTTCACACAGCTGTTCCCAAACCACGATGTCATGTTCTGTGTGAGGATGCTCTCCACAGCGCCTGTATAGAAAATCCTGAGGATCTTTGGAGAGACCCTGAACTTCCTCAGTTGTCGTAGGTGATACAGGCGCTGCCTAGCCTTTTTGGTCTGGACCTGAATGTGGGCAGCCCATGTCAGGTCTGAGGAGATGTGGACACCAAGATACTTGAAGGACTGCACCCTCTCCACTGGAGCTCCATTGATGATGATGGGCTTGTAGTCTCTGTGCTGACCCCTTCTGAAGTCCTTCTGAAGGAAGTCCTTCTGAATTTTAAAGGTTCAATAAAATAATTTCAGAGGCCTCGACCCATTTTCTTTCTTTTAATGTCTTATTCTTGAGACGGACCATCAATGGTGCTACTGAACAGGTAACAGACAAACAGCTTGTACTAAGAGTGGAAACTTTTGTTTTTCTCATAAATTATTTCAGGGTATTATATCCTTTAATGACACCATCAGATCAAGCGTGTGATTGGCCAAAGCTTTGATCTAATTTAAAGTCACTTGAAAATCACATTTTTATCCCAAATATTACCCCAAGGAAGATGAACCTGAACAACAAAAAGAAAAGACCAAAAATGTCAGCGTGAGCATAATGACCGACACTTTTAATAATAATACATGATTTGTAAAACAAGTGTTCACCTCCAGCATAACAAAGAGCGCAGCACGTGGCAGCGTCGTATCTCCATTCCCTTCCTCGTTGCCGGGGTGAGCAGTGTTAGCAGGTAACAGATGGCAGCCTGATCGCAGCACGAGCTCTCTCAGATGATTTTTCATTACCTTTATAAAACCGTGAGGCAAATGTCCTGCAGCCAGTGCTATGCTAATAAGCCTTCCTGTGGAATCCAAGGCCACCAGCTCCAACATATGGACGCACAGACTTGTTACTTCATTATGCCAAGATGAGGAAGTACTTTGTGCCCCGCAGCCAAATGTGAGGATGTCAACTTTCTTTTTATAAACCACTGAGCATCACCACCCCCACAAACCCGCATTATAATTCTCTGCCTGTAAACTCAGTGTCAGCGTTACACATGATTCTGGACATATTTTCACTCAAACACAGGAAGGTCAAAGCATGATCATGTATCAGCTGGTGAGTCCAACACAATGGATCAGAACAAGATTTTAAGACAACTACAAGCTGGACTGCACATTTATTCCCTTTGAATATTTATGGTCAGATTACTGAGACATTACAACACTGTTTTTGTTGAGCCTGTGACCTTCCCTCTAATGCTGCCAGCAGTACTGTACACAAGAAACATTCAAATCCATGTTGAAAAGAAAGATTTAATGACCACATGAATGCTGGTATAAAGCCACGTTCAGGTTACTGACCCTATCACACAGGAGAAGCTTAACCCTTATCTAATCTTCACAAAAAGATTTGCTTTTTTATTCTCTGCAGAAGAAAATATGATTATCCAATCCATATTTATATATTTAATGCGATGATTGATTATCTGTATTATTGTAGGGCCTGTACCTTACAATATAAAGGAAACTGTTGGCGTGATTTAATGTTATATAAATAAAACTAAAGTGAATAAAATCAAGTAAGAGGCAATTTTGGTTGACACTCAACACTTTGTATGGCACAGAGAAGGAGGTATTCCTTCCTCACAGGAGATAAATCAAATAATATTTGAGATGATTGAAACTAAAAAAAACAGGTTACACACACATTTGAAGTATGTAGAGTCCTTTAATGTGTCCACAATCTACAGTCTGATAGAAACATGTTTCCTGAGTTTAAGAATAGTGACGTCATCAGTTTTAGAGTTGCATAACAAATTTGATTTGAATCATTTTTTAAAAGTCTGAATTTTTACAAACTTTGTGTGTCTGAGCACACTGCCACACTGGTGACCAGTATATATCCTGCGTCTGCCCTGTGACAGATGGGATGTGCTCCAGCCACCCCACATCCTGAAATAGTTAAGTGAAAGAAATGGATGGTTCAGCAACTGAACTACTTATCAAGCAACTGTAATTGTCAGAATATAATAAATTCAAAGACAGAATGATGAATCAGATTAATCCAGAATTACTGGCACATTATTTGAAGCGAGCGGCTGGTTACAGTTCAAATTCATTCTTTAGTAGATAATTTGTAGCAGTTGCACAATCAGTAGAAATGCAGACAGTTCCACAGTAAACTGACTCAACATCAAAGCATGGAAACTGTCAGATATATAGAAAAGTTGCATAAATATTGTAACATAAAATTTCTTACCCATTGTCCTCTAAAGCATAATGCTCAGCAGCTCATTCCCAAACTCCTTCCCTATTTCTCTTTGTCCTGTTCTCTCTTATCCGAGTTCTCTCCTTATGAAACAGATTCATTCCCACTGTGGTAGTTATCTGAGCGCTGGAACAATGTTTCAGGATGTTGGGAGGAAGAACAAGATGACAGGCATTTTGTGTTAATGACGGCCGCTGAACGCTGAGAGAAAGGGATGAAGAAAGAGAACAGATTTGTCGTGTTGCCTTTCCTCTTAATCCTTTCTTCTCAGCATCTCTGTGTCACCTCTCTCCCTTTGTCTGGATCATAGATAGCAAGCTTTCTGAGTTAGACTTTAAATCTCAATTCCCACCGCAGTTAGAAGGCAAAGAACGAGATCAGAGTCTGCCTCCCCAAACCACACACTCACCCCTGGTTTTCTTCTCCTTTTACTGTATGCATGTGGACATTATCTTGGTTAGAAGCTTTGGGTCAGACGCTAATTTCTGCACTAGAGCACTCAGTGTTTCTTGGTGTCCATTATAGAGGGAAAGAGAAAGATTGCCGATAATTAGACTGAAGGAGGAAGGCATTTTAACACAACGTGTAGCAGTTATTATGGAAGAGGTGAGTAAGGAGAAGTTTCAGATTTGACCACGCAGTTTAAAAGGCAATTTTCATGGTGTATTCTAGAAATATCAGGATTAAACAGCAGCTCATCCTTCGGCCCCATACTGACGTTTAGCTGCATCTACAGAGACAATCAGAACATGTTCGTGTGTCAGAAGAAGAGGCAGCGATCTGCTGCTCTTATTTCAGGTGAATTCATTATTTTAGGCTGGTTACATTCACATGCATAGTTTCCATAGTGTTGTGATATGATAATTGTAACATATAGTAACATTTAACTGACTTGAGTCACTTACTATAATGTGCTACTCTTGAAAATGTTGAAGAAGAAGAAGAGTGAACGGTGAGAAGCACTCTTCTCAGGTCATTGAAAAGACATCAAGCAAAAGACTTATTAGAGTTATTGGAAAGTGAGAAGCCGGTCAAACCCAGAACCAGTGCTAACCACCGCATCAGCTATTCTCGACTGAGCAGAGGGTTGTTTTTGTTGTTGTTTGTTTGTTTGTTTTATTATATTGGACAGGACAGTGAAGAGTAAAAAGGAAGCAGGTGGTGAGAATAACGACAATAACACGCAGAAAATAGCCAAAACTAGTCCAAAGCCCAGGACGCTGCGGCAAGGATTCTAGCCCGATGCTAGCTAACCCCTGACTCTTCTTTGGTAAATAACTGTGAGGTTTTCATCTCTCTCTCTCTCGCTCTCTTTTTAAAAGCAGTTATTCCATATTTTAACATGTTCTTAAATAAATGAACAAAAACATTTTGAAAACCTTTATGGCTACGTACGGTTTAGATGTTATTCCAACCTCAGATCAGCAGAAAAAGCTCCGTTTGTAAACATGAATTGGTGAACAGTTAAATTCATTTAGTTAAAATTTCACGTTTAATCTTTCAACTACATCTCAACAAACAGCGAAGAGTGCCTGACCAGATGTAACCCAGCATCAGAATATGTTATTGATCCCGAGGGGAAATTATGTAAACATAGTAAACAACAACCATGAAGAGGATGAGGCCGTTTACATCGTCACACTATATCACTGACTTTACATCCACCCTGGTGCTAAACGCTAACATTTATTTTGCCATTGATCATTGTTCATGCAGCAAATACGACATTCTTATTATAAAATATGAATAAAGCTTTCTCTGTTGTAGAGAAAGACAAATGTAGTTTTGCAGACAACAACAATAATGATAAAATTAGGTTGACCAAACTAGCAGCTGTGATCTGAAGCTGTAGACTGAAACCTGAAACATCGTTTGAAGTGAACTAAAGAGAAACCGACTGAATTATTTTGGCCGGCCAGCGATGGAGACTTGAGGAGTTTGTGAGGTAACCTGGGGCTTTGCTGACACCTGTCTGACTGTGTTACATTTGATTTGTTTATTTTGCCATGTGGCTGTTGCTCAGCAACTTCTATGATGAGCACAATATTCAATACAAAACAAGTTATGAAAACCTAAAAAACTCATTTAAAGGTAAAAACAAACAAAAACTGTTTAATAATATTTTCTTTAATAATAATATTTAATGATCATAGTTAACCTTGCTTTAAAAAATACTGACGGCAGTAGATTCTCACACTGATGCCTCTTTGTGCCCCAGTGGATATCTTTGGCTCTAACACTGAAAGATTTACAGAGCTCGTCCTTTGGGTAGAAGAGATCAATAGTGCAAAAACATTTGACATTTTTTTCTGGGTGGCTTGATGTTTCCTTAAAATTCCTTAAATGATTCAAAAAAAATCTCAGCTGGTTTGATGACTGAAAATAAGATGCGTTTGCAGCTAATCGAAAGTACGTTTGCAGCTCTAGCTAGAACTCGTTGTGCAGAGATAGCACACCAACCAGAAACAGAGAGAAATGGGGGTTGGGGGGGGGGGGGGGGGGAGGTCCTTCGAGCACAAACCCCAACACCACACTCAGGGCAGGAACTCCCGCACTGTCACAGGATGTGTGTAGACAATCTCCTCCCTGGATCTTGCAACAAATCGATCAGTCCCCTGCATTTAAGGTCCTTCTTTGTCAAAATGGGCTTTTCAGCCTGAAATGAGATCTGCTGGCAGAGAACAAACGGGCAGCAAGGAGACAATGTCACACTAATGTCGCCACCAAGAGCTGTTTCCTCCACCACAAACAGTTTAAGGGTCAGCACAGGCCAGCTGTAACTCCATTAGACAGAGAAATGGCTAGCTTAGACTCTGCAGCCTGACACGCGTCATGTGTTTTCACAGCAGCCGTTCAGGCAAGGAAGGGGGGGGGGGGGGGGGGCATCAAGGACAGATGATGAAACATTATGAACATGGGTAAAAAAGATGTAACTACTGAGAGGAGATATCTTTAGTTCTGATTATAAATGTAAAAATAATGCTGTACATAGCAGTCATTATGTTACACAAAGCCTGTCGAGTCTTTTCAGGTATTACAGGTAAAACCACCTCATGTTTTGTGTTTACTGCAGAAGATATACTGTAAACTGTCGAATAACAATCACAGCCACATACTGCAAATATCATTTCTGGCACGTGTACTATTTTCGGTGTTTGAGCCGATACAGCACCATGATATTAGAATTCAAGTGTGCACGTGTGCATCGTTTAGAACAGTGCACTACACTTTATTGCCAAAAGTATTCAGTCACCCACTGAATTCAGGAGTTCTGATCACCTCCGTGGCCACAGCTGTACATAATCAAGCACCTGAGAATAAAGAGCGCTTCTACAAACATTTGTGAAATAATGGATCGCTCTTGATGAATTGCAGCATGGCACAATGAAAGGATGCCACCTGTGCAACAAATCAGATTGTGAAATTGACTTGCTACTAAATATTCCAACTGTTCAAGGTATCATAATAAAGTGGATGCAACTGAGAATGACAGCAGCTCATCCACGAGGCTGTAAAATCACAGAGTGGGTCAGCAGATGGTGAGGCACATCGTGCACAGAGGTCGCCAACTTTCTGCAAAGTCAAGGACCTCTTAGCTCAATGTGGCCTTCAGATTAGCTCAAGAACAGTTCATACATGGGATACGTTTCCATGGCTAAGCAGCTGCATCCAAGCTTTACATCACCAAGCACATCAGTTATAGTAGTGCAAAACATCTGGACCCTACAGCAATGGAGACTCGCTCTCTGAGGTGACGAATCCCACTTCTCTGACCAAACACAGACTCCTTTATTCTTAGTCTTTGTTTGGTGGATGGTAAGGTCTGACTGCACTGTGCCAAGTGTAACGTTTGGTGGAGGGGGATTCTGGTGTGGGCTTGTTTTTTAGCAGTTGGGCTCAGCCACTTAGTTCTGGTGAAAGGAACTCTTCATGCTTCAGCATACCAAGACATTTGGGACAATTTCATGCTGCCCACTTTATAGGGACAGTTTGGGGATGGCTCCTTCCTGTTCCAACATGGCTGCACACCAGTGCGCAAAGCATGGTCTGGTTTGGTGTGGAAAAACTTGAGTGGAAAGCGCCCTGACTTCAATCCGATAGAAAACCTTTGTGATGAATTGGAGCGGATACTGGGAGCAGGGCATTCTCATTCAGCATCATTGTCTGACCTCACAAATGCACTGCAAGAAGACCTTGTGAAAATCCCTCCCAGTGGAGTTGAAGCTGTTCTAGCTACAAAGGGTGGGCTGACATCATTTTAAACCTATGGATTAGGAATGGGACACCACTCAAGTTCAGATGGGTGTGAGGGCAGGCGAGCGAATACTTTTGGCAATATAAAGTCTAACAAGTATCCAAACTGAGACGCACTAAATCCTTTAATGACTGTGTCAGGGTCCAGTTGTTCTACATTGTTGCGTTGCATCTTTGCATTGGTGCTGCAGAAATATGAACTTATCATGAATTTACAATGCAGAATTTTATGATGCACATCCGAGACCAGCCACAGTTTGTTATTCCTGACTGTTATCTGAGGCTATCTTTATTACATTTTTTATTGGAGAACATATTCATCTTGGATTTTCCAAGATGAATATGTTCTATCGTCAGACCAAGTTTGACTCAGTGTTGTGTGTCCTCCCAGTCAGAGAGGAACAAAAAGGGCTTCAGACAGCCACTGACCCTGGAAATAACACTTTTTATATTTTTTTCTTCTTTATTTTGTCCCCAGCCAGAAATCGAGTAGAAGTAATTTGATTTAGCCGCGGGCATTTGCTATTGATTGTCTGGCCTGCTGGACGCTGCGGTCAAGTGTTTGTCCAAACAGCAGCAAGAGAAAAAACAGAAAGTGAGTGAGAAAAGAGAGAGAGCGTGCCAGAGTGAGACAGCTATGCAGAGTGGGAAATGATGATGAGGAAGAAGATAACTGTGGCCCACATGTGGGAGGCCCGCTCTATAGGAGGGCCACATGTGGGCCTCCTATAGAGCGGGCCTCCTCTATAGGAGGTCCTTAAAGTACCCTGGCAGAACGATGCCAAAGTCAGCACAATGGTCTGTACATTATATTATGACAGAATTTTAATACACTTTGACTTAAACTCAATGAATGCAATAAGTCTCCCGTTTAAAGACATTCTGTTCTTTGTCTGAATAAATGATCTTATCTTTGTGGACATGTCACAAGTTAACACTTGTTACTGTTTATTGAAAAAAGCACTTTTCCTTCTGTTACTGGCCTCACTGTAATCTCACTGTACACCTGTATAGTGACAATAAAGGCATTCTATTCTATTCTATTCTATTCTACTAACCTGTTTGGTGTTTACCGTTTTCTTCTCAGTGCTCTTCTTTCTCCAGCCACTGTCCTCCCACCCCCAGGCAGCTGGCCGCTCACCTACAGTGTGGTTGTGTTACTGGTTTCTTCCTCTCAAAATGAAGAGTATCCTTTGTCATCAAGTGCTTGCTGTAAGGATCTTGTGTAAGGTCTTGACCTCGCTAAGTGCCCAAAGATTGGTTTGCATAAATAAAAGAGAACCAAAGCAAATTTAATGTAATGAAATTCACAAACTGAACATAACACTGAGGAAATGGTACTATGAGTATTTTAGCTGAAAACTCACATTTTCCATTTCCTGTTTGGTTGGGAATGACAACAATGACAGTTATTTAGAGTTCCGTATTTTCTGCCCTATAAATCCTTATGACTGTGCTAAGCTATGAAGCCGCACCGCCTGATGGATTGTTGGAGCGTTACGGCTGCTGTAGTCAGGGGCCTCGCAGAGTAATCTGGGTCCTAAACTCCGTCTGTTTCAGGTCCCAAAGTCAAATGAACACTGAGAGTTAAAAAGTCTCTAAATTCTTTCATCTTTAATAAAATGATCAGCGTTGCTGCTTTCCCAGGTGTAACTATGAAGTTTAACATCCAGGCATCCATGAAAACAGGATTTATTAAATTTAATGGATTTAAAAATAGTTACGCAAAACAGAGCGTGCTGCTCCGACCGGCTTTAAAGGGTTAATTTCCTGCACTAATGTAAGGTGACCTCGAGGGTGTTTAAAGGCATCTATGAATACAATTATTATTAATAATAATAAAACCGATACCCAGAGGGTCTGTTTGGTTCAGTCTTTGGCGAGACCCAAGAAGAAGAAATGTAGGAATTCAGCTCTGCAGATGCCACAGAAACATTTTTGCACGTGTTCCTTCAAACAGCCAGAAGCACAGACAGTGCTGCACAGGTTAAATGCTGATTAGCTGAAAGATCTGATGGAAGAGGAAAGACAAACACTATGGATGTGAAAAAAATGATAAAAACATCACAAAAACATTCTTCCTTATCACCCCAGCAGGTCCATGAGCCATGACCATGTCCATGACCAGGGGTTGCTGGTTGTCCCGCATACAAGGTTAAAAACAAAAGGTGACAGAGCGTTTGTATCAGCGGCCCCCCCGACTCTGGAGCTCGCTCCCTTTGAGTTTGAGATCTGTGGACTCAGTCGTGTCTTTTAAAAAGCAGTTAAAAACGTATCTGGTTAAACTCGCTTTTGGTTGATTTTGTTTTGTTTTAGATTTTAATGTCTGTTTTCTGCCTCTGTAAAGCACTTTGTGATTTTATCTTGAAAGGTGCTTCATAAATAACATTTTACTTTACTTACATTATGAAGCACTGATGAGAAGCACGGACAGCTGCTGCAGCTTCCATTGTTGTCAGTATTTCATCTTCTCACTACAGAAAAGATCTGTGTACAGCATAACATCTGTGTTTGCTAACCCGAGGACAGCACCCCACAGGACATCACTCTGACACTGTGTTCAGCTACAATGTGCAGACATGGACTGGCAAAGATCTGTGTCCTCCTGCCACCAACACTACCACACTGAAACCTTCACACATCTGTGGGGAGCAGCATGCATCACCCAGCATTACCAGAGCCGTGTCGCACAATAGAGTCACAAATGGCATAACAATCAAACAAAATCACTCTCAATAATCACCACACTATAACTAATAAACATGAGAAAGGTGAATAATCAACAGCAAACTTCCTCATCCTCCTTTCAGTAATAGAGTCAGTGTGCAAGGCCTGAGCCTGTGATATGTGACATGCAGGTGAAGCCCTGCCTGCTCCTCCAGGAACACTAGGCCTATTAAAAAAGAAGAGAACAGAGGAGCAATTTTAGCTGATCGCCCTCCAAAGGTCTGGGTCACAAAGCAAGAAGCAGCAAGAAGAGACAGAAAGACATTCATAGACAGAGCAAAAGCACTGCTTCCTAACACTTTGTAGTCATTTCTAAATGGCTTGTTTAAGGCTGCGTTTTTATTTTCATTATTTTCCATTCAGTAAAATAGTTTTTTATTGTTTTTTGCTGGACTTTCCTTTATGCAGCCTTTTTTTCTTTTGCTGTTTCTGTGTGTCGACATCATTGGTCTAAAGAAACAGACAGTAAGAGACCCATCTGTTAACTTTTAACCCTTCTACTTGTGATTGTATATTAGAGGTGTGTGAGAAATAGCAAATAATAAACCGGGACATGTTGCTTTTTAAGTGGTGGGTTCTGCTAAACATTTGAGGGAAACCAGATGATCTCAAATCCGCTGCTGTCAGTACAGAGGTGGGAACACGACCACTGAAAACTGATGTCAGGTGATAAGTTTCTGCAACCATAACTGAAAGTTTGGATTGGACATTGAAAACACTCATATAATGCTTTGATGCATGTACACAGAATTGTAACTGTGTGCAGTGATGCAAATGTAAATCTGCTGATGATGACAGAAGCAGTTTCCAATTTTCTGCTCTGTTAGTCTCAAAATCATGTCTAGCAGACGTTTCATGTGACTGAGTTATGAGATGGAAGTTAGCTACGTGTATGTAAATCTTTGTCCAGACACAACTCTGCTCTCTAAGTCAGTACACATGTCTTCAGAGCATCTCTGCGGAGCCTGTTGGGGTTTATGTGCTGTGCTCTGCTTCTTTCAGCCTTTTTTAATCTGGGAAAACACGAGTCCTCAGAGACCAACAAACGGTGCTGGGTACGTTCTTCAGCAGAGCTACCGTTTGCTTTTTGACTTGAACAAAGAGTCAGTCCTTCAGCTTTACCAGAGTAGTTTTTCACACAAGTATCCTTATACTTCTACTCAAGTACAGAATATCTGTACATTACCACCTCTGGCTCGCAGCAATGACGACGACTCAAACAACTGCACAAAAGATGAGGAGAAAAGGGAAAAACATCGGAGCTCTCCACCTGTAAAACCATTCCTGTTCGGGGGTCGTCTGGCTGGTGCTCCTTTAGTGCACCTGCTGTGAATCTCATAAACACCAAAGCAGCTGAATCTGATTAACTTACCTGACCAGATCAATATCCCAGTTTAACTATCAGTGTCAACGTTTCATGGACTTGATGCTGTCCTCTGATTAAAATGTGTCCCATTTAGATGTTTGAGCAGTGTACATTTCACCTTTAGAAATCAGTTCACACAACAGCATTAGCATTATCCCAGTCCCCCTAAATTAGCCAGTGCTGAGTTGAGGTTTCAGTACTTTACCCGAGAAAGAACAGGACGAGCTAACGTGCTAACGTGCTAATGTGTGCTTTTGGCCAGCTTTTCCCTCGTGGGCCTGCTGTGACTGCAGCTCCTTCCCACCTGCTTCTCTGATCTCTGTTTCACATCTTACTCCCTCAACTATGCAAAAATCCTCCAGTCTGTGTTTGTGTTAGTTCTTTCACTATGTTATGCAGCCTGGAGTCGTCTTACACTCCTCCATGCGGGACGCCTGCCAACACTCCTGTTCCTCAGTGATGCACAGTGCCTATTTGCACCTTTGAATGTGGTAGAGAGCCCACAAATATCTCTGCCACTGTCTCCCCAAGGCTGCTTTCAGATTGTAGTGAGAGCACAGGCTGTCTGAGTCACTGTGAATCACCACTTCCTGCCTTTAATCACCTTCTCTTAATAGGACTGAATGACTCAGTGCAAGTGAATGAGGGCAAAAGAGCAAGATACCAGACATTCTCCTAGTTGCCAACTTCTAATGAATAATACTCATTGTCACCCATGTTCTGAATGAATAAGACACGTTCATTTGTGTAGTCCGTCCCTTTAAAACAGATTGGAAGATACCGGGCAGAGGGCAGAGGTCTGCACTTTGGAGATGTCACAGAAAAGGCAGCGAGAGTGAAAAGACGAGGGCTGTTTAAATATTCATAGCACTGAAAGATCTGCACGTTGCATGTTATTTTTGTAGGATTTCTTTATCCTTCTTCCCTCATCACTTTTTCTGCATTTCAAAAACTACAACAAGACAATTTAAATTATCATTTGCTGCCATTGCACAAAGTTTCAGTAAATAGTGAGTTTCAAGTTGTTTTGCTTTTGGCCACGCCTACCTGCCCAGACTGACCTCAACAGAGAAATCAAAGTGCATCGGTGAGGAGCTGTGGTGAGACTGTGTCCTCATGAGCACATAGAGAACTTTACTTATATACATGTCAGCAGAAACGACGGATGTTCGTGTCACATGCTGCGGTTTACCTGTCAGCAGCTGTTACTTCTTTACTCATGTATTTCCTTTGCCACAGGCCTGGATTTAAAGGGCTAGAAAAGTCAGAGACATATCATTTGTTCCTAGGTTTATTTTTCAGTGAACACTGAGCCTCTTACTTTAATTAGTAAAGTAAGAGCCTCAGTGTTGGAGCGGTGAATTGCATCTTCGTGTTGCACCTTCCTCTCATGCAGCGTTTTACACTCTGCACCAATGATTTTCCCATCCTTATCCAAACTTCAGTTTGTAAAACTTAACAATGAAGGAAAAAAATCTTCATTAAACTCTGGAAAATGTCATATGAACACTTATTTGTTTCATATGTTGGGTTCGACCCCTGGAAGCACCAAACATTATACTGAAAGCACCTTCATTTGCTCCTCGACTCTGGAATTTTCTCTTCTTAGGTTTAGACTCAAAACTCACCTGTTCAAAATAGCTTATTCCACACAACCTTTCCACTCCGCCAACTTTAATCTGTTCTTTCGATTATGTTTCTTATTATTGTGTATATTCCCTGCTTTTATGCCTACTTTTACTACTTTACTCTGTACAGTGTCCTTGAGTGTTCTGATAGCGCTTTTAAATAAAATGTATTACTAATATTATCCTTATTGTATTATTGTATTAGCTAACAACATAATAATACGATCGTATCAGTGATGAAAATGTCTTCACATACACATGCAGTGAGATTGGCTCTGATCCATGCCTCCATCCGTTCATCATGGTGCATCATTCAGTACATTTTAAACTCTCGTACATCCAGAACTCGGCCTTTTTTCTTCTGCTTCTCTGAAAAATCACTCCTGTTCTCCAGAAATTTCCCAGCCAATCCTTTTAAACCCCTCGCTTCACTCTTAAAAAAACACGTTTTATACCCCATCCTTCACACCTCTGATGCTAAATTCCTCTCATCACGAGGGCCGTGGGAACGGACTATCCTCCATCCTTTGGAACTTTCCTTTAAACATATCCGAGACAAAACATTGAAAAAGCTCTGTAACTAGCAGGTTATTCATTCGACATGCCGCTCGTCCACTTCTAGTAATCTCTTTCGTTTGATCACAAATACAGTATGTGAATACTGATGTACTGATGTACTGACCCTCCACCAGCTCTGGCTGGTGGAGGGTCAGGGCGTGCTGGTCATCCTTTTCTCTGTAAATCCTCAGTGTCTTGCATCACCGCTGTTGAAACCACTGAGAAAGAAGGGCAGGCTGACATGATGTTCTTTCCTGTGGCAAACTGCAGTTTGGCTGCTGTTAGTATCCTCCACCTGTCCCCAGGGACAACCAGGACACAGTAATCTACACTCACAACACACAGTGAGGCAAAGAGCACTCTAGTGTACTGCACTGTGCCAACTGAGTCACAGACATATGTAAATGCTCACAACATGCTCTCAGTGCTGTTTTGCCTGGAAGATCGTCATACTGGCAGTTAATGTTCTGCTACCCTGTGATGGGCGAGCAGTAAAGGAAAAAAGGTTTTTATTTAACCCAACAAAACAAACTCACGTGTAAATCATGAGCCCATAAACGAGGAGTAACAGAACTCTGACAACAACACACACTGACCTTCTGAAAGGAGACATAGTGCTGATGATCCTACAAAGAGGGGTAGGACACACACACACACACACACACATGATCCAGAGTAATGGTATGACCCAATTTGCAGGGCTTGCTCCGCCCCCTCTGCCCCCAACTCTTGGCTCATCAACCAATGGGCTGGGAGCAGCTGTCACTGTCACTGGTAACTCAGGAAACAAAGAAAGATGAAATCATACAAATAGCAGTGTAAGCTAACATGTGCGCACTGGTTTTACAGTATAATGTGACTGTATAAATAATTATTCTAAACCAATTCTTTATTCCCCTGTAAGTTCAATCCTATATTTAAAGACAGAGAGCTATAAGTGCAGTGTGACGTACAAGTGTCTGCACTGTGATGTCGGGTAGATGTTACCCAGCCATCACATACCCACAGCTCTAATATAACATGTGTGTATTTACAGTCAGGTTAATCAGAAAACGAAGAGCAAGATTTCAGCTTTATTTCACGACGTGTAGCAGAGGTCAGACTGCCATGACAACAGTTTTTATACATTTTCAGAGGCTCAAAGTAATTAGACAACTGACTCGAAGTCACATGACCAGGTGAGACCTGTTCACTCACTATTCTAATGACAAATTAGGCAGATTTAAGATCCAGATTTGATTCAAGCTTTAATGGGCTCAATCACAAATAACGGTGTGTAAATGTGCCCTCGCCAAAAAATCAGGACATATGCTAAACTGCCCTTCACGTCATGAAACACGCATACCACCCTGTTTTGTTCTTATGACCACGCTTATGTTAGAGAATCAGAATTGTTCTAACCCAGCAGGCTCGCACAACCTGCACGATATCTTGTTAGGATGCCTGGGTCGTTGGCCCAGGGTTTTTGAGTTTATTATATTATTTATAATTTCTAGTCTTTGGGTTTTTGTTAGAGTCATGTCCTATGGTTTGTCTCTGTGTATCCTTAGTTGCTGTCTCCCCGTGTCCTGTCTGTGTCTGCCCTGGTCCCACGTCTCTGTTCCCTCTGTAGTGCCTGCATGTGAGTCTGTGTCTTTGTTCAGTCTGTGTCATGTGTTTCCTGTTTTACTTTGAAGGTCTCTGTCTTTTCTCAGTGTGTTCAGTTTACGCTTCCTTTGTCTCGTCAGTTCTGATTTGCCCCAGCTGTGTTTCCCTCCTGTTACCCATTCCCTGATTGCTCCCTCTGTGTATTTAAGCCCTGTGTTTCTTTGTGTCTGTGTCGTGATCTACCGTTATCTTGCTGTGTGTTTTGTCGGCGTAGGTGTATTTTGTGTTCTTAGTTTTTGTTACCCTTCTGGGTTCAGCATTAAAGCTGTTTTGAGTTACTTTCTGTCTCCGGAGTCTGCACTTTGGGTCCTTCTCCTGCCTGCACACAGCTGTCACATAACATATCTGCACACTGTCCTGCTCCCATCTTTCAGTCTAAGGAAATATATTTACGTCCAGGTGTAGCAGACAATCAGCGTCGTAATCCTGCACCACTAAGGCAAGAAAGTTCAGCTAAAGAAACAGAAACAACAGTATCTGAGTCCAGAGTGAGCTCAGAGTGTGTAGACAAAGAGCATGTAGATTCTCAGCATGCGTGGGTAGCACCTACAAAACTGACTGTATGTGATAACATTCAACATGTCATTGATAAGTTATTTAGAATGAAAAGTAACATGGGGAATATTATATTTTTTTATTTAAAAAACCTTAATAAACCCTGTTCATTTAGTGTTTTGGTTTCTTTACATGTATTTAATATTTATTTACTTATTTTATTTGTTTCACACAAATGTGTGAATTGGGCCAAATGTGAGGTCAAAGAAGATGTGCAGGTAAAGCAAGCCATCATTAGGATGAAGAGTGTGAAACCTGAAAGAGACAGGTAAAGGGCATGATCATCATGTTCACTGTTTAGTTAAGAAAAAAGTTGAGTTTTTGTTGTCAAAGTCTACAATCAGGGGGCGGAAAGAATTTCTTTGGACAGATGAAACAAAGATGAAGTAAAGAAAGAGCTCATGAGTCCTCATATCAAAGCTAGTCCCATTCAAACTGACATACAGTAGGATTACATATCAGGAAAAATGGGACACAGCACACAGATGTTCATGTTCATTCTAACCTGATTCGTTAGAGATAGTCGAACGTGTTGTCACTACTGCCACACAGCAAAAAGGATCTGAACTCAGATGTGCCTTTGATTTCTGTGAGACAGCAATCATACCATCAGCGAGGTGGGTAAAAATAAGTGCGCTGGTGTCAAGCGTACAACAGCAGCACCAAACGTAGCACGGGGCCACCCATGGGTGTGAGTGTTAGAGTGAATAAAGGTTTCCATGGAGGCGTGTGAAAGACTCCATTAATTAGACTGCCAGTTTCAATCCATGTCCAGCTTTTTCAATTACGGTAATTGTAAAGCCACAGGGAAATGACCCACTTGCTTGTTAAACTAGACCTTCTACATATACTTTACAACTGAAAAGCCCCTCTTGATTTAACTCAGTGGTTACATGCTTAAATTTGCTTATCTGGCGAATATGGCACGCTCAGCTGACCTGCAGAACATATACACATCAATCACTCAGGAAAATAACACACTGGTGCCTGAAAGTCAGGAGCAGAGCGGCACTTCCAACAGCACTTCCCCTTTTGCCTCTTAAGGTTATGGGAAAACCGATGAGAAGCCTTTGAAGTGATGCTGGTGGATGAACGTGCAGCACAGGAGTGTGCACAGAGGGTAGAGGAAGCTGTTCACGTGACATGGGACAGCATGTGGCTGATAAAGAAAGTTATCCAAGATAGATTCGCTTTTCAAAGTTGTGTTGCTTAATCTAAGCACTCATACCAGCCATCTGACATGTGACTGTACTGTGTTCGTCCAACATGTGGATAAATAAGGAGGGAAACTATGAAGCTATAATATGTGTTTCATTGGCAGTTCTTTGAAGTGTACATGTGTTTTACTCTCATACTTCCTTCTAAACTTTGTAAAATCTCACCAAATTAAAATCTGTCATTTAGATTAGAATAAACGTCTGAATGAAACCCAAATATATGTAATGAAACTTGAATACGAGGAATGAATATCAAAGGTTATCATGTTGCTGCAAGACGTGAATAAGTAAGCATGGAAGCAGCATTGTTAAAGTCCAGGGTTGTCCTACTGATGAAACATGTGTTCACCGTTTCATCATAGAAACGTCCTGAGCTCACACTGACCCTGTTTAAATCTCATCCAAGCATGTGGAGCCCAACAACACGAGGCTGTGTGTGCGTGTGCGCGCGCGCGCGTGTGTGTGCGTGCGCGCGTGTGTGCGTGTGTGTGCGTGTGCGTGTGTGCGTGCGTGCGTGTGTGCGTGCATGCGTGTGCGTGCATGCGTGTGCGCGCGCGCGTGCGTGTGTGTGTGTGTGTACAACGTTGGACAGTTCAGACCAGGGATGAAGAAAAAGACCAGCTCCTTACTCCCAGCTCGTGACATGCTGACATGCTGACATGCTGGCTGCTGCAGGGAAACATCCACAGACTCCCTCGGTGTCAGAGATAGATGTGTTGTCTCAGATGGAGAAGTGCTCCACCTGTGTCATGGCCTTCACAGGAGCATAGCAGTGGAAACTAAGGAAACATCATGAACTAGCTTTGCAGACTGGGTTAGTTTGCATTAACATAGATGCTGTATTTGAACCCAAACAATGTGTTAAAATCCGATGAGAGAGGGATTACTGACCAATCTCCTTTGGTCTTGTTACATTGCTCTGCTAGGATTTATGGAGGATCTCACAAACCGACAGAACCTTTTAATGACTGTATGGCACATTATCACTTTAGAAAGTAGAGCCAGTATGAAGATTTTTTAAACCTTTAAATTCCTGACAATTGGCCAAGGGAAGCAGTGTCAGCATCCCAACAGGCTTATGAGAGCTGTGTAAGGTCTCTATGCTCACTGCCATTTACAGTCATGTTTATTTCAAATGACACATCCTTTATTTATTTGCTCTCTCCTCTCTCGTCATATTTTCCAGCATGTTTCCCACCTGACCTTCCTCCCCCGATCCTGTCTCTCGCTCTTTTTGACACACTTCTGTGTGCACTTGTTTCCCTTCACTCCCCTTTAGGTTACTGAGGTAGAGATTGTTGTCTGAAAGCAATGAGACCTGACCAACATGTCTTGGGAAATCAAAGACAGTTGCAGTGAAGCAATAGGGATGTACAGATTTCCCTAATGAGTTGCAAGGAAAGATCAGGAGAATCAGAGTTACAGAGCAAGATACAGTACACACACACTAAAGGTAAAACACCCAGTTACCACCAGTTATCCTCACAGCTGTGATGTGACAGCAGTTCCAAGAAATGCATGAAGTGTTTCTTTACTCTCCAGTCAGCCCACTATGAGACACGTCCACCCTGAGAGCAACTGTCTGCTCATGTTTTTGAATGAGGTGGTGCCACAGTGACCTGACTGGGCAAAGGACTGCATGGAGCATTACAAGGGAGCAGACTTCTAGTTATCTAAAAGTACAATGCAAGGCTTTACCAGTCAACCTCTATCTAACACACAGTCGTTCCACTCTAATATTCTCTCACTGGTAATAGTAGCCCGACAGCAGCCACAATTTCTTACACGCATATTTGAAGTATGTGTCATGGTCCCGGGCCTTTGACGCAGGTTTCTTGTTTTATTTAGTTCCCTGTTGTGTCCAGTCTGTCGGTCTCGTCTCTATGTCCTCCTCAGCATCTTCTGTGTCAGTTATTTGTGCCTGCTCGTGTCGTCCATCAGGCCTCTAGTCTTGTCTCTGTCTCCGTGGTTATTGTTCCCATTCATGTCTCTGCGGGTCTCTCTCGCTCCCTGTATTTATCAGTGTGCTTCCTGTTTTATTCTGACAGTCTCTCGTCCTGTGTGCATCTTGTTCAGTTTTGCCTCCCGTCTCGTTATTTAGATTATGTTCGGCTGTGTTGCCACCTGTTGCCTCTTCTCTCCTTTTCCCTTGTAAGTATTTGATGTCTGCACCTCGCTCTGTTCCTTGTCGTGTTCTCCTTCGTTTCTCTGGCTGTGTGTTCTACCTGTTAGTTTAGTTTCCTTCCAGTTTTGTTTTGTAGTTTGTAAATCTAATAATAAAGCTGTGTTTTTGACTTTTACCTGTGAGTCTGCCTCAATCCTGTCCTGCCTCACACAGCGTTGTGACAGTATATCACTCCGTTCCAGTTCCTGGTTCCTGCTAAAAGAATGGTCTTCTTCTTCTTCTTTTTCTTGTGTAGGGGCTTTTATAATAGTGAATGCTCATATTGAATATGACTAAAATTGTAACTAATCAGGTCTGTGAAAGTGATCAAGCTTCAGACTGCTGTAAATGCTCAGACAGTTTCTACTTTATAAGGTGTAAATGTGGATGATATCCACGATGTGGTCAACTCAAGCACATCTCACAGTAAAGCTGTAACCACAAGAGCTCCCCCTGCCTGCTTTTAAAACCTCTTTGTAATCAGCATCCAGTCAAAAGAAAGCTGACTTAAAGACAGGAGGATGAGAGCTAACAGTGGATATACTGAGGGACAGCGATCGGGACAAGACAAACATGGATTATACTGCATTCTGAATTATGCAAAGCTGCTCTGGTTAAATCCATGAATAAAAGTACGGTGCTGTAAGTTAGCACAACAGGTCCCTGTGAAAAAAGGGCTTCAGTGATTCCCTAAAGCTGCTAGTAACTGTAACTAGTAACTGTAGTTTGAGTAAATGTTACTCAGACAGGAGTGATCTAAATAAACACGACCAGATAAACACTGAGAAAGAGATTCACCACCACACCTGGAGCTTGCATTTTCTTTCTGCTGCACCATCCTGGCTGCCATTTAACAAGCAGCAGGAAGGCTATGTTACTCCCTGGTTGTAGCTCAGGTGGTAGAGCGGGTCACCTACCTAACTTAGGTAGGTCGGTGGTTTGATCCCAGATTTCTCCAGTCTCCAGATGCTTGCCCTCACACTCCAATGCGTCAATTGGAGTGTGAAAAAAAAGAACTTGGGTGAATATATAAGTTGTGTAAAGCGCTTTGAGTGCTCAGAGTTGAAAAGTGCTGCATACCAGTCCATTTATTACTAACTTATGGATGTGCAGGGATCTACAGCTACATAAAGGTAGATAGAAGTTATCGATGACATTCATGTAAGTCTATGAAACACAAACCAGTGTGTGTGCATGTGAGGTTCACTAGAAACATTTATAGTTTTGCATTGAAGGTTACTGAGAGAGCTGTGCAGCAGTCGAGGTGCAGATTGTTCTTGAAAGCACAAATTGAGGGTTGGATGGGTTGAACCTTGGTGTGGTTCGTTCGACCAGGTGTAAACACCGTAATCACACCCAACTGTGATTACGGTGTTTGGTTCTTTTATGGTGTAAACGCTGTTATTCTCAAGTTATGACATATTTGATCCAGCATCATTCTTTAGCACCATTTGTCAGCTTGCATAGTGAATGTAGTAACAGGACATTTTGAAGTCAAACAGCACATCTCTCTAAACTACACAGGGACTGAATTTCAAAGTCAACATTGAGTAAAACCAAAGCGCTCATGAAAGACACGAACGACACGATCCAGTGATGGTGGCCAACTGATGGCTAGGCTGAGACTCTTCTCTGGTAAGTCTCATATGCAAATACGAAGCTTCAGCCTAGCAGTAGTTGTTGCTAGCTCTGCAAGCAGCTTTGCAGCCCATTAAAGCTCAGCTTCAGTGTCATGTTATTCCTTCTGTTTCCAGCTGAATCAGCGTTGCTGTCACTGACTCCTGCTGTGTTTTGCTGCTGTTCTTTCTGCATTTTGTCTCGTTATTATCTGCATGTGCGTTTAAGGGCTGCTGAGTTATTGGACCAACCACTGTGCTCCAAAGTTGAGAAAAAACAGACTCTTCAAAAACAAGCAAGCACACACAAACTGCTGGAAGACATGGAAACCAGGTTCTCCCAATATCAGTTACATGTCATTCAAACTGAAAGCAAAGGAAAAAAAACCTTCCTGGCACTGAGGACATCATTGACATATAATCCCAGACCCTGTGAGACGGAAGCCATCGTTCTCCATCCACAGGCTAATTTAAATGTCCTGAAATTTTAATATAACATCTCTGAGAATTGGATTTATAGCATATCAGCAGATATTCGGCCGATCGGCAGATAAGAGTTGTGTGGTGTGGAAAGGGGCGTGTGCTGGTATTTGTCCCTGTGGCAGGCATTCTGCCATCGATTTTCCTGCAGGATTATTATTCCAGTTTCTTCAGCAACTCCGGGCAGGATATGGGCTGGAGTCTACCTTCCCCTAAGCAAGATCATTCTAATTCATAACCCCTTCCAAATGAGTTATTGACTGGTAGAGGCTTTGCTGCCATTCTCAATCAGAGGCTTTTACCTACAATATATACAGAAGTGGTCTCCAAACACTTGTCTCCCAGGCAGTGGGAGGAAAGATAGAGACATCTGGACGGTTCAGACAGAAAGAGATTGCTTTCAGGAGATTGAACACTACTCTAGCAATACTATAGATACCAAGCTTTGCTTCGTGCTCAGCTGCCTGTGGAACATTGTGATTACTTTGTTATTCAAAGTACTGGATATTACATTTTCAATTTACTACTTTTAGTTGAGTTATGGCTAAATGTAGTACTGCCAGAGAGACCAGTGGGTTATTAAGGTCACCTGTTTTACACAAATATGAGAACTGATGAAGACCCACTATTTTCTAAATCCATTGGTTTTAACATACTATTGTTTGTGGTTGTGGTACTGGAATCAAACTTGCCTACCCTGGAGTGTTTGACCCTTTGTTGTACTTGTTTATCTCTCAGTGGCTGAGCGTCAGCTTACCTTAGTAGACCCACTGTATACTGGAGTGCTTCATGGACATGCTATCACAGCAAACCACTAATCACAGTGAGACCCTCAGTGGACGACCACAGCCAGTCAGAGCAAACAAAGTTGCAGCAGGAGTTTTATGCTGTGTTATTAAAGTGTCTGCACAAACTACGATCACTGGGCACAGGAAGTTCTTCACGCTACGTTTGGAAACCATGATTTGGCTTCCAAACTTTGAATGTTAGGACCTATATATACGTGTGTGTGTGTGTGTGTGTGTGTGTGTGTGTGTGTGTGTGTGTGTGTGTGTGTGTGTGTGTGTGTGTGTGTGTGTGTGTGTGTCATATACATACGTATGATATAGCACTCAAAGTGTTTTTCACAGGTGAGTCTGCAAAAGGCAGAAAACTGCAAAGTGTAAATATATTTCAGTGATTAGTCAACGTGGCAGAAGGATGCAGCTCTGAGGACACAGTTACTAAAGCGTAGGACAAATCACAGGGAGAGATGAGTTCCATGAGACGTGTGTCTCATATTACTGCTGCAGTGACACAGGGAACGGATCTGGTCACTTATGTCCTCGGCGTGTTCTGGTACAGCAGGAACAGGAAGTCTCGGTCAATATTAGGTCACCTCCAGCTCAGCCTCAGTCAGCATCTCAGCTAATTACAGATATATACATAACTGATTTGCAGAGACTTCCTATTTTAAGCCAAGGGCACGATGAAGCAGTGTAAAGATTTAATGCATCACAGTAACCACCCATAAACATGGCAGTATCATGAGCTTAAGAAGAATGCGGCATGTGTTTTAAACTGGGAGAAACAGACACAGTGGACAGGGGCTCAGTGTGTCACAGAAGCTCACCGGCCTCTGCTTTGTTCACCTGAAACTGTAAAATGATAAATGCTATATTTATTTTATCCATGTAACTGAGTTTGGCAGCCTGGGATAGCTTCAAATTTCTATAAACTAGCTATGAGTGAACTATAATCATTTTAAGCAGCTTAGCACTGATTTAAATATATTTACCAGCAGCCTGTTGGCCGTAGGCCAAGACAGTGTTGCTCACAAAGCCACCACTGCTACACTCATTTTAAGGAAACTGATAATTCGGACCAACGGCAAAAAGGCAAATAAAGTCATTCAGCTAAAGCTTTTCATTTTCTGGTACTCTGAAAAAATACCAAGGAGAAGAAGAGATGTGAAGACAGAGTAAACATGGCAAAGAAGAACAGGCAAAACAACAACAGCAATGACCAGACCTGGGTGGTTCCAGCGAGTTTAGCTGAGGACATTTGGGGTATTAGCACTATTATCTGGGCCTTAAGAGGGGTCCATTGTACTCACCATGTTATACATGTGATCACCACCAACAGCTAAGTACTCAAAACCTTCTCAGCAACACTTGCCTCAGTGAAAATGATTGCCCTCACATACCTGAAAGAGTTGTCATTTCATCAATGCAAAGTTGGTGTTGTTCCCTCGTCATCACAAATAATGTTGTTCCAGGTTCAACATTGCAAGTGACCAATCACCTTCTGCTGACGTCATCCGCGACCTCGAAAAAGCAAACGCCTTCAAAAAATCGACTTCACTTGCGAGAAGAGAAAGCGCCTCTGTAAGGACAATATGTATAATGCTTACCGTTTATGGAAGGAAAGTATCCTGAAATGCAAAGAATTCAAGGTCCTGGATCGGCGGACAGACGCTGTTTCTCTTCTCGCAAGTGAAGTAGATTTTTTAAGGCGGTATTTTTCAAAGGCACAAAAGGGGGACGTCACAACAATGTGATTGGTCACTTGCAATGTTGAACCTGGAAAAACATTTATTATGATGATGTGGGAACAACACCGACACGAGGATATCAGATCATCCCTGTGGGGAGGAGAGTGTGGTTTCAGTGCAGCTGTAAGAGTACGGGTGGGGTTCAGTAGGTCAGGGAACAGTGCCAGGTGGAGTTGATTGACTCAGCTGCTGCACATTTGCATATTCTTTATTTATGCAGTAGCATGCTAGGACCAGCAGATACACACAGGGACCGAGCAGCACAAGCAGCCGCACTAGTTTGTGCAGCAAAAGTCAAGAAGCAACTCTGAGAGGTGTCTGTAGTGCATTCACTGGGTAGTCTGTAGCAAAGCACGTTTCTTTATTTAAGACGTGTGCACAGCTGCCAACAGTACTCTTTCATGCCGCATCGGTGCCCGCTGTGTCTCACTGCAAGGGCATGTTGGATCCAAAGTGAAGTGCTCCAGACCCAGGCATGCAGGCAAACCCAGATCCGGAAAAAAATCCTCTAACCCAATTGGCGGCAGCAGCCTGGTCCAACCTATCATGCCTAGAACCATCTAAGAGGCCGTGCAGGAGCTGGTCATGAGGCACCTGAGCACCAAAAAACCCCAGAAAAAAAACACCTTGCCACCAACTCCAAACTGTTGCTTGCCCTCTCTCTTTCCTGCCAACTAATTTTAACTAATCTGATGGAGGTGCATACAGTCTGGACACTGCTGCATCAAGTGTCCACTAACAGAAAGTGGCTTGGTCATCCAGGTGGCTGGCTTCTGACAATATTACTAAACTATATCCAATAAGGGGATAAACACTGGTCAGTCGAGGCTTTGGCCTACATACAGCCTCTAATCGACCCAAATCTGATTTGACCAGTAGATCTGATGGAAGCCTCATGGCTGGCCATTAAGTGTGGCATTGGGGGCATTTACACGTAGAGTAGAAAGTAGAGATAACATATACATAACATATAAAAACATATAAATCAAGGCCACAGTCCGCACGCGTATTATCGGAGGCTCTACCTTACAATATAAAGCACCTTGAGGTGACTGTTGTTGTGATTTGGTGCTGTATAAATAACATTGAATTGAACAGTAAGTTCCTGCTTTGCGTACGCCTGATTGTTGGCCTGGGTGTGTTAGACCTGTGGGCCAATGTGTGGGAGTGTAACCATGACCAATAAGAAGATGTCGCATTTATGCAGTGTCTCCTCAGGAGGCTCTGCTGGTTCCCACTGAACACTGTGGAATATTTTCCACTCGAGCAGGCTCCTGATGATTTGGCCTCTGACCAAATGACAAAAGCTGATAATCATTTGGTGCACTCTGATTCAGTACATACATGGATCATTTCTAGTTGGTTGTATATAGTAAGTCCCAACATTCACTGTGAAAATCACGTCGTTTTTAGTGCCAAAAAGCTGCAGGGTGACACTTGTTACAACTGCCGTTTTAACAGAGCGTGCACTCTTCACACACATTAAAGGAAATGTATGAATTCACGAGTGTTAAATCTTTGAACACAAGCTCCAGTCTGTCAGTCCATTAGAATATCACCTACATCTTGAAATCCATGATCTGCAAGTTCATTCGTACAGAACTCACTTGGTTGCTAGACCCTGTGTCCTCTGCGATGCGTGAGGTGCACAGCAAACACTTAAAGTGATCTTTCTCCCTCTGAATGCTGTTTGGCAGAAAGCCTTGCAGGGCTTCTGACCCTGCTTGAAGAAAACTGAAAGAAAAGTCCAAGCACAACAAAGAATTAACTCTGAGAGGGTGAAAATAGCCCTGTATGAGAAACCTCTGCACCACACTCCACACTAAGGAACTACTAAAGACTTGAGCTTCTTGCTGCGTGGTAGATTTAAATCTGACCTTTTCATACGAACACATCCCAGAGGAGAAACTGCACAGGACAGGTGATCACCACAATGAGCTGAAGACGGGAGGTGGTGGAGCGCACGAAGCAGAAGCAGGGTTGCAGAGCCAGAATACAAACCAGGTACAGCTGATCATGGTGGCACAGAAATCCACGTGGCACTCCTTAATAAGGATCATCATCAACCTGGCTTTGTACTAGCATTCTCAACAAACTATTGTTCTACCGGTCGGCACAGCTCACTGTGGAGACAGAAGCACAGACTCTGCAAAGAGCAGAGGAGGGGCTGTGTGTTTACTCTAATGCTAACTGGTGCACAAACAGACAGACACTCATCACAGCACTCACACTTTGATCTGTTCATGGTTGTCATTGTTGTAACTGTGTGTGTGCCATCGAGGATTACACTGCCTTGTTTTTCATATAACAGTGTCACTATTAAGCACATGTGATACTTCTCAAACAATCCACGAGCTCCAGGGACTGTCTTGGACTACATCTGTTTCTGTGTGGACAATGTAACAACTTGGAAACGATTCCGTGTGTTCCCTAATAATCCACCCTGGATGACACACGGAGTTCAACAACTTATTCAAACAAGGAACAACGCTTTCAAATCCGGGGACCAGGAGGCATACAGTGCTGCCAGGGCCAACCTGAGAAGAGGCATCAAGACTGCCAAGCAGCAGCACAGGAGGCGTATCGAGGCCAGGTTTGAGAACAACACAAACCCAAGGCAGGTCTGGGAGGGCATCAGGGCTATCACGGACTACAAAAGAAGAACACCATCACCCTCAGCCGACAGTTCTACTCTGGCTGAGGATCTAAATCTCTTTTATGCCCGTTTTGACAGGGAGAACACCGACCCTGTCCTGTCCCCTCTCCCCTCAACCGACCCTGCTCCGGTCCTGAGCACTCATGAGCTGAGGCGTGTGTTCCGGAGCATTAACACCAGGAAGGCGGCCGGGCCGGATGGAGTGCTGGGCCGGGTGCTAAAAGACTGTGCTGCGGACCTGGCGGACGTCTTCACCTCTATATATAACACCTCGTTGTCCTGTTCACTGGTACCATCCTGTTTCAAAGCAGCAACCATCGTTCCCATCCCAAAACAGTCAAATGTCACATGTCTGAACGATTTCAGACCTGTGGCACTCACCCCCATTCCCGCCAAATGCCTGGAGAGACTGGTCATTAAACACATCAGAGCTGCTTTTCCACCATCCCTGGACTCGCACCAGTTTGCATACAGGGAGAACCGGTCAACCGAGGATGCGATCGCCACAGTGCTGCACACATTACTGAAGCACTTGGAACACAGGAACACCTATGCACGGCTCCTCTTTGTAGACTACAGCTCGGCTTTTAATACCATCCGGCCATACAAACTCCGTCCCAAACTCCACCAACTGGGACTTAACTCCTCTCTGTGCAACTGGATTGTGGACTTCCTCACTAACCGTAGACAGAGTGTCAGAGTGGGTAAGAACACCTCTTCCACCCTTGTGGTCAACACCGGTGCCCCTCAGGGGTGTGTTCTGAGCCCTCTGCTATACACTCTCTTCACCCATGACTGTATTTCCTCCTGCGCGTCCAATCTCATTGTTAAGTTTGCAGATGACACCACAGTGCTCGGACTTATATCCAACAATGATGAGACAAACTATAGGACAGAGGTGCAACAACTAGAGTCATGGTGCCACGACAATAACTTGGTCTTAAACACCAAAAAGACCAAGGAGATCATTGTAGATTTCCGGAAGAGGGGTCATAACAACCATCTGCCTCTCTTCATTGGCAGTGAGGCGGTGGAGAGGGTGAGCAGTTTTAAATTCTTGGGGGTAACTGTGACCGAGGACCTGTCCTGGGGCAACCATATCACCTCAGTTGTACGGAAGGCCCAACAGCGCCTCTACTACCTGAGGAGACTGCGGAGCGCACACATTCCCAGATCTCTGATGTTGAACTTCTACAACTGTGCCATCAGCAGCGTTCTGACGTATGGATTTCTAGTGTGGTTCCCCAGCTGCACCAAGGCCGATCAGCAAGCACTCCAGCGGGTGGTGAAAGAAGCTGGCAGAATTATTGGAACAAGTCTGCCAGAGATCAGTAATATCTTCCCCACTCGCTGTCTGAGGAGGGTGCACAGTATCCTGCGGGACCAACATCACCCTGCGCGCCACCTTTTCCATCTGCTGCCCTCAGGGAGAAGGTACAGGTCTATACAGGCCAGAACATCCAGACTGGCCAACAGCCTGTATCCACAGGCTGTGAGGCTCCTGAACTCTCTGCCCCCCTCTCACGGACAATAACCATATCCAACTTCTTAATAGCAATGAACTGGTCTGCATTGGTGCATCATATCTTTATTCTCTTCCCCCTCCTGCCCCCCCCCCCCCCTCTTTCTTAAATAGATAACTATCATATCTGATATCATATCTCACAGTACAATAATATTGAATGGGTTGCATTGTTGTATTTTGTCATGTTTCTCAGGTCTTTGTCTGAATTTCTACGAACATTATTGCTAAGGATTGTCTTATTGCATTGGAGTCACACTGGGTTAAATATGTACACTTGGGTTTTAAGGGGTATTTATTATTTTCTTCTTTTTTTGGGGGTTGTATGGAAGCCCCAAACGCAATTTCATTGTTCTTGACAATGACAATAAATAAATAAATACTAAAATGCTAATGTCGGCCTTCACGTTGCCAGGTCCAGCCTGAGGAGAGCCACCACAGATACAGACTACAGGCTGAAGCTTCACAGTCATTCCAGGGAGGGGACCCCATTATACATAAGCTATAGATGCTATCAATAGCAACAGTGAAGCTCAATCACCTGCTTTGAAATGGAGCAGCACAGCAACACAAACAACCAATGACAACACAACATTTAGTGTTTGCACAGGAAATGTTGCAGTATTCGTCCTGGGCAGCAATCAGCTTCTGGAGGATCTTAACCTCTCACTGTCACCGTGGACTATCCTTAAACGGGTCCGTGCACTGTGGCAGTGAGAGGTCACACCCACACCATTGTGCCTGTCCGCTCCCAAAGGCCACATTACTTGTGGCTCTCACACCCACTGTGAGTAAGTGCTTTGAAAGGCTGGTGCTAAGCCACATCGAATCTTCACTGAGAGCCACTCTGGAGTAAAACCTGTTTGGATGGAGGGACAACAGGTCAACATCAGTACGTCTCTCCATGCTGCACTGACTCACCGTGAGTGTCAGGTGACACATGTCAGAATGCTATTCATAGATTTCAGCTCTACTTTCAGTACCATCATTCCCAGCAGATGAATAGAGTACAGGTTCATAATAAGGTTTAACTCCTACATTGGTAACAAAGGACAAGTGCTGTCTTTATTTTAAAGACAAATATTTGGCAGGAAAGAAGTAATGACGGTTCTCAGCCTTATAAGACACGAGTACAGTAAAAGTGCAGGTTTCAGTATGAAATCATTGTAAACTGGAAGAACAAGTAAAAGGACGTGTTGCTGTGGTACGGCTTGTCATAGAAGTCACTCAGTGAAACACAGTACAATCATTAGTCTGACTGATGATGGCACAATACGTGAAACCACCTTTGGAAAGGATATTCTTGGGATTTTGAACTTCATTGCCCCTTGATCAGTTATTATGAAAACAGACAAATCACTTTTATCAGATTTGAAATGATCAATTTATTCCATCAGTTTGTCATCTGGGTCATTACCACCCACAGCTCTGGGGACAAGAAACTGGGAAGTAATGAATAAGCGTCGCCTACAGGTTCTGCACAAGCTGAGAAAGCAATAATGACATTTCATAGAGATGAGTTGTTTGTTTTTGGTTTTGCATCTAAAAATAGGATGCTAAATTGTGGGAGTGTGTGTCTAAAGAGGGGAGTGATACACAACAGTGTGAATGACACAGTACAGTTCAAGTTTGCCTGAGCGAGCTCACAGGCTGATGTGTGAAGATGGAACCAAAGACCTGACAACACATAAACTTATTCAACATAACTGACAATCTAACATTTGAACTAGTGTCAGATGATAACATTTGGAATATGTTAACAACGCCATTATGGAACAGTTTATAGGCCAACGGAGCATGGAGAGGTACTTTATCATTAAAAGCACTGCTCACAGCTGACTGTGGACGACACACAGACCGTGTGTCCTTAGTGACAGCATTTCATTTTCTACCATCAGTCATCAGGAGAGGGTCACCAGCCAACAAGCAAACGTCTCCCTGCATTACTGCACAGAGTCTATGCTTGCACTCTACAGCTGTGTATTTCTTGTCTTTTAGTAAGGATTGGTTCCTTTTATTTATTTATACAGCCACTGGGAGCGATCACCCTGCCATCACTGCAGCATGACATCCAACAATCAAAACTGAATGCTGTGCAACATACACAAGATACCCTCGTGTCCTCATCGCAGTGTCAGAAAGCAGCTTCTGCTCACTCGTAGTCGGGTTGCTGAGAAATGCAGCCACACATTTAACAGACATATATATATATATATATATATATACATATATATATATATATATATATATATATATATATATATATATATATATATATATATATATATATATATATATATATATATATATATATACAGCTCTGAGTGAAGGGGCACTTAGTGGTGAAAGGAGTGCAGATGGTAATACATAAACCGCATTTGCACAGCACAGTGTTCATTATGAGCACAAAGGCACTTGAAGGAGAGCAGCAGTGAATTTGAGTCTAAAAATATAAAAGCTCTGTGCTCAGCATTATTGGTTTTGTATAGGTGTACGCTCTCTCATATTGTGGAAGGAGGAGAGGAGTTTGTTATGTCCCATATCTGTCACCTTGAGCACAGACTACAAAATGCAAACAGCGCTCATGATGAAGTAGACTTTTAATAACTAATAGCAGAAAAAGCTGATTTCCCTCTCCCAGGAAGTGAAACAGCTCAGCCCTGAACATGCAATTGTTCCTCAGACACGAGTGCATGAAAAGTATGTTCTTTGAAAAATGTGGTTCCATCACATCAGATGAGTTTCTCTGATTGAGGTCAAAGTAGTTCAGCCAGCATACTTACAAATGAAATGACAGCTTAGCTCTGGCTCACCTTGACTTCTAACACTTCTCATTGAGTTTGCTCAGTACGAGCTAGCAAACACATTCCCAGTAAATATCACCGTGTCTGCGGTCACATGCACACTGAACGCAGCTTCACATTCACTCAAATCACTGCAGTAGTTTAAATATGATTGAAAAGTGATTATAAGATTGTGAACAAAGACAATGAGAGGCTCTTTCCAAACATGACAGCTCCCATTTTTACTGTACAGATTACTCATGCTGATGATTCCACCCACAACCTCTGCTTTCATCTGCTGTGTGTGTGTGTGTGTGTGTGTGTGTGTGTGTGTGTGTGTGTGTGTGTGTGTGTGTGTGTGTGTGTGTGTGTGTGTGTGTGTGTGTGTGTGTGTGTGTTTGATGATATAGTAATGTTACAGGCAAAGAAACCTGCTACACTGTTAAAACATATTCCTTATTTGTTCCTTATTTGTTCCTGACTGCTCAGTTTGATCTCAGTAAGGTCGGCAGTTTGGTACGTAAGTGCATGTCTTAAATAATTAGAATATAAACCTTCACATATTCTACAGTCAATAAATATAAACATGCTAATTCGAGGATTTTCTTTTGTCTTATTCGTAATCTTTGTGAATTCTAGCTGTTTCTGAAATGATTAGAATGTTTTTTTAATTGAACCTTTCACATAGACAGTCCCACTGAGACGCAGTGTGTCATTAACAATGACACAACATATTAAAATGACAGACAGCTTTTTCCTAAATCAAAAAATAATTAACAATACAGAAAAGTCCAACTTCTCTGAAGCAGGTAAGTTTGTACAGTCATTGCTGAGTCAGGGCTCTCTCACCATCAGTGCAGCGGGCATGGAGGCGGTCAGCGTGTCACTGCTGAGGTATGACTGAAGCTCTGGACAACATTGGTTCTCTATGGGATTCCAGTCAGGTGAGTTTGTTGGCCACCAAGTGCAGTAACAGGTTTGTGAGCAAAGTAAACAGTAGTAGTTTGGAGGTGCTCTAAAAATGTTAGATGGCTGTTACCTTTGGACCCAAACCATCACACTGCACCTCAAACATCCTGGAAGCTTCTTCCACTACAACCTTGTTTTCCAAATGAGCTGCAAAATTTGCTATCACCGTAAAACAATCTTCACAAAAACTAAATCCTCAGTCCAGGTGAGAAACGTCTTGTGTTTTCAGCATTTCAAACGTGCCTTCGTGTTAGGCCTGTGATAGTTGCAGCCCATTTATGGTGGCTCTTGATGCGACCCCGAGTCCATTTCTTGGAAAACTATCCCAAATACCTGGAAGGACCGTCAAGAATTTTCCTGACAATATCCTCAGGGCTGCACCCTTGTCTCATGCTTGTGTATTTCTTTTCCTACTCCAGCTTTCTATTAATACGCCTCTACAAACAGCCATCTTTGTCAGCTATGACCTTCGGTGGTTTATGCCAATGAATGTCATCTGAACAACTGTCGAGTCAGCAGTCTTCCCCATGATTGCGTCTGTGTGTATACAGTGTGTCCTAAGCAAGCTTGGAATAACTGCTTCTGCCTGCATGCACTAAGATGTGCTTGATAGATAAGACGTCTGACAAAGTCTCTGTTTTATTACTGAATGACCCAGTGTGTGTGAAAAGCCTCCATCAATCAAAAAGATCGTTTTGGTCAACAGGTTTATATGATGTGTCTTCGCTTGCCGGAGGTTTCTTCCTGTTAAAAGGGAGTTTTTCCTTCCCACTGTTGCCAAAGTGCTTGCTCATAGGGGGTCATATGATTGTTGGGTTTTTCTCTGTATCTATGAAGCGCCTTGAGGCGACTTATGTTGTGATTTGGCGCTATATAAATAAAATTGAATTGAATTGAATTGAATTAGCTGTAGGGCGATTACTGTGGCAGATAACTTTAACCCTTGTATGGTGTTCGGGTCTGTGAGACCCGTGTTCAGTTTTTTTCAAAAGAAAAATTAAACAATTAATTATTTTTTCACGTGTAAATGTGTTGTGTCTTTCCACTCACTCCACTTGATTATAACTGATTTATTTATAACATTTTATATAAAAGAAAAACGAGAAGCACATTAATTCATAAATGTGATCTAACAAAGGTAAAGGGAAAAAATTAACCATGTTTGCTGTTCATATGTCTTGTAATTGGGATGAAGTAAACATCTGTTGAGTAATTTAACATAAAATTGTTTGATAGTGTTAATTTGGAAAGCCAAAACTCTAGCGGGTCCACCAGACCCATGAACACTGGCTGAGTAACAAAAATACGAACACCACACAAGGGTTAAGCTAATTAGCTCCTGTTTATCACATGGTTCAAGGTTAGAAACTTGGACAGATAATAACACATAACAGTTTTTATTCCAACGCTAACTTTGTAGATTTGTAGATCTCAGTGCTCTGCCTGTGTGGGTTTACTCTCCGCCTTCGTTCGGCTCCTCTTGTGTTTTTCCGGTTTGACTTTCCTCCTCTGGTCCTTCCTGAATGAACTCACCTGTGCCCTGTTATTCCTTTTCCTGGTGATTCTTTGTTCCCCTCATCTTCCCAAGTCTTCATTTGTGCTCCCTGTGTTTTGGATTTCATTGCTTCTGGATTTTGTCAGTCTTTTGAACTGTCATGCCTCTTTAGTGTGACGTGAATATAAAAAGAAGCTTATTATCTGGTGCCAGCCTCTCTTTGAGTTCTTGTATTAAACTAGGCTAACCATGCCTGACTCTCATTTGTGCTGAACACATAGATATGAGATTCATATCGATACTGTCATTTTACTGTTACAGAAAGCAAACATAACATTTTCCTGGAAGGTTGACTAATTCTCAAATGACACTTGAAACAGCATCCTCTGCCTTATGAATTGAATCTTTTTCCCAGTCCTCTGTCTGCCCTGAGTTCTGCTTTGTGCCCCAGAGGGTTTCATCACAATCCCCGCTGAATCTTTAACATGCTCCATGGATTCATATTATAATCACACTCAAACCACAGAGCCTGTTCTGCCAAATACTGTATATAAATGATCCAATCTCCTTTGATGTACAGTAATCCTGTCTGACTAGAGTGCAATTCAAAATCCATAACCTGCCTCATTTTTCAACCTCGACCTTATTTTCTTTCTTTTTTCTTCCATCATCACTATTGATTATGTTCAAGATTTCATCACTTACTTCACCAGCTAGCGTGAAGTAAGTGCTCGAGTAGACTTGAAATATGGCTCCTCAAAATACACACACACACAGCAATAAGACCTGCATCCCCAATGCTTATTTATATATATACCCTGCTGGGGTAATAGGCTGGCCAAAGGAGGAGATAGAAGCCACTGACATAAAGACAAGAAAGCTCCTTACCATGCATGGAGGGTTTCACCCCAAGTCCAGCACCCTGAGGCTGTACGCTAAGCGGAAGGAAGGGGGCCGGGGACTGGTGAGTGTCAGCACCACAGTCCAGGATGAGACAACGAACATCCAAGAATACATTGGGAAGATGGCCCCAACTGACCGAGTGCTCAGTGAATACCTCAGGCAGCAGAAACCCAAGAAAGAGGAGGGAGACGAGGAACCATCATGGAAGGACAGGCCCCTGCACGGTATGTACCACCGGCAGATAGAGGGGGTGGCTGATATCCAGAAATCCTACCAGTGGCTGGACAAAGCTGGACTGAAAGACAGCACAGAGGCACTAATCATGGCAGCACAAGAACAAGCTCTGAGTACAAGATCCATAGAGGCTGGAGTCTATCACACCAGGCAAGACCCCAGGCTGTGTAAAGATGCCCCAGAGACAATCCAGCACATAACAGCAGGGTGCAAGATGCTAGCAGGCAAGGCATACATGGAACGCCATAACCAAGTGGCCGGCATAGTGTACAGGAACATCTGTGCCGAGTATAACCTGGAAGTCCCGAGGTCAAAATGGGAGATGCCCCCAAGGGTGGTGGAGAATGACCGAGCTAAGATCCTGTGGGACTTCCAGATACAGACGGACAAAATGGTGGTGGCTAACCAACCGGACATAGTGGTGGTAGACAAACAGAAGAAGACGGCCGTAGTGATCGATGTAGCGGTTCCCAATGACAGCAATATCAGGAAGAAGGAACACGAGAAGCTGGAGAAATACCAAGGGCTCAGAGAAGAGCTCGAGAGGATGTGGAGGGTGAAGGTAACGGTGGTCCCCGTGGTAATCGGAGCACTAGGTGCGGTGACTCCCAAGCTAGGCGAGTGGCTCCAGCAGATCCCGGGAATAACATCGGAGATCTCTGTCCAGAAGAGTGCAGTCCTGGGAACAGCTAAGATACTGCGCAGGACCCTCAAGCTCCCAGGCCTCTGGTAGAGGACCCGAGCTTGAAGGATAAACCGCCCGCAGGGGCGAGGGGGGAATTTTTTAATATATATATAGCTATATAGATACACACACACAAACATATATATATATATATATATATATATATATATATATATATATATATATATATATATATAGATAGATAGATAGATAGATAGATAGATAGATAGATAGATAGATAGATAGATAGATAGATAGATAGATATTATCTATCTCTCTCTTCATGTTCGTGTTATATTGGATTTTCTGTATACCAGGTCTGTTGCCTAGGAAATATCGCTGATGTCATCATTTCCATGAAAACACAAGGAGGATACATTGCAGCGTTTTGCTGGCAGTGTTGTGTCTCGTGTGGCGACACAAATTTAGAAAGTGTGACAACACACGCAGTAAACAGTACAAGCAATCCCAGTGTGGCCGTCCAAACAGTAAAGATGAAAATCATCATAGTCTCTTATATCATATTGTCTCTTTTCTGAGTGTGTGTGTGTGTGTGTGTGTGTGTGTGTGTGTGTGTGTGTGTGTGTGTGTGTGTGTGTGTGTGTGTGTGTGTGTGTGTGTGTGTAATACTCGACGGCCTTTCTGCCTTTGAGCAATTTTCACGGGATTTTAACTCCACTATGTTTCCTTTTAGGATCTGGGAACTATGGAAGCTCGTTTCCCCGCCTGAGTAAAATACCACTGATAACTTGAAATTTCAGATTAATAATTAGGTATCTTTAAATTTGAAGTTAATAAATTACATTTACATTTCAGTGAAAGTTACAATTCCTGTGTCTAAACACGAATAACCAGAGAACATGTTGCTATGTCATAAACTCCTGGGACTGAGTAGAAGCTTCCTGATCACAATTACTGACATTTTGTTTTGTCATCCAGAATTCAAAATTGTGAGATAAGTATCTCAAAATGCAAATTTCATGACTCAAACTTTTCCGGTGAGGTAGCTGTGCCAGTGAGGAAACTCTGTGAATGAGCTTTTTAACCAGAAGCAGATGGAAAAGATACGCAAAAATAAACACGTTTCAGAGGCAGAACCAAGCTCCATCAGGACTCCTCCAGTTACTCACAGCTTTATATGAAATAGTCACAAAAAGTCATCTAGTGTTGCTCTAACTTTCCGTGTTTTTGTCGTATAAATTTGACCTTGTGGTTTGTGTTTGCTCACATTATTATTATTGGACTGCACTTTCATTCATACATGTGACTCTGAAGGTTCTCAGTCATCCAGGTCATCGTAGTCTAAGGAGCTTGTAAAGAAAAGCGTCTGGACTTCTTTAAGTTGCTTGAAGACGTTTCACCTCTCATCCGAGAAGCTTCTTCAGTTCTAAGGTCAAATGGTGGAGAGTCCCAGATATAAACCTAGTGGGAGTTTCCCCCCAAAGAGGGACAATGGACCCTCTGATGATCCTCTACCCTAATCACATGAGCCAAGGCATGAAAATTGGTGTAATCACAATCAGCCGAGGTTTTGGGTGAGCTCAAAGGCTCTTGGCTATTTTAAAGCGCATGGCACAGAAGAGCCACCTCCACGGGACAAGACTCAGCAGTCTATCTGCATCTTAAGGATAAAGGACACTCTTTCGAGGATGCCAACGTTCACATTTTGGACAGAGAGAACAGATGGTTTGAAAGAGGTTTGGTTTACGACACCAACTCTCTGCCATCTATAATCCAGTTTTGAGATCCCTCCCCAGACACCTTAACGCCCACTCACATCCTGGGCCATCTGACCTCAGGAATTCACATGATAAGGTGGGGCCAGGTTTCACAATGAACACACCCGAAACTCTGGCTGATTGGGACCCACACCCAGTTTCACACCTTGGCTCAGGTGATTAGAGGATCATCAGGGGTCCTTTTGTCCCTCTGTGGGGGGATACTCCCACTAGGTTTATATCTGGGACTCTCCACCATTTGACCTTAGAACTGAAGAAGCTTCTCGGATGAGAGGTGAAACGTCTTCAAGTAACTTAAAGAAGTCCAGACGCTTTTCTTTCCAAATCCATACATGTGACTCATGTGTTTTGGTAACACATATTTTCACAGACTCTAAATTTAGAAAAACATACGTTGACCACATTTGAAAGATTCACTTTGTAGGTTTATTGAAATGTATATTTATTTTCTTATTATTCCAAAAATTGCAGCACTGGTTGTTACATATGATAATAATACATTTGTATTTAAGGCACACTTTTCCAGTCTCACTGACCTCTGACCTCCTCTGATGCTAATGTTAAAAAAAAATCATGTGCGTAAAAAATGAAGTAATAGAGAAATCACACGCTGTCGTTGTTTCACACTTTAGACTCGGCTCACATGATTACATCTCACTACACAAAGCCTGTAAGTCACGGCAAGACACTGAATCACTGACACACAATCAGAGCTACACACACACGTGTTCATGATAAAGACACACAGACGTCAGCACTGAGCTTTATTTGAGTACAGAAAGGAAACATTTATATTTGGACTTGATTGTTCCTGTGTTTGGCCTCGACACGACCACAGTGGATTTAAACCAAGCAGCTGTTGAACAAAACAGCTGCTTGTTTTGTTCAACAGCTGCTTGGTCTGTTTAGGTCCAGCCTGTCCTGTCCATCGTCTCCATGTCCAAAGGCCATAAAGAGGCTGCTCAGAACGATTGTCCTCTTTTCACTGCTCATCTAACGACACCCTCGGGATCGGGTGTGAAGTCTTTCAGGTTATCACCGTGTAGAGACGACCATATTTCCTTATGTGTGACTCTCTCAGACTCTTTTCACTTCTGTTAACTCTCTTTGTCATCAGACTTTCTCTTCTTCTACCATCTGTTACCACCAGCTCGACAGACTTTATTTGCCGCAGAGTAAATATCGTGGTGGGCCATAAAGAGAGCAGCTCATTTACTGCTCGTGGTCCAAATGTTTGACGTAGTTCCTGGCTGTCTGTGCAGCCTCCATGACTGCCATTCTCCTTTATAGAAACAGGAAGAAATCCCATCCTTCAGCTGAGCATCCAAACACAGTTTAATGCTTTTGGAGTGACATCTGTGATCAGTCATATTCCTGGAAAAACACACCTAACGCTACATTAATTAGCTTGTTTGGTTCTGACACGATATTGCACAGCACACTTTGCTGTACATTACTTTCAAGTATCTTTTGGTTCTCTGCAAATCATTTTATTTGCAATGAGTGAGGCCCAGGCCAGGTCTACTCTTCTGTTCACTTATTGACAGTCAGGCTTGTCGGGGAGTGAGGTCTGGCCCTGACCTGCAGCATTTAGCTTGTATGGCCCATTAAACACTGACCTTCATACTAATGCTCACCAGTGCAGCCAATGCAACATACTCAACACCCATGCTGGAGACATAACAGAGGCACGGTGCAAACTTTACTGTACAGAAATCCAATTTCAACTCGCTTCTTTCAGATTTGAGGATCTTTGTACGACTGATGAAAAATGCTCTATTTTGACAACTTTCTATAGTCGGAGCACCTCTTCGACCTAAACTTCTCTGTTAATGTTGCTTTTTCTAAGTGGTAGAGCCGTCTGCTTTCTAACACCAGCTCGGGAGGTGAACGTATGAAACACAGTGCCCCAGTATTTCTGTGAGGTGCCCCTGAATGTGACTTCTTCCACACACAGGTAATCCAATTTGACCTCACCTGTGTGCATTACATCTCCTCAAAACTCTGGGACATCTCAGCAGAGGCAGCAGGCTGGAGTCAATGTTACACAGATATTAGGTCCCATGTCATCACGGGTCAGTGCTTCCAGCTGATCCGACTCGGGCTTTAGCTTCAATGGGCCATGGGAAAATTCAGTTACGAGGTTTCTGTCAGCATGTGTCTGTCTTCAAAAGACACACGATCACATTTAAAGTCTCGCTGCGATGTAATGTCTCTGTTCTCTGCTCAGCTGGATAAAAATAATTTTAAGCGTTTAAAAGTTCTGTTTCAAAGGTTTTATAAGAACTCAGTGTTCCTGTAACGTCTGTTTGCTCTCCCAGGAGCCGGGCACACCAGCCGCGGCAGCTTTACTCTATTGGTTTTTTGGGAGTGTATTTCTAACAGTGACGACTCTTAAATGTGCTGAATTGGTTGTGAGCTTCTACTTGCTGTAACTGCTGTTCCAGCTCACATAGGCTGAAGTGTGGAGTAATACCGAGTGTTCAGGAGTTATCTGACCCACCGTGTTCATGAAATCTAGCCTGCTAACATCCCACAAGCTGTACCTGCTTGGGACTGTGTTCCTGCCGTTACCTGTTTTATTTCATCTGCTTGTTTGATATCTTAGTTAGCTCTGTTTTAACCACCAGGTTTCTTCCCGTCTCTATGTACATATACGTGTGCAGCTATGCAGGGTGACTTACAAAGAAGCTGCAAGCAAAGGTGACTGCAATAACAGCATCATCCTCAGAGAGGATCATTTGATGATGATGATTACTGTTAATGCTTTACAGTCACTGTGATTCCAGAATTTTGTCATGTATGGACTTTGGACTTTCACATGTCTTCCTTGCTGTTTGATAATAAGGTGCATTAAACCTGTAACTGTAGTTGAGTTTTTGCAGGGTTAACCTCTCTATTTGGTGAAATCTGACTATATGGGAGGACTAAGGGAAAAACGTCAGTATGCACTGAGCCTTAGGGAATACATGCATGAAAAAAATGCAATTAATGGGCCCCTATAGTTCTACATGTCGTCATCACTGGGCCTGTGTCTTCTGTGACAGTCTCAATATGTCTTGCGACTAACATGACGTCATTCCTGACACAGAGCCTGAAAATTCAAATCTCAAACACAAAACGCAGGGATATGAAGTGTGTCCACTGACAGACGCTGATGAGCTGGACCATGGGGAAGCATGTTTTGCGGTTCGTCAGCAGCATCTTTAACTTTGATTTTGACGGCTGGTTATTTAGTGTGTTTTTTACAAGTTTGCCCACCTATCTGCAAACAGCATGCTTAATATTAATGTACATTTGTGTTGTCCCAGGATAAAGGACTCTAATGGATATTTGATGCAGTGCTTACACTGAATGTTTCAGCAGGTCCATTGCATTCTGTAATGAAAGCTTGATGCCTCCTGAGCACACACAAGTGGCCGGCGGGTGGCAAAAAAGCAACAACCTGTCCCACAGGCCGGTTAATCACAGAGCAGTAAAGGACTGTGGTGCTAATGGGGCATTCTGTGTCCACTCTACATGTGCACTGAATAAGTGTGGGAGGCAGTCAGCGTAATGCAAAGACACACCGAAGAGCCCAGAGTCTCCTCGTTCTCTTCACGTGTGTCGTGTAGATCCAACACAGCTCCACCAGCAGAAAATCAATTTGCACTTCATCACTTCCTATTAATGAATTCAAGAAATGTTCACCGTGGCTTTAATTACACAGGATCCTTTTACTATATTTATTTTCAGTGAATAAACGGCGTGATGTTGTTAAGAAGAAGCACGTTTATGTTAAAACACTTTGTGCATTCTGCGTATGTCTGTGTTTGTATGTGGCTTTACGTCTGTTCCTCACCGTGACCTGATGGATGAAATTCAACAAAAAGTTGACCTTTGTTCAATTATTTTCGTCACTATTTTAGCCACACTGTTCGGTGAAATCAGTGGCTTTAAGCTTTTGCAAGCATCGCATTCAAGTCTGTAAATTAGTCAATTCAACTTGTATTTAAAATAATTCGAGAATATAATTTAATGTAATAAAATGATGCAGCTACAAAATCATGGGGGTTGGAAGATGTCCTGCCTGCGTATCATTTAGCATGAATGTGTTAGAAAAACCACATGTGGTTCCTTTGTTGTATTCTAAAGCATCCAGATGTGTTTCTGAGCGTCAGCACGGAGTTAAAGTGTATGAATATTATTCTTTGTATAAAAGAAATAATAAGTGTAATTTCACAAAAATCACCACATCAGTACATCACACCTGAAATCACCTCATAAACACACGGGTGGGATAAGCGCATCACTCCTGTTAACATCTGTGAATGTTTACGCTGGTAATTTTGTTACACACTGCCCACTCCCTTAAACTTGTGGGCCATTCATAAATTCGTTCTGTGCAGCAGGTCTGTGCCAACTCTCTGAACACACGACCCTTACGCCAAATTTCTTGGTACTCTGCAAATAACAGTCAGAAGAGCAGAGCAGGGACAGGGAGAAACAGCGAGTCTCCAACAGGTGGGGATGGAGCAACATCATTTATGGGGTGAAAACACAGCAGTGAAACTTTTGAACAGAAGACAGAAAAGAAGCAGCTTACCAAATCTCAGGACATGTGGCATCCCATGTAAAAGCCCCACACAGTGTGTTAGCAGCAGTAGAAGCTTGACGGTGCACCTGAGCCTGGCTTTAAATATCAGGTGGGGGATCTTCATGGTGCTTGTTTGGTGCGCTGGATTTAAATCCCTGGATCGGTATATTCCTCTGTATTGTTTTCTCTTTAACCCAAACGACGTGAATTCAGGCAGCTGTAAGATCAAGGCATGATCTTCACCAGCGGGCTGAGCAGCGGTTTTCCCACATCCATTTGGCAAGAGGGGAAAAATCAGTACGAGTCCAGCTCACTGCGCCAAGAAGAAAAAGACCTCAGCTGAGGAAAAGGATGGTGAATGTGGAGGTGGTGGTGTCGGGGCATCCATGCTAGGCGGGGAAATCCATTTACTGAAAGACAAAGGAAGAGATAGAAGAGGGTGAGAGTTGGGGCTGGGGGGAGGGGTGGGGGGTTACCGAAGTGACAAAGTGAGAGTGAAAGACAGTGAAGCGGTCTGAGCAGCCTCCCCAGTCCGAGCTCCTCCCGCTGCACTGCCGCACAGCATCTGACGTCGAGCGCATAGGATGGACGGGGCTGCTCACACTTCACTCTTGGATCTGTGTCCCCTACCCAAAGTGCCATACCTCCCGCACTCCTTTCCCTGCTGTATCCCCGGCCAGCTTGCCAGCCGCCGCGCTGACGTTTCTCCGGTTCGGCTCAATCTGCGTCGGCCGAACACCGTCGTGCACAGCCCCATAAAAGCCAAGCCATGAATTCGAAATGATCGCCAGTGTTTGATCGAAGTCATTCAAGCACGGACTGCGTGGGCTCCATGTGTGAAGCAAAGCTGTCACTGTAACTCAGCGTGATGAATAGGCTGCGCTCGGCGCGCCGGTGTTTCAGCACTCGACTTCTGTCTTTGGAATTACTTTTCCTTTTTTGAAATTCATTCTTCTCAGACCGAGACTGGGCAACCTGTTAGACACAAGCCTCGATATCAAATTTACATTTCACCTGTTTCGTGCCTGACTCTGGAGGCACTGTCGTTTTATAGCAGCACAGAATTATTGAAGGTGAAGTCCGTGTGACAGGAACGCTCTCGGATGGCATTTAGAAATGAAACAATATACTCAGCTAACATTTTAACAACAGTCACAGGATTTTTAGGCAAAAAAGCCCCAAAAAACTAAATGTATTTGTTTCTAAATTTTCAGTTAGAATTTCAGTCATCATATTAATGTGCTGCATAATTTCCGAAATTTATAGATTATAAACGCAGACGCGGCGAAGGTGTACGGAAGTGGGGATAATTTAAAATGCATTAAATAAAAATATATTCGCTCCAATCCCAGCTGCCAACTACTGAAAATACAAGGTAAATAAGGTAATGATGACGGAGTGCTAACACGGACTTTCTCCGTGGGCTTTAACGTTTAGGCCACGGACTTTAGTCTGGCTTTGAGTTTTCCACAGCGCAGACACCGCCTGTGTTTCACATCCAGCTTTTCATTGCGGCTATTTCAGCACCTGAACAGAGAATGTATGTTAAAGCAGGAGATACTCCGAGTGTGTTTCAGCACCACGAACAGAGGCTTGATTTCACCGAGGCTTCAGCAGGAGATCACTGGCTTTCACATATGCTCCCGTTATGATGCCAGCTTCCTCTGCTCGCTTGCCTCCTTAATTAGCAGAGATGTTCTGTTTGGACTGATGATCCATAGTTTGGGTCAGGGTTATCCTGTTACTCCTAAGCGTCTGATTCCATATTTGCAATCATTTTTTGTAGGCAACACAGAAAACTACTGCTGTGCCCGCCATTTATAGACATGCAGGTGGGTGTGCAGAAGGTAAATGTAAAACGATTCTGGTGAATATTGTGTGAGGGCCATTACACCTCACCTGTCACACCAAATAACTGATATTACTGCTGTATTACTATTGGCTGTGATTGTAACGTTGTTTGTCATTTCATCCTCAGATTTCACAGGACGTTACTATGTTTGCTAAATCAAAAGGAAATTACAACCTCGAGTTAAAAGCTGGACACAAAGGTCGGGAGAAAAACAAGAGGCAGCTTTACAAGCTAATGTAGAGAAGTGCTGGACTGTACAGGTAAAAATGACCTCACACTTGGCACCAGCACACAGACTCATCCGGATCTCTCCTATTTTCACAGACAGACTTACAGGTCAACAAATGTCCCTTTGTGCATTTGGAAAGGGCGTAAAGAGCGCATGAGAGGAGCCTCTCCACCGGCAGCACTGCCCGATGATAAAGTTGATTTACAGCTAATGCGCTTGTGGACTGTGGGTTTCAAATGTGCGGCTCATCTCCTGAGTTTCCATCAAACCGCGCGAACTAGAGACGTTATTTACGGATCATTCATAAAGTGGATCATGGTGGAAATTTAACGACCCTTGTAATGTCTTACGAGCCCACAGCAGTAAGAGCACCAGGCCGAGAACGAGGAGAAAGAGGAGGTAGTCGTAAGGTGACAAGCGTCTCTACACAGAGGTCGTGCATAAACATGGGAGGTCACTTTCCTTCAGAGTTTCTGAAGCACAAATCCGAGCCGTGTTTGAGACATGGACATCGTTCTTTCTAAAGGTGTCTGGATAAAGTGCACGGACCAACTTCAAACCGCGCCTGAGGCGTCAGCGGCGGAGGTTGGAAAACGACGCGAAAAAGCTTCTACCTGGGTCTGATCTGTTTCCACACGACCTGACCTGTTCCTGAACAAATCCAGAGGATCGTGAAATAAGTGTAAAGTTTGGAGAAAAAAGCGTGCCTACCTCAGACAGAGCGTGAGCAGAGAAGAGTCATCAAAGCAGCACAAAGAAGTTGATTTGTTTCTGTGGAAGAACCGTGTCGCTTCCCCCGCGCTCTCATCTGGTAGCGCTGAGCTCCGGCCGTGGGGGAGACACGCCTCCTGTCGGACGGCAGGACGCACTGCTTAAAGCAACAGGGGGACGCTCCGGACTGAAGGCTCACCGTCTGCAGCTTCCCCCAGCGGGGCGACTGTCAGCTCAGACTGAGGCTCCAATCCTTTAGATGCCTACACCTTACAGTTTGGGGTTGTGGCAGTGACCACAGGACATACCGGCTCGGTAAGCCTGATCCCGTAGATTGCTTATATGCCACGAGGCTGAATAAATGCGCATCACAATGGGATGGAGATTGCCTTCATTAAGTACTAAGAGCTACTTTGTCTTTATTCTCCCGCAGGTATCATTTCATGCAGCAGTGTGCAGTTGAATCTCAAACTGTGACAGTGAGGTTTCCAAAGGAATTTAAAGAAGGGATTTTCTATCGCGGGGCCTCGCTGCTGCAGAGCCCCGTGTTTAGTGGATTAATACTGAGCTTGGTGGACCCAGCGCAGCTGGCTGCTTCAGTCCGGTCACATATTTGCGCTTCAAATGTGCACTGCGTGTGGAAAATACTTACTCCGTAAATTACATTTTATCGTAAAAAAAAAAAAATCAGTGTTTGGTGGTTAAAAAAGTAGAAGTTTCCTAAATTAACTGCTAAGAGTACCATATGGTTTTTGTAGAACTTAATGCAAGAGAGGACACAATTAATTTTGCATTTGTGTTTCATGTTTACTATTTATTCCTTGTGGAAAGAACACAATGAAGCCTCCTATCAGTTCTATAAACTGAAGGCAGAGGGTCGTTTTTTATTACCTTACATTAAATATACCAATTATACTGCAGTGCTGAGAGTAACAGTGATGGGAAACCTTTTTAGATTTTCCATATAACAGCACTAAAAATGTGACAGTCATTATGAAAACATTTTGTCAGCAGCAAGATTCACCATCAACACTGTCAGAATTCACTGGCTTCAGGAATGCACCAACTTACCTGTTTAATAACCAAAAATATTAGTTTAAAATAATTAAACCAACTGTGAAAATACAAAACAATGAATAAATGTACACACAAACATAAGATAAAATATCCAACTTACTATGAAAGTAAAAATGTGAAACTTTTTAATAAAAATTCTGGAAGAAACAAAACAGAATGTACAACATGTTTAAATTAAGTAAAGAATAAAAATGATTTTCATTGTTGTTGTTAAAGCAGATTAACTCGGAAAATATAACATTTCTGCACCAAGAAGGTACTGAGCACATGGACATGATGCTAGCATCACATCATCTTTGCGTTGACTCGTTAGAGAGACGCTGCACACCGTGAAGCCTCATCACCAAAGCACCCTCACATTCTCAGCTTTGTATTGTAACACAAGCTGACTGTCTCACACATACGACCCACTCATGTTTGTTTTACACATCACTGCTGCCTGCTGTGATGTGTTTCTGATGTTTTTAATGTGTCATTTTGGTCACAATTGTGAAAGCTGTTTCTTAAAAATAAATGTCAAAATGGTCAAATGAATACAAAAGTACTGAAGTCCTTGAAAATCCTTGGAATGAAAAAGCAATGTGCAAACAACCTGGGCCTGAATTCCCCTTTAAACCAAAAACAGCGAAACGAGTTGCTTAGAAGATCCAACTACTCAAAAGAACATAAATAAAAGAGGCAGAGGACTAAAATATAGCTCGCCAGGGCTGAGCTTCATGCTTCAACTGAGTCAAATAAAGAAATCCAATCTGCAGACTAGAGGGGTGATTATGATCATGGATGTAAACTGTTAGTGGACTCAGATGCTTTTGAATGTTGAGAGAACTATGAAGAGCTTAGAAGTCATCCACTAAATTAAATGTCTGTGGATCTCGCTGTGAGTTTGAATTTTACTCAGAACAATATTCAGTCATTTATGGGAATCCAAAGATGCAAAAATGTAAATAATTCCCACCGAGAGCTGTTGAATAATCCACAGAAGCGCTAACAAAGTGTGTGGATTACCTGAATGATACTGTAGCATCAACTCCGTCCTTCTTGAAAGAAAGAAAAAGATTCACTAACCTGCGTGGAAGGTTACATTGTAGACAATCCCACAATACTCGTATCCATGGAAGAGTCTATGATTGCATCCCAAATGAAACAGCTTTATATCTTTCCCAACGACACCCCAACAAATTACTCAAATTTTTACAAATGCTCACTGTAGTTTTACCAGATAATTATCTCAGGTCAGCTACTTTGTACAGGTTAAGGGGAGCAGCTGCTACAACACATGTATCCCTGATTGTGGCACAGTGGGAGGAAGAGACAATCCACAGCACTAATGTGAACTGGCTCAGATCAAAGAGAAAGATGTAGAAATGACATGTGACTTAAACACTGTAAGTATTTTAGATGTAGCCATCGTTAAACAGAAACCATTTCTCTATGGAAATCGGTGGAAAGTAACTCTTGTCTACAGCAACACCATGGAAAACATGGCAGGGTGAGCAATTTACACGCCTTAGGAGGAACAGTGTGGCAAAGGAGAGGAAATCAAGATCCAAAGAAAGAAAGAACCATCCCTCCATCATCGACAGAGCATCAACATGCTCTAAAATCCCAACTGCCACAAAGAAAGAATGACTTTCATCGCTGAGTTTAACCATTGCAATCAGAAACATAACTGGCACTGGCACATCTTAAAAGGAGAGCCATCTCCCCCTCTGTCATTTTGAGAGCTCATTTATCCTTTCACTCAAACAGTCCTGTCGTGACAGAGTTTGTTTCCTGGTTCGGGGCAGTGCTAAGGGTGTCTGACTGGCACAGCTGCCAGTTGTGTCTCCTATTTTACAGTAGTGCCCTGGGGCAGATGTGTGTGATGTAACAACCCTTATTATGGCATAGCACCTCTACGGGGTGTCGTCATATTACTGTAGTAGTTGGAGTCTCCTACAGTGAGGGCGGGGGCAGCCATTACAGTCCAGCACGCTGCTCTCCGTGCATCTGTTTTAGAGAGACCTCACCACTGTAACGGGCTGGCGGCAGGAACCACCTAACCCTGGAACATGTTTGTATGAATGCGTAGAGCCGTGGAGACCTTGCTGTGTGATCTTATGGTCTTCAGTTAATGCCAAATAAAAGTCTGTTGTTCTAACTGACTGGCCTCCAAGTTGCCCAGCTAACGTCCACGCTGCATGCCTGCGGGACCTGCTAGCCGCTCCTTCCTTGCCAGACCGCCGTGGTGATTGGAGATGGCAGCAGGAAGCTGCAACAGCAACCTGAAGCTAGCGTGTCAGTGTTGCACAAAGCAGCTCAGTGCAAAATCTTTGTGAAACCACGATGAATCATGTAATGATCTGGAAGTGCTGTTTCGTCTGTTTATGTCACGGCGTTTCGACAATGGCAGACATTTACACTGGCCTCCAGGTAGCCTCAACACTAGGACGTCGGCCCCGTCCCATGAGGCTGTTGCAAGCGATGCACAGATTGCAGCAGAGCTGGCCACAATGGACTGGGAGGGGGTAGCAGTGCAGCAACAGTAGCTTGAGATGCATCTCCCTGGAGGACATCCTCGCTGCTTCTGTGACTCTTGTATGGGGAGAGAAGATCGGCTATTAGCCTTCACCCAGGAGCCCAATGACACACCAGCTAGGAGGCTGCAGTCAGGGACATCTGAGTGAGAGATGCACATGATAGTTCAGGGGGTCCTGGAGAAGTTCAGGGTGCACTCATGATAGTTAGGGTCATGTGGAGTCTGTGCCACGATGATGGAAGCAGTCTTGTGATGACACAATAGCTTGGCCTCAACCAAGTGTTAAAAATTGATGGTCACATGGTGTGCACTGATGCAGTACAGTCATAGCATTATGTGACAATGAGGCGTGACACCTGCACTGGAGAAGACACCCTGGTGTGGGTGAAAGGCAGAGATGTCATGGACCCAGGGTCCTATAGATTACCCAACATGCTGTGCTGGAGATGAGAGTAATAGATGGCTCACAGAGAGCATGTTGTTCTTGTGATGAAGAAAGATGGGTCTATACAGCTCTGTGTAGACTGCCACAGCAAGCCAGAGGTGTCACAGTTTGATGTGTATCCCATGCCTCAGGGTCACTCCTGACGAAGCTCTAACAGCAACCTAAAGCTGGGCACCGTCGTACAAAGCGGCACACAACCATGCAATGACCTGCAAACACTGTTTCCTCTGTGTCTACGCTGAGGTTCCTGCAGTGGCAGACATGCTACCAAACCTCATTATACTTCTAATCTATTCTGCAGTACAATGTACAACATGACTGCAATTCAACAGCAGTCATCTACATTCTTAAATGCTTCTGTGTCCAAGTTTACATTGGACAAACAAAGAGCACACAATAAATTTCAGAACATAAAACATCCATCCGTACTGGGAGCCATCCATACTGGGAAGAATGCCATAGCCAAACACTATCCTGGGGCCAAACAAGGCCGCTCTGCAACTCTATGTTTCGCTGAGCATGAACATGTAACTCTTCCAGCGATCAGTCAATCCAAAATATAACCTCAGACGCAATCACACTGCTGTGTTTGTGTAACTGTTATTGCGTTGTTGGATGTGAGACCAGGAGGCGAATTATCGTGTGATTTTATTTCCACAAATTACCAAAACCTTTTTGGTTTTATGATCTGATGAAGACCATGAGGCAGAAACATTAGTATGTTTGTTGGCCAAATGAAAAGGTCATATTGAGATTTGTCAACTATTTTGTGTTATGACAAAACTCCAGGAAAAACTCCACACTGCAATAAAAAATGATCATGTGTTGCAATCACCTACATTTATACGTCACTGAATATTTGTCATGCTAATCACTTGCTGCCCTCATGCACAAGCAGACAAAGACAGCCGTAGTGATAGATGTAGCGATATGAAGAGACAACAACATCAGGAACACGAGAACCTGGAGAAGTACGAAGGGCTCAGAGAGGAGCTCCAGAAAATCCCACAGGATCTCAGCTCGGTCATTCTCAACCACCTTTAGGGGCGTGATTCATTTTGACCTTGGAATGTCCAGGTTACACTCAGCACACATGTTCCTGTTTATATATGGCAGCCGCTCAGTTATGGTGTCCCATGTATGCCCTGCCAGGTAGCGTCTTGCACCCTGCTGTTATGTGCAGGGGCATCTTTGCACAGCCTGCACCCGGGGTCCTGCCTGATTTGGTAGAGCCTCTGTCGAGCTTGTCCTTTCTTTGGTAGGATGTTTCAATATCAGTCACTTCTTCTGTAGGTGGTACATGCCATGCAGGGGCTGTCTTTCCATGATTCTTCCTCTTCTTTCTCAGGTTTTTGCTGTCTGAGGTATTCACTAATCACAAGATCAGTTGTGGCCATCGTTCTGGTGTACTCATCTTTAATTTCATCCTGGATCGTAGTTCTAACCATTATTTATATATCTATAGATATACATATACATACATAATATATTTATTACACCGACATCAACAGTCTATATATATCGATAGATAGATAGATAAGATAAGATAAGATAAGATAAGATAAGATAACTCTTTATTGTCATTGCGCAGTCATACATAGTACAATAGTACAATGAAATTGGAAAACTGTCCTACGTCGGCACTACATGTAACACAACACGACACAATACGACACATCACAACGCAGCACAAACAACACAACACAGTATAATAACTTAGTAATAAAAAAGAAGAATAAGTGTATTTGTATTGCACGCTGTTATTTTGCACATTAATTATTATTGCACCTTGTTATAAATATAAATATTATTATTATTACTGTTTTTTAGATAGACAGACATGTGTGCACATGTGTGTGTTGACAGAAACACCTGCACCGCAGGCATAGCAAACACCTTCCTTCCAGAAGCATGTGATGATATGTCAGCATTAGAGAAAATAATTTGTGGAAAATGCTGACACATCTTGATTTGCATTGAAACAGACATAATTACATCCCATGCTTTGCTGTGTCCTTTCTTGTTTGTGGTTTTTTGGATCCAATTCCTGAATTCACTGCTTGATATAAACAGTATTTTAGCTCTGGGCCAATCAAAATGCAGGATGAGAAATGGAGGGAACAAAATGAGTCCATCAGACAGAAATAACTGCAACCATCACAGACGTACAATTTGGTGGTGGAGGAGCACATCCCTGCAGTGATGAAGGCCTGATCTGAAGCCACAGTCTGGAGTTGAAATGAAAGGGAGCTTTGATTGCTCCCCTCCCCTCCTGCCCACCACAGTGTGCAGCATGAAAAGTTGAATTGTGGGGGCTACAAATAAATAGTCAATGACAGCTCTGTGATCCAACAACCTCCACTACTCTTACCCATGGGACATAAAAGGCATCTGAAACCCTTGAATAAGATAAAAAAGAATAGGATATGAGAAAATACTATTTAGAGATGAATAATTCTGTCTGACAGAGTGCTGCAGTGATCACTGATTAATGCTGGCTTCCAGAAATGAAGGTAATGGGGACAATACAGCCTCTGAAAGGAACTTTTTTAATGAAGCAATCGACGTATTAACGTCTTCACAATCACCAGGTCATCAGGGGTTTGTCTGCAGTCAGGGTGGGCTTTCAGCCACTAATCGTTAGCTGTCTTCTGCATTAAGCTTTTCCATATGATTCTTTTAAAAAATGAAAAATATATTTTTAAAAGATTCTGAGCATCTCAAACCCGCCTCTGAACCTGTGTTTTTCCTTGTTTCCTCTTCCCTTTAGAAGAGATGCTTAGAGCTGCTGCAGACCACTGCTACAGATTTTTGATGGGACCTGGAGCCTGTTATTATTTTTATTATTAGTGAATTCTTTGAATCTGTGAAGAGGTTGCTTTCCCATCTGTCACTGAACAGAGCCTGTATTTGTCCTGATTAGAGTGTTCACTTTAGGTCAGCCTGATCGTGCTGTAATATAACTGTTGCAGTTTCTGCAAAGCCCCTCTTCTCTTACAGTAACTGTCGGAGTTCCAGTATCACAGTATAATTTGCTAAGCCGTGTCTTACCAGCAGCAGGCCAAACTGATCAGCTGACCTCAATACTGTGACTCATCCAGCTAAAAACACTTCATACATGTTTGTAATCATCGTGCACTCTATTAATCTGCAGCCCAACATTATTCATGTAAGTTCAAACTCCAGTGTATTTGTATGTAGAGTTGCTGGTAACTACGTACTGCTGCCTAAAACAAGCATCCATATGTCCGTCCGTGTCAAGCATGAACGAGCGGACTCAAGCGCAGGACCGAAAGACCTTAAAGTAACAACGAAGTTTATTTACGCAACACCAACTGATGTATACAATGTGAGGCGGAATGGGCTCCGGAAAATCCAGGAGAAGAAAGGGTCACGTCACTCTGCCAACACTCGCGATCCGTCTGACTCACACTCGGTAAATCAGCAAACAGGGACGGGTCCAGGAAGGTCTGCGTGCAAAGAAAAACACGGGTTTGAATCTAAGAGGCGATTGATGGAGACAAACACATGAAAAGCAGCAATGCGCTGGAGCTACACCGATGAGAGTCGCACATCCATCCAGCGATGAGAAGCCGCCGTCTTAAGTAGTGGCTGGACATGCAGCGGGTGAGTGATTAGTTGCAGGTGCATGGCTCAAAGGCGGGAGCCCGCAGTGAGTTCCACTCAGGTGAGGAGCGAGAGAGAGAGACTAACAATAACAATCCTGAGAGAGATTGTCGGGGAGACACGGAGGACCGTGACAATCCGTATATGTGTGCTGGAGCCAATCCACCAGGTATCATTGGGTCCAGGAACAACACATAAAGACAGCCTCTCACTGTCGCCTGCATACTTTGGGCAAATTCTGAATCACCATTTATTCTCACATGTCTTTGGACTGAAGCTGGGTGGCCCAAAGAGACCAACTTAGTCCAACAAGGAAATAGTGCTAAACCACTGCACCACAGGTCATAAGCAGCCTGAAAGTAGTATTACCCATGACTGGTCCTAGTGCTGTGGAGTGATCAAAGTGAAGTAAAGCAAAGCTTTCATGTGGAAGAATCACATACAAAGATGCAAACAGTTTACACTGGGCAAGACAGGTGTTGTGGAAGTTTTCCATTAAATAAACTGATCTTGTTGATTCTGTATGAATCAACTTGTTTATGTCCCACAGAGACTGAACATAAAAGGACGAGGTATAAAAGAAAGTTTTGTCTTTATTACTTTCAGTGTATTAAAAAGTGCAAAAGCAAATTCAATTTGCTGGATTTGCATAAAGTGTAACAGAATCCAGAAACAGGGGCAAATCCAATTCAGTGTAATTCAGTTTTATTTATAGAGCACCGAGTCACAACACAAGTGCATAACCGATCAAAAACCAACCAAGATAACCACAAGGCTCACAGGGATGGGTCTAGCAAAGTGCGGTCTTCTAGCCGATATTTGATGGAACACGGATCTCACTGGATCGCTCCAAAATCCAGAACAGAATTTAAAATCCTTCGCCCCAATACAACACGTTGCTCTCAGACTGCTGGCTTTCTTGTGGTTGTTCAGGTATCACACAGTATGATGGAAGGCAGGGCTTCCAGGCCCATCTTCTGTGGAACCAGCGCCCAGTTTGGATTCAGGTGATCTGTCTTTTAACATCAGGCTTAAACCTTTCCTTTTTGATAAAGCTCGTCGTTAGGGCTCGACCAAGTGACCCTGAACCCTTCCTTAGTTATGTTGCAATAGATCGAGGCTGCTGGGGGCTTCTTCTTCACTCACCTCTTTTCCAAAGCGGTGTTTGTACACCACTGTGACTGAATCATTAGTTCATCTCTGGCTCTCTTCCACAGTGTGTCTGTTGCCTTGTCTCCCACCCATCAGCAAATACTTATAGAGGATCGTCTGACTGTTGGGGCTTTCTCTGTATTATTCTTGACCTCACCGCATAAAGCACTTTGAGGCAACTATTTGGTTGCCTTAAGAAGACGTAAACAGCTATGTTACAGTCAACATAACAAAGAATTTTTGTTGACTTCCCTGTCACTGTTCACAATGAACACATTACACAACATCTTACATGAGTTTAATACAAAAATCATAGAATTTATTCTTATGCAATGATTCTTAGCAGTGAGGAAAGATTTAGAAATAAGTTCACATGAAACAAAATTAAGAGCTTTGGGGGAAGAAAAGTCTGCCAACTGAGACAGACACACACACACACACACACACACACACACACACACGCACACACACACACACACACACGCACACACACACACACACACACGCACACACACACACACACACACACGCACGCACGCACACACACACACACAAACACACACACACACACCTAGCTAAATGAAATAAGGTGAAGTTGTTTAATACCGTAGCCACTAAAAATGTTACCGTACTGTAAATGCAAAATTATCTGCCTGTAACAGAAATATTACTCATTAAGCAGAAAGCATAACCCCTCACAGTCAGCCTCATGTCCTCCAGTCACCACTAAACTACACCTACATAGTGCTCAGAAAAAGAGTGAAGGTGATAAGCCCCGACTAACAGCAAACATCAAATGTTTTAGATTTCCGTGCAGGACATTCATATTTTTCTCTTCCTTTTTTAAAATCTTTCTTAATGTTTCATTCTTTTGTGAAACAGGGCATCGTTGTAACACACAACAGTACACAGTAAATGCTGTGCATTTATAAAGAGCTTTTAATATCCATTCGCTGCATGACAGAGTGGCGCAAACATCTACAGGAATGTGGTGACATAATAGTTCTGTGATTACATCAAATGCAGCGTCATTCCTGAGTGTGTCAAAGATGTAACAAACGTAGCTTATGTACTGTATCCTCAGATGCTAGTCTCCAGCAGTCACTCAGCAGCTGGGTGACAAACAGCGACATTGCTGTTTGTCACTTCAACAGTACTGCTTGTAATATTTTGAGAGCAGACCCATTAGCGTCAGGTCTTGTCCATCCACTGTAGGCGAACAGCTTTGAAAGGAATCAACTGGGTTTGTTGTGTTGTTGGAACACACAAAAACCGCAGCAGTGGATGGTTTTAATTTAGCAATATTTAATTTTCACTATAAAATTTTTCTTATCCACCTGTTCATACACACAGTTTATCTCTTCCAGTAGTAAACTGGCATATGGAGACAACAGTGACTGAGCTGCTAAGTGAACAACCTTGTCTATGACCTGAGACACAGATGCCCTTTTCAGAAGTGTGATGAAGTATAATGTTCTACTATTTTACAAGAAAAGAGGGGAAAGTTGTAAATATTAAGTCTTGCTGAAGTCTAAAATCTTGCCTATGGCAATTAAAACCTTAAGGGCCATTCCTGTGTAAATAAATAAATCCACTCATATACACTTACTTCCTCTGCTACAGACAGGTGACAAATTGAAGTAAGAACCTGGACCTTAATCAACACTCAAAATGAGAGCTGTTGGAATGCTGTGGGGATTTTACAACAGCAACACCAGGCAGGTATCCAAAACTGAAAAAAGCAAGGTAGCTGGCTAGCACACAAATGATGAACTGAGCACAGGGAGGAAACAGGCTGAGACTGACAGAGAAGGATGACAACTTAGAGATTTCACTGGGGTGGGAAGGTAGGAAAGCTTAGATCTAAGAGCCATAACCTGTCCAGTGAACTAGATGGTGGAGACCCCAGCCCCTACGATGGACAGTCAATATAGTCTTCTGACTATAAAGGATGGCTGCATGTCAATCAAGCAGGTGGAGGGAAATTGGAAGGTGAGTTGATGGAGACAGTTTCCATTATGAGACAGAATGTAACCACCCTGTGGTTTTTAGCAACTTTAAACTCCGTTTCAAAGGCACCAATAAAACATGGACATGATTTTTAGACTACTTTTCCAAAGGAATGTCTTTGCAGGATAGCCCAAGTGTTTGCTATAAGTAGGAATTGGGTCCAGTAAAGTTCTTTATTGAAGCCCCAAAACTAATAGTGTAGACACTATTAGTTTGGTGCAGAGAAAACAAAATACCGCAGATATTCGTGATAATTTCTTGACAGGACTAGATGAAGTGGAGATGTCTGGTGAGTCACATGGCCAAGATACTGCCAATAAGGGCTGTAATATAGAGTGGCCCAGATAATGGAACTGTAGAGACATTTGCTGGGGAAACTAGGTCTGAATCAAGAAACCACTGCTCAACACCAGATTATACCAGCAACCCATTGACAGATGGTGATTGATCCATCTGTCAACGGGTTGCTGGACCCTGTCCTCTGGCTGTCATAAGGATACAGCATATGAATGAGCCAGCACATAGAAACAGATAACCATTTCCTTAAGGCTGGTTTTGAATCACCAGTTACTCTAACATATACTCAAACACATGGGTCCTGGGGTTGCCTTGGAACACTTACATAACTTCCCCTTGGGATCAATAAAGTATTCTGATTCTGAGTCTGATGCAGAACACCTCACGTAAAAGGTGCTTGAGAGCCATCCTTTCACATGACATCCTATCACTCAGTGTTTTTATTGGAGATTATGTATCAGAATTTCAAGAGCAGGACCACGCCTCCAAACACGCTCCTTCCGGTTGTCATCTACAGAGGTTCCCCCAGTTCTGCAAGCTGTTCATTCTTGTTTACGTGCCCCTCCCTCCTTGTTCTCCATTCTTTAACTTCTTCATTTCTATTTAGCGCACGGGGATCTGCCAGGCCCAGGAACCGTCGCCAGTCCCCTTCAAGGGCTTCCCCAAACCGCAGCTCAATTCGTGTCAAAGCATCACCTTTACCTACTAAAACACTGTCAAACCTAAAATGAGGACGTGGGCCCAGCTAGTGAATTTACAGTGAAAAATTCAATAACAAAAGACAACAGAAAGATTTTGTAGGTCCTAAGCAGAAAGATTCACGACTTCCTGGCTGATCAGGAACAGCTGATGACACAATCACCCACAGGTGAGGAAACCAGCCCAGGTGCTGACTGCCTGCAGCTGGAGAAAGACCCACTTCTAAAACACAGGGTGTGGTTAGTGTACACACAACAACAAAGAGAGAGAAAGGGTGAGAGAGACAGAGAATATATCCCACCCAGCAGCCCAGAGGGAGCAGAGAATCCCAGACCTCCCTCTCCCCAGCCACCTCCTCCAACTTGTCCGGGGGAACAAGGCGTTCCCAGGCCAGCCGAGAGATATAATCTCTCCAGCGTGTCTTGTCAGTTGGAACACACTCTCCAGTGCCCCTTCTTAAAGGTGGGAACCACCACCTCGGTCTGCAAATCTAGAGGTACTGCCCCTGATCTCCACGCAACATTGTAGAGGCATGTCAATCAAGACAGCCCTACAACATCCAGAGCCTGCAGGAACTCGGGGGAGACTTCATCCACCCCAGGGGCTCTGCCACCGAGGAGTTGTTTAACTGCTTCAGTGACCCCACCCCCAAGATAGATGAGTCGTCCCCCTCATCCCAGGTTCTGCTTCCTCCAGGGAAGACGTGCCAGAGGGATTGAGGAGGTCCTCGAAATATTCCTTCCATCGTCCAACAATGTTCTTCGTCAAAGTCAGCAGCGTTCCATCTGCACTATACACAGTGCAGGTAGCACACCGCTTTCCCCTCCCGAGTCCCCTGACGGTTTGCCAAAATCGCCTTGAGGCAGTCTGAAAGTCTTTTTCCATATCCTCTCTGAACTCCTCCCACACCTGAGTTTTTGCTTTAGCGACTGCCCGAGCTGCCTTCCACTTGGCCTGTCGCTATCTATCAGTTGCCTCTAAAGTTCCACCGGCAGGTGCGTCGCTGAGCGGGGAAAAACGGTTAGACACATGAACAGGTTGGTGGTGTACCTGGGGCTTCTGTTTAAGACCACGCTTCCTCCTCACCGTCACCCAGACATCCTGTTGCTGCCAGGGGACTGGCTGTGGCTCAGGTGGTAGAGCAGATCAGCTACTGATTGGAAGGTTGGTGGTTTGTTCCTTGGCTTCTCCAGTCTGCATGCCAAGTATCCTTGGGCAAGGCACTCACCCCAAGTTGCTCTCCGATGCGTTGATCGGAGTGTGAATGTAGTTAGATTGCACTTGAGTTTAGAAGTGCTTGTATGAGTGGGTGTGACTGGGGTGAATGAGGCACGTTGTATACAGCGCTTTGAGTACTCCGGGAGAGTAGAAAAGTGCTAAATAAGAATCAGTCCACGTACCTTTGGCTGCACAGGCTACAGGGGTTTATGGGCTATGGGTTTTTCAAGGGTGCGAAGCCAAGTCTCCAATTCAGTGATCCTGAGCTGCAAACAGGCTACATTTATTACAAGTGTCATTACTGCTAAAGGAGGCTGAGGAATAACTGAACATCTGACACATCTGATACTCTACAGCAGAGAGAGCGAACACCAAGTGACAGCACCACCCCTGCAGTACAGAGTTTTACATGTTTTCCAAGCAGGGATTAAGATACCCTATGCAGACTCCATTATTGGATGAACATGAAAAAAGATAAGATAGAAAGAGGCAGGTGGGCACCATAAGCAACAGCACCACAGTCAATGATCCCGGGTGTACAGGTCAGCAGAGTGTGTCTGCTGCTTTCAGTTAAATCAACTAGCTAATATGTAAAGATATCTGAAATTACACTTAACCACATAATAAGTGATCTAAATCATTGCTATGATTGTGTTTCAAAAATGTTCAATTCTTCTTTGTGTCTCTGCTGTAATCAAAGAGAAATAATATTTGTATGGGTTGCATTTACAAAGAGGAATTAGCCAGTCAGTAGCTCTTATATCTACACTCAACAAAAATATAAACGCAACACCTTTGTTACTGCTCCCATTCCCCATGGGATGGACGTAGAGACCTAAAATTCATTCCAGATACACAATATAACCATCCCTCCCAAACAGTGGTCACAAATCAGTCCAAATGTGTGGTAGTGGGCACATCTGCTATATTGAGATAATCCATCCCACCTCACAGGTGTGCCACATCAGGATGCTGATCTGACATCATGAGTAGTGCACAGGTGTACCTCAGACTGCCCACAACAAAAGGCCACCCTGGAATGTGCAGTTTTGTCTCACAGCAAAATGCCACAAGCAATGAGGGAGCGTGCAATTGGCATGCTGACAGCAGGAATGTCAACCAGATCTGTCGCCCGTGCATTGAATGTTCATTTCTCAACCATAAGCGGTCTCCACAGGCGTTTCAGAGAATATGGCAGCACATCCAACCGGCCTCACAACCGCAGACCTCGTGTAACCACACCAGCCCAGGACCTCCACATCCAGCAGGTTCACCTCCAAGATCGTCTGAGACCAGCCACCCAGACAGCTGCTGGAACAATTGGTTTGCACAACCAAACAATTTCTGCACAAACTGTCAGAAACCGTCTCAGGGACGCTCAACTGCATGCCCGTCGTCCTCATCGGGGTCTTGACCTGACTCCAGCTCGTCGCCGTAACAGACTTGTGTGGGCAAATGCTCACATTCGATGGCGTCTGGCACGTTGGAGAGGTGTGCGCTTCACGGATGAATCATGGTTCACATTGTTCAGGGCAGATGGCAGCTGAGAATGTCCCAGTTCTTGCATGGCCAGCATACTCACCGGACATGTCACCCATTGAGCATGTTCGGGATGTGCTTGACCGGCGTATACGACAGCGTGTACCAGTTCCCACGAATATCCAACAACCTCGCACAGCCATTGAAGTGGAGTGGACCAACATTCCACAGGCCACAATTGACAATCTGATAGACTCCATGCGACGATGTGTTGCACTGCATGAGGCAAATGGTGGTCACACCAGATACTGACCGGTTCTGGGTCCCCAGACCCCCAATACCGCAAAAAACTGCACATTCCAGGGTGGCCTTTTGTTGTGGGCAGTCTGAGGTACACCTGTGCACTACTCATGATGTCAGATCAGCATCCTGATGTGGCACACCTGTGAGGTGGGATGGATTATCTCAATATAGCAGATGTGCCCACTACCACACATTTGGACTGATTTGTGACCACTGTTTGGGAGGGATGGTTATATTGTGTATCTGGAATGAATTTTAGGTCTCTACGTCCATCCCATGGGGAATGGGAGCAGTAACAAAGGTGTTGCGTTTATATTTTTGTTGAGTGTATTTTCAGCCCACCTCTGATTCAGCTATGTCTCTGCTCTCATCTGCTCTGCAGTTCTCTCCAGCTGACACTGTGACATGGAAAAATTCATGAAGTGTCAGATTTAAAAGGGGTCATTATTAATATATTCTTTTTCACACAAATGTGTTCTATAGCCCTGCTAAAGTACTCTTATATATGGAAAGTCTAAGTTTTAAACCAACCCATTAGACTTTATTTTTTAAGATGGGAGTCTAAAATAAAACAGGAAGTTGAACAGACCGCTAAACAGAGCTCAAACATTGTTAGATTTCACCCGACGACATTAGAGGTTTGTGAGATTAAAATGTAAAGTTATAGGGTGTAGATGGAAGTTAAAGGTTTGATGAGTTTCCAAAGACTAGGACATCGAGATCATACAGCAGATAAAGATGCCGTAAAACCAACTAGCTTTTTGAGGCTGATTGGTCCAAACCATTTACACCTAGATGTTTGATGATTTCGCAAAAACACTGTTTTTTGTTTTTTTAGTTTCACAATGTTTTTGAAATTCTTTCTACATTTTCAGTCAGGGGCACCACCAAAGGGGGCCAGACGGGGCACTGGACACCCCCCAAAATTTGTTTCTCATGCCAAATATTTATTTTTAGGAGTTAAGTAGATTTATTAAGGAATAAAAATACATTATTTTTATCCTGAAGAATGAAGTTGGGGTCTGAGGTGGGGCCATTTTTAAATTGAACTTTTCACTTGGAATATGGTCAGGTTCAGTCATCTGATACTACTTGGTTAAAGGTCGAAATCAGAAAACTTGAATTGGTAGCAAAGTGATAAGTTTAGCTCCATGCTAATGTAAACATGTTTTACATATTTGTAAACAGTCATTGGAGGTTGCTTAAATTTAAAATATAACTGTAAACTTTAACAAACAATACCAAAATAACCATAATGGAAATAGAGGCATGTGATCACCACACTGGGCTGGACTTATCTAGATTTGTCAGAAGTCAGACAAACAGCAGCTTCTTTAACATTACAAGAACTGCTGGTCTCTACTGAAGACACACCTGAAAGGTGACTCGAGAGAGGTTAGTGTGTGATCAAATTCATTCACCATGATTGAAATACTGTCGCTTTTTAATAGATGGTGGAACAAGAGATTCAATAAGCACCAAAATTTAAAATACAACCAATGTAATTATGTCAAAAGTGCTATGTATCTTTTAAACATCTGCCACAAGTATTATAAGAGCTGACAGGCCGAATATACAGTAGGGATAAGCTGCTGTAGTTGGACTCTAAGGCAGACAACACTCGGAGGCGCTGGGACTGAGGGTGACAAAGCTTTATTTACAGTGGTGCAATTAATGTAAACAGCGAACGGCAGTGAGAGGTGCTCAAAGTGCTTACTTAGAACTATAATACCTTAGAATTGCTCAACTTAACAAGGAATAACTCAAAAACACTCGTGAGAAACCGAGGGCTAGCAGCAACCTAAATAAACACACGCTAGAAACTCTACTCTGGAGCATGAATTTATATATAGCATTAGCTCAGAGGCACACTATGATTTCATAATGCTCCGCTGGGAGTCACACAATTCTAACTCGGAAATTCACAATCCTTTACTTGGAGACGCACATGGCCGACTTGGCCCAGTGTCAGTCATTCCTCTGCACAGGTAACTAACCTCTGTGACTCCCCCTGTGCCAACTGCTCTCAGTGATCCTGTGCAAAACCATAAGTGTACAATAAAGGCTTTTATAAGACAAATTAGCCTTTTTCTGATCATGCTTTAGAGGCAGCCTTTTTCTCTGCCATTAGACGCCATGACAGTGTATTACTGATCAGGGTGTAGTTTAAAATAACACAACAATAAACAACAACGTGCTAAAAATAAGAAACACTGGCGATACAGTCATTGGGATAAACATAAACCTAGCCAATAGTTAGAGCTAAATAGTACACAAGTACTGACCTTCAACACTCTAAAAAATATTCGTGGTGTTTGTAGGTAGAACTTAACAAAAAAGCATTTTTCTACTTAAAAAAGTAAGTTGTCTACATGTACACGTTTCAGTGAGTTGACTAATCAATGTTATAAGTCAGTGCAACACAGAAATTAATAAACACCTCCTTAACTTAAATGTTTGAGTATATTGAACAAAATACTTTTGTCATCAATCAACAACACAAAATATTAAGTTTGTGTAACATGTAAAAGTGAGCTTGAACATCCTTCGTGTTTGACCTGCCCATAACTGGACCATAACGAAAAAATAATTACAACTGCCATAAAAAAAGACGGAACGGAAAAAAACAGAGGTTGGCACCACTACCTGGTAAGTTTCTTGTTTTATAGTCTTTTATAAATATGTACTAGTTACAGGAATTTACTGCTTAAGTTTAGTCTGACAATGGCAGCTACATGATGTGAATTGACACTCTGTGTTATGCTAGTTGTTACTCTATAAAAGTATAAAAGAGCGTTTGTATTTTTTCCTGTTATTAATGAAATCTGTCAATTAAATCTGTCACTCTGGTGGTTACTTTGGTTAGCCATAGGTGTGTATGAGACCATGCATACAGCAGAGGGTAACCCCGTAGCATATGTTCGTATCATCACAGGCGTAGCAGTTGTCTGCATTCTTATCACTTTGTGGGAGTAGAGGTGTGTTTCCCCTAGACTGTGTTCGGTGAGTTAACTAAGCATTGAATTTCAAAATAGATTAATTACAAGTTATATTTGTACACTTTAAATTTGATGGTTTTAATCATAGTTTAGCATAGTAAAGTTGCTAAAGTTAAAGTTGTTAGCTAGCTTTCTTTTAGCTTGCAAACGTTCCTCGCAATTGTCAATTTTTCCACTTATACTTAAAATTTGTCACTTGTCAGGGTGCATTTGGTTAGCTGATAGACCTTGCAGACAGCACAGCATGTTCAATTTGAACCTGTATATGTTCAAATTAACCAGTCAGCAGCTGCCTGCATTTTTATCTACCATGGTGTCAGAGTAAATTTGTGTTTCGACGGTCTTGGGTGAGGTAACTAATTACTGACAGAGTGTGAGTAAAAGTATTTCTATCAAATGTATTGATATTTTAAGCTCAAATGTGAAATATGCCTGAGGTTAAAGTTAGTTGACCTAGCAAGAAAAAAACAAAATTGTGTGTGTGCACATAAGACTTGCTTTCGTTACCTTCTGTAATTGTAAGCATAATGTGAAGTGTGGGATTGTAGCATGTCAACAGTGGTCTTCAAATAATTAAAAAGAAAATTCTCTCACACATTTGGATATGACACAATTTTTCCAATTTTAAATTACAGTCTGTAGATTTATTTATTTAGTTAGTTTTTGGATTCATCTTTTCAGTGTTTCATTGTGGTGTTTTAGAGAAGGTTTTATACTTAAAATAACTTAACTCAAAAGCCTTGGTAAGCCTTTGTAGTCTTTTATAGTCCTTAGAGCTCAACAAAAACTGTTTGAAATAGTTTCCAAATCTAGGTTACATTTACTTTCACTCACCTTAACCTACTGCTAGCAAAGGGTGCATTGAAAGCAGGGCAGTATGTAACAGATTAAATTCAAGTTATAAAAATTTAATTGTTTATTTGTTAAAAACAAAAATTAAATCAATAATTAGCAAAACGCTAGTCCTATGAATGTAATGTGTTTGACTTTTGGCCTAGTAAACTTTATTCTCCAGAGTTCGGTGGAAACAAGAAGAGAGGTCGCAATCCGTTGCCTGGTGGTGTATTTGAAAGAGAAAGAAGAGGATCTCTTCAGAGAACAGCTGGTAGGTAAATCTCACATTGTTTTGTGTTATATTTTTAAATAGCATATAAAATACCGACATGTTTCTTTTTAACCTACTTGCCAGGATGGTGAAGAACAGTTCTCAGAAGAAGTGGTAAAGATCGTAGTCACCAGACGTGCAGCAGTGTCTCTTCCAGCCGTCGCTAAAATTGTGATTGAAGGAACAGCTGTCCTGGAAGACCTTGATGTGCCCAGAGCATGTGCCTTAATGATGGGACTTATATACGCTCTCAATCTGAGCTACCCCAAACAAGTAAAGAACACTCTAGAGGTATTCCAGAAGGTGTTTCTGGAACTTGATGGGCTTAAAGCCAGCCAACGGGTAATGTCTCTTAAGTACAAACTTAGTGGTTCTCAAAGTCGGTCATCAGGCCCCACTGCTCTGCTTGTTTCTATTAATAACTAAACACTGTTGATTGGCTGGTGTGTTCAGTTAATCAGAAGTTGTAGACACCATTGTGGATGAAGAAAAACGAAGTGAATTGGTATGTTTTAGCTTCTGATTCAACACACCTTGTCCAAGTAATAAACATGCTACATTTTCTTTTGTTACTGAGGTTGTTTGCGGAGGAATTGTACTGAAATATATTATTGTTTTTGCCCACTCATTTATAATTAAAGGGCTGCTGTAATGTTTGATTTATGTTGTATGACACAGAAGTGTATTACTTCGAAAATGTTATGCAATAAACTGTTTCATCAGCTGGAATAATTTAAATGTACGGTGGCCCTGAAGTGCAAATCACACCAACAAATTGCTAAACACAACAACAAAATTGAGAGGCCCTGAAGTGCAAATCACACCAACAAATTGCTAAACACAACAACAAAATCGAGAAACAAAAAAACAAATGGAGAATCACAAAAACAAAATTGAGAAGCACAAAATCAAATTAAGAAGCACAAAAACAAAATTGAGAAGCACAAAAACAAAACTGAGAATCACAAAAACAAAATTGAGAATCACAAAAACAAAATTGAGAATCACAAAAACAAAAGAAGAATCACAAAAACAAATTAAGAAGCACAAAAACAAAAGAAGAATCACAAAAACAAATCAAGAAGCACAAAAACAAAAGAAGAATCACAAAAACAAATCGAGAAGCACAAAAACAAAAGAAGAATCACAAAAACAAATTGAGAAGCACAATTACATTAAGAAAACCGGAAAGGGTAGGTACCAGTCGGCAACAGGAGACATCACTGATTGGATGTCCGATCTGTTCGTCTTTGGAACCGGAAGTTACTCTGCCTGTGGCGCATTTCGTTTGAAGAAGAACGGCGGAATGTTTTGTCCTAGCTGTGGGAAAAAGCTGGTTGAGGAGTCGCCGAACTTTTGCAGCGGCTGTGGCGAGAGGCTTTATCACGCATCTTGCATCGGAGACACTTCACTCCCATTGAGTAAGTTAATAAGCATAATAAAATGTTTGTTATTTATTGATTTATTAGCCTAGCGTTAGCTGTTTCCAGACCATAGCAGACCAGAGGGCTGTTCCACTAAGCGAGCTCAGAAAATCGAGGCTCATTTGAAAATGCACGCAGCTGTCAAAATGACTGCTCAAGACCTTTCTAGTAGTGAAGGTTTGAGGGCAGTTCTAGTGTTAACAAACCTCGCAGCTAGGGTGCCAGTGAAGGTTTGAATGGCCGTTTTTATTTTTTATAGTTTTTTGAAAGGAGAGGTAAGGAAATTAATTTTCTGTAATGTACTACAGTGTTTACTTTCTTCTTTCAGAGAAGGCAACAGCAGTGTGTCTGGAAGATTTGATGATGTTTACCACAGGGCTGACGGCAGTTCCACCGGCAGGAATGACACCACCACCATGCATCCAGTTTTTAAGTGATTCGCCTTTTCCAGTTGCAAACACCTGTGCAAATACTCTGAAGCTACCCATCTGTGACTCATATGGCATCTTTAAGGCCAACATGGACTTTGGAATTCAAAATGCTCCAGGATTTGGATGTTCTTAAATCAGCAAGGTCATCAAGTTACAGTTACTGAGTTACCCTGTTAGGTTCAGCTGCCGTTGGCACACTACTTAACACATTCATGTGATAAGCAACTTCCATATTGTTAAACATTTAGTTGTTTGTTCTTAATATTGTGTATGTTGGAAAAGTGACAGAAATGCTGGACACTATTTGTAAATGGTTTTATTAAAGAAAATTGTAAATGTTTCCTTGTGGTTAAATGTTAATATTTAAATTCATGCCAGTTGCTGTATATTATGAACAATATTATATTCAATTTAGCAAGAGGGAAAGGAAACACTACTAACATTAAAAAATGAAGGAAAAACAGAAGGGCTGGAGCACTCAAGTCCAAAGGTTTTATTAGGTGCAAAAAAAGGAAAGAAACTAACGTTTCGACACCGTGTGTGTCTTCGTCAGAGTAACTCTGACAAATGTCATTACAAACTGAAGTTCAGTTGGTATCTAAAACCCAGCTATGTCCTTCAGGGCCAAATACAGTTCTGTGGCCGATTCCCAGTCTTGTGGCTGCTGCAGTGTGTTTTGTTGTACAGCCTGTTGTAAATATTCCTCAATGTTTGGATCACCACACAATCCAACCGGTAGCCCCTCCTCGGGAAACGCATCCAGTTCCCTCTCCTCAACAGCAAACCCACAGTCTCTTGAACCATATCTGCAAAATGAAAATAGAAAAGTGAAGGATTTTTTGCTGACAATATGGAACTACATAAATCAACACATGCAGTGACATGTTATAAACTGCTCTATCATACTTATGTGTAAAATTATGAATATATATTAACCAACTTAAGCAATAACAACACCTTGCATTTAGTTTGATGCAAAAGATTAATTCATTTTGTTAAGAACTCAAATACCTGTGAGGCAAGTTCGTTTGGAATCCCACCTGGACACGATGCAAGTCTGCTTGGCCGGATCCTGTGTTTGTTCCAGAGGTCTTTGCATTCATCCAGGTCTTTCTGTAGAACCCCTCTGAAGCAGAATCTCAGCAAGCATTGGTGTTCGTGGCTTCCATTTAAGTTTCCAGAGTCTCTTAGGTCTCCAAACAAGTCCATCCAAAACTGAGACCTGGGTATATAATTAATATTTAAGAATCAATTTAGCTTTGTTCTTGGTCATTTTATAGGGTTTGTTACATTTTGGTCCCATTTAAAACATGCCACAAATGGATGTCAAACAAAGTAATGCATATTAGTTTTCCATAAATATTGTAGCGACCCTGCAGTAATGTTCTTGTTAAAAATGCTGTATTCTTTTCACTCTGTTCTGTGTGTTGATTGTGAGGAGTGGAGAGTTTGGTCTGAGTTTTTCATTTTGTATTGGCGTCGTTAAATCTAGGCAAGCATGCTCATTTCGGCACAACAGCTGACAGTGACCATTTTGAGTTCCTGCAATAAAGTGACGGCTGTTAACGTCTATCTCATCCAACTTTTCAACACGTCCAGCAGGACGCTACTCTATTTTCTTAAATGCATGTAAAAAAACCGATCTGATCAATTTCACTGTAGCTTACACCTACCAGACACAAATGTACCCACCTTCCTCTTCTGAAATAAGACCACCATGACTCGATGCGCTGGTTCCCTGTAGATGATCCGTAACTGTGGCTTGACGATCCAGCATAATAGTCCGTGTGCGCGTGACGGAGGGTACACTGTATTGCTGCCATAGTCCCATTCTCAGTCCCGAAGTCTGTTCGTAATCTCATTGGTATCACACCAAGACTCTTTACACAGTTTATATAATTGTGAGCTATAACAGCCGGGTTGTTGTTTGTTGCTCCACACACAAGCCACATCAGTCTTCTTGAAAAGCCATCTATACATCCTGACAGGGCCAAGCCAAAGGGTTTCAGTTTATCATAGCCATCTACATGCCATATGTAATTGGGCCCCATGGAGTGATACGTGCGTCTTGTGAACCTCCTTCGAGTTCTCAAAGCGATTCCTTGAGGATTTAGTTGTCTCAACAGCCTCATAACTACATCACGCTTGACACGCAGCTTGTGTTTTTGTTTGAGAACTTGCCACATGGTCCGATATCCAAACAATTGTCCTGGTCCTCGAAGCTCGGCCAAAATGTGCCGCCTCACCTCAGGAAGTGGAGAATAGTTGCCTCGTCTGTACAGTCCAGATTCTTTTAAATGCGTTTTCAGTGTACGCATACTAATTGAAATGTCACGATTACACTTGAGCATATCCAGTATCACCTCGTATGTATGTCCTGAATCAAAATATTCTCGAATAGCGACAGCTATGTTTGGGTCACCGCTAATGTTCATGTTTGAAAAAAATGCGCCACAGGCAGAGTAACTTCCGGTTCCAAAGACGAACAGATCGGACATCCAATCAGTGATGTCTCCTGTTGCCGACTGGTACCTACCCTTTCCGGTTTTCTTAATGTAATTGTGCTTCTCGATTTGTTTTTGTGATTCTTCTTTTGTTTTTGTGCTTCTCGATTTGTTTTTGTGATTCTTCTTTTGTTTTTGTGCTTCTTAATTTGTTTTTGTGATTCTTCTTTTGTTTTTGTGCTTCTTGATTTGTTTTTGTGATTCTTGATTTGTTTTTGTGATTCTTCTTTTGTTTTTGTGCTTCTCGATTTGTTTTTGTGATTCTTCTTTTGTTTTTGTGCTTCTTAATTTGTTTTTGTGATTCTTCTTTTGTTTTTGTGCTTCTTGATTTGTTTTTGTGATTCTTGATTTGTTTTTGTGATTCTTCTTTTGTTTTTGTGATTCTCAATTTTGTTTTTGTGCTTCTCAATTTTGTTTTTGTGCTTCTTAATTTGATTTTGTGCTTCTCAATTTTGTTTTTGTGATTCTCCATTTGTTTTTTTGTTTCTCGATTTTGTTGTTGTGTTTAGCAATTTGTTGGTGTGATTTGCACTTCAGGGCCTCTCAATTTTGTTGTTGTGTTTAGCAATTTGTTGGTGTGATTTGCACTTCAGGGCCACCGTATAAATGGCTATGTTTGCATGGATAATTGTGAGTAGGATATATGTAAAAAAGTAAGTTAGATTAACTCAACTAATGTAATTTGTCAACTCAATATTACCAGAAATTCTAAATTAATATTAGGTTGCTTAAACTTAATTATGCTTTTACAGGTCAAAGTAAATCATGTTGGTTTGTTGAACCAGTTGAGTTAGCCAAACCTAAAAATTACTTGCTGGATTTACTTAATAATATGCAAAATTTGTAACTTAAAAAGCTGAGTGGAAATTGTTACCTCAATTTTTTTAAGTTGAGCCAACAAAACATTTTTTAGAGTGAACACTAGCTGCTAATTAGATACAGTGTCGACAGTACTGCTTTAACAATAAATCCCTGCAGTCCATCAGGAGTCTGCAGAGCCACTGTGTCTAATCTGGTGCTTTCAGGTATGTTAGTTAGGTGTAGACAGGTGTGGATACATGAAGCATTCACAAGCCTTTTCTCAGGTAAAGCAGTTGTTTTAATCACAGAAACCAAATTTAGCTGTAGGGACATCTAAAAAATGTGCTTTTGCTGTACATCATTCAATATTCATGCAGGTATAAAGGGGGATATTTTAAGTGCACTCTTTCTGTCATACTTGTTTGTTTTCGCTTCTCACTTCAATGCATCCAGAAACAATTCTGAGACTCTGATGCCAATTATAGTTCAACATGAAAGTCCACTATGTTGAGATGCTGACACTTGGGAACATTTCAGCAAAACTTAAATTTGCTCCCTTTCCTGTGTGAAGTGTACTTCTCTGGTTCGTTTCGCAAAACAACAAAATGATAATTATGTCACTGACATCAAGCCCGTGTCTTGTGACGTACTGCAGAACATGAAAGTGGTGATGAAGCTAAACAGCAGGCTTCTGTAACCCCATGAGCAGGGGAGCGTCAAATACCACACAACTCAGGCAAAAGCGTGAGAATAAATTCACAGCCAAACAGATACAGTTAGGTTCTTCAGTATTTAGACAATGTTCACATTTCTTTATGTTTGCCTCTCGACACCAGCAAACAAACCAAGCAGAGTTAAATTAAGCGTTTAACAGAAACACTGTATCTCCTGTTTAGAAATCAAAGCCACTCTTATAGACAGCGTCTGATTTTCACAGACTCAGGTGTGTACAGCTGACTAACAAACATTTTTACAGGTGAAATTTGTTTACTTATTATGGCACGACAAATCAGGCCGTCAGAATATCAGGAGTTAATCCCAAGTGTGGAATTAAATTCTGTGAAAGTCAATTTAAGGTCATCATTAGATTATCACTGATCACAGCAGCATGAGCATGCTGCAAAATACAAGTTACTCAAGCCAAAAAAACAGGCTAGTCTTCAGTGGACTGTGATCTATGCATTACTCACATATCTATATTATTGCTAATATATATTGTAATATATCTATATCACTAAAGCACTTCTGGATGGATGCAAACTGCATTTCGTTGCCCTGTACCTGTGCATGTGCAATGACAATAAAGTTGAATTCTATTCTATTCTATTCTATTATACAACAGATCGTTAAATAAAATGATGGTCCACTCAACCTTTGGAAATAGTGGACTATATGTCTTTAATTCCTAAACTATTAAAACAATAGTTTTACTAAACCACTTGAAGATGAAGGTGTGCACTTCAAACACATCTTCATGTATAGAGGAGAACTTGCAAAAACTTTGTGACTGTCCATATATTTATGGAAAAAACTACAGTTTGTATATGTTTATATTGAGGTTTATTGTAATGCAGGCTGAAGAATCGCTGGTCTGGGGAGCTAAAATACATTTAAACTAATGTCTGTTTGAAAGGAGATTATATTTGTCAAAAGTTTTATCTGGATAACTCGATGATAAATGAGCTGCCCTAACAAATAATTTTGAAGGATATTTTTATTCTATTTACATTATAAGAAAACACAGCAACTGTGGAAGAGTGCACTTCTATATAAAACTAAATGGCAGTGCACAAAATGTGATCGGAATTACAGGTAACAGTAATTACAGTGTAACAATGTAACAGTTTGATGAACATTTTGTTTATGATGTTTACGCTTGTTTGTGACTCACTGTTGTTTTGTGCTGATCTTATTTATGTTATTGTTGTTCTTTTAAATGAAGAGTTAACGTACGCTGTGGCTCCAGCTCTCTACAAAGTCACACTCGGCTCACAGGTGAGTTGTGTTTACTTTTGCATTAAATATTTGCATGTTGTGTATCGATTTATGCTTTGCCTGGTCCCTTTTCCTGTTGTGAAGACAGCTGAGATGTGTTTGAGGTCCTACTGACCTTCCAGTTTCATTTGTAAATGGTTTGTAAAGCATAGATGTCCCTCACTTTAGATGAAATCACAAAAATACTGAATCAAGCAGTAACACTTTGAATTAACAATGACTGGTGTGAGCACAGCTCTGCTCACCAGCACCACGACCAGGATCACTGAAACCAGTGAGCTAACGTACGCCTGTGCCACCCTGATCTTAGAAACAATGCATTAAAGCTTCTTCAATAGATAAATAAAAATTGCACTTCCTTCTACTTTCTGTTTCTGTCAGCTCTGGCATTGTTACATAATGCATAAATTAATCTGAATTTTAAAAAGAACAAACACAAAAACAATCTAATGAAAAAGAATTGGTTAACAACAGAAGCCTATAGAGAGTTTGTAGAGCTCCTCTTGGCAAAGCAAATGTATTTGGCAAAACATGGCACTCAGATCATGATTTAGCTTGCTAAGGATGTAGGACAGGTTAAACAAATGCCAGCCTAAACGACAACACTCCTGCAGCACAAGAACAGGCCCCAAAGCCATCGATCTACAGAAGTCTCCCACAGCTGAAAGGATTCAAGTTTCAGGCTGAGATCAAGAGGAATCTGGAAAAGTTCACACTGAGAGGCACAACCAAGTGGCTGAGATAGCGTGCAGGAGTATCCATACCAAATATGAATTAGAAGTCCCCAATTCCCAGTGGGAGACACTGCTAAGGCCGGCTAACAACAACCTAGACTGTGGACCTGTGGAAATCACGTTCCAGTCCCATAGATAGATAGATAGATAGATAGATAGATAGATAGATAGATAGATAGATAGATAGATAGATAGATAGATAGATAGATAGATAGATAGATAGATAGATAGATAGATAGATAGATAGATAGATAGATAGATAGATGGTATTCTACTAAACAGGCTATAATATAAAGTTTTTAGATTTTTTAAAATATTTTTTCATACAGAAAAATATGCGTTCTTTCTATCTGGTCATAAATGAAGAGCACAATTTGATAATGACACCCAGAGCCAGAGAAAAAGTGCCTGACAGAAAATAAAGGGGGAGGCTTTTCCCTCTCTGCCACCCTCTAAACAAAAACACCTTGGTGATGTTGGCCAAAATAATTATGTGAAATTGCAGGTTGTGGAAATTTTCATTGCTGTTGTAGATTGCAGACAACAAATATTTTCAGGGAGATTGGTCCATGCCATCTCAACCATACAACACGCTCATTAAAGACCAATCAGCGAGCAAAGACAGACAAACAGTTGGAAGCTGAATTTCACCTGATAGCCAACACAGTGACAACACTGTGTTGGCTGTTCTGTTTGTTTCAAATCAAACAAACGTTCATTTGGAAGCTGTGGACCTGGGAATTAGACTTTGTCTAATTAAAAGTTAATATTAATAATAAATATGATGAACTTGTATTTTGTGGAGAATCAAAAGCATGGTGGTCTTCATTAAGAAGCTTTGGTTCACATTGGTCTCACATTTGCTAACGTTATCCATGAGGGTTGGGGGTTCATCCCTGGCTGTTCCAGTCTCCAGGCTGCATACCTAAGCATCCTCGGGAAGGATACTGAACCCCAATATACTGACGAAGCAGCAGGTTTCTTCTGCTGTTACTTTGGAGACGCGGATTGATGGGAGCTTTGTTGTTGGGCTGCTAACAGGAAAGTTGGCCTGAGATATTTCAAAGTTCCCACCCAGGTTGTTTTCTGAAGGTGTGGACAGCTACAGCTCCTCACAGAGTTGCTACACAGCTTTACTCCGTGAACTCTGTCCCAGACCTGGTTTCTACACCTGCTCCGACAGACTTCTCCACTAAAATGATGGTAATCAGTGACTGCTTTATTTTAAATGACTTGTTCTGTTGAGGGAAACTGGTTTTCTGTTTGTCTCTGAGATGTGGTAGCATGGGAATGAAGTCGCACATCTGGAGTTTGAACTATAGTTACTGTTATAAAGACATTTCTATGCCGCACAATCCCTACAAGCTCTTATAGCTAATCTAAGCTGATTGTGACTAAAAGCAGACAGGATTCATTTATTGTCCACCTGGATCAGTTACATCGTTTATTTTTCAACACTAAACCTGAACAGGATCATCATTGTCGGGGACGTCAGTATTCAGGTTGATATTTCATTGGAAAGTACTGCTGAGGCGGCCCTGTGCATCTTGGAGTGTTTCAGCTTCATTCAGCAGATATCTGGGCCCGCTCATATCGCAGGACACACTTTGGACAGAAATTGTCAGTTTTGATGACAAGTGATGTCATTTCTAAGTTTTCTACTTTTTATTTCTCAGCTTCTCTCGATGATCAGGCTGAGCTCCTTGATAACTTTCTTCATGAACATTGTTATTATGCATGTGGTTGCAAAATGAGTCAAAGCAGAATGACTGTGAAAGACCACAGCTTTCACTGACAGAAACAACATCTTCTAATATTAACAGTCTCATTAGCCATAATAAAAAGGTGGGGAAGAAAAAGCCTCTGGTGATCACTGTAATGTTTTCTTAATCATTTTGTAAATAAGGTGACAGACTTAACATCCAGATTCTCCTTGTGGTTCCTCATTTCCCTCAGAGCTCTGAGTCATTCACTTCATTCTCTCCCTCTCTATATAGAATTCATTAGTTAGAAATCTTACCACCAAACTATTACAAAATTACCATTTTTAAGCAAAATATTAGAAAACGTTGTTGGAAATCCGTTTATATCCTTATTAGATTATTGTAACACCTGCTTAGACAAATAATTTCTGTCACGTCTCCAAGCAATACAAGATCCTGCAGCCAGACTCCAGCACACTCCAGCAAGCAAACAAGGTCACATTGTACTTATTTGATTGTCTTTAAACTGGCTCCAATTGGATTTTAAATTCTCACACTTACACACCGAGCACTAAATGGACAAGCTCCTCTCAAGCTCTTGTTAAACACACTGAATGTTCACCTTCAAAGTAAAAGTTATCACTGCAAACGACACAAAAGGTTTCCATTTTTGTGTTGTTTGTAGTGTTTATACACAAATTGGCATCTACCACGCAAGTTACTGGCAACTGCTACTAGGAACCAAAGCAACTACAAGGAGGCTTTCAGGTGGTTTTAGATCTTAGATACTGAACCCCCAAGCTGCTCTCCGATGCATCCACTGAGTGTGAATGTTCGATAGAAAGCACTTAGTAGAAAAAGGGGATAAATGAGACATGGGTGAGTTGCAGTGATGGGAATAACGGCGTTACTTTTTTCAGTAACAAGTAATCTAACTAATTACTATTTCCATCGTTACAACGCCGTTACCGTTATTAACAAGAAAATGCGGTCGCGTTACTATTTTTAAACAAACAGTCGGTTGAAGCTGTGTTCAGCTTACTGCACCTTATATCAGCTGCACGGAAGTAGCTTTAAGCAGCTGCGCGCTCCTGCAGGCGGCAATCACTTTTTGGCACAACACCTGGAGCTAAGGGGGGAAAACAATGGCATGAGTGCTGCTGTTTGACTGAGGAAGAATAAAGTAGTCGTGGTCAGTCAATCACATGACCACTTAAAGACAAAGCAACAAGGTGCCATATACCAGTTTATAAACTGTGTTGATAGGACACGTAAAACCAGAGTCATTATAAACAATTTATACGGCGTTTTTTCCTCAATAGTTTCGTCACGTTTACTGTCTGAGGACAGCGCAGCCAGATCTCTCTGCTTATGAGCAAACAAGAAACAGCCCGTTAGTGTTGGTGGAAAAATGCACCACATCGACCAATCAAAAATGATGATATGGCAACATGACGTTTGGTTGTTTAGGAAGAGGGGGAAGAGAGAGAGAGAGAGAGTTTTGAGATGTGAGAGATTTGTGACGTTTAGCGTGTTTGCAGTGTGTAGTTAATGTGCTGTCTTCTGTAGTTAATGTGCTGTCTTGTGTAGTTAGTGTGCTGTCTTGTGTGGTTAGTGTGCTGTCTTGTGTGGTTAGTGTGCTGTCTTGTGTAGTTAGTGTGTAGTGTTGTGGATAGTTCTGTGTCGTGTGTCAGAACAATGAGGCGACTGCTGTCTCCAGGTAGAAACAGGAGTGACACACCTGCTGCTGTCAGACCTGCAGGTATCAGGCTGTGATGTTTCCTTTATAGTGGACAGAAATATTTGCAGTGGTACAAATAACTTGTGTGGCATCTTATTGAAGAACAGCTGATGGTTCTGTAAACAGTTTGAAGTGGTTATAAAAAAAGGGTAAAATATAAATGGCTGAAAGTAATTTTGTTGTAAAACTTGTGAATATGATTTTAAAATTGTAATTTATATTTACATTTAAAGTTATGAAATATGATTCAATAAACATGTTTGTGGCTGTTACAGTAAAAAATATAACTTTCTACTCTGATTTTATGTTTTTTGTCTGATTTTAGATCAGTTGTGTTAATACAGTTTGTCAAAATGAAAACATGACTAAATTCAGACACGTGAGGTTGTGCTGAAAAGAATGAACCAAACAAGGCAAAGGAAATGTAGGTGAAAGGTGAAATGTAGAGGAAACATCAGAAGTGGTCAAAAATGGCCGATTATACCCTGGACCCCAGGGTTAAACCTTTTGTTTAAGTAACGCAATAGTTACTTTTCAAGTAATTAAGTACTTTTAGAATCTTGTAACTCAGTTACTAACTCAGTTACTTTTTTGAAGAAGTAACTAGTAACTATAATTAATTACTTTTTCAAAGTAACTTGCCCAACACTGGTGAGTTGTATAAGTGCTTTGATTGCTCAGTAGTAGAAATGTGCTACGTAAGAACCATCAGCACTTTATCCCTCTATGCAAGCTAGCATCTACCAAACATCACCAGCAACTGTGTACCAACTTTTCACAAAAGACTTTTCCCTGGATGGTCGCTGACTGGTGTCCGTGTGAGGGAGGCCTCAAAGAAACCTCAGACTCCATAGCCTGTATCACTACTAGCACTAAGGATGGGTATTGATAAGATTTTCATGATTCCGATTCCATTTTCGATTCTGTTTAACGATTCGATTCTTTATTGATTCTTTTTAAAAAAGGAGAACACTAAGGTCGATTAGCTTAGAACTTTGTTTTATATCTTCTCTTTGAACAAGATAGAAATTTAGGAGTAACATGGCCTTACAAACCCAACAGTGAGATCTTAAGAGATCCACAGCCTACGGTTCTTCAATGGGGTGTCACAGGATCCCCAGGAAAAAATATTGTAAATGTAAAATAATAAAATAAATATTCTTCAGTAGCAATAACAAAGTATAACATAAATTATTCTGTAGCAATTACAAAAGAATATCCAGTAATGTCCCTGCCTACAATTAAACACATTCACTTATTGAAAATCATCTGCTGTGGCAAACGGGTGCAAGCCTTTGACCACAAACTGAGTCACTGCTCGGTGACATTCGTCTATCCTGGCCTGAAAGGAGACGCTACCGGCAGACTGCAACGAGAACTGCCAGCATCTGAGCCAGACTCTGTCTCTCATCATGGTCACTAAATGCACAGTAATGGCAGGTTTGTAATAAGGCAGATCGCACTAACATAATCAGACCAGGAGTGACATGTTTAGCCGCATGTTCTCCTTAAATTGCTGGCTGTCTGAGTGGTGTCCCAGAAACGATGTGGGCTTCATAGATAATTGGCAAACCTTCTGGAGGAAACCTGGTCTTGTTAGGAGAGACGGCATCCATCCCACTTTGGATGGAGCAGCTCTCATTTCTAGAAATATGGACAAATTTATTAAACCCCCCAAAATATGACTATCCAGAGTTGGGACCAGGAAGCAGAGTTGCAGTCTTACACGCCTCTCTGCAGCTTCTCTCCTCCTGTTACCCCCCAAAAACCCATCTCCATAGAGACTGTGTCAGCTCCCAAACAGACAAAAAACAAACTAAAAACCAGCAACAAACAACTTAAACATAAACAATTACAAAGAAAGAACAATACAGTATCCACATCTGAACTAAAGAGTAAAACAGTGAAATGTGGATTATTAAATATTAGGTCTCTCTCCTCCAAGTCTCTGTTAGTACATGACTTAATAATTGATCAACAAATCGATTTACTCTGCCTTACAGAAACCTGGTTGCAGCAGGATGATTATATTAGTTTAAATGAATCAACACCCCCGAGTCATTCTAACTACCAGAAATCTCGAAGCACAGGCCGAGGGGGAGGTGTGGCAGCAATTTTTCACACCGGCCTATTAATTAATGAAAGACCAAGACAGACTTTTAATTCATTTGAAAGCCTGATGCTTAGCCTCGTCCACCCCAGCTGTGAAACTCAGAAACCAGTCTTACTTGTTATCATCTATCGTCCACCTGGGCCTTACACAGAGCTTCTGTCTGATTTCTCAGACTTTATATCTAATTTAGTTCTGAGCTCAGATAAAATAATTATTGTGGGTGATTTTAACATCCATGTAGATGCTAAAAATGACAGCCTCAACATGGCATTTAATCTGTTATTAGACTCAATTGGTTTCTCTCAAAATGTAAAAGAACCCACCCACCACTTTAATCACACTCTAGATCTTGTTTTAACATATGGCATAGAAACTGAACATTTAACAGTGTTTCCTGAAAACCCTCTGCTGTCTGATCATTTCCTGATAACATTTACATTTACAATAATTGATTACACAGCAGTGGAGAGTAGACTTTATCAAAGTAGATGTCTTTCTGAAAGCGCTGTAACTAAGTTTAAGAATATAATCCACCCACTGTTATCATCTCCAATGCCCTGTACCAACACAGAGCAGAGCAGCTATCTGAACGCTGCTCCAACAGAGGTCGATTATCTTGTTAATAATTTCACCTCCTCACTACGTACGACTCTGGATACTGTAGCTCCTGTGAAAACTAAGGTCTCTAATCAGAAGTACCTGACTCCGTGGTATAATTCTCAAACATGTACCCTAAAGCAGATGACTCGTAATCTGGAGAGGAAATGGCGTGTCACAAATCTAGAGGATCATCATTTAGCCTGGAGAAATAGTTTGCTGCTTTATAAGAAAGCCCTCCGCAAAGCCAGAACATCTTACTATTCATCACTGATTGAAGTAAATAAGAACAACCCCAGGTTTCTCTTCAGCTCTGTAGCCAGGCTGACAAACAGTCAGAGCTCTGTTGAGCCAACCATCCCTTTAACGTTAACTAGTAATGACTTCATGAACTTCTTCACAAATAACATTTTTATCATTAGAGAAAAAATTACCAGTAATCATCCCACAGATGTAATATTATCTACAGCTACTCTTAGTACCATTGATGTTAAGTTAGACTCTTTTTCTCCAATTGATCTTTCTGAGTTAACTTCAATAATTACTTCCTCCAAACCATCAACGTGTCTTTTAGACCCCATTCCTACAAAACTGCTCAAAGAAGTCCTGCCATTAATTAATGCTTCGATCTTAAATATGATCAACCTATCTCTAATGATCGGCTATGTACCACAGGCCTTCAAGCTGGCTGTAGCTAAACCTTTACTCAAAAAGCATCTCTAGACCCAGCAGTCTTAGCTAATTATAGGCCAATCTCCAACCTTCCTTTCATATCAAACATCCTTGAAAGAGTAGTTGTCAAACAGCTAACAGATCATCTGCAGAGGTTTATTTGAAGAGTTTCAGTCAGGTTTCAGAGCTCAGCACAGCACAGAAACAGCTTTAGTGAAGGTTACAAATGATCTTCTTATGGCCTCTGACAGTGGACTCATCTCTGTGCTTGTCCTGCTAGACCTCAGTGCAGCATTCGATACTGTCGACCATAATATCCTATTAGAGCGATTAGAACATGCTGTAGGTATTACAGGTACTGTGCTGCAGTGGTTTGTATCATATCTATCTAATAGACTCCAATGCAGAGAGGTCTGTTAATACATAGTGAGTGAGAAAGGTGACTGGAAAGGAAAAACTCAATGCATCATTCAAAATCCTGCTCCTCACATACAAGGTCTTAAATAATCAGGCCCCATCTTATCTTAATGACCTTGTAGTACCATATCACCCTATTAGAGCACTTCGCTCTCGCTCTGCAGGCCTACTTGTTGTTCCTATAGTATTTAAAAGTAGAATGGGAGGCAGAGCCTTCAGTTTTCAGGCCCCTCTTCTGTGGAACCAGCTTCCAGTTTGGATTCAGGAGACAGACACTATCTCTACTTTCAAGATTAGGCTTCAAACTTTCCTTTTTGCTAAAGCATATAGTTAGGGCTGGACCAGGTGACCCTGAATCCTCCCTTAGTTATGCTGCAATAGACGTAGGCTGCCGGGGATTCCCATGATGCATTGAGTTTTTCCTTTCCAGTCACCTTTCTCACTCACTATGTGTTCACAGACCTCTCTGCACTGAATCATATCTGTTATTAACCTCTGTCTCTCTTCCACAGCATGTCTTTATCCTGTCTTCCTTCTCTCACCCCAACCGGTCGCAGCAGATGGCCCCGCCCCTCCCTGAGCCTGGTTCTGCTGGAGGTTTCTTCCTGTTAAAAGGGAGTTTTTCCTTCCCACTGTTGCCAAAGTGCTTGCTCATAGGGGGTCATATGATTGTTGGGTTTTTCTCTGTATCTATGTAGCGCCTTGAGGCGACTTATGTTGTGATTTGGCGCTATATAAATAAAATTGAATTGAATTGAATTGAATAATATGCACTGTTAGTTGATTATTTACCTGCCGCATTAACGGGAGAGGACGTGCAAACGTTACCGCTGCTGCTGGTTGAGATTCACGAGTCCGGAGCGGAATTAAAAACACGACATTCATTTAAGGTCATCGTGTGTTTTGTGAGCAAATGCTTTTGCATATTCGTAGTGTTTCCTCCCTTAAATTAAATATCTACTCTGCAAGTATTGCAAGTTGCCCTGTTGTCATCCGTTCTCGTAAAGTATAATCAAACTTTTGAGCGTTTGAGCCGCTTAGGCGCCGTGTTTCCTGCCAGGTAAATGACGCTCCGTAACGGGGTGACGTCATTCGGGGCGACTGGAATCGATAAGGGAATCGTTTGCAAAAATGGCAAACGATTCCAAGGAATTGAAACAGTGGGAACCAGAGGTGTGGACTCGAGTCACATGACTTGGACTCGAGTCAGACTCGAGTCATTAATTTTATGACTTTAGACTTGACTTGAAAAAATGTTCTAAGACTTGTGACTTGACTTGGACTTTTACACCAGTGACCTGGGACTTGAACCGGTTTACTTGAAAAGACTTGATATTTCACCCCAAATATAAAATTTAACATGCATATCAGAATCAGAATCAGAATCAGAATACTTTATTGATCCCTGGGGGAAATTATTTTTTGTTACAGTGCTCCATTTTAAACCAACATTAAGACAAGACAGACAATACGCTAACTAAGAATAGTACAATATATACATATATATACATACATACATACATAAGTCACTTATAAATAAATATTTGGAAAAGAAACATGTGTAGTTGTAGCAGCAAACAGTGTGTTAAGTGGATGCGTTGTACAGGGAGATGGCCACAGGCAGGAATGATTTCCTGTGTCGTTCAGTGGTGCATTATGGGTAATCTCAGTCTCTCACTGAACGAGCTCCTGTGACTGACCAACATGTCATGGAGTGGGTGGGAGGTGTTATCCAACATTGTCTTTATCTTGGACAGCATCCGCCTCTCCGACACCACCTTGAGGGAGTCCAGCTCCATCCCCACAACATTGCTGGCCTTACGGATCAGTTTATTAAGTCTGTTGGCATCTGCGACCCTCAGCCTGCTCCCCCAGCATGCAACAGCATAGAGGATCGCACTGGCCACAACAGACTCGTAGAAAATCCTCAGCATTTTCTGGCAGATGTTGAAGGACCTCAGTCGCCTCAAAAAATAGAGACGACTCTGGCCCTTCCTGTAAAGTGCTGTGGTGTTTTTAGCCCAGTCCAGTTTATTGTCAATGTGTACTCCAAGGTATTTATAGTCCTCCACAATGTCAACACTGACCCCCTGGATTGAAACAGGGGTCAAGTGTTTCCTGGTCTTCCTGAAGTCCACGATCAGTTCCTTGGTCTTTGCCACGTTGAGCTGCAGATGATTCTGCTCACACCACGTGACAAAGGAGTCGACCACAGCCCGGTACTCTGTCTCATCATCCCTGCTGATGCATCCAACCACCGCAGAGTCATCAGAAAACTTCTGAAGATGGCAGGTCTCTGTGCAGTGGCTGAAGTCTGTGGTGTAGAGGGTGAAGAGGAAGGGAGAGAGGACAGTCCCCTGTGGTGCCCCTGTGTTGCTAATCACCTTGTCAGACACACACTGTGGAGACGTACATATTGTGGTCTTCCTGTCAGGTAATCAACAATCCAGGACACCAGAGAAGCATCCACCTGCATCGCTGCTAACTTATCACCCAGGAGGGTCGGCCTGATGGTGTTGAAAGCACTGGAAAAGTCAAAAAACATGACCCTCACAGTGCTCGCCGGCTGGTCCAGATGGGTGTAGACCAGGGGCGGAGCGTGGGGGTGGCTTACTGGGCTTAAGCCCGGGTTGTTTTGTCAGAAGCCCGGGGTATTTTGGAGTGTAATTTTTTCATAGTTAGATGCCTGGCTGACAACTGTATAAAACAAAAAGTACACACAATATTCGAAGCACATAGTGCACACTGTGGGAATTTACGACTGTGCGTGAATCCCCCCTGATATTGGTATGATCCGAGCTCAGACACTAAGCGACTGAGCGAGGGGGGCGGGGCAGCTGCTACCTGTGTGCGCTGTTGCGCTGAGGCTGATAAGCGAACTGAAGGGGATCCAGATGTGGTCTTACTATGGGTCGCAGCTGGTCCAGGATGAGCCTTTCCAGGGTCTTCATGATGTGGGAGGTCAGTGCCACGGGCCTGTAATCCTGGGGGCCACTGGGACGAGGCGTCTTTGGTACAGGGACGAGGCATGATGTCTTCCACATCACCGGGACCCTCTGCAGACTCAGACTCAGCATAAACAGTTTATGAAAGACTCCACACAGCTGGGGGCACAGGCCTTGAGGACAAGGGGACTCACTCCGTCTGGTCCAGCAGACTTGCCTGAGTGAAGTCTCCTCATTTGCATCTCAACCTGGTATTGAGTGAAGGTGATGGGTGGGGGAGGGGTGTCAGGAATCTCACAGGAGGCAACATGTGAAGAGAGAGGCTGGCACAGTGGTGTGGCTCTGGATTCCAGGCTGACTGCAGGTGAGGTTGTGGGGGTGTGAGCAGACACTGTGGTGTCGAATCTATTGAAAAACAGATTCAACTCGTCGGCTCTATTCTCACCTCCCTCAGCTCCCCTGCTGTTGGTTGGCCTGAATCCAGTGATGGTCTTCATGCCCCTCCACACCTCTCTCATGCTGTTCTGCTGGAGTTTCCACTCCAGCTTCCTCCTGTAATTGTCCTTAGCCTCTCTGATCTTGTCCTTTAGTAACACCTGGATCTTCCTCACCTCCTCTTTGTTGCCCCCTCTGAAAGCCCTCTTCTTGTTGTTGAGGAGGGCTTTGATGTCCTTAGTCACCCACGGCTTGTTATTTGGGTAACAATGAACAGTCTGAGCTGGAACAATGGAGTCGGTGCAGAACGTTATGTAGTCTGTGATACACTCAGTAAGCCCATTGATGTCCTCGGCGTGAGGCTCACAGAGTGTTTCCCAGTCGGTCACCTCGAAACAGCCCTGTAGTTCCGCTATTGCCTCCTCTGACCACCTCCTAACAGTCCTGGTGGTCACAGGTTCCCTCCTCACAATTGGCACATAGCGGGGGGTGAGGTGAATCAGGTTATGATCTGACCTACCAAGTGGGGGGAGGGAGGAGGAGCTGTATGCATCCTTGACGTTAGCATACAGTAAGTCTAAAGTTTTCTCTCCCCTGGTGGGACAGTCCACATATTGTTTGAATGTTGGTAGTGTATTGTCCAGTGATACATGGTTGAAGTCACCCGAGATCACAATAAAGGCACTCGGGTGCTGAGTCTGTAGCCGAGCTATGGCAGAGTGGATAGTGTCACATGCAGCTGTGGGGTTAGCAGAGGGGGGTACATAAACAGCCACCAAGATGACGTGAGAGAATTCCCTGGGTAAATAATACGGCCTGAGTCCAACAGCACACAGTTCAGTGTCCGGGCAACAAATCCTTTCTTTTATTGTTATGTTGGCAGGGTTACACCACCGGTTGTTAACTAAAACAGCAAGCCCACCTCCTTTACGCTTACCGCTAGCGATGCTGTCCCTGTCCGCCCGAACAGTGTGGAAGCCTTCCACGGAAGCATTCTCATCGGGAATGTCCTGGTGCAGCCATGATTCGGTGAAACACATCAGGCTACACTCTCGGTATTCCCTCTGACTCCGTACCAGTGCTGAGAGCTCGTCGATTTTAATTGCCAACGATCGCACATTTCCCATCACGATAGACGGCAGACACGGTTTAAACCTCCTCCTCGCTTCGAGCCTCCGCTGTCTCACCGTCTCCTTTTTTCTTCTCTTCTGTCCTTGACCTCTGCATCCCCGATGTGTTTTCCTCCAAATTTCAGCTGGTACTTCTGCGGGCCTGGCCAGCAAGCCGGCCGGCATCAGGGCGATCAGCTGATCTCTGGAGTAAACAGTCAGTGCGTGTAGGAGATGTGCCGCGGTCCCGTTCCATGATAAAAGTAACAGTTCCACGGCCACCAGAAGAACAAAAACTCTCTCAATCCACATGATTGAGTAAGAGATAGAAAACGGAGGAAAATACAAGTCAGAAAAAAAACGAATACGTAAGAAAAAAGAGCTAAACTAAGAGAAAAGCAGGAGCGACTGTAACAGGCTGCACGCTGGTTGGCGCATGCGCACTGAGATTGAAAATGTGACGTCATTCACGGGTAGAACCGCAAAGGATTCTGGGAACTCGTGGCAAGAGGTACTAGCGCATGCAGGCTTTCAATTGAAATCAGTCACACAGCGATAAAAAGAAACACAAAAATGGCAAGAAGCTGTTGTATTATTAACTGCAATAGCCGGTCGCATGACAGCCACGGGAAGCCGACGGGTAAAGAGATCGGTTGTTATCAGATTACGTCGTTGAAGAGAAATTGTTCGAGCCATGTTTCCGAAGTGACAAACAGGCGACGGATGGCCTGGATTGCAGCCATTCAAAGACCAAATATAACGTCCCAGAACACTCCAGCTCACAGGTTAGTCTGCTCCAAGCATTTACACAAAGGTCAGTCTGCTGCTGTAGTTAATACGTCATTTTCATAACATAATTGGTGATATAGGTTACAAGCAAGTCTGGCGCTGAACAGAAATTGTCGCTCCTTTGTTTATTGTGCATAAATAGTGAATTGTCCTGACACAATATTGCGTTTCGCTTCTGTTATTATGGTACACTGACAAAAACATATACTTTTATTCACAGGATAAAACAGGTTTTTTGTATCACTAATTGCCCAGTACGATTACAGCATACAGTATTATTGTCACTGCTACATTTCTGACTGTGATGCTACCAGAAATTATTTCCACTACTGACTAATTACCGTTGAGCTCAAAGGTTATATTAATAAACGGTTAGCGAATCTGTATTTATGGAGACAATTTGTGAGACTGGTAAACTTATGATACGTACGATGGTCTTTACTTTCTACACGGTGCATTTCAAGGTCCTGTACCCATCCGTCGGTAAACTGTACCTGGGCTTGTTGCAGTGACCGGAAGTTACTAAACTTCATGAGTGTATGCACTCACTCCAAGAACCGTATGATTATAAATATGCATATAAATATGCTACAATGAGATAGCTGACTTCATCTAACTAGCAAATGTTGTCCAGGCTACGTTGGTGATGCAGTGTTTTTTTAATGTGTATGATATTTTTGTCATGCGATTTTAAAGCTGGTCCTACAACCGCATCCAAGAATAACATGCAGCTTATCTCAGAACTGTCGGTGAAAATTATTCTAGGAGCTAGGTTTAATTGAGCTGCATTTTAAAGAGGTGCAATTTCACAATTTGTGTATATTTTCTAAGTTCACTATTTCGTCATGTGTTGAGAAAAACACAGATTTAAAAATTACATGGTCTAATATTTACATTTAGCATAACTGCAACATTATTTTTTCGTTTTTTTTTTTTAAAGACTCGAAAGGACTTGAAATTCAAAATTTCAGACTTGTGACTTGACTCGGACTTTTACACCAGTGACTTGAGACTCGACTCTGACTTGCCTGACATTACTTGAGACTTGACTTGAGACTTGAGGATAAAGACTTGAGACTTACTTGAGACTTGACTTGAGACTTGAGGATAAAGACTTGAGACTTACTTGAGACTTGCAAAACAATGACTTGGTCCCACCTCTGGTGGGAACCGGTTCTCAACAAGAACCGGTTTTCGATACCCATCCCTAACTAGCACGGTATCTAATTTTGCACCTTTATCAAATCAAATCAAATCAAATCAAATCACTTTTATTGTCACATCACATGTGCAGGTACACTGGTACAGCACATGTGAGTGAAATTCTTGTGTGCGAGCTTCACAAGCAACAGAGTTGTGCAAAATACAATAATGTAAACAAGCAAAATACAAGAATGGCTACATCTGAAACGAATAAATATATGTACAATATATAATAGTATATGCATTTCTGGATGTGTATACTAAATATTTTTCTACGTGTGTGTGTGTGTGTGTGTGTGTGTGTGTGTGTGTACACATATTTTACAAATTAAATAGAGTAAACAATAAATAAAATATATAAAAATATACAGAGTGAGACATGTGCAAAACAGTGGCATTACTGTACAGTATGGAGTGCATAATGTTAAAGTTCCAGTAGTGAAGCTGAGGTGTCTATGACGTGTTCTGCAGTCTGATGGCCTGATGGAAGAAGCTGTCTCTCAGTCTGCTGGTACGGGACCGGATGCTGCAGAACCTCCTTCCTGATGGAAGCAGTCTGAACAGTTTATGGCTGGGGTGACTGGAGTCCTTGATGATCCTCCCCGCTTTCCTCAGGCACCGCTTCCTGTAGATGTCTTGGAGGGAGGGAAGCTCACCTCCAATTATCCGTTCAGAGCACCGCACTACTCGCTGGAGAGCTTTGCAGTTGTAGGCGGTGCTGTTGCCATACCAGGTGGTGATGCATCCAGTGAGGATGCTCTCAATGGCACAGTGATAGAAGGTCCTGAGGATGCGGGGGCTCATGCCGAATCTTTTCAGTCTCCTGAGAAAGAAGAGGCGCTGCTGCGCCTTCTTCACTGTTTTGTTTGTGTGCACTGACCACGTAAGATCCTCAGCCAGATGTACACCAAGGAACCGGAAGCTGCTCACTCTCTCCACAGCAGCGCCGTTGATGGTGATGGGGGTGTGTACTTCTCTGCACCTCCGGAAGTCCACTATCAACTCCTTTGTCTTTGCGACGTTGAGGGTGAGATGGTTGTCTTGACACCAGTGGGTCAGGGCGCTGACCTCCTCCCTGTAAGCCCTCTCATCACTGTTGGTGATAAGACCCACCACTGTAGTGTCGTCCGCAAACTTCACAATGATGTTGGAGTTGTTAGTGGCTGTGCAGTCGTAGGTGTAGAGTGAGTACAGGAGAGGGCTCAGTACACACCCCTGTGGAGCACCAGTGTTCAGTGTGATGGGGGATGAGGTGATGCTGCCCAGTCTGACCACTTGGCGTCTGTCAGACAGGAAGCTAAGGATCCAGCTGCAGAGGGAGCTGCTCAGTCCTAGATCCTGCAGTTTCCTGTCCAGCTTCGAGGGAACGATGGTATTGAATGCTGGGCTGTAATCTACAAACAGCATTCTCACATACGTGTCTCTCTTCTCCAGGTGTGACAGGGCAGTGTGTAGTGTCAGGGCTATGGCATCATCAGTGGACCTGTTGTGGCGGTATGAGAACTGTAGAGGGTCCAGTGAGTCGGGTAGTGCAGAGCAGATGAAGTCCCTGACCAGCTTCTCGAAGCATTTGCTCATGATGGGGGTCAGGGCTACAGGTCGCCAGTCGTTCAATGAGGAGATGGTGGAGGATTTGGGTACAGGGACGACGGTGGCCATTTTGAAGCAGGCTGGGACTACAGACAGAGAGAGGGAAAGGTTGAAGATGTGTGTGAACACTCCAGCCAGCTGAGCCGCGCATGACCTGAGGACGCGGCCGGGAATCCCGTCCGGACCAGTAGCTTTGCGTGCGTTCACCTTCCTGAAGCACTTCCGCACATCCTCCTCAGACACAGTGTGCGCACTGACGTCATCCGCGGTGCGCACACTGTCCGGTCTCATGGTGTTCGCTGTGTCGAATCTAGCGTAGAATACGTTTAGATCCTCACACAGAGAGGCCGTGGTCTGCGGTGTGCTGGTTTTCCCTCTAAAGTCTGTGATCGTGTTTAGTCCCTGCCACATACTCCGAGGGTTGTCAAACTGTTGCTCCACCCTGTCCCTGTACTCACGTTTGGCTGCTTTGATCGTCTTCCGGAGTTGGTAATGTGCGTGTTTGTAGTCCGATGTGTTCGCGGAGGCAAAGGCGGTGCTCCGTGCCGCCAGTGCCGCGCGAACATCTCCGTTAATCCAGGGTTTTTGATTTGGGAAGGATTTAACTGTTCTGGATGGGACGACATCTTCCACGCATTTCCTGATAAATCCACAGACTGAGTCCGTGTATTCATCAATGTCCCTAGCAGCCACATGAAACATTTCCCAGTCCGCGTGATCAAAACAGTCCCGCAGCGCAGACTCCGATTGGTCCGTCCAACAGTGCACCGTCCTCCGGGTTGGAGCTTCCTGTTTCAGCTTCTGCCTGTAGGCGGGCAGGAGCAGGATGGAGCGGTGATCTGATTGGCCGAATGGGGCGCGGGGGAGGGCTTTGTACGCATCCCGGAAAGAGGTGTAGCAGTGGTCGAGTAGCCGGTCTCCACGAGTGTTAAAATGGATGTGTTGGTGGAGTTTGGGTGAGACTTTCTTCAGGTTTCCCTTATTAAAGTCTCCGGCTGTGATAAACGCTGCCTCTGGGTGTGCGGTTTCCTCGCTGCTGATCGCGCTGTACAGTTCCCTGAGTGCACGGTCAGTGTCGGCTTGTGGGGGAATGTAAACAGCCGTAATAATCACTGCTGTAAATTCCCTCGGTAGCCAGAATGGCCGGCACTTAATCATCAGGTACTCCAGGTCCGGTGAGCAGAAGGATTTGACCGGGTGCACGTTCGCATAATCACACCAGCTGTTGTTGATCATGAAACATACACCACCGCCTCTGCTTTTCCCAGTAAGATCCTGTGACCTGTCCGCGCGGTGCACAGAGAACCCCGGCAGTTGTATTGCGGAGTCCGGTACCTTGTCCGATAGCCAGGTTTCTGTGAGGCAGATCACGCAGCAGTCCCGCATCTCTCGCTGGAATGAGATCCGTGCCCGAAGCTTGCACAGCTTGTTCTCCAGAGACTGCACATTAGCCAGTAATAAACTGGGTAACGGTGGTCTGTTAGTGCGCCGTCTCAGTCGAACCAGAACACCAGATCTTCTCCCTCTGCGTCGGCGTTTGCAGCCTCCAGGGCCAGAGAACAAAGGCGTCTCAGGTGAGATGAATGGGGGGTCTGCAAACGGAGCGTCCGTGTTGCAAAAGTTGAACTCCGGAAAGTTATAAGAAAGACCGTCTTTTATGTCCAGTAAGGTTTGTCGGTCGTACACAAGGAGACGTGCTGCTCGTGAAAAAATAAAGGAAAAGTAAAATTAAACACAGAAAAAAGCCGTTGCTTGGGGGAGCTCGCGACGAGGCTGCCATACTCGGCGCCATCTTGTTCTGATTTTTTTTTTTATCACAATCATGCATCGCCTTTTGGCTACTCTACTAGCATTAAAGTTTAACTTTTCTATTGTTGTTTCCTTTTTCTCTGCTCCTTTTGCCTGATGCTGAGCAGTCCAAGTCTCACTGAGTGACTGTGACATTCAAAAGTCCCCATTTATGGTGCTTTTGCTGCTAATTAGTGGGAAATTCCATAACATCGGTTATGGGAGCCATTTGCAGCTATTTTTATTAACCTGTGCGACATATTAATTATATATAATAATGCAAATTTTACTGTACACATTACCCAGGTGATCTGGACTTTTACTGTTATTGATCTGTCAGCTATGATGGAGGCACAGTTTAGGATTCTGGTGCAGTCCAGCTCCACACTGGTAACACCATGTCTAGACTGTAGAAGCTTCAGCTTTAGTCATGTTCACTCTTTTTTCATACTGAGCAGTAGCAGCTGTCACTCAGCTAGCAAGGCATGTCTCGCTTCATCCTTGTGTGATTACCTATTCTGTTGTGTTGTTCAGTAAAGGTTCACGCTGAACAGACAGTTCAGTCTTAATGAGCTGGAGGGCCACTGTTCAGCATCTGTAAGAGACAGGTAAAATCATAGCAAAGAGCTGCAGGAGGAATAAAGACAAAGATGCTGTGACCTGTCTTTATTTGCCCTCTTCACTTCTCTCTCGACTGTTTTGTTTCAGAAATAGCTGACTCTGGCACTATAGAGATGCATGTGTTTCTGCTCAGGGTCACTCTTAAATAAATGTTCTCTTAAATGTGGTCACCACGTCAATGAGTGGTGCAAGCACTGCATGCTGTCTATTCAATTGTGCAGAAAAAGACTTGATTTGCACCAACCCAGTTTTTTGCACAGAGTGAACAACTGAGGGGAGTAGAAACAGGGATAAAGAAGACAATTACATCAAAGCAGCAACAAAAGTCAACATTATAAAGATGAAACACTTTAGAAGAATAACGAAGAAAGACTCCACAAATGTGATTTGCAGAATTTTCACGTCCAGTGTTCATCCTGTCTCTTCCTGGGATAGGATGTAGTGGCTATTGCATGTAAAGGAACTGCAGTTTTCCCCACACAGTTGTCTACATTTATCAGCCATGTTATATTGGCTACATTTTTTTAAGCACAGGGAACTGTGAATGATTGGCTCACAGATGGCAGGCAAGAAAATGATTGGACTAGAATGATAATGTCATTATTCAGTTTGACAGTGTGGGAAAATAAATGTGATTTAAACAGATTAATGGCTGAACACGTAGACAGAAGGGAGGTGGGTTATTACAGACCTCTACCAGAGGCCTGGGAGCTTGAGGGTCCTGCGCAGTATCTTAGCTGTTCCCAGGACTGCGCTCTTCTGGACAGAGATCTCCGATGTTATTCCCGGGATCTGCTGGAGCCACTCGCCTAGCTTGGGAGTCACCGCACCTAGTGCTCCGATTACCACGGGGACCACCGTCACCTTCACCCTCCACATCCTCTCGAGCTCTTCTCTGAGCCCTTGGTATTTCTCCAGCTTCTCGTGTTCCTTCTTCCTGATATTGCTGTCATTCGGAACCGCTACATCGATCACTACGGCCGTCTGCTTCTGTTTGTCTACCACCACTATGTCCGGTTGGTTAGCCACCACCATTTTGTCCGTCTGTATCTGGAAGTCCCACAGGATCTTAGCTCGGTCATTCTCCACCACCCTTGGGGGCATCTCCCATTTTGACCTCGGGACTTCCAGGTTATACTCGGCACAGATGTTCCTGTATGCTATGCCGGCCACTTGGTTATGGCGTTCCATGTATGCCTTGCCTGCTAGCATCTTGCACCCTGCTGTTATGTGCTGGATTGTCTCTGGGGCATCTTTACACAGCCTGCACCTGGGGTCTTGCCTGGTGTGATAGACCCCAGCCTCTATGGATCTTGTACTCAGAGCTTGTTCTTGTGCTGCCATGATTAGTGCCTCTGTGCTGTCTTTCAGTCCAGCTTTGTCCAGCCACTGGTAGGATTTCTGGATATCAGCCACCTCCTCTATCTGCCGGTGGTACATACCGTGCAGGGGCCTGTCCTTCCATGATGGTTCCTCGTCTCCCTCCTCTTTCTTGGGTTTCTGCTGCCTGAGGTATTCACTGAGCACTCGGTCAGTGGCTTCTAATGTTTTTGGGTATACTGAGACAGCAATTTTCCATTTTTAATGTAACTGGAAGCCATTTTTAAGATCAATATCTAGTTCTTATAGTATTACAATGATTACACCTTCGGACTGAAATTAAAAATGATTTAGTCAATATTTACCAGCGACCTGTCTAGGATGTACCCTGCCCCTTGTCCTATGGTAGCCGGGATGCCTGCGTTCCTGGGTGTTAGTCTGCTCTTCTGTTCTCTGTATCACTCTCTCTTTCCCACACTGTCAGTCTCGATGCTGTTATGGTTGGCATCCTGTGCAATAGTGTTATATGTGCAGTAAGGTTTTATTTATTATACTGAAGGATTGTGTTCTAACTCATACTTATATTATTCTTTTGTAATTTTATTTAAACTTTTCTTCCTTGACACCGCAGGGACTGCACCTAATTTCATTGTACTTGTTACATAACAATAAATAGATTTTGATTCTGTTATCATTATTCTAGTCCAGTCATCTTCTTGCCAATCAGCATCCACTTTGCGTAGTTAAAGTCTCTGTGCTCTCTGTCATTCTCCTTTTCAGAATCCGGTTAGTGGAAACCACCTCCTTCCCATCTCCATCTCACAGACACCTCAGTTGGAGCCATCCAAGCCTCACCTCTGCACCAGCACCAGCATCTACAATCCTGGCGTTCCTGTATTAAAATCCTATCGCTGCTGGGATTCTGTTCTGCCATGATGGGTCATCGATGTCTAATTGTCTAATTATAAAATACATTTATTTCTCTATCTCAATAAATTATGTTCAAATTCTTCCAAGTGATCTCTCCTTAATGAAATAACATGTGCTAAAAAAAAATCCAACGATAACAGCAAGTATGTTTATGTGAGCTTCCACATGCAATCAGAACAGCTTCAGTGCTGGGACTCTACTGGAGAACAGGATCTTCCCTCATTTGGCGGTTTGATGATTGTGGTGGAGAGCTTGTCTAAAATATTGGTTCAGTATCTCATAGAGGTGGTCAGTTGGTTTGAAAGGTTGAGTTGTGATGCCCGTGAAGACCGTGGATTATGATAAGCATAGTTTCCATCCTGATCAAACCATTCTGTGAGCCCTACCACCCATGGATGGATTATCATGGGCATAAACACAAACATACTTACTCATGCAAAGAATATGTTTTGCATTTGTAAGCACATAGAGTTTGGTTGCACAGTAACAAACGTCAGCTTTGAACCACACTACGTGTATTGTTGTTATTGTTTTAGTCATATTAAATTCAAGATATTCTATAATGCAGGAGAATACCCCAATCTGCCATTTAAGTTGTCTACCGAGTCCTTTACAAATCTGGGTGTAGAAGTCACCAAATCCTATTACTGTCTGTTTAAAAGTAATCTCACTCCTCTGTTGGAACAGTGCAAACAAGATGTTAAAAGATGGTCTATTTTACCATTATCTCTCATTGGGAGAGCCAATTCTGTAAAGATAAATATTGTGCCAAAATTTCTATATTTATTTCAGGCGTTACTTGTTTACATACCACAGACTTTTTTCATGTCATTTAACCGAATGGTGTCTTCATTTATATGGAATAATAAACCGCCTCGTATAAGAAAAGAATTTAGAAAGACCTAAAAATATAGGTGGGCTCTCACTGCCAAACCTGCGCACATATTATTGGGCGGCGAATCTCAATACCATCTCTCTATAAGATAAGATAAGATAAGATAACCTTTATTAGTCCCACACGTGGGAAATTTGTTTTGTCACAGCAGGAAGTGGACAGTGCAAAAGTTATGAGGCAAAAATTAGAATACAATAAGAATAAATACAGTACACAACTGTACAGAATAGAATAAAATAAAATACTATATACAGTAGAATAAAATAAAATAAATATACAATAAGATAAAAATAGAATACAAATACAAATACTATATACAACTGAGTAAAAATACAACGATGCCAGAAAGGATTATTGCACTTAGTATTATTGCATATGTATGGATGTGTGTGCTTGATCAGTTAAAGTCTTTATTATGGAGTCTGACAGCAGTGGGGAGGAAAGACCTGCGAAATCTCTCCGTCCCACACCGTGGGTGCCGCAGTCTCCCACTGAAGGAGCTGCTCAGTGCTGTCACAGTCTGCTGCATGGGGTGGGAGATGTTGTCCATCAGGGATGACAGCTTAGCCGCCGTTCTCCTGTCACTCACTTTATGGCTAAAGGACTGGAATGATCAGATGCCTGCGTGGCTACAGACTGAAAGGGTCACAAGCAGGCCGCATTCACTCCCAGCATTACTCTGCGCACCCCTACCACCTCTAGTTAATAATGTTAAAGATAACATAATTGTTACTCAATCGCTACACATTGTAAATCAGTTTAAAAAACATCTGGGTATTCAGAGTATTTCTATTCACTCTCCAATAATACATAACTATCTTTTTCAACCATCCTTAGTGGACAATGGCTTCAAAATTTGGTAGACAGGGGCATTCACAGTATTGAGGATTTGTATATTAATGATATGTTTGCTAGCTTTGAACATCTATCTAGAAAATTTGGTCTGACTAATAACCATTTCTTGCGATACTTGCAAATCAGAGATTTTACACGTAAAAAGGTTGCTAATTTTCCTACTCTCCCCCCTCCTTCCTGTTTGGATTCTATACTAAGGGTCAATGAGATGAAAAAAGGCAGAATATCGTTTATTTACTCACATATCATGGACAGTTGTAACCTGTCTATTTCATACATTCGAGAACAGTGGGAGAATGATGAATGATTTGGGTGCCCAGCTGTCTGACGAAGAGTGGGGTATGGCTCTTACCAGGGTCCATTCATCTTCTGTATGTTCAAGACACTCCCTGATACAATAGTGTTACACAGGTTACATTTTTCAAAAGCTAAACTAGCAAAAATATTTCCGAACATAGACCCATCATGTGATAGATGCAAACAGACTCCAGCTACTTCCCTTCATATGTTTTGGTCCTGTCCGAAAATTGCTCCTTTCTGGTCATCATTTTTTGAAGTCATCTCTAAAGCCTATGCCTATAACATCTCGCCTTGCCCCGTGGTGGCAATTTCTGGTTGTTTCTCTGGTATCGCGACTTCTGTTCCCTCTGCCCATTTACAGAGGGTCATTGCCTTTTTGTCATTATTAGCGAGACACCTGATTTTATTTAAATGGAAGTCTACTACTGCTCCATCGCACCACCACTGGATAAGGGATGTTATTGTGGCTCAAGAGTTAGGAGTTCGCCTTGTAATCGGAAGGTTGCCGGTTCGTGCCCCGGCTCGGACAGTCTCGGTCGTTGTGTCCTTGGGCAAGACACTTCACCCGTTGCCTACTGGTGGTGGTCAGAGGGCCCGGTGGCGCCAGTGTTCGGCAGCCTCGCCTCTGTCAGTGCGCCCCAGGGTGGCTGTGGCTACAATGTAGCTGCCATCACCAGTGTGTGACTGTGTGTGTGAATGGGTGGATGACTGGATATGTAAAGCGCTTTGGGGTCCTTAGGGACTAGTAAAGCGCTATATAAATACAGGCCATTTACCATTTTACCATGCAAAATGTCACACTGGAAAAAATCAGATGTACTCTCAACGGATCCATCAGCAAATTCCACACAACATGGGACCCTCTGTTAACATACGTCAACAATCTACCAGGCCTGGAACTGGAATCTTGAATGTTTTTGTTTGCCCTAGAACAGTCCTGTAAAAACAATTGAGAGGTGCACCGCCCTTTTTTTTCTTTTTTCTTTTTTTTGCTGTTGTTGTTGATTTTTTGTTTGTTTGTTTCCCTTTTCCTGTCTTGGTATTATCTGTTTTTATGATCTGTGGGGATTGTTGTTTGTAAAATAATAATAATGCTATGTATGATAATTGGAAAACTACAAATAAAGTGTTAAAAAAAATTCAAGATATTCTGTACATGGCATAAAGAAAAAAAATAACATCTCAAGGAGTCAACAGCGTGCTATAACAAACCTGGAGTGTCCTAACTAAAGCACTGTAATGAGAAAACTGAGCTGTGTGGATTCATTGCTACCACTGCTACCCAAGTCAGTGCTGCAGTTCTGTTGTAGTGATGTGTCGGTAGCAAACGAAATGGCTCTTAGAGCCGGATCTTTGACATGAACGACGCGAGCCGGCTCCTTATCGCGAGCCGTGAGGGGTTTTTTTTCTTTCTCTCACCCTCTCTCTCTCGCACTTTTTCCCGCTTCACTCTGCGTGTGAGGCTTGTGCTTTACGCTGGGCAGAGGGGGGAGGGGCGGTAGTTACACTCAGTAGCACAGGAACAGAGCGGGAGGGAGAGAGAGAGCGAGAGAGAGCCAGGGACAACAACGTCACATTAGAAAGGTATAGTAATCATCCACAACTATTTTCAGTTGCAGATGATAAAGGATTCAGAAAGTTTATTCATGCAGGTCCATATGACAGAGAATGTGCATCTTCTTTTAGTTTTCATATTTTAATTTATATTTAATTGTGTTGTGGTTTGCAGTGTTTTGTGTGGTTTCACTTTAAATTTGTGAAAGGAAAAAGCTGAAAATTTAAATAGTTAAAAGTTGAAATGTGAATAGTTGGTTTTTGTATTATATGATTTATTTATTACATTTTATGTGGAGTGAATAAATAAAAGTATATTTACGGTGGCCCCTAGAGACAAAGCACGTGCAAACTTCAAAACACGTACGAACTCTGAAGCACGTACAAAACACAACAGAAGTGCTCCAGGATGCTAGGGGGCAGTGTTGAGCTTTTGTTACCTCGTGGCTACACAAGCCAGCAAGTACTAACGACCGGATTTGGTGTGTGGTAGTAACAGGTAAATGAACATTTGTTTAAATTATTTGAATATATATGAGTGCTTGTGTATAAATACACAAACCATACACATATGCTTTCAATTGTGTAATTTACGTGATCTAGGTAGCTCTGTTTGGAAATTCAGTTCATGCTAGAAATGTGTTTTGGAGTTTGTACATGCTTTGTCTCTAGGGGGCACCCTATATATTTATATATGAACATATATAAATAAAACCACTTTTTTTTACATTAGTAACTCATTTTGTGCATAATTTTATATTATTGTTAATAATAAATTAATTAAAGCAACAAAACAACCTGAAGAGCCGGTTCGGAGCCGACAGAGCCGGCTCTCTAAAACGAGCCGGAAATCCCATCACTATTAACTTGGGGTAGCAGCATTAGCAGGATGCATGACTAAACACTAGCACAGATCCTTATCTGCATATGTTATGCTTGTGCCCTATGGATGGAAACATTTATTTTGGTGATCACCCAGGATTGGTTTGAACTGATTTATAGAGACCATTTCTTCTAAGAGGAAAGTGCTTGAAAAGGACCAGTAACATAACAGTCAAAGGATCAGTATTTCCTTTAATTTTTCACCTTTCTTGTTTATGCAATGTAAACAAGTAAGAGAGCAGCCCAAAGCTTTTTCTAAAAGTAGGAGGGCTCTGTATCTCTCATACGCAGTATTTCTGTGTTAAACTAACACAGGCTTTTCTATAAATCATTAAAGTTTTAAAATAACAGCCTCATGGAGTATTTTCATGAAGCAAAAAGGCTGACAGACCTTTTCTGTGACCTGCTTGGTAAGCAGGAAGTTATTAGTCTTGCAGCACTGGCAGTGTTTAGTACCTGCTTCAACCATTTCGCAGCATGCACCAGGAAATTGGGTTTATTTATTCCAACTTTGATATAAAAAGAAAAGCCAGAGGCGTTTGCTTAGCTAAAGCAGTGAGTCAGGTAGTGACACCAGAGATGGTGTGCAAGTGCGTGTGAGTAAACGCAGTAGTTTAAGGATGAAACAAGCTGCAGGTCAAGAGCATGCATGTCAGGTCTGTATCTCAGTCTGATGTGTCCTTTTAAACGGAAGCTACATGGATCATAGTGACTACAATGCCAGTGCCTCGGGAGAACGGGATAGAGAGTTAATACCCTACAGCTTATGACAAAATTTGATCCGAAGTGATTGATGGCCCTAATCACGACCTTTTGACCTCCCGCCCCTCCCCCCCCCCGGAAGCGTGTAATGAGCGTGACGAATCGCATCCGGAGAAGGGGGGTGGGAAACCCCCCGCGTGACGAATCGCATCCTGAGAAGGGGGGGGTGAACCCCGGAAGCGCGCCATCTGTTGCTAACCGTGTCGAATTGCATCCTGAGAAGGGAGGGGGGAACCTCCGGAAGAGCGCCATCTGTTGTTGGGAAAAAAAGTTTTTAGTGGGAGGGACTGCAGCGAGGGAGGAGAATAAAAAGCAGAGAGGAGGAGTCCGTCACAATTTCTAAGTCACACACACAAGATGGATTTCCTTCTGCACCCCAGCAGCGGTCCTGTTTACTTGGACGGTGAAGAAATCTGCTCTCCCGCAGAACCCTCGAGCATGGGCGGCAGCAGCAGCGAGTGGGCCTCGTCGATTATCAGCGATACGCCCGTCTCTGTCTACAGTACCAGATCCGAAGCAACCGCCACTCCGCGGAAAGAAGGAAGAAGTAAGAGCGTCTTCATGTTCCGCAGCCAAATTCCAGCACCGAGAAACTTGCGAGGAGAATGGCCTCTGCCTGCTGAGGGTTGTGGAAAGTGGGGCTACATATTCAAATATGAGTCAGGGGAGCTCTGGTTTTATCAGTTGAACGAAGGAGAAAGCTTGACGGAATCGAGCAGCATTGTGAAGCTGACTCCCAGTGACTGGGCCGTGCTGAAGCTGCTGGTTGCGATGGCTATCGGAGAGGCAAACGAGGATTTTCCCATTCCTGAAGAGGAAGATGTTGCCGCTAAAAGACCCCGGAGAGAGGTAGATTCTCCTCCCCCTCCTCCTCCTTCTCCTTTCGGCTTCGATGATGAAGAAGAGCATGATGCTGCTGATGATGAGAATGATGAAAAAGATCCTCCTTCCCCTCCTTCTGTCTCCTCTGATGAAAAAGAGGATACTGACCCTGCTGTTGAGAATGATGAGGATAAAGAAAAGACCCCCTCTGTAGAGGATGTTTCCTCCCCTGATGAATCAGCTGTTGAATCAGCTGATGATGATGATGATCATCCTCTCTACACAGTTACAGAAGAAGAAGAAGAAGAAGATGATGAGCCCCTGGCTGAAAAACTTCCAGAAGACGCCGATGTCCCCCCAGCTCCAGAAATAAAAGAGGAGAAAGCAGCCGCTGAGAATAAAGAAAACATTCCCCTGGCTCCAGAAAAAGCTACGGAAGAAGAAATAGAAGCTATTCCCCCTCCCCCGCCGCGGAACGGAGGCATACGCTTCAATGATGAGCAACTGATCAAGACTAAAACAATCTTGTCAACCGTCTGGTCTTCAGGAACCACAGCCACGGGGAGATGGAGAATGAGAGCCAGCCTGCGGTCTACTGATGAATCTGATGCGCCTGACATTTTTGTCATGGAGAAATTCAACCCCGACTGCGGATTATTTCGCAGCATGATGGTTATACCAGCCAAAGAGTGGGTCGTAAGAATGCTGCAAGTGAGGAAGGATATTACAATTCTTTTTCAAACTTGCCGCTGCTGGAGGGATGCTGTAGGAGTAAGGAAATGTCTCAGCTTCTGAAAATCCCCGCCCCTCCCGGACCACGCCCCCCTTCCTTCTGTTTTAAAAGTCCGATCAAAAAACCTTTTTTAGCTCAGAGAGAGAGATGGACTCTGCACCCCTGCTTCGCGATGAGGAGACCAGCTCCACCGATTGTTTTTCTGACGAGGGCGAGCTGGTACCCGACACTCCCGGCTACTACGGGCCTCTGAAGCGACAGAGGCGGCAGCAGCATACCGACGAGATGGACGGCTGGGCGTCTTCTTTATTCATTGACACTGTGAAAACTGCTGTGTATCATCTGGTCAACTTGGTGATAAACAAGCATCGCACCGACGAATGTAATGGCTGTAAGATAGATCATCCCAGCCAGAGACAACACGAGTGCCTGCAAATTCTGGAGGATGATTTTTATTCCGACAACTATTATAACATCAGAAAGAAACTGCTCACTCCTCGCTTTGTCCCTTCCATTCAACGTCTGCTGATTGCCCGCAACATCAAGACTGAGGACGTTAAAGTTGGGATGGTTGCGGAGACTCTGCTTCATGAGCTGAAATCGGTGAGAAAAGTCTTTGACGCCATCACAGACGCTTATGACAATTTGGTGGGGCAAGACGTGGTCAAAATCGGGGAACTCCGTTTGGTTACGGAGTTTTACAAAGGTTGCTGATTCTTATCCTGCATGCTTCCTATATTTAACCTTGTTTTTTAAATCATGTATTCTGTTTCTTTTTAAAAAAACAAAAAAACAAAAAACTACCTCGTTTTTTAATTCTGCTTTATTTTAATCATGTATTCTGTTTCTTTTTTTAAAAAAAAAAAACTACCTCGTTTTTTAATCCTGTTTTATTTTAATCATGTATTCTGTTTCTTTTTTTAAAAAAAAAAAACTACCTCGTTTTTTAATCCTGTTTTATTTTAATCATGTATTCTGTTTTTTAAAATCCTACCTCATTTTTAATCATGTATTCTGTTTTTTAAAATCCTACCTCATTTTTTAATCGTGTATGCTTTTAAAAAAAGGTATCCTGTTTGTAACCTTTTAACATGTTTACCTCATGTTTTTAAAAAAAGAAGAAAAAAAGAAAGAGTTTTTTTGTAACCGTTTGACTCTATAAGTGTGTTTTATCTCAGGGTTTTGAATAAAAGTGTATTCCTGTTTTTTTGCATGTTAAACCTTCTGGTTTAACATGCAAAAAAATACATGATAAATACATAATCAGAATACATGATTAAAATAAAGCAGAATTAAAAAACGAGGTAGTTTTTTGTTTTTTTGTTTTTTTAAAAAGAAACAGAATACATGATTTAAAAAACAAGGTTAAATATAGGAAGCATGCAGGATAAGAATCAGCAACCTTTGTAAAACTCCGTAACCAAACGGAGTTCCCCGATTTTGACCACGTCTTGCCCCACCAAATTGTCATAAGCGTCTGTGATGGCGTCAAAGACTTTCCTCACCGATTTCAGCTCATGAAGCAGAGTCTCCGCAACCATCCCAACTTTAACGTCCTCAGTCTTGATGTTGCGGGCAATCAGCAGATGTTGAATGGAAGGGACAAAGCGAGGAGTGAGCAGTTTCTTTCTGATGTTATAATAGTTGTCGGAATAAAAATCATCCTCCAGAATTTGCAGGCACTCGTGTTGTCTCTGGCTGGGATGATCTATCTTACAGCCATTACATTCGTCGGTGCGATGCTTGTTTATCACCAAGTTGACCAGATGATACACAGCAGTTTTCACAGTGTCAATGAATAAAGAAGACGCCCAGCCGTCCATCTCGTCGGTATGCTGCTGCCGCCTCTGTCGCTTCAGAGGCCCGTAGTAGCCGGGAGTGTCGGGTACCAGCTCGCCCTCGTCAGAAAAACAATCGGTGGAGCTGGTCTCCTCATCGCGAAGCAGGGGTGCAGAGTCCATCTCTCTCTCTGAGCTAAAAAAGGTTTTTTGATCGGACTTTTAAAACAGAAGGAAGGGGGGCGTGGTCCGGGAGGGGCGGGGATTTTCAGAAGCTGAGACATTTCCTTACTCCTACAGCATCCCTCCAGCAGCGGCAAGTTTGAAAAAGAATTGTAATATCCTTCCTCACTTGCAGCATTCTTACGACCCACTCTTTGGCTGGTATAACCATCATGCTGCGAAATAATCCGCAGTCGGGGTTGAATTTCTCCATGACAAAAATGTCAGGCGCATCAGATTCATCAGTAGACCGCAGGCTGGCTCTCATTCTCCATCTCCCCGTGGCTGTGGTTCCTGAAGACCAGACGGTTGACAAGATTGTTTTAGTCTTGATCAGTTGCTCATCATTGAAGCGTATGCCTCCGTTCCGCGGCGGGGGAGGGGGAATAGCTTCTATTTCTTCTTCCGTAGCTTTTTCTGGAGCCAGGGGAATGTTTTCTTTATTCTCAGCGGCTGCTTTCTCCTCTTTTATTTCTGGAGCTGGGGGGACATCGGCGTCTTCTGGAAGTTTTTCAGCCAGGGGCTCATCATCTTCTTCTTCTTCTTCTTCTGTAACTGTGTAGAGAGGATCATCATCATCACCATCAGCTGATTCAACAGCTGATTCATCAGGGGAGGAAACATCCTCTACAGAGGGGGTCTTTTCTTTATCCTCATCATTCTCAACAGCAGGGTCAGTATCCTCTTTTTCATCAGAGGAGACAGAAGGAGGGGAAGGAGGATCTTTTTCATCATTCTCATCATCAGCAGCATCATGCTCTTCTTCATCATCGAAGCCGAAAGGAGAAGGAGGAGGAGGGGGAGGAGAATCTACCTCTCTCCGGGGTCTTTTAGCGGCAACATCTTCCTCTTCAGGAATGGGAAAATCCTCGTTTGCCTCTCCGATAGCCATCGCAACCAGCAGCTTCAGCACGGCCCAGTCACTGGGAGTCAGCTTCACAATGCTGCTCGATTCCGTCAAGCTTTCTCCTTCGTTCAACTGATAAAACCAGAGCTCCCCTGACTCATATTTGAATATGTAGCCCCACTTTCCACAACCCTCAGCAGGCAGAGGCCATTCTCCTCGCAAGTTTCTCGGTGCTGGAATTTGGCTGCGGAACATGAAGACGCTCTTACTTCTTCCTTCTTTCCGCGGAGTGGCGGTTGCTTCGGATCTGGTACTGTAGACAGAGACGGGCGTATCGCTGATAATCGACGAGGCCCACTCGCTGCTGCTGCCGCCCATGCTCGAGGGTTCTGCGGGAGAGCAGATTTCTTCACCGTCCAAGTAAACAGGACCGCTGCTGGGGTGCAGAAGGAAATCCATCTTGTGTGTGTGACTTAGAAATTGTGACGGACTCCTCCTCTCTGCTTTTTATTCTCCTCCCTCGCTGCAGTCCCTCCCACTAAAAACTTTTTTTCCCAACAACAGATGGCGCTCTTCCGGAGGTTCCCCCCTCCCTTCTCAGGATGCAATTCGACACGGTTAGCAACAGATGGCGCGCTTCCGGGGTTCACCCCCCCCTTCTCAGGATGCGATTCGTCACGCGGGGGGTTTCCCACCCCCCTTCTCCGGATGCGATTCGTCACGCTCATTACACGCTTCCGGGGGGGGGAGGGGCGGGAGGTCAAAAGGTCGTGATTAGGGCCATCAATCACTTCGGATCAAATTTTGTCATAAGCTGTAGGGTATTAACTCTCTCGGGATGACACCCAGCAGTGGCAGGGAGAGGGGCTGAGGCCAGGGAAGAATGAGACAAGAAATGTGTTTAGCCAGCCCAAATGATGCACAGCTGACAACGAAAGCTCGAAGGACACTGAGATGAGAGCTGCAGTGCACTTTTAGCTCAGAGACTAAACCTGAATAGAGATGAGAAGAGAGCACGAAGGGGATTAAAGCCTATCGACCAGTTGACACAGTTGCCTCTTATATTACATGAAGACATGTGTGCTTCAGCTCTGTGCTGCTGACAGGCAGTAATGACATGTAGCCAGGGGGTGGAGGAGGAGAAGAAGGAGGAGGTGCTGAAGAAAGGCCAGGCATGTAGGGTCGTCTTGGCAGATCAGTTTGGAGCTCTAAGCAAGCACAACCTACATCTTCCCAAAACGAATTTAGTAAAAAGCCTAAAATTTTACTAAAAAGAAAACTTCAGGGAGTAATTGGGCATTTCCTGAAATGTTGTTTAATAAAATCAGATAAAGTAAAAATCATATTAAAGCATAATGAGTTAAATATAAACATGTCCTCAGTCTACAATTCTGCTGAGGTAAACAGCTGAAATACACGTTTCAAAGCATGAATGATGTGCGCTGTGTAGAATAGAAACGCTGAGGCTGTTGCTCTCCTCAGTTTGGACGTAGAGTCGTTGCTAGGCTTTGCTGATCAGTGATCCTGTGTTCTTTGACCAGGAGAGATCTTCTGAGATGTGCACACCCAGGAACTTGGTGCCCACCCTCCCCACAGCAGCACAGCTGATGGTTAGTGTGGTGTGCAGGGTCTGAGTTCTCTGAGTTCTATGATGATCTTTTCCGTCGTCTCCACATTCAGGGACAGGTTGTTGTTGCTGCACCCCCCCCCCCCCCCCCCACACACACACACACACACACACCCTCTAGCAGATCATTACATGAAGGAACCTTTTAAATACAAGCGCGTCCATGCTCACAGGTGTACACACGGGTGCTCACAACCACAAACTACACCCTTTTTGGCTCCTACCTCAAAGCACACTGTGCGCTGTCGATCTTACGTGATGTACAATAATGTTTAATAATATTATTATTTACTGTTATATTCCCATAGATCATCGTGATGTTGTTTATTGTATTGCTCTCGTTTTCTTCTGCTTGTTTTCTTTTTTCTTTCTCAACAGGTGATCCATGTGATTGATAGATAGATGTATTTTTTGTCTGCATAATTTAGTTGGTTTTTGTTTTTTTGCCCTTTATCACCGTCCCTCTTCTCCGCTGTTTTTCCCCCTCTTCCTTTCTCCCTTTTCTTTTCCTCATTCAAGTCTGTCCCATATTTAGCAAGTGAAAATAAAAAATAAATAAAATAAACAATAAAAGGTGAATCAAATAGACCATTACGGCAAGGCTGGGAGGGTCAATTTGGTAAAGTAAATCCGTTGGGCATCTTTCTTCACCTTTAGACAATAATTCTGATGGCAAAAGAAGAAAAAAATACATTATACATGCTTCCCTTAGGCAGCATCATTAGAAGACATAGCATACATTTACACTGCTATGCTGATGACACCCAGCTCTATCTGTCCATGAAGCCAGATAACACACACCAATGAGTTAAACTGCAGGAATGTCTTAAAGACATAAAGACCTGGATGGCCGCTAACTTTCTGCTTCTTAATTCAGATCAAACTGAGGTTATTGTACTCGGCCCTGAAAAGCCTAGAAATATGGTATCTAAGCAGATTCTTACTCTGGATGGCATTACCTTGGCCTCCAGTAACACTGTGAGGAACCTTGGAGTCATTTTTGACCAGGACATGTCCTTCAATGCACATATTAAACAAATATGTAAGACTGCGTTCTTCCATTTGTGCAACATCTCTAAAGTTAGAAATATCCTGTCTCAGAGTGACGCTGAAAAACTAGTTCATGCATTTATTACTTCCAGGCTGGACGACTGTAATTCATTATTATCAGGAAGTCCTAAAAACTCACTGAAAAGCCTTCAGCTAATCCAAAATGCTGCAGCAAGAGTCCTGACAGGGACTAGAAAGAGAGAGCAGATTTCTCCTGTTTTGGCTTCCCTTCATTGGCTTCCTGTTGAATCCAGAATTCAAAATCCTGCTCCTCACATACAAGCTCTTAAATAATCAGGCCCCATCTTATCTTAATGACCTTGTAGTACCATATCACCCTATTAGAGCACTTCGCTCTCGCTCTGCAGGCCTACTTGTTGTTCCTAGAGTATTTAAAAGTAGAATGGGAGGGAGAGCCTTCAGTTTTCAGGCCCCTCTTCTGTGGAACCAGCTTCCAGTTTGGATTCAGGAGACAGACACTATCTCTACTTTTAAGATTAGGCTTCAAACTTTCCTTTTTGCTAAAGCATATAGTTAGGGCTGGACCAGGTGACCCTGAATGCTCCCTTAGTTATGCTGCAATAGACGTAGACTGTTGGGGATTCCCATGATGCATTGAGTTTTTCCTTTCCAGTCACCTTTCTCACTCACTATGTGTTCACAGACCTCTCTGCATTGAATCATATCTGTTATTAACCTCTGTCTCTCTTCCACAGCATGTCTTTATCCTGTCTTCCTTCTCTCACCCCAACCAATCACAGCAGATGGCCCCGCCCCTCCCTGAGCCTGGTTCTGCTGGAGGTTTCTTCCTGTTAAAAGGGAGTTTTTCCTTCCCACTGTCGCCAAAGTGCTGCTCATAGGGGGTCATATGATTGTTGGGTTTTTCTCTGTATCTATTATTGTAGGATCTACTGTACAATATAAAGCGCCTTGAGGCGACTGCTGTTGTGACTTATATAAATTGTGCTATATAAATAAAATTGAATTGAAAATTTACAAATGCAGTGTACCTTTGTGACATTCATTAGTGCCCTCATTGACACACAAAACCAAACAACGACTACACAACACACTAACTACACACTCCACGCCAAACGTCGCAAATCTCCCACATCTAAAATCTCTCTCTCCCTCTTGCTCTGTCTCACTGCCGTTACCGTCACTCCCAAAACTTTCCCGTCTTCCTAAACAACCAAATCCCACATGTTGACTTTTCTTAAAAATTGGCCGACATGGTACATTTTTCCACAGATAGGAAAGAGGTGGCTTTTTTTTCTTTCTTTACGGTTTTCTCGTTGTCCTAAAAAAACATGACGACAGTATTATAATTATATAAGCATGTCTTTATATATATATAAAAACACCCAGCACGCCCCTGCGGGCGGTTTATCCTTCAAGCTCGGGTCCTCTACCAGAGGCCTGGGAGCTTGAGGGTCCTGCGCAGTATCTTAGCTGTTCCCAGGACTGCACTCTTCTGGACAGAGATCTCCGATGTTGTTCCCGGGATCTGCTGGAGCCACTCGCCTAGCTTGGGAGTCACCGCACCTAGTGCTCCGATTACCACGGGGACCACCGTTACCTTCACCCTCCACATCCTCTGGAGCTCTTCTCTGAGCCCTTGGTATTTCTCCAGCTTCTCGTGTTCCTTCTTCCTGATATTGCTGTCATTCGGAACCGCTACATCGATCACTACGGCCGTCTTCTTCTGTTTGTCTACCACCACTATGTCCGGTTGGTTAGCCACCACCATTTTGTCCGTCTGTATCTGGAAGTCCCACAGGATCTTAGCTCGGTCATTCTCCATCACCCTTGGGGGCATGTCCCATTTTGACCTCGGGACTTCCAGGTTATACTCGGCACAGATGTTCCTGTACACTATGCCGGCCACTTGGTTATGGCGTTCCATGTATGCCTTGCCTGCTAGCATCTTGCACCCTGCTGTTATGTGTTGGATTGTCTCTGGGGCATCTTTACACAGCCTGCACCTGGGGTCTTGCCTGGTGTGATAGACCCCAGCCTCTATGGATCTTGTACTCAGAGCTTGTTTCTGTGCTGCCATGATTAGTGCCTCTGTGCTGTCTTTCAGTCCAGCTTTGTCCAGCCACTGGTAGGATTTCTGGATATCAGCCACCTCCTCTATCTGCCGGTGGTACATACCGTGCAGGGGCCTGTCCTTCCATGATGGTTCCTCGTCTCCCTCCTCTTTCTTGGGTTTCTGCTGCCTGAGGTATTCACTGAGCACTCGGTCAGTTGGGGCCATCTTCCCAATGTATTCTTGGATGTTCGTTGTCTCATCCTGGACCGTGGTGCTGACACTCACCAGTCCCCGGCCCCCTTCCTTCCGCTTAGCGTACAGCCTTAGGGTGCTGGACTTGGGGTGAAACCCTCCATGCATGGTAAGGAGCTTTCTCGTCTTTATGTCAGTGGCTTCTATCTCCTCCTTTGGCCAGCCTATTACCCCAGCAGGGTACCTGATCACGGGCAGGGCGTGCGTGTTGATGCCCCGGATCTTGTTCTTACCATTCAGCTGACTCCTCAGGACTTGCCTGACCCTCTGCAGGTACTTGGTGGTTGCAGCTTTTCTAGCGGCCTCTTCATGGTTCCCATTCGCCTGCGGGATCCCCAGGTACTTGTAACTGTCCTCTATGTCTGCAATGTTGCCTTCTGGTAGTTCAATCCCCTCAGTTCTGACTACCTTCCCTCTCTTTGTTACCATCCGACTACACTTCTCCAGTCCGAACGACATTCCAATGTCATTGCTGTATAGCCTGGTAGTGTGGATCAGTGAATCGATGTCTCGTTCACTCTTGGCATACAGCTTGATGTCATCCATGTACAGGAGGTGGCTGACAACTGCTCCGTTCCGTAGTCGGTATCCGTAGCCAGTCTTGTTAATGATCTCACTGAGGGGGTTCAGGCCTATGCAGAACAGCAGTGGGGACAGAGCATCTCCTTGGTAGATCCCGCACTTGATGGTGACTTGTGCTATGGGCTTGGAGTTGGCCTCTAGTGTTGTACGCCACATCCCCATTGAGTTCCTGATGAAGGCTCTTAGGGTCCCATTGATCTTGTACAATTCTAGGCATTCCAGTATCCAGCTGTGTGGCATTGAGTCATAGGCCTTCTTGTAATCAATCCAGGCAGGGCACAGGTCAGTCAGTCTGGTTTTGCAGTCTCGGCTGATTGTTCTGTCTACCAGTAGCTGGTGTTTTGCGCCTCTGGTATTCTTGCCTATCCCTTTCTGTGTCCCGCTCATGTATTGACCCATGTGCCTGTTCATCTTAGCCGATATGATGCCTGACAGGAGCTTCCATGTAGTACTGAGGCAGGTTAATGGTCGGTAGTTGGAGGGGACCGGTCCCTTCTTGGGGTCCTTGGGGATCAGGACCATCCGACCTTCGGTTAGCCATTCCAGGTGTCTCGTTAACTAGCAGCTGGTTCATTTGTGCTGCCAGACGCTCGTGGAGTGCAGTCAGCTTCTTTAGCCAGTAGGCGTGAACCATGTCGGGCCCTGGTGCTGTCCAACTCTTCATACTGGAGACCCTTTCTTGGATATCTGCCACTGTGATGGTTACTGGACCCTGTTCAGGGAGGTCGTTGTGGTCTGCCCTCAGATCCACTAGCCACTGAGCATTGCCGTTATGGGTTGTGTCCTTCTCCCATATGCTCTTCCAGTATTGCTCCGTCTCCAGCCTTGGTGGTGCTGTTCTCTTATTGTTCCCTTGCCACTGAGAGTACACCTTTGCTGGTTCTGTGGAGAACAGCTGGTTTATTCTCCTGCCTTCTATCTCTCTGGTGTACCTCCTTAAGCGGCTGGCCAAGGCTATGAGTCTTTGCTTGGCAGTTTCCAAGGCCTCAGGTATGGACAGCTTGCTGTATTTCTTATGCACCTTCTTTGTCGCACCTTTCTGCAACTCCGTTAGTCGGCTAACCTCCCTCCGTTAGCCAACTATATATATAGTTGGCTAATATATATATATATATATATATATATATATATATATATATATATATATATATATATATATATATACATATATATGGTGGTCCCCGTGGTAATCGGAGCACTAGGTGCGGTGACTCCCAAGCTAGGCGAGTGGCTCCAGCAGATCCCGGGAATAACATCGGAGATCTCTGTCCAGAAGAGCGCAGTCCTGGGAACAGCTAAGATACTGCAGGACCCTCAAGCTCCCAGGCCTCTGGTAGAGGACCCGAGCTTGAAGGATAAACCGCCCACAGGGGCGTGCTGGGTGTTTTTTTCAATATATATATGATTTTTAAATTATAACTCTGGATTTACTGGCCTGTAATTAAAATTTAAAAGCTGGTGTATACTTCCGAAAGGGTAACACTATGTAATATATTCAGTTTTTATTCAGCTAGCATTTATATTGACTGTTAACTGTAACTACACTCAAACTGTTAATGCTTTCTTATTTTAATAAACAACACTGTCATATGCAAAGCTTGGGTGGCACTTGCCACCACATGCCACCCTTCTAGATCCGCCCCTGTTCCCAGTCCTGGTAGAAGTCACAGTCAAGAGGTGGTGGTGGAGCATTTAGCAGGGAGCTACAAATTTAATAGAATGTGTCCATCTTTTATGATTGTTGTTGTAACAACAACAACAACAACAACAACAACAATGGTTTTCTTTTTGCATGTGGCCATCAGATAAACAAACTGGGATTTTTAAACTTCCTCTCAGTGGTAACTAACAAGAACTGGTGATTGAAACAACTGTCAGCATGGAGCTGCAGGTAAATAGTACATTAAAATTGCATGAGGCTATCTAACAACAGATGATGGGCACAGAAACTGTAGGTGACGGTGAAACAATCCTGAAGTAGTAGTTATCAGATAACTAATGCTAAAGTTCCAGCTGCATTAGTGAATAAACTCTCATATGATGTGAAAATGTAATCAAAGCACTTACCAAACGGGAAGTGTGATTTTTGGGACACATCAGTTGACATAATGTAATCTTATAAGCAGATGTTGGTGCCTAGCTGGCTCTGGTCAGCTCTCTGGAGATGTCTAACCTGAGGATAATAAGTAACTGTGACAGTACTGGGAATAAATGACCATTTTCATGCACGCTGTCATGTGTTAGAGGCCTGACTTCGGTATAGGAGATGTGGGTGTAGGTGAGGAGGAAGAGGAAGACATTTTATTATGATGCTGCCACCATGGTCTTAGGCTACGTCCACACTAGCCTGGATAGATTTGAAAACAGCGTTGTCGTCTGAAAAACGTTTTCAGTCGTTTTCACAGAGTTGTGCGTCCACATTGAAAAGGCCAAAAACACTTACGTTCCAGTCCAGTGAAACGCAAGAAGATCCGGCCTGCCTCCTTTCTGTCTGCCGCTTATTTACTCGTTGAAATGTCGCGGCAAAATGTTGAGGAAAAGCACCGAGATTTTTAAATGGATTAACAATGAGGTGGAGTTGTTGCTGCGAGTAACACAAAAGTACAAAGTTCCAAAAGTGAGTGAGAATTAAAGACTTTAAAGAAAAGCTATCTGGAGCATGTACAGACTGATATTAATCTTTAATAGGGCTGTCAGAACTGAGAGCAAACAGAACAACTGCTGTATAAAGTCTCCGTTTTTGGCGACGCTGTGACGCGAAAGCACCGTCTCCAAATGTATGGGTTTTCAAGCGTTTTCAAAATGCTGCGTTTTCCATGAGCAAAACGTCGTCTCAGTGTGGACGGGAGGCCAAAACGGAGAGAAAATGATGTGTTTTCAAAAGAAAACGCATTCGTGTGGACGTAGCCGCAGACTGTATCATATACAAACTAGAAGGAGGGGGAGTTTTCACACATGTACTCCACCACAGGCTGCAATGGCAGACACAATGTTCTAATGCTGTCTTTGCAATAACAGGGAATTTATTAACATCACTCTCTCCTCCCATCTGAATGGGTTTGTACTGTATGTGGACTATAAGACATGGTCTAATTCGGTTGTCTGTTATCACCCAGTCATTGAGGAAATGTGGGATGGCATCCCGTTCTTCAACTGGCATTTGTCTCCACCTGAGCCCGAGGGTCCCAGGCTGACTGAACCTGTGCATCAGCCCATGCTGAGACACCCAAGTAGGTAAGTCTTAAACTAGGGGGTGGCGAGGGTGTCCGTCACCATCGTCGGCCTCCAGCCCCCCAGGTGTCCCTCCTACTACGACGCAGACGCCCACCTGTCAGCCACCCAAGGTTCTCGGTAGACACCCTGGTCTTCAACCCAGACACTGGAGGCATCTAACTGTCGACACCAACCACCTGAGATGTTCCATCATCACCATCAACTTTGGCTGACACCCAAGCCTCCAGAAGAGTCCTTCCATCTGTGCCACTGGCCTTCCAGCATCCAGAACCATCTGGCTCTCACAGGCCTCGACTACCTAAACTGCTGTCTCGCTCTGCCTCGCCCCCAGCATCTACCCATGGACTGTTTTCCTAATCCATGGAGTCTATTTGGCATTTTTTTTTCATGGGCACAGCTCACATACTCAACTCTGGTGCTCAATCCCCAGATGAATTTCCCCAGACGTTTGGCATCATTTGAGGGGAAATCAACAGGCTTTGCTACAGTTTGACTTCCTGATATATATGATATGATATAACATATTTGAGGTGAAAACAATTAAGAAATTATACTTTACTTTTAATTGTCACTCATTGCATCTAATTTTAGATGTATTTATGTCAATAATTGTATCTATTCAGCAGACATTGCATTATTTGTGAAATGCTTTAAAAAATGTTCTGGTTGTTTTTCACAGATTTTTCTTGTTTTACATTAAATATAATATTTCACTCTATTTTTCTAATTTTATGTATTTAGAAAAAAAGAATCATATATGTTTTACAGAACTTATGTGAATAAATGAGTTCCTTCTGTTCGTCAGTGCATTATAACAAATGCTTTTACAGACCACTGTTTGACAGAGAGAGAGACCCATAATGTTTTATGCTGGGGCGGGGGTTACCATGGGAACCATGGACGTCTGTCTACCTGCAGAGAGTGTTTGTTGTCAGATGGCTGTCATTTGGTCTCTGGTTACTCTTGTTAATACTGTTGTTGGTCCGTCAGCTAGCTGAAGTGATAACAAAGAGCTGAAGCGTAACCAAATGTTAAAATTAAAGGTGTCCACTGTCTACATGTACGTTTGATGTGTGCTTATTGTTGTTTTCAGCACTTCTCCCATTCCTGGCCCCTTCCTTATTCTGGCCCATTTGTTACCTAATCCACACGCTTACATCATGCATACATTATCCGTGTCCGGTGATGTGTAGTGTCAGAGGACTTTTTGGAAGCATGTTTGTGGTGGGTGAAAATCTCTCTCTGTATGCAGTCTGAACAGAAACCCATTAGCACATGGACAGATTTGCAGGACCATGAATTACTCACGTTTGTGCAAAATAGGCAAATGTTGCCTTTAAAAGTGCATGATGACACACCTGGATTAAATTATTTATTACAGTAAATAAATGATGATGTGCTGAGCTGCAGTGGCAGAACACTGACTCAAATGCAATCACTGTGTAAGTAAATGTGAAGACTTAGCAAAATATTTGTTTCTAATGTTTAAACGTCCACATCATACAGGAAATAGTTATAATAGCTAAATTGTTCAGGTTTTCCTGCACTGATGTGTGCCATCAGACAAAGGGAGCCATTTACAGTCTGTATATACCCCCTTCCTGATTTTCTTTTAGGTTTTTCCACATCTGTCACATTTAAATGTTTTAGATCATCAAGCAAATGTTAATTTTTAATTTACAAAGAGAACACAAGTCAATGAAAAATCCATTTTTTTGTTGATTTCACTGATAGTGAAGAAAACCTATCCTAACTCACAGAGCCCTATGTGCATAACCAAACTAGTTATGCCGCCCTTGGCAGCAAGAACTGCAAACAAGCAACAACTGTCAAAGTTGGTCTTTCACATTGTTTCTGACCCACTCTTTTTTTAATTTCATTGTCCATATGTAATGAAATGTTAATGCTGCAGAGAAACCAAGCTTTTAAGTAAAGAAGGCATGAGTTCAGATTACGTAAAGCAGATGTTTCTGTAGGTCACTTCATTTGAGTTTTCTATAAAGTGTCAGAAACATTTTTTTTTTCAAAGGAGTGTACAACTGAATTTTTAAAATCATTAAATCAAACTGAAGAAAAACTCTGTAACTTATTGAATGTCAGCATTTCCTGTTTTTGTCAGGTTTTACATTTGTATAAGTATCTCATCCAAAAATGTTCAATTTACCTCTAGATTACTGAGATAATTCACTGTTATCACAGCTGTCTCGTCATTATCTGCATCGACAAGGTCATTCGCTGTATCTGCAAATGTTTTTTGCTTCACGTACACTGGGGAAAAACTCTCCAGGCATCAGGACAGATGTGCTGGGCTGTAGTTTGGGCATTCATTAGGAAGTGAAACGGTCAGATCAGTTACTGACAGAGTGGTCAGGGGAATCATTAAAAGGCTGCAGTCAGTTCTGAACCTCCTCATCATTACTGCAGTCGGTGTCCTGCTACTATTATATGTCTTTGTTGGGGGTGAATGGATGTGACGTTTGTGCTGTCACTGTCAAACGCTCAATCTGCAAACAGAAAAAACCAAGCAAACACTCAGGAATGATCATGTTTGCTGAGTACAAACCAAAGATTGTTACAAATACATCAGAAATAAATGTTGTGTATAAAGTGTGCGACAACACAAATCAGCACCAAACTCTTGGAAAAATCACCCTAAACAGGTACGAGTATTTGTAGCACAACACAATGTTTTCTGAAATACACACAGCTGATGTTTTAACTAAGGTATCTCAACTCATAGAGGCAACACATGACGACCTGCCCTGTATCCAAATGGATTATGAATTATGGAAACTTCAGTGATCCCTGTAAAGGCTGCTTTGCTTAGTTTTGTCTTGTTCCTTGCAATGGGACAGGAAGTTACAGCTGGAGACTCATGCTATGTAAAATACGTTATCTTTAGCATCAATGATAAATTACCAGGAACCAGGTTCCTGAAAAATATTCTGTCATGTCAGGTGATGATCTCTAGCCACGCTGTCCACGTTACCATGGTAACCACTGATGAAGCTGAGGCACAGCTAGAGAGAATTTAAAACATCTCTAACCTTAATGAGTTGTGTTCACTGAACTGGCACAGCAAAAGCAGAAGATTAAACAAAGCTGGCAAATACGACTTCTGTTCTTCATCAGGTTAGTCACTGTGTTTTCATCTTGTTCTTCAACTGACTGAGCTTTCTGCCTGTCTGCAGTAAACACTCTACACCCTCTCCTGTGTCTGTTCTTAGAGCCCTCTGATTACCAAACCCTACCAAGAGTTTTGTGGGCAAATGTTTGTTTTCTTCCCTCCATGATGACCTTTGTGGGGATGTTGTGCAGGTCAAGCAACAGCCCTGAGTGTAAACCTTTGGAGAAAAAAAGGAAAACATTTTTTAAAGTCACCCTAGAAGTAACTGATTTATAGCTGTGATGAAAATGATGTTTTCTCACTTCTTGTCCTTTTGATAATTCATCGAACACTTTGAGGCACGGTGTTTCAGAAAGCAGCAGCAGCACTTTGATGCTGCTGTGCTTGTGATTTGTGATTTAACTAATAGCAAAATGTAGCTCAGGAGAAATGTGTTTGCATTTTCAGATGATCAATTTGACAGAGACCAAATAAACAGATTGATTTAAGCCAGTGAGCAGCCAGACACCACTGCACTGATAAACTTCATCCATCAGCAAGCACAATTGCTTTGGCATGTCGCGAGTACGGCATACTCCATCACCTTCCACAGACAGAGGCGTCACACTATTAACTACAAGCTGGAGTACCAAAATGACTCATACTGGCTGAGATCTGGACAGACCATCGCAGATTGTGCACATAGCTTGAACATTTTAAGACAAAACCATGTATTTTAAGCAAATGTAAGCAAATGTATTTGTGCCAAAAGTAGAAATATCATGCTTTTAACTGTTTTGTAAATCTTAAGTATAATGCACATTATACTAGCTGCACAACAACAACCCTTCCCCTCCATCCAGGCCAGCCCATGCTGAGGCTGAGAGGAAGGAGCTGTGTGAGGACAAACATAAGAAGCAGGCCTGGTCCAGAAACACGTGGGAGGGATCAGATCTGTGCCAGTTACAGCACGCAAGATAACATTTACTCACGATACAAAACCTGGACGTCATGGCTTGAGGTGTGGATGGAGTGAAGCAGAATCCAGATGGTACATGACCTTTACTGGTTTGATTTTCAGCTGCAGTTTAAAATAAACTGTATAGTAATGGTTTGATTGCTGCACTCACGGGGTTCTGTTTTTCTGTGTCTGCACATGTATCAGTTATTTAATTTAAATCAAATGTGAAGTTGGCCAGCAGTTATGGACCTCAGTCTGTAGATCCTGAACCACTGTTTTTTATTGGAAGGGGGATCGTCACAAAGAATAGATTTACATGTTTTATTGAAACTGTCTAATGATTGTCTAAGACATTCCTGAGATCAGGGCTATGAAGAGTAGAAATAGCTAAGAGCGAACAGGAAGTCGAAGCAAGATTAGGTTAAAATCCAGTGGCGTAAGAACTCATATTTGTTCATAATAAATGCAAATGCTCAGAAATCTTCAGTCAAAACAGCGGCAGCCTTAGATAGCCTATAAATAAAAACTAACAGCACAGGATGGCAGGTGTTCAAAAGAAAAGCTAGAAATGTAGCCAGAGAGACGATGAATATTTGTGGTTGTTATTAAAATTTTAGTTATATCAGCTCCACAGCCTGAGCACCTAGGCTAATTAAAACATTACAATTAAAAATTAAAATTAAAAAGTATGTAGGGGGACATGCCTAAGTCACTGGGACATGGTGTCACAGGCTCAGTCAGAAAGTTTCCGTTTTGACAGTCGGAACAAGATGTTGTCATCCAAGAGATTTGTTTGTGACATTAAAACAAAAGTTAGAAAAGGTTTTACATGTTGACTTGTTATCAGAGCAGGTGAGATGCAAACTAAAATGATCCAGGAGCAGAGCAACAGGGTCTATGTCAGGTGTGATGAAGGATATACACTCAACAAAAATATAAACGCAACACCTTTGTTACTGCTCCCATTCCCCATGGGATGGATGTAGAGACCTAAAATTCATTCCAGATACACAATATAACCATCCCTCCCAAACAGTGGTCACAAATCAGTCCAAATGTGTGGTAGTGGGCACATCTGCTATATTGAGATAATCCATCCCACCTCACAGGTGTGCCACATCAGGATGCTGATCTGACATCATGAGTAGTGCACAGGTGTACCTCAGACTGCCCACAACAAAAGGCCACCCTGGAATGTGCAGTTTTGTCTCACAGCAAAATGCCACAGATGCCACAAGCAATGAGGGAGCGTGCAATTGGCATGCTGACAGCAGGAATGTCAACCAGATCTGTCGCCCGTGCATTGAATGTTCATTTCTCAACCATAAGCCGTCTCCACAGGCGTTTCAGAGAATATGGCAGCACATCCAACCGGCCTCACAACCGCAGACCTCGTGTAACCACACCAGCCCAGGACCTCCACATCCAGCAGGTTCACCTCCAAGATCGTCTGAGACCAGCCACCCAGACAGCTGCTGGAACAATTGGTTTGCACAACCAAACAATTTCTGCACAAACTGTCAGAAACCGTCTCAGGGACGCTCAACTGCATGCCCGTCGTCCTCATCGGGGTCTTGACCTGACTCCAGCTCGTCGCCGTAACAGACTTGTGTGGGCAAATGCTCACATTCGATGGCGTCTGGCACGTTGGAGAGGTGTGCGCTTCACGGATGAATCATAGTTCACATTGTTCAGGGCAGATGGCAGCTGAGAATGTCCCAGTTCTTGCATGGCCAGCATACTCACCGGACATGTCACCCATTGAGCATGTTCGGGATGTGCTTGACCGGCGTATACGACAGCGTGTACCAGTTCCCACGAATATCCAACAACCTCGCACAGCCGTTGAAGTGGAGTGGACCAACATTCCACAGGCCACAATTGACAATCTGATAGACTCCATGTGACGATGTGTTGCACTGCATGAGGCAAATGGTGGTCACACCAGATACTGACCGGTTCTGGGTCCCCAGACCCCCAATAGCGCAAAAAACTGCACATTCCAGGGTGGCCTTTTGTTGTGGGCAGTCTGAGGTACACCTGTGCACTACTCATGATGTCAGATCAGCATCCTGATGTGGCACACCTGTGAGGTGGGATGGATTATCTCAATATGGCAGATGTGCCCACTACCACACATTTGGACTGATTTGTGACCACTGTTTGGGAGGGATGGTTATATTGTGTATCTGGAATGAATTTTAGGTCTCTACGTCCATCCCATGGGGAATGGGAGCAGTAACAAAGGTGTTGCGTTTATATTTTTGTTGAGTGTATATCCGGGACCCTGGGAGAAGTGAGATATGAAGACAACTAAAACACTTGTGGAGTGAGTAGAGATCGCATACTTTTTTCCCAGATTCTGGATTGTGATTGGCAGAGACACTAGTTTATCCATAACGTCGTCAACACCCACAAAAACTTCATGGATTCATGTGTGAGCTGAGGGATCAGGTCTGTCAGCACTAGTAGAGTTAATGCCTGCCACATTACAGCCAGTAACACAATAAGTGATAGCACCGGGGAATCAACAGTAATGGTCCAGGCCGTCCGTCCTTACAGTCCCCATTGTAGAAGAGATATAGAAAGTTAGAGGAGACTCCGAGTGAGCAGAGATAACTGAAACACTTTCATTTCGGTGTGTTTGTGCTGAGGGAGTGTGCCACTGGACTAATGTTATTCCTGGCTATAGTAGTTTTCAGACATGTGTGTCAGGGGCTGGACCCCAGAAGGACCACACTCAGAGCCTGGTCTAGAATGACAGAAAGGTGATGAACTTTGCACTTTCTGTCCATACTGGTGTCAGAATCTCTTGAAGTAACCAGTGACATGTAGGTGCTAGCCACTGCTCAAGTAGAGCAAAGTATTTTAAGAGTGATGAGTCTTCATCCCTGTACAGAGGAAACAATGGAGTGAAATCCTACATAGCAACATTTATCCTACAAAGTGGACATCACAAGTGCTAAACTCTTAGAGGTGAAGGGCACAGTGCTCCAAATCCCATACAAACAGGAAACAGGAGAATATTCTCCACATGCTCTTGATGAAATCGAGCCTCTGACCTCAGGGAAGAATTCTGAGATCCAGCTGTGGTAAGTGGAGGCATTCTCCATGGAAGAAGAAAAGTTCTTGTTCAAAAGTAAAAGTTTCTTAAATTCTCTACAAAAACATGTTTGCAAGTCTTGCTAGTGAAGAAGAAGCTAGGCTACAAACAAACCTAGCCGAGCTGCAGGCGTCCCAGAGTTGTAACAAACTACAAAAGTGTATAATGAGTCATTATTAAACTAAAAAATCAAAGATCACTTTAAAAGGACAACAGAGAGCAACATAAGAATATGTAATTCTGTGTGCTGCGTATGCTGAACTGTACAAGCATTTACAGTAGCTGTCATTTGTTAAGAAATCAGTGTCACCCTGGTTCTTTTTATTCCTCGGGCATCCAGAGACGGCACCGGACTCAGTAGTCATTCTCACAAAACCTTTATTCATCTTCAGTTAAGCATCTTCTAGAAGGGGAGACGTGCAAGGCCGGTGTCCCTCTGCAGACCTTCCCTGCTTTGTCTGTGAAACAGTTTTGTAGAAGCGACCCCGTCATAAAACCCCCATGGTGTGCTGGAGACTCTGTGTGTGTGTGCACGAGCACGTGAGTGCCTGTGTGTGCGCGTACCCGTGTGTCTGTGTAAGTGCAGGTGAGTGAGTGTGTAGGTGTGGGTGCGTCGTAACAGTCAAAGCACTGTGTGTGTCTCTGTGTACGTGACTTCCTGCCGGTCATAAAAGTAATCTCCTCACCCAAGCTACACCTAATTCCTCTACACAACAGAGAAAACAGAGTCAACACATTACAAACACTGAGACCCCACCCAGGTCTCCCCTGGGGAATTTCCACTCAACATTAACTTTGTCTTACTTTCACAGTTCAAAGTGGGGGAGGGCCTCCTAGAAATCTACTGCTAGATTCATGTCACACTCAGGCCTTTATTGCATCCCGGGCAGTGTCAGTGTCTCTACAATAATTCACATCCTACCTAACGCATTTCTAAACTCTCAAATAAGCTACGCATATCTTCACATTCCAACATCAATAAAAACTGAAACATCAACCTCAAAATATTATTTAGCCCGTGGATATGTACACATGTGAAGACTTGTGAAATACGAGTGACTGAACACAACACTGCATTTCTTTTAGATTAACAGTATTTCAAATAGCAACTGTTCTGCATCAGTAGTCACAGTGAGTCTCCATCTACATCAACAAAATGCCACTGCCAATTAGATCGACTGGCATTTGTCCCTGCAGCTATCACTGCGGATCCACGCTTTTCAGAAGATTCTCTCTTTGCTGTAAAAGCTGTTTCTCATGTATCACGGTGAAGTGTAACATTTTTAAAAAATACATTAAACTTTACAACTTTTCTATTGTTCGATTTAAAATGTATATAAAAAGTGGAGGTATTGTGGTGGGGTGTGGTTGGTGGCTTGGCTGCAGGGGAGGAGTGAAGCAGCGAGTTCAGGGAGTGGTGTCATGGAGGCTGGTTTTCACAGCCGGCAAACATCATCTAATCATGTCTTCTATTTCAGTGAAGAGCAGGACGGAGCGGCTGCAGCAGAGAGCACTGCAAAGTGTCAGATGATAAAGTGACACCACAGACAATGTGAATAAAATAAAAAAGCTAAACGTGAGCATTCTGTGAGCCGGACCGGGTCCTTTAGGGTTACAGCGGTGCTGAAACCCCGTCTGTCCGCATGTCGGAGCCCCGACCCGCACAGGTCCTGGCTCAGGTGGTTATGGAGCTGGCGGTAATGCACAATGAGCAGGGAGTTGTGCCTCCCAAACAGCTGGAGGAGGTGCAGGCACAGACCGAGTGGCAGGCTAAAGCTTTGGAGAACCTTGTCACTCGGTCTGGCTCCTTGCCACCGCTGCTCCCGGTGACGCTACATCGGATGGGGGGGGGGCGCAAGCTATCCTGGAGGTCTTCCTAGCGATGGCAGAGGTTGATGGCCGGCCGAGGAATGGACTCTCTGGCTGCTCCTGCTGCGATCGTGGCTCAAGAGTTGGGAGTTTGCTTTGTAATCGGAAGGTTGCCGGTTCGAGCCCCGGCTTGGACAGTCTCGGTTGTTGTGTCCTTGGGCAAGACACTTCACCCGTTGCCTACTGGTGGTGGTCAGAGGGCCCGGTGGCGCCAGTGTCCAGCAGCCTCGCCTCTGTCAGTGCGCCCCAGGGTGGCTGTGGCTACAATGTAGCTGCCATCACCAGTGTGTGAATGTGTGTGTGACTGGGTGGATGACTGGATATGTAAAGCGCTTTGGGGTCCTTAGGGACTAGCAAAGCGCTATACAAATACAGACCATTTACTTTTATCATCGCCGTCGCTTCCGAGAGGGTTGGATGGGGCTGGAGGACCGGCACTTCGCATACACCTTGAGGTGGTGGTGACGCTCGCCGAGGACCACCTGGCAGCACGACCGGAATGGCCGCAGGAACAGCTACGGCCAGTAGTGATGGGCCAACTGGTCCCAGCCCCATGAAAGGGGGGCGATGGGGCTGCCTCCACAAGCCCGCTCTGCTGCTGAGGCCGTTTCTACCTACTAAGCCCTTCTCTTCTGGGAAGAGCCTTGACTAGGCTCAGCCTTTGACCAAGTGATAAAAACTGACGATCACTTGGTGCGCCCTGTAGCGCTGACATTGCTGCACTTCATTTTGATTATTGCCACATTATATTGAGTGAGTCGCATCGTTCGCACACGGGAGGAACAACCCAGTTATTGTCGGGAAATAATTTTCTGGGCGGCCCATTACAACCCAATGACTGGTCAAATGGGTTATGATAAACTCTGAATAGAATAATGGCCTATTCTTTTATGAATAAACAGACCTAAAAGATGCATTTAGAAACATTTGGTGTGGCTTATAAACACCAAAAAGTCTGGCAGACCAGAGAAGCAAATAATCTTTCATATCGGTGAATCCAGTTGGGCCAAAAGTCCGAAAAGTCAAACCCATAATTAAAAGGTTGTATTTAAAAAGTCACATCAATATCAAATCAATATAATATCGGGCCTTCTCTCATCTGGAGAGCACAGGTGCACTGTGAGAGTCATGTTCTTTCATTTCTCCAGTGCCTTCAATACAATACAACCCTCAGTTCTAAGGCCGAAGATGCAGGGAGCGGGAGTGGACCATCAGCTGTCCTCGTGGATTCTCGACTACCTCACCAGTAGACCCCAGTATGTGAGGCTGTGGGACTGTGTGTCTGAGGTGGTAGTCTGTAGCACCGGGGCCCCACAAGGAACAGTGCTCGCCCCTTTCCTCTTCACCCTGCACACTGCAGACGTCAGCTATAACACGGACACTTGCCATCTCCAGAAGTTCTCAGACGCCGCCGCCACTGTGGGTCGGAGGGAAACGAACTGGAATACGGGGGAAGGGGGGAAAACAAAACAAAACGCTTGGACACTGCTAGCGCGGGGCGCCCACACAAGCGCAAAGCAGGAGATGAAGCGTCGCTGAATATTTTTCCAAACCAACTTCATTCTGAGCCAAAGACTAGAAAACATGGTGAAGCAAATCTTCCCTTTGGTTTCACCTGCACAGGTGCTGAGGTAGGTCTCCCTGCAGAACTGGTTTCCCCTCCGTCGGGAGCAGCGCTGGGCTGTTTAAATCACAGACAACAGGAGCCCACATTCTTGATCTTTAGTTCACAAACACTTGTTGTAATGACTAACTGCTCCTGACATGTTGGAGATGTTTGCTCTTTATACAGTAAAGTTACAGCAGGATACGAATAACATCAGGCTGATCCTGACACGATTTGTTCCCTCGGTTCAAATCACGGACAAACAGGATCCTACAGCTGTTTGACGCTGCGTGACGAACTCTGTATTCCTCGTCCACACGTAAACGCAAAAAAGGAGTTTTAAAAATCTCCGTTTTCAGTGATTCGAAACGCCGTTTACGTGGACAAAACAGCTGCGTTTTCAAAAATACCCGTGTAGGTGCGGACGCAGCGTAAAAGAGTTAGTAGTTTATTTTATTACTGCCTGCAATTTATTGAAAATTACTTGTATTTGCTTAATTGTTTACTAAATGTTTGAGGTGTGAAATAAACCGCAATGGAGCAAAATATGGTTGTGTTTGGTTGGAGGATGTGTTTGTGCGCGTGCGCGTGCACGCACGGGGGGTGGGGGGCGCGAACATTTTTCTTGTAAAACAAAGGGGGACTAGCAAAAAAAGTTTGGGAACCACTGTGTTAAGGTATAATGAAGGAAAATGATGAGTTTTATCTCCTTCCAAATCCAATCAGATGGATCATACTGTAGGTAATGCTGGGCAACAGCTGCATAATACAGTAGAACACTTTAAATCCCAACAGCTCCACTGACACATGAAACATGACCTGAATGTAACACAAATCCTGCTTGTTTCTGTCTTCCTTCATCCTTCGCCAATCCCCGACTCTTCACAAAGATCACCTGAGCAAGGTCACATAAGATGTGTTCAGTGTAATGTACCAATGAAGAATCATGCTGCGCTGGGACAAAACAATAGAAATGCATTACTGCAGTAGAAGGTTCTCGTTAAATGACCTCATCAAGCAGCACCAGAAAATAGTCATAAGGAATCAATGGGGGCAGGTGTTGTGAGAAAGTGAGTGAGAAGAAGATGAGGGTGGAAAAAGGAGGCAATAGGGGAGAGACCCCCTGTGGTGCTGCTCATGACTGCAACTGTGGTTAGCCAAGCAAGAAAATTGCATGAGCATCAAAGGAACTCAGTGCTGTGCTGCTACAAAAAGAAGTCTTCTCTGGGAAATACAAAGTTTTTACCAATACTTTTAAAAAACTTTGCTCAAAACATTTCCTGGTTGATAGATTCACTGAAATATGTACAATGCAAATGTAAAACATAGAAACTTCCATTTAAAACATGTCAAACATAGTTTTACTTTCTCATGAGTGGAAACACAGAACAGTTAAGATCTTTAATTAAACTAACTGTAAACACCAGTGTTACGTGACAGTAACAGATTTTTATTTATTTATTTAACCTTTATTTAACCAGGAATGTCCCGTTGAGATCAAAGACCTCTTTTTCAAGGGAGTCCTGGCCAAGAGGCAGCACATTTCAAGACAAATACATACGAACAAACAAAGTTAAAATTACACAAAACAATTACACATTATTGAGGCAGCCTGTAGGCCTTTGAGTTTAGTTTTAAAAACATTTAAAGACAACAATTCAGTCAGTTTCCAGTCTTTCTGTAACAGGTTCCACGAAAAAGGCGCAGAGTGCACAAAGGCTTTCTTACCCAGCTCTGTGCGGACAAGGGGAACAGACAACAGCAGCTGATCATTTGAGCGCAAGGAGTAAGAACCACTATTTGTCCTTGTGACCAAAGTACAAATATAAGGAGGCAGCAATCCAAGCATAGCTTTGTAAATAAAAGTGTACCAATGCCCCTGTCTTCTAATGGCCAAAGAAGGCCATTTTACTCTTAAGTACAAATCACAGTGATGGGTCAGGTATTTACAATTGGTAATAAACCTCAAGGAAGCATGATCCATCGTGTCCAACATTAGAAGACATGAAGAAGAAGCGTTCATATACAGAATGTCACCATAATCTAACACAGATAAAAAGGTTGCAGTGACAAGACGTTTTTTTACTGCAAAAGAAAAGCACTGTTTATTACGGAAGAAAAAACGAAGTTTAAGTCTCAGTTTCTTTACTAGTCTCTCTATATGTGGTTTAAAGGTGAAGGAGTCATCAATCCAGACACCAAGGTATTTATATTCATTAACCATCTCTATGACATTTCCTTCAAGGGTGGACACCACTGGAATAGGCTTCGGGACCTTCTTTGACTTGGAAAACAACATTAGCTTAGTCTTGTCAGCATTGAGAACTAATTTTAGCTGAATAAGTGAATGCTGGAAAGCAACAAAGGCTTTCTGTAAAGTTTCAATGGCCTGAGCAAGAGACGATCCATAACAGTAAATAACTGTGTCGTCAGCATAAAAATGCAAATTTGTGTCTGAAACATTTTGACCCAAGTCATTGATATATAAAAGGAACAGAAGGGGACCCAAAACTGAGCCCTGTGGCACCCCCTTGTGGACAGCAACAAATTTAGAACAAAGACCTTCAAGTTTAATGCACTGGGTTCTATTTTTCAGATAATTTGAGAACCACGCTAATGCATGTTCTGACAATCCAAGGCTGAGCAGTCTGTTTTTTAGGACTGCATGATCAACAGTGTCAAAAGCTTTTGAGAGGTCAATAAAGAGTGACGCACAGTACAATTTCTTATCAAGTGCCACAATAATATCATTTATCACTTTCATAGTGGCAGTGTTAGTACTGTGTTTTTTCCTGAAGCCTGACTGAAATTTGGAGACAATATCATTAGAGTACAAAAACTCTTTCAGCTGGTCACAGACTAGAGATTCCAGGATTTTGGATAAAACACACAAATTTGATATTGGCCTATAATTAGTCAACACCGATGGATCACCTCCTTTCAATAAAGGCAAAACGAAAGCTGATTTCCAAACCGCTGGAATTTCTTTGGTTTTAATTGAAAAATTAAATAGAATTGAGAGTGGTTCTGCAATAAAATCAGCTGCCAACTTCAAAAAATAAGGTTCCATCAAGTCTGGACCAGGAGGTTTTCTGTGATCCAAAGCCTTTAAAGCTTTATGCACTTCATAAACACTAAAAGGTACAAAGTTAAAACAGTCTCCAGAAAACATAGAGAGTTCTGGGCAAGTATTTGTTAAAAAAGTTTCTGCAGAAGCAAACAAGGAACCCACTGATAGAAAGTGTTCATTAAAACAATTCAAAATTTCAGTTTTATCATTAATTGAGACTGAATCTTTTACAACAGATTTAGGAAAGGTTTGAGTCATTTTATTGGCGGAAAAAGACTTGATTACTTTCCAAAATTTCTGTGGATCATTGAGGTTCTCAGTGGTGACAGACAAAAAGTATTCAGATTTGGCCTTTTTAATAAGAGAAGTACATTTATTTCTAAGCTGTTTGAAAACAGACCAATCAGTGGAAGTATCTGTTTGTCTCGCCTTGTCCCATGCTCTATTACGCTTGTGTATGCTATCTGCGAGTGTCTGCGAAAACCAAGGATTTTCTCGACCTTTAATTCTAACTTTCCGTAAGGGGGCATGTTTATTAACAATTCCCATAAAACTTTCCTTAAAATATGTCCAAGCTAGCTCTACATCTGGTAATAGTCCGATTTTTTCCCAATTAACTAATGACAAATCATGATGAAAAGCCTGTTCATTAAATTGTTTAAGATTCCTTTTGCACACTATGCGTGGCTTACATTTTGGAATTTTAGCATTTCTGCAAACAGCAACAACACAGTGATCACTTAGGTCATTACAGAAGACACCAAGTGAAGAGAATTTATGAGGTACATTTGTTAAAACCAAATCAATTAATGTAGACTTTTCAGGGCATTTAAGATTTGGCCTGGTAGGAAGATAGACTAGCTGGGTAAGATTAATTGAATCGCAGAATTCTTTAAATTCACCAGAAGTTGCATTTAGCCAGTCCCAGTTCAAGTCTCCAGCCATTAGTAGTTCAGTATAATTTAGTTTAGCCAAAAGGTGCTTTAATGAAGATAATGCCTCTTTTGAAGCAGATGGGGGCCTGTAACACCCAGCAATGGTTATCGAAAAAGTATTAGCAATATCTACATTCAAGGCCAAAAACTCCATTTGTTTGCATATCGATTGGGACAGAACAATCGAAGCATTAAACAGATGGCTATGAAGTGATCTTACATTGTGAGCTCTTTGCACATTATACTGGTACTTATGTCTAATCAGAAGTACCTGACTCCGTGGTATAATTCTCAAACACGTAGCCTAAAGCAGATGACTCGTAAGCTGGAGAGGAAATGGCGTGTCACAAATTTAGAGGATCATCATTTAGCCTGGAGAAATAGTTTGCTGCTTTATAAGAAAGCGCTCCGCAAAGCCAGAACATCTTACTATTCATCACTGATTGAAGAAAATAAGAACACGTGCACGGTGACACGGTGGTTAGCACTGTTGCCGCACAGCAAGAAGGTCCTGAGTTCAATTCCACCATCAGGCCGGGGTCTTTCTGTGTGGAGTTTGCATGTTCTCCCCGTGTTTGCGTGGGTTCCCTCCGGGTACTCCGGCTTCCTCCCACCATCCAAAGACATGCAGTTTGTGGGGATAGGTTAACTGGATCCAAATTGTCACTAGGTATGAATGTGAGTGCGAATGGTTGTCTGTCCCTGTGTGTTGGCCCTGTGACAGACTGGCGACCTGTCCAGGGTGTACCCCGCCTCTCGCCCTATGACAGCTGGGATAGGCTCCAGTGCCCCCCGCGACCCTGAAAAGGATAAGCGAATGGATGGATGGATGGAAGAACAACCCCAGGTTTCTCTTCAGCTCTGTAGCCAGGCTGACAAACAGTCAGAGCTCTGTTGAGCCAACAATCCCTTTAACGTTAACTAGTAATGACTTCATGAACTTCTTCACAAATAACATTTTTATCATTAGAGAAAAAATGACCAGTAATCATCCCACAGATGTAATATTATCTACAGCTACTCGTAGTACCATTGATGTTAAGTTAGACTCTTTTTCTCCAATTGATCTTTCTGAGTTAACTTCAATAATTACTTCCTCCAAACCATCAACGTGTCTTTTAGACCCCATTCCTACAAAACTGCTCAAAGAAGTCCTGCCATTAATTAATTCTTCGATCTTAAATATGATCAACCTATCTCTAATAATCGGCTATGTACCACAGGCCTTCAAGCTGGCTGTAGTTAAACCTTTACTCAAAAAGCATCTCTAGACCCAGCAGTCTTAGCTAATTATAGGCCAATCTCCAACCTTCCTTTATATCAAACATCCTTGAAAGAGTACTTGTCAAACAGCTAACAGATCATCTGCAGAGGAATGGTTTATTTGAAGAGTTTCAGTCAGGTTTCAGAGCTCATCACAGCACAGAAACAGCTTTAGTGAAGGTTACAAATGATCTTCTTATGGCCTCTGACAGTGGACTCATCTCTGTGCTTGTCCTGCTAGACCTCAGTGCAGCGTTCGATACTGTCGACCATAATATCCTATTAGAGCGATTAGAACATGCTGTAGGTATTACAGGTACTGTGCTGCAGTGGTTTGTATCATATCTATCTAATAGACTCCAGTTTGTGCATGTAAATGGAGAGTCCTCTTCACACACTGAGGTTAATTATGGAGTTCCACAGGGTTCAGTGCTAGGACCAATTCTGTTTACATTATACATGCTTCCCTTAGGCAGCATCATTAGAAGACATAGCATACATTTACACTGCTATGCCGATGACACCCAGCTCTATCTGTCCATGAAGCCAGATAACACACACCAATGAGTTAAACTGCAGGAATGTCTTAAAGACATAAAGACCTGGATGGCCGCTAACTTTCTGCTTCTTAATTCAGATCAAACTGAGGTTATTGTACTCGGCCCTGAAAAGCTTAGAAATATGGTATCTAAGCAGATTCTTACTCTGGATGGCATTACCTTGGCCTCCAGTAACACTGTGAGGAACCTTGGAGTCATTTTTGACCAGGACATGTCCTTCAACGCACATATTAAACAAATATGTAAGACTGCGTTCTTCCATTTGTGCAACATCTCTAAAGTTAGAAATATCCTGTCTCAGAGTGACGCTGAAAAACTAGTTCATGCATTTATTACTTCCAGGCTGGACGACTGTAATTCATTATTATCAGGAAGTCCTAAAAACTCCCTGAAAAGCCTTCAGCTAATCCAAAATGCTGCAGCAAGAGTCCTGACAGGGACTAGAAAGAGAGAGCAGATTTCTCCTGTTTTGGCTTCCCTTCATTGGCTTCCTGTTAAATCCAGAATTCAAAATCCTGCTCCTCACATACAAGGTCTTAAATAATCAGGCCCCATCTTATCTTAATGACCTTGTAGTACCATATCACCCTATTAGAGCACTTCGCTCTCGCTCTGCAGGCCTACTTGTTGTTCCTAGAGTATTTAAAAGTAGAATGGGAGGCAGAGCCTTCAGTTTTCAGGCCCCTCTTCTGTGGAACCAGCTTCCAGTTTGGATTCAGGAGACAGACACTATCTCTACTTTTAAGATTAGGCTTCGAACTTTCCTTTTTGCTAAAGCATATAGTTAGGGCTGGACCAGGTGACCCTGAATCCTGCTGCAATAGACGTAGACTGTTGGGGATTCCCATGATGCATTGAGTTTTTCCTTTCCAGTCACCTTTCTCACTCACTATGTGTTAACAGACCTCTCTGCATTGAATCATATCTGTTATTAACCTCTGTCTCTCTTCCACAGCATGTCTTTATCCTGTCTTCCTTCTCTCACCCCAACCAATCACAGCAGATGGCCCGCCCCTGCCTCAGCCTGGTTCTGCCGGAGGTTTCTTCCTGTTAAAAGGGAGTTTTTCCTTCCCACTGTCGCCAAAGAGCTTGTTTATAGGGGGTCATATGATTGTTGGGTTTTTCTCTGTATCTATGAAGCGCCTTGAGGCGACTTTGTTGTGATTTGGCGCTATATAAATAAAATTGAATTGAATTGAATTGAACGTGAATAAGTGGATTTTATGACTGATCAGTAAAAGCAGCAGCAGCACTAAACAAAGTACTTAATGAGGTCAGTAAAACCACATCTTTAAAACTAGCTGCTGAAAGATTTTTGAAGAATGAACTAAGTATGAATGCATGAACACTATAATAACTTATTTACTACAAATTCATTACATTTATAAATGCAAACATTCAGATATTGATTGATGACTTTTTAAATACAACTTTTTAATCAGGGATTTGACTTTTCAGACTTCTCCAGCTGACCAAACTGGATTCATCGATTTAAAAGATTCCCAGTAGCAGGGTGTTATCGGTGCTTGTGTTAGTTCAGGGTGGTTATGGCCTTTGGGACTGTTTTTGAGTCACCAAGGAACCGGAAAGTGTGGACCCTCTCCACACACTCACTGTTGATGTAAAGGGGGCTAAGTCAGTGCTGTGCCTCCTGAAGTCCACAATGACCTCTTTGGTTTTCTTAGTATTCAGTGCCAGGTTGTTCTCTAAACACCAGGCTGCCAACTTCAGGACTTCCTCTCTGTAGTCTGCCTTGTCTCCCTTTGAGATGAGTCCGACTACCGTGGTGTCATCGGCAAACTTGAGGATGAGATTGTTGTTGTGGGTCGAACTGCAGTCCTTTATCCAGGCACATGTGAGAGGGGGAGGCCAAGAGTGACCAGTTTGGTGATGAGGATGTCCGGGATGATTGTATTAAAGGCTGAGCTTTAGTCCACAAAGAGCATTCGGACGTAGCTTTGCCGCTGCTCTAGGTGACTCAGCACAGCGTGGAGGGCTGTGGCGATGGCATCTTCTGTGGATCTGTTTGCACGGTATGCAAACTGGCGGGGGTCGAATTCTGGGGGGAGGTAATCCTTGATGTGCTGAAGGACTAGTCTCTCAAAGCATTTCATGATAACCTGTGAGGGCCACAGGGCGGTAATCATTCAGGCTGGAGATGGGAGACTTCTTTGGCACTGGGATGATTGTGGCTGATTTTAGACAGGACGGGATGGCTGCCTGATCCAGTGAGAGGTTGAAGAGTCTGGTGAAGATGAGTTTGAGCTAGTGTGCGCATGCTCTTAGTACCTTGCCAGGTACTCCGTCTGGACCGGCAGCCTTCCTGGGGTTCACTGCTAGGAGGACACGTCTGACATTGTGCTCTGTTACAGTGAGTGGAGCGGTGCAGGAACCAGGTGAGGGTGAGGATGGGAGCAGGGCTGAGGCAGATGAGTGCTGCTGTTGTGGTGTTTCAAAGTGGGCGAAGAAGCTGTTTATTTCCTCTGCCAGCTGCACACTCAGGTTTTCTGCTTTCACAGCCTCTGTGCTTGATGATGTCTTGCATTCCCTGCCACACCTCCCGTGTGTTGTTGCTGGACAGGTGGGACTCGATGTTTCTTTTGTGGTCTAACTTGGCTTTTTTAATCCCCCTTTTCAGGTCAGCTCGAGCAGCCCTGTACAGAGCTCTGTCACCTGACCTGAAGGCGGCACGGGCTTTGAGGAGTGAGCGGGGTTTTTGATTTGGGAAAACCCGAATGCTTTTGTCCACAGTCACATTTGCAGTACAGAACTTGATGTAGTCCAGTACTGATCCTGTAAATGTTTCTAGGTCCTGGTGTTCAAATATGTCCCAGTCTGTCTCTGTGAAGCAGTCCTGTAGTTTGGAGAGAGCATTTTCAGGCCAGGTTGCAACCGTCTTTGTGGTGGGCCTGGCACTGCGCCTGAGGGGGGTGCAGGCTGGGGAGAGCAGGAGGGAGAGGTGGTCGGACTGACCGAGGTGGGGGAGGGGTATGGGTCTGTATGCATGCTTGATGTCGGAGTAAACATGATCTAGAGTGTTTTCTCCTCTGGTGGGACATTTGACATGCTGATAGAACTTTGGGAGCACAGTCTTTATGTCGGCCTTATTAAAGTCACCTGCAATTATGTGAACATCGTCCAGGTGGGCCGGCTGCTGTTCGTTAATGGTGTTCAGCAGGATAGAGAGCGCCGTGTTTATGTTGGCATCGGGTGGAATGTACACAGCCGTGATGATCACTACTGTTAGCTCTCTCGGTAGAAAGAAAGGCCGGCATCTTACTGACATGTACTCGAGGTTCGGGGAGCAGTGACTGTTTATAATTGTCCCGTTGTTGTACCAGCTTTCATGCACGTAAATACAGAGCCCTCCCCCCGCTCTTACCGCTAGCATCGGGTATTCCCGGGTGAAGCCAGGTTTCGGTGATGATCAAGGCACAGCAGTCACGGACATAGCGATTTCCCACTAGTTGTAGTTCCAGGTCATCCGTTTTTTTTGCACGAGGGATCTGGCATTGGAGAGAGAGAGAGGCTCGGCAGAGGTGGCTTGTGTGGCTGGTGTTTTAGCCTCAGCATGATGCCGAACCTGCGGCCCTGCTTTTGCTTCCTCTGCCTCCGTCTGCGCCGCCACGTAGACCTGATAACAATCCACAGGGAGCCCGGTGGTGATCTGGGATGTTGTAAGTGCAATGAAAGTCCGAGGAAACAGATGTCTGATGCTGGTCACAGATGTCTATGAGGCCCTGGTGGGTGTAGCGAATTTTGAAAGCAGAGCCGTAATGAGACAGAGAGCCCTAAGCCGCTGCAACAGTGTGCGCCGCCATCTTGAAAAAAAAGTTAATTAATAGATAAATAAAAAGTCTCTTGAGAAAGTCAGACTGTCAGCTAAAAGGAGGGGGATGTAGGAGGAGCAAATGTGTAGTAGGAACCAAGGAGGTGAGTGTAGGTGGGAAGCATACATGGATGGAAGATGTAGTTGAGAGGGAAGGATGTTGATAAAGACAACAAGGTTAATAACGTTGTGTACTAGTTGTGTACTAGTAAGTCATTGTAATGCCACCGAGAGGCATACAACAGTACCACACTGACTACACAGAGAGTATGCTCTATTTTTTACTATACTACTGGTTACTGGTTAGTCTCATACACTGGCTAGTAGTCAGAGAACTCATCACACTGCAAAGAATATATCAGACTAATCTGCACTGTACTAATCAATAGGTGGGTTTTTTGTTCAGGTTTCTGGCAGTATGTTACCTTTGGTTGGCCTTTGCTTCCTCCTTTAATAATTGCATCTCGGTGTGTTGCCTCATCCATTACTTCCACATGTTAACAGCTAATTCTTATGTGTAGGTAATCTGTGTATATCCAGCCAGCTTCAGTCCTTGCTGGTTATTCATTTAGCATGTTTTGTGTTCTCCCCGTAGTTTCAGGTACTTCATCAATCGTCCATAAGCGGAAAACAAATCTGCTAATCTACACCAGAGTGTAGAAATACCTTAAAAAATAGTAGCACAGGACAGCATGGTTCAAAAATGATACAAATGTAAAGATAAAGCATAGAATTTCATGACGATGTTAGATTTCCCCACCTTGTATAAAATGTGTACAGTCAACATATGAGCTTGACCAAATACTTGACCAAACGCCATAACCAAGTGGCCGCTATAGTATGCAGAAACATCTGTGCTGAGTATGGCCTGGAAGTCAAGTCAAATGGCTTACACCCCCAAGGGTGGTGGAGAATGACCGAGCTAAGATCCTGTGGGACTTCCAGATACAGACGGACAAAATGGTGGTGGCTAACCAACCGGACATAGTGGTGGTAGACAAACAGAAGAAGACGGCCGTAGTGATCGATGTAGCTGTTCCGAATGACAGCAATATCAGGAAGAAGGAACACGAGAAGCTGGAGAAATACCAAGGGCTCAGAGAAGAGCTCGAGAGGATGTGGAGGGTGAAGGTAACGGTGGTCCCCGTGGTAATCGGAGCACTAGGTGCGGTGACTCCCAAGCTAGGCGAGTGGCTCCAGCAGATCCCGGGAACAACATCGGAGATCTCTGTCCAGAAGAGCGCAGTCCTGGGAACAGCTAAGATACTGCGCAGGACCCTCAAGCTCCCAGGCCTCTGGTAGAGGACCCGAGCTTGAAGGATAAAGACTGCCCGCAGGGGCGAGCGGGGGATTTACATATATATGTATATAAAGGCCTCTTTACACTGGATGCATAAAAATCAGTGTAAATATTTTGTGTGTTAAAAATATTTTTCAAACTCACCTTTTCCTAATGCAGTCACCAAATGAATAATTACGCAGGACGAATGTGTGGCATTTATCTTTTTTGGATCAAATCGACTTTTTCCAATATTTCTAATCCAAATAAATGGATCTGACCAATCAGACCACTGCATTTGGAAACAAGTGTGATCATAGCTCAAAATGTGCACATGTACTGAATATACAATGATATGGAAATACTAAAATGAGACTATTTTACCTCAGACACACAGCTACACAGTGCTCCGGCTCTCTTGCCTCCTCCCCAGATGTGGTCTCGAGTACAAAGGGCTTCATTTTCTTTCACAATCCATTTCTTGAGGACAAATTTTCCACAAAAATGTAACATCAAATTTGGATTTGTAAAATTCAGAATCTTGTCTTGTTTTTACACAATGCCTTCTGTGTGTATAGGCCTCAATACTGTAGCTTAACACAGAGGTCAAAAGACAGACTTGGCACAATGACAGCAGTTTAAACAGTTACTTTAATTTTATTGTTCCCAAAGACAAAATTTGTTCTGGACCTTAAGTCCAAGATGCTAACAGTACAGCCATTACAACCACCACACACATACAAAACACAACAAATCACAACTTACAATTTAGGTTTCTTGGACACTAAGTGAATGGTCTTGGGGAACCAGTGGAGTGGGAGTGAGAGGTGAATCTGTGAGAAAACAGAGGCAGGTTATTCCAGGCCAACATCAGAATGAAAATGTCGTTAGATTTGGTGGTTCGTTGGTAGGCGGATTTCCAGTGAGACACAGTGTCTGGCAGCGGAGAGTTGGCAGGTGCTGGCAACTGAGCTCCTTGGAGAAATAGCTAAGTCATAACAGCAGGACATAAGCTCGGTTTCAGGGAGTAAGGAACTGCGGAACAGATGGGGACAAAGAGTTAAGGAACTGTGGGAGCTGGTAGCACAGGTTTTCATGAGCAGCCACACCGCTGACAGAGATGAGACGATCTGGAGGGATTGTCCTGTCTACCCAGCCGCTAAGCACTCGAAATAACAAGCGGATTCAGCACAGGTGTGAAAGCTTCCAGCCAGTAGACAGCTTCAGCTTCACCAGTAATTGTTGTTGTGAATGGCACATTATAAACAAAACTGGATTAAACCAAATAGACAATTGAATTCAAAACTAATACTCATAGTAATAATATTCATCAATATATATTATTATTATCTGTGAGATTATTCTCTGCTTTGACACTAATATATTGTTTTGTTGAGGGAAGCTGCATCAATAAATCAGAAAAAGTGCTCTGCTGTCCTGATCATCCATGGTGAATAACAGCTTCTAAACTGTCTAGTTTGCAACCAGTCACAGAGTCAGCCTTTCCCATGAGGCTTATTCAGTCTGTTGGTGTCACTAGCGCTGATACTAATCTTTGATACACCAGTAAGAATAAGAATACAGCTTGTCTTAATTCAGTCCACGATTTGACTTGTTGAGCCTTTCTGACAAAAGATCACTGTGATTGATTAGTTATGCCTGCGGCTGACAGAAGGGGTAACTCTAGCCATGATACCGCATTCTCAATGAAGCTGCTGAAAGTTGTGCAAATGGTGTGCAATGGGCAAAGAGTTGATCATGTTGTTGATTGTGGGCTGTGGAATGTTGGCCCACTCCTCTTCAATACTTGTGCAAAGTTGCTGAATACTGGCAGGAACTGGAACTCGCTGTCGTACACGCCGAGCTGAGCGTCCCAAACATGCTCAATGGGTGACATGTCTGGTGAGTATGCTGGCCATGCAAGAACTGGGATGTTTTCAGTTTCCAGGAATTGTGTACAGATCCTTTCAATATGGGGCTGTGCATTATCATGCTGTAACAGGAGGTTATGGTCATGGATAAATGGCACAACAGTGGTCCTCAGGATCTCGTCACAGTATCTCTGTGCATTCAAAATGCCAACAATAAGATGCACTCGTGTTCATTGTCCATAACATATGCCTGTCCATACCAGAACCCCTCCGCCACCATGGGCCACTCGATCCACTACGTTGACATCAGCAAACCGCTCACCCACACGATGTCTGCCATCTGCCCTAAACAGTGAAAACCGGCACTCTTCTGTGAACAGAACGCCTCTCCAATGTGCCAAACGCCATTGAATGTGAGCATTTGCCCACTCAAGTTGGTTACGACAACGAAATGCAGTCAGGTCCAGACCCCGGTGAGGACCACGAGCATGCAGATGAGCTTCCCTGAGACAGACTCTGACAGTTTGTGCAGAAATTCTTTGGTTATGCAAACTGATTGTTGCTGCAGCTGTCTGGGTGTCTGGTCTCAGGCGATCCTGGAGGTGAGCATGCTGGATGTGAAGGTCCTGAGCTGGTGTGGTTACATGTGGTCTGCGGTTGTGAGGCCGGTTAGATGTACTGCCAAATTCTCTGAAATGCCTTTGGAGACGGCTTATGGCAGAGAAATGAACATTCATTTCACAGGCAACAGCTCTGGTAGACATTCCTGCAGTCAGCATGCCCATTGCATGCTGACTGCAGGAATGTTTGCAGTCAGCATGCCCATTGCACGCTCCCTCAAAGGTTGCAACATCTGTAGCATTGTGCTGTTTGATCAGACTGCATATTTCAGAGTGGCCTTTTATTGTGGGCAGTCTAAGGCACACCTGTGCAATACTCATGCTGTCTACTCAGCCCCTTGATATGCCACACCTGTGAGGTGGGATGGAATATCTTGGTAAAGGAAAAGTGCACACTAACACAAATTTATAAAGATATGAGAACAATATTTGAGATTCATGGGTCTTTTGTGTATGTAGAAAAATTTTCATCAGTTTGAGTTTAGCTCATGAAAAACGGGAGTAAAAACAAAAGTGTTGCGTTTATATTTTTGTTCAGTTAATTCATGCATTCATTACTTCTAGGCTGGACTACTGTGAAGGTGGACCCCAACGTACATACATAAGGTGGTGACAGCACGTTTATTTGTATTATGACAGTTCACTGTGGTTTCGGCACATGCTCGGGACACAGGCACTCCCACTCAGCTGTCACATCCGCTCACCAGCCCTCCTCAACTGTCACTGCAACATAACAAGAGTTACAATCAATCAGGCGTCCCCAGCACACCTGTTCACCCCGCCTCCACGCCACCCCAGGAGCTCACTGTGCCACCCCTCCTCTGCAGCGGGCCAGAGACCACACCCACGCCACATTATTATTATCAGGAAGTCCTAAAAACTCCCTGAAAAGCCTTCAGTTAATCCAAAATGCTGCAGCAAGAGTCCTGACAGGGACTAGAAAGAGAGAGCAGGTTTCTCCTGTATTAGCCCCTCCCTCAGCCTGGTTCTGTCGGAGGTTTCTTCCTGTTAAAAGGGAGTTTTTCCTTCCCACTGTCACCAAAGTGCTTGCTCATAGGGGGTCATATGATTGCTGGGTTTTTCTCTATCTATTATTGTCAGGTCTACCTTACATTATAAAGTGCCATGAGACGACTGCTGTTGTGACTTTTGGCACTGTACAAATAAAGCTGAATTGAATAGAATAAATGTTTTCCACATCACCGTATCTTCTTCTGCTTCAGAGTCAGCTTGCAAATGTGGCTCAGGATCACAGATAATTGGCTAGCACAGGTTCTCAGAACCTTGGGGCTGATGCCAGCAGCCCTGCTCTGGTGTAGACTACCCAGTTGTCTCCTAACCTGGCCACAAGTCACAGTGAAGCAAGAAGTGTTTGTTAGATGATCTGATCCACAGAGTTCACTTGGGGTGAAGAAAGAGTGAAGTGCAAAATCATTGAAAGAAATGAGTGTGTGGTGGAGGAGGCAGCAGGGATGTGAACTAAATCTGTTTGGCTGATTTGTTCTCTCCAAGCTGCCAAGTGTTGTCTATCACTTTAAACCAGGTCATTTTCCTCATTACACTCCACACATCCCTCATGGCTGTTCTGCTTGAATCTGACCACCAGCTTCCTTCTGTAGGAGTCCTTTCATTTTCTCAGCTCCACCCTTAGTTCTTCCCTGTCCTAAACATCTGGATGCTTTCTTCTTTTTATTAAGTCTTTTCAGTTTTCTAGTCATCTGAGGCTTAAGGTTCATATGTAAGCACGATTGTTACGTCCTCACATAAAAGCTAGGCGACGAGGGTGGGGGGCAGTAACAGTTGGATCCAGGTGAAATGAAAAGAATGCCAGGCAGAGGTATTTAGCACAAAATAAATCTTTATTATAATCAAATACCTCAATAATCATATAAATAGTACCAACAAAAAGAGACAGCACCGCTGCCTTAATGATAAATCAGACAGGTCAACCCAAAGAGATAGTGACCACTTCAACAAAGAAAACAACTATAAGGCTTCAACAGAAAAAGACAGCAACGCTGCTAGTAACAATACCCAGGCAGGCCAAACAAACTAATGGAGGCCGCCGTCACTTAAGGGAAAACACCGCTCGGTTAAGAACTACTCACAAAGAGCCACGCACGGTGGGGCTGGTCACACACAGCAGGCCTTTTCCATACCTAGACCAGTATCACACACTAACCAACACAGAGGAAATCCACCAGACGCCTCTCCCACCCCACCACACTGCTCTTCTCCAGCTTATCACCTCTGAGGGTAATTGGTGGTAACGAGGGCAGATGAGCAGCAGGTGTGTCCTAAAGGAGAAGGCAGGGGCAGAGAGAGACAAGGGGAGGGGCAAGAAAGAAGGAGGAGGAGAAGGAGAAGACAACACCACGCCCACACACTCCCACAGCCTCACAGGATGTAACAACGATACACTCCTCACTGGTAAGATGGTGTGTTCACAGAAGTTGTTCAGAGAAATGAGTGACGACACATTACCTCTGTATCAGTTGACTGTTAAATGTAGATACCCAACCAAAATAAGAGACGAGAATCCACGTGGAACGTCACGTCCCTGTCCAGCATATATCAGTTCAATATGTGGCCCACTTCTTCCAAGTGTTACATCTTGGATTGCAGTGCCATTCCTCCATCTTTCTTCTTGTTATTTGGATTGATATCACTATCCACCCAGAAAGTTCAGAAGTGGTCAGAAACGTGTGAATCCATCCCACATCGTACAGTTGTGTTCCCCTGTTATAGAACAAAGAGTTACTAAACAGTTTGTTATAGAACGATAAGAATCATTGTTTTTGGCAGCGACATCGAATCATCCTGAGGCCGAAGGAGCTCTGCTGTCACAGAGTTGTGGAGCTGATTTGTTGGTTTGTCCCTGATGGAGGTTTGTTCAGTGACCTCCTGTCTTCAGTGATGGTTCCAGCTCTGCTGGTATCTCTGCCACTAATGCTGCCTCCCAACAGACAACAGCAGAGTAGATGGCACTTGTTACCACAGACTACTGGAAGATCTTATTATTAGCAATTATTCTAACATCTTTCTGTACACATTCAAAGATCTGAGCTTCCTAGAAAGTGGAATCTGCTCATTTGCTCATTTCCAGTGTTTTTTTATTCTGTGGATTGCTCCTTTGCATATAGTTAGGGCTGGACCAGGTGACCCTGAATCCTCCCTTAGTTATGCTGCAATAGATGTAGGCTGCCGGGGGATTCCCATGATGCATTGAGTTTTTCCTTTCCAGTCACCTTTCTCACTCACTATGTGTTAACAGACCTCTCTGCACTGAATCATATCTGTTATTAACCTCTGTCTCTCTTCCACAGCATGTCTTTATCCTGTCTTCCTTCTCTCACCCCAACCGGTCGCAGCAGATGGCCCCGCCCCTCCCTGAGCCTGGTTCTGCTGGAGGTTTCTTCCTGTTAAAATGGAGTTTTTCCTTCCCACTGTCGCCAAAGTGCTTGCTCATAGGGGGTCATATGATTGTTGGGTTTTTCTCTGTATCTATGAAGCGCCTTGAGGCGACTTTTGTTGTGATTTGGCGCTATATAAATAAAATTGAATTGAATTGAATCCTTTGTAAGCCCAACACAAGAATATCCAGAGTTGGGGCCAGGAAGCAGAGTTGCAGTCTTACACCCCTCTCTGGCATGGGAACTGTAAAAGCCCTCTATGTCTCATGATTTCTTAATAAGATTTAATTTTACAAAAATAGACTGCTGGTCATTGTTTCGGTAAATTCATCTTTTATTCCTTATTTGCTTTTGAGCTTTTCTTTTATTTAGTTTTTGAATTAAATTCATCTAGTTTTTGTTTATATAGTGCCAAATCACAACAACAGTGACCTCATGGCATCTAGTATTGTACCCCAGCTATCAAACGACCCCCTTTGAGCACTTGAGGACAGTGGGAAGGAAAAGCTCAGTTTTAACAGGCAGAAAGCTCCAGTAGGACCAGGTTTAGAGAGGGGTGGGGCTATCTGCTGCCACCGGTTGGGTCAGGTCAGGTTAAATGATGCAGTGGATGATGATGTGGTAAGCTCACTGTTAATACAGGAACCTCTGAGGGATCACATATTTTACACAGAGCTGATGTCCCCATTCATCGGCCTTCACAGTCATCAGATGTCAGCTTAGTTTCACATTTCTTACCATTTTGTACCAGAATCAGATCAAACGAGGGAATATAATTTAAAAGAATGATGTTTCTCCCACCAATGAGCACTAGAACTGTTCCAGTAATTGTTTCGAAATAAAGTCAGATGCTTGCAAATTTTCTGACAATGAAGGACAAACCTACTCATCAGCAAATCCTCTTTAAAAAGGCAAAGTTATTAAAAACACAAGTAAGCAAACAGCATATTGTGTTTGTCTTTTGATACTGTGCTTGCGTGCACTGCTTCCAGAGCAGCTACGGAGAGAAGTCAGTTTTTCTTGTGAATGTTGTGATGTATCTAACCTTCACATGGAGGATTTCCTGCTTGCCAACAGCCTGATGAAAGGGTGTTGTCAGTGAGTAATATTCTGTCCATTGTTACGTCAATACAGGGGTATCTGTGAAGGACGAATCTCCGCCCTCAGCCTTTATCAAACAACACTGTGTGCCTTTGAGGTGAATGTTATCACACAAAGAAGAACACAATGGTGTCTGTAGCAGCACCGGAGAACGTATGGTTGACTTATTTACTTACATATTATTATAGCTGCTGTGGGCTGAGGATATATGTGGAAATTTAAAATAGTTTCTATTTCCAGAGAAACATTAAGACTGAGTTGCCATAACCGTGAAAGGATAATCGTAGGTTGTCAAGCTAAATTCTTGTCAGAGGGATTTCTGATGCAGTGTGTGGCTAATTTAGACTCTGACAAGACCCAGAGAGATAATATGAGTAAATGGAACAATGGAATAATTCAAAATGGGAAAAGGACTCTAGCGTGAAAAGGGAAAAGTCAAACTTTAAAATTGACAGAGAAATCCCAGGTTCATTTCTAAAACTTGTACCAAACGTTTAAAGGTTATTCAGCGTTTTCCCTCGAACTAAAATTAACCTCATTTGCTTATCAGTTTCTAAACGTTGATCAGTTTTCTTTTTTTCTTCACCTGTTTATTTGTTCACTTCTAGGTGTTACAGTATGTGTGTAGTAGGGGAGGTCTAACGGGGAGAAAAAAAGCCAGGACAGAGAAAATACGAGGAAAATATAAAAAAATGACAGAGAACAAATATATAAAAGCACAATGTATGGCTGACTGCTGCACCTGTAAGAAGAAACACAGAAGGAAAGAAAAACCCACACAGCACCTGGAACAGAAACACCAATGACACAGACAGACAGAGAATGATGGGATGGACAGTTTGAGCAAAGACAATTTTAAGCATAGACACAAGTTCATGTTAGAGTCCAAGGAGCATCAGAATGAGCATGAACAGCAGGGGTAATTTAGTGGTGCAGTGCAGATATTTCAGTGCAAATTACTTTTTGTGCAAGTCTGAGTTGAGCATGGTGAAAGCTTTGGGGAAGAAGCTGTCCCTGAGTCTGTTTGTTCTGGCCTGTATGGCTCTGAAGCACCTGCCAGACGGCAGTAGGTTACAAAGATGGTAGCCGGGGTGGGTAGTGTCCTTCAAGATGTTTCTGGCCCTGCTGAGACAACAGGAGTTATAGATGGCAGACAAGGAGGACAGGTGGCAGCTGATGATTCTTTGTGCAGTGTTTGCCACCCTCTGCAGTCTCTTCCTGTCTGCCTCCATGCAGCTGGCGTGCAGCACTGTCACTGCATAGGTCAGCAGGCTCTCGATGGTGGATCTGTAGAAGGTCACCAGCAGTGGGGTGTTTAGTTGCTCCTGCCTGAGCACCCTTAGGAAGTGTAGCCTCTGCTGGGCCTTCTTGACTAGTGCCGTTGTGTTAGCTGATGGGATAAAGTCACTGTTGATGTGCAAGGGGGCAGGGGGAGCTCTGTTCCGCCTGAAGTCCAGGATGAGTTCTTGGTGATGTTAAGAACCAGGTTGTTTAGTGCACGCCATTCTCCCAGTTTCATCACCTCATCTCTCTAAGCCACCTCATTTCCCCCTGTGATCAGCCCCACCAACGTTGTGCCATCAGCAAATCTTACAATGATGTTGTCATGGTCCTCGTGCCTCTCTGCTGGCTCATATTGGCCACAGGTTTTGTTCATGTTTTTATCCCTCTCCCTCTCTCCTGCTGGTGTAACTGACCCAGAGTTTGGGCCAGTAAAACAGATTAAATGTTCCTGCAAAACAGGGAAATGATGAGACAGAGACGACTGGTGAAGTTTCTCTTTGCCTCGCTTCTGCCATATTTATACAATCACATGTATTTTGATTGCACCAACATTCTCCATATCCAACAGAAATAAGAATACAACCGTCTGTATGTTCAAGCTGCAATACCACGATCTTTACATGGAAAGCAAAAATACTTCATGTGTAGCGACCTTTAAATCATCTACTCAGCTATTCTCTCTGAATGACAATTCAAACAATATGAAATGCATGTTCAAATACATTTTACCTCTATTTAACTTTTAACCCAAATACCTATGTATTCTGATTGTTTTAACAATCATACCAGTGCTTGGTCTTAAACCAATTTAGCTTAGTAGCTCACAAATACATGAAGGAGGCATGTGTATGCTGGCAGGCTTAGCCTTAGCTTTAACATTCTCAAAATCACTTTTCAGAACCAGTAAACAGTCGTTTTTCACTGCTAACAGCCGATTAACATTCATATTCAAATTTAAGGATATAACAGGGAGCTTATTCAGCTAAATGTCCTGAAATAAGTGCAAAATGAAAACAAAATGGCGCCCGCAGCTGGCTAGGCTTCGGGATTTTTCCAGTCCTTCTACTTCATAAAACGTAACAAATAACAGGGTTTACCCACTGATTTATACCCCACATTTAGCTTTGTTTCTTATCAATAATTTACAACGTTTTAATATAGTTTTACCGGTTACTAACCTGCAAAACAGGGAAATGATGAGACAGAGACGACTGGTGAAGTTTCTCTTTGCCTCGCTTCTGCCATATTGGAGAGGAGGACCTATGACCTCGCTATTCTGTCTCACCGAGCAATGCGCCACCCGGAGGCCGGGGGATTGTACTGTGGAGTTTGGATTCCCTTCCCTTCACCCCCTGGAGCCCTGAAGAGAGGTGAGGACCCAGTTTCACCCACTGGGGTTGGTTGACCTAACGTCCTTTATCCAAGAGCAGGTGGGTAGTGGGAGCCCCAGATTGGTTAACTCGGTATATCAAAATGTCCATATTATTGCATTAAAGGCTGAGCTGAAGTCAATGAAGAGCATTCTGACATAGCTCCCCTGTTGCTCCAGGTGGCTCAGTGTGGAGAGCACTGGCTATGGCGTCTTCGGTGGATCTGTTAGTCCGATATGTAAATTGGTGTGGGGCCAGACCAGGGGGAGATGGGTTCTGATGTCCCCCAGAACCAGTTTCTCAAAGCACTTGGTGATGACAGGGGTTAGTGCAACTGGACAGAAGTCATTGAGAATGGTGACCTTTTGGGGATGGGGATGATTATGGCAGATTTCAAGCAGGGTGGAATGACGGCTCGTTCCAGAGACACGTTGAAGATGTCAGAGAAGACCTGTGCTAGCTGCTTGGCGCATGCTTTGAGGACCTTCCCAGGTACTCCATCAGGACCTGCAGCCTTCCTGGGGTTCACTGCACAGAGTACACAACTCATACCCTGTGCCTCAAGAGTAAGTGTGGGGTTATTAGAAGCTAGTGTGGGTTGTGGTGGTCGTTGGAATGGTGTGCCTGAGTGTTGTGTATGAGACTCAAAGTGGGCAAAAAAGCTGTTCAGCTCCTCTGCTAGCCCTCTGTCTGAGTCCCCATAGTGTCACAGGACATCCTTTGTATAATAGTCAGTATGCCCTGCCACACATGTCCGGGGTCATTGAGATGTTCCTCTATTCTCCTCTTGTTTTCTGCTTTGGCGGTCCTGATGCTGTACATGGCTGTACAATGCTCTGTCACCTGACCTGAAGGTTGTATCATGAGCTCGGAAGAGCATACTGACCTGGCTCGTCATCCAGGGTTTCTGGTTTGGAAACACCCGGATGCTCTTTTCCACAGTGACCTTCCCAGTACAGTACTTGATGTAAGACAGCACCTATCTGTGAATGTTGCCAGATCTTCATTGTAGAAGGCATCCCACTGTGTGGAAGCAGTCAAGCAGTCAGTGGAGGACGGCCCCAGGTGGTGATGGTCCTCTTTATGGGCTTTGTTTGCTGGCTGACAGGGGTGTATGCTGGAGTGAGGAGCAGAGAGAGGTGGTCTGACTGGCCCAGATGGGGGAAGGGTACGTCTCTGTAAGCCTGCTTGATGTTGGAATACACATGATCCAGAGTGTTTGTTTACGTTGCGTTTATGTTAACGTGCAGTGCTATATAGACTGCTATGATTATTACAGCACTTAGCTCTGTGGGCAAGAAAAAGGGTCTGCACCGTCATGAACTCCAGGTCAGGAGATCAATGTCTGTCTCCCCCCCACCCGTTCGTCCTGGACTCACTGTTCCTGTCCCATCTGTGTAGCATGCAGCCTGCTAACATCCAGTAGTGTTGGTAGACGAACATACAACACATTATAAACACACAAAAAGGCACAAATAGCACAAGTAGGGACAGCTGCTGTAAGTCGCTGCGCATGTGCGTGTCGCTATCTTGCTCATCCATGAGTAATCCAAAATATGTGTAATCCACCCCATGGATGGAGGGGTCAGCAGTCACAGGTTTCTTGGTCCTCCTGAAGTCCACAATCAGTTCCTTGGTCTTTGCCACGTTGAGCTGCAGATGATTCTGCTCACACCATGTGACAAAGGAGTCGACCACAGCCCGGTACTCTGTCTCATCATCCCTGCTGATGCATCCAACCACCGCAGAGTCATCAGAAAACTTCTGAAGATGGAGGTCTCTGTGCAGTGGCTGAAGTCTGTGGTGTAGAAAGTGAAGACGAAGGTGGAGAGGACGGTCCCTTGTGGTGCCCCTGTGTTACTAATTACTTTGTCAGACACACACTGTGGACCATACTGTGGTCTTCCTGTCAGATAATCAACAATCCAGGACACCAGAGAAGCATCCAACTGCATCACTGTCAGTTTATCACCCAGGAGTGTCGGCCTGATGGTGTTGAAAGCGCTTGAAAAGTCAAAAAACATGACCCTCACAGTGCTCGCCAGCTGGTGCAGGTGGGTGTAGACACGCTTGAGCAGATAGATGATGGCGTGAGACGGGGCTGGTAAGCAAATTGAAGGGGATCCTGATGTGGTCTGACTATGGGTCAGAGCTGGTCCAGGATGAGCCTTTTCAGGGTCTTCATGATGTGGGAGGTCAGTGCCACGAGCCTGTAATCCTGGGGGCCACTGGGACGTGGCATCTTTGGGACAAGGCATGATGTCTTCCACAGCACTGAGACCCTCTGCAGACTCAGACTCAGCACAAACAGTTAATGGAAGAGTCCACAAAGGTGGGGGGCACAGGCCTTAAGGACGTGGGGGCTCACCCCATCGGGTCCAGCAGACCTGCCTCAGTGGAGTCTCCTCATTTGCATCTGAACCTGGTCTTGAGTGAAGGTGATGGGTGGGGGAGGGGTGTCAGGACTCTCACAGGAGGCAACAGCGCCATGTGAAGAGAGAGGGAGGCACAGTGGTGTGGCTCTGGATTGGAGGCTGACTACAGGTGAGGTTGTGGGGGTGTGTAGCAGTCACTGCAGTGTCAAATCTGTTGAAGAACAAATTCAATTCCTTAGCTCTGTCCTCAACGCCCTCAGCTCCCCTGCTGTTGGTTGGCCCGATTCCAGCGATTGTCTTCATGCCACTCCACACCTCTATCACGCTGTTCTGCTGGAGTTTCCACTCCAGCTTCCTCCTGTAATTGTCCTTCGCCTCTCTGGTATTGTCATTCAATAACACCTGAACCATTTTCATCCCCTCTTTAATGCCCCCTCTGAAGGCCCTCTTCTTATCACTGAGGAGTGCTTTTCAATTCAATTCAATTTTATTTATATAGCACCAAATCACAACAAAAGTCGCCTCAAGGCGCTTCATAGATACAGAGAAAACCCAACAATCATATGACCCCCTATGAGCAGCACTTTGGCGACAGTGGGAAGGAAAAACTCCCTTTTAACAGGAAGAAACCTCCAGCAGAACCAGGCTCAGGGAAGGGCGGGGCCATCTGCTGTGATTGGTTGGAGTGAGAGAAGGAAGACAGGATAAAGACATGCTGTGGAAGAGAGACAGAGGTTAATAACAGATATGATTCAAAAGCTTTGCCCTCAACACCCACAGTCACCGTCATGTCGCACTCACCTCCATCATTATAAAGTTATCTGAACGCCCCAACCTAGATCCATTTCAGTTCGCATACTGCTCGACCGATGATGCAGTTTGCCAATCACTTAGCCCTCACACATTGGGATATTAGAGACTCGTGCATTAGAATGCTGTTCATAGACTTCAGTTCAGCTTTCAACACGATCATTCCCCAGCCGATAGCAGTCTTTGATACGGGCGACATGGGCGGTTGCCAAGGGCGGCATCGTGGTGGGAGACGACGAGGCTCCAGTTACAGCAGTTAAAGCCATCAGCTGCTCAGTTTAGAGAAAAGAGAAAAGAAGAGGAAGAGAAATTAGCAAAAGATACAGGTATATTTTGCTAATTACACCTACAGGTATACAGTGGGGCAAAAAAGTATTAAGTCAGCCACCGATTGTGCAAGTTCCCCCACTTAAAATGATGACAGAGGTCAGTAATTTGCACCAGAGGTACACTTCAACTGTGAGAGACAGAATGTGAAAAAAAAATCCATGAATCCACATGGTAGGATTTGTAAAGAATTTATTCGTAAATTAGGGTGGAAAATAAGTATTTGGTCACCTCAAACAAGGAAAATCTCTGGCTCTCACAGACCTGTAACGTCTTCTGTAATAAGCTTTTCTGTCCCCCACTCGTTACCTGTATGAATGGCACCTGTTTGAACTCATCATCTGTATAAAAGACACCTGTCCACAGCCTCAAACAGTCAGACTCCAAACTCCGCCATGGCCAAGACCAAAGAGCTTTCTAAGGACACCAGGAAAAGTATTGTAGACCTGCACCAGACTGGGAAGAGTGAATCTACAATAGGCAAGCAGCTTGGTGTGAAAAAATCAACTGTGGGAGCAATCATCAGAAAATGGAAGACATACAAGACCACTGATAATCTCCCTCGATCTGGGGCTCCACGCAAGATCTCATCCCGTGGGGTCAAAATGATCATGAGAACAGTGAGCAAAGATCCCAGAACCACACGGGGGGACCTGGTGAATGACCTGCAGAGAGCTGGGACCAAAGTAACAAAGGTCACCATCAGTAACACACTACAACGGCAGGGAATCAAATCCCGCAGTGCCAGACGTGTTCCGCTGCTGAAGCCAGTGCATGTCCAGGCCCGTCTGAAGTTTGCCAGAGAGCACATGGATGATACAGCAGAGGATTGGGAGAATGTCATGTGGTCAGATGAAACCAAAGTAGAACTTTTTGGTATAAACTCAACTCGTCGTGTTTGGAGGAAGAAGAATACTGAGTTGCATCCCAAGAACACCATACCTACTGTGAAGCATGGGGGTGGAAACATCATGCTATGGGGCTGTTTTTCTGCCAAGGGGACAGGACGACTGATCCGTGTTAAGGACAGAATGAATGGGGCCATGTATCGTGAGATTTTGAGCCAAAACCACCTTCCATCAGTGAGAACTTTGAAGATGAAACCAGGCTGGGTCTTCCAACATGACAATGATCCAAAACACACCGCCCGGGCAACAAAGGAGTGGCTCCGTAAGAAGCATTTGAAAGTCCTGGAGTGGCCTAGCCAGTCTCCAGACCTCAACCCCATAGAAAATCTGTGGCGGGAGTTGAAAGTCCGTGTTGCTCGGCGACAGCCCCAAAACATCACTGCTCTCGAGAAGATCTGCATGGAGGAATGGGCCAAAATACCAGCTACTGTGTGTGCAAACCTGGTAAAGACCTATAGTAAACGTTTGACCTCTGTTATTGCCAACAAAGGTTATGTTACAAAGTATTGAGTTGTATTTTTGTTATTGACCAAATACTTATTTTCCACCCTGATTTACCAATAAATTCTTTACAAATCCTACCATGTGGATTCATGGATTTTTTTTTCACATTCTGTCTCTCACAGTTGAAGTGTACCTCTGGTGCAAATTACTGACCTCTGTCATCATTTCAGGTGGGGGAACTTGCACAATCGGTGGCTGACTAAATATTTTTTTGCCCCACTGTAATTGATGCTCTTGCTCTTGACGAAGGCGGTTGCACTTTTCCCCTCTCCTCCTCCTCCTCTCCCTTAGCTTCCCTGCTTAGCCTCTTATGTCCTTGTCTAGTCTCATGTTTTTTGTATTACTTTTCCCTGGAAAACTCTCTCACAGTCTCTCACAGTTCTCTAAAACCTAAAAGAGGAATTATGGATTTGATCAACTGGTCCCTAAATGCAATTGACACCCCTTTCTCAATGAGAAGTTTGGGCTTGGGTGAGCCTGAGTGCTGAAGATATCTACCTATTTGGAACCATGATAACAGGGTTCTGGCTGATCGGAGCTGGCTTGGCCCTGACTTACCGAAGAACTAAGGAAGCGGAACCAGCTGTTCAAATCCCCACGAGGCTGCCCGCTGGGATTGAAACGATGGGAAGAGGCGTGAGTTTCTCAAAATGGGCTCATTGAGTGCAGCACGGAGAAGATATTGGAGAGGCTTACGGCTGCCGTGAATACTCAGAATAAGATCTCTGAGTGCAGACTGGATTACATCTTGGGGAGGCTCACTGCGGTCGTGAGTTCTCAGAATCGGCTCTTTGAGCACAAGAATGACAACATCACAGAGCGCAAGTTTGATAACATCATGGAGAAGCTCACGGCTCTCCAACGGGAGATTGAGAGACCAGTGTTGGACTGTTAGAACAGCTTTGCGCCTTTCGGCCTTTCGGCGCCAGCTATGGGCTCAAGGCTGGAGCCGAACAAAAACTCCCTGATAACGACTGTGTTGAGTCTGTTCCTTCCCATTCCATGCAAGGCCACCTGGGTTGGCTGGAAGACTGTTTAGTTAGCCTAGCAGGGCGAAGGACACTGTCTCAGCTGAACTCTGGACACGCACACACATACATATACACTGATACGCACTCACTCATCCCCCCTCCCTTTACAAATGCCTCTGATGCTTGTTCCCTCCTGGGAACACGGCAGGTCTGAGCCCGCGCTGGAATGGTAGCGCTGTGCAGGATGGCTGCTGTGTTTGCTTCGGATGACTCCTCACCCCCCACCCGACCCTGTTGCTGGTCACGTGCTCCATAATGTTGTACTGTGGACATTTATGTGCTTTTTGTGCAGAGGAGTTTTTGCAGCTGTGGCTACAATGTAGCTTGCTATCGCCAGTGTGTGAATGTGTGTGTGAATGGGTGAATGACTGAATGTAGTGTAAAGCGCTTTGGGGTCCTATGGACTAGAAAAGCGCTATACAAATGCAGGCCATTTACCATTTACCATTGTGTTTCCTGTTCTCATGTTGTCCTCCCAGGAGCCCAGCATGAGTAGAGGTCTCTTTTTTTCCTCTTGTACTTTCCCATTGTAGTGTACATTTCAGTGTTTTTGTCTGTAATGCAACCGATCTCCGGCCTGTATCCCCATGTGATGTCTGTGTTGTGTGTGTAAGGTTGAGGGGGGGGGGGGGGGGGGTGTCCTATTTCATTGCAGGGCAACCTACATGTGGCGAATAAAGCATTGATTGATTGATTGATTGATTGATTGATTGATTGATTGATGTAAGCAGATGTGTCATTGGATAATGGCAGGTCATCCTGAAACAATCAGAATCAGAATACTTTATATACTTTATTAATCTCTAAGGAAATTATGTGAGTTACAGCTGGTCCAAGAAGAAACAGTAACAGAGTAAACTATTCAAATAATACAATATATTACAGAACTAGCACTAATACATACAGATCACTCAATTATAAATATCAAGGATTAACAGATGTGATTATAAATAAATATCAAGAATACTACTGAGAAGAATATTCCAGAGTAGAAAAGAGTGTGTGTAAAAAGGATGTAACTATTGCAGTGTTCACAGTGTGTTAGATGGAGGAGTTGTACAGGGAGATGGCCACGGGCAGGAATGACTTCCTGTGTTGTTCTTTGGTGCTTTTTGGTAATCTCAGTCTCTCACTGAGCGTCCTCCTGTGACTGTGCACCAGAGGGAGTGTTCGCCGAGGGCACCAAACAGGCTAGGACCGCCCCTGTCCTCTGCAACTCATTCACAAACTGGATCTGCTGGGGATCAGCACCTCGCTGCGTAACTGGCTGCTGGTTTTCCTGACAGGAAGACAGCAGACAGTACGGGTCGGCAGCAACACCTCCAGCACAAGAACACTGAATACAGGGACTCCCCAAGGATGTGTGTTGAGGCCCCTGTTCTTCACCCTGCTGACCCACGACTGCACACCATCACACAGCTTCAACCTTTTCATCAAGTTTGCAGACGACACAATTGTGGTCGGTCGCATCAGCAACAACGATGAGACCTACTACAGGAGTGAAGTTAATCATCTGGCCCTCAGACATCCACCAGGGCATGAAGCAGGTATGGAGGAGATCAAAACTCCAGACATTCAGAGGCCCCCAGAACACAAGAGACCAAGGAAGACCAACAGAGGGGCAGCCGCGCCACTGTCCCAGAAAGAGCTGAGGAGAGCCCCAGATGAGGGGTCACTCAGCAGCCGTGGAGCAGAAGCCAGGGGGAGTTGCAGTGACGCGCCCGTGAGCTCTGCCGGCAGCCAGTTGTGACAGAGTGACCGAGCCCCAGGCCCAGAGGCCGAGGGCACCCCACCCCCAAAGTGGCCCGAGCGAGCCCCAGGCTCCAGGCCCTGACAAGCAGCCACCAAGGAGTGAGCTGGTGTGTACCTGGACGCCCACCCCCGGACACAAAGAACGACCAACGCACCGATGTCTGAGGGAGTCTGCCACTGGCAGGGGGAGTGGTGGGGGGAGATAGGCCTCCATACCTTGGAGGACCTGAGATGTCCCCAGAGAGGTGGCGTCTGATACCCAACCTGACATATAGACACAGACATACAGGCACACACAGATACAAACATCCATTCCCACCCTCATGCTCTCATATGCACTTACTCCACACTCAACCAACGTGGAGACAGACATAAAGAGACGCTGTACACACGATCACACTCCCCAAGCGTACTCTAAGAACCGGGTCTAGGTACCCTTGCCCCTGGAGGGGGGAACTGCACCCAGACCCAGGTGGTGTTACCCTTTTCCCTGCGGTGGGGAGAGGCAGACCGCCCCGACTCCGCAGCAGCAGGGAGGCCCCACACTCCAGACCGCAGTCGGACGGCCAACTCCTCCTCCTGGTCCCCCCGCTCCAGCAGGCCGCAGAGAACGGCGGTGTGAGAAGACTCCAAACCTCCCTCCGCCCATTCATATGTAGTGTTGATGCATGTGTGTTCTAAGGTGCCTTTAAAACCCAGGAGGGCATGGAGCTACCTGCCAGAGAGCAGCAGGTAAGCGCATAGCCCCTCCTGATAATTCAATTCAATTCAATTCAATTTTATTTATATAGCGCCAAATCACAACAAAAGTTGCCTCAAGGCGCTTCATAGATACAGAGAAAAAGCCAACAATCATATGACCCCCTGTAAGCAAGCACTTTGGCGACAGTTGGAAGGAAAAACTCCCTTTTAACAGGAAGAAACCTCCGGCAGAACCAGGCTCAGGGAGGGGCGGAGCCATCTGCTGCAACCGGTTGGGGTGAGAGAAGGGCCCTCAATGTCTATGTGTATTTAAAATTGAGAGGTGGGCAACGACGCCAGGGGTGAGGTGTACACCCTGATGGTCTTTTGGAGTCCATGTAGCGTGCCCACCCCCAAGATCCTATATGTATGTGTTATGAGAGTGTGAGTAATGTGAGTGTCTAAGTTGTGGGATAAAATGAGGCACAGGCAGCCAGAAGGGGACAGAGGGACGGGGGACGGGGGGGGGGGTAGCCTCCCCTGTACCCTGGTGACACATCTTTACCCCAAGGCCTTGCATGTGTGGGTGATTGTGGTGGAGCGGAAAGAGGGAGAAAGCTGGAGATGGGGAGGGAAGGAAGGGAAGGGCAAGTGACCCCTCCCCTGGGCCAGCTCCCCCCCCCCCCCCCCCCCGACCCCAGTAAGCACCCCCATACTCTGCAACCCGCCAGGGAAAGGGGGCCCAGAACAGCAGCACCGCCCGGCCCCACAGAGCCCGGGACAGCCCACCTGATCCCACCACAGAGAAAACTGCACCCACCCCGTCATCCACTCATCTTCCCGACTACACAAGACAATAGACGCCCAGGCTGAGATCTTCCTCCACCTCTCCTGTATCTCCCCCTCCTGCAGAGTGAGTTCCTGAAGAGAGGAGAGCTCCTGCAAGGTGTAACAACCTCCCCCACCAGTTCAAGAGCCCCCCAGGTGGCTCGATGCACTGGCGGCACCCTGTGCCAGGGCTGGGCCCCCATACACCCACCCGCCCACAACCCCGGCAACACACCAACCAGGGCCCCAGCCCAGAGACGGAGCACCCCCAGAACCTCACGTAGCCAGGCTACCAGGTCAGTAACCCACGTCCGTCAGCACAGACCCTCCCCTAGCCCCGCTGCATGCAGCCACGAGGAAACCATCACCTAAGAGCAAACAGAGCCCTTAATAGGCCATGACCGCTACCCCGGGTTGAGCCCTCCAAGGAAGATGCTCCTGGGGAACCCCCCGACGCCCTAAGCCTATCCCTACCCCCACACCAATCACAACAGTGAAGGCGGGACCAAACTATGACCCCCCACCCCCACTAGGTGATGGAGCTGATCAAAGGGAGCCCAGAGCAATTGATCTGTTGTGGTGGCAGAGGCTGTATCAAGACTAATGTAATCTAATAGATAATTTCTATATTGGTTAGAATTAAGATTATTTTTATTTTTCCAGTTCATGAGGACTGTTTTCTTGGCTATGCATAGGGCAGTGAAAACCATATGGGCGATATTCTTATCTGAAGTGACATTATCTAAGCTGCCCAACAAACACACTAAGGGGGAAGTTGGAATGTTACATTTCAGACACTTTGATAAGTCTTCACATATCTCGCACCAAAACTTCTGAACTGGTGGACAGAACCAAAGAGCGTGGATATAATTGTCCAGTGAATTGGTTTGGCAGTGTGAGCAGTTGTTGGTAGACGTATAACCCATCTTGAACATCCAATGACCTGTATATTTGTATTGAATTAATTGAAGACTGGGACCGGTAAGGCTGGCTCATCTACTGATTGGATGGTTCCCTGGCTGCCCCAGTCTGCATGCCAAATATTCTTGGGCATGATGCTAAATCCAACTAGCTCTAAATGCATCCTAAATGCATTTAGAGTTTATTTAAAACTACAAATTAAATTTCTTTTAGCAATTATTGTTTTTTTAATGTCACAATTCCAACCACCCGGGCTTGGACCGGCAAAAGTGACCCCGAAGTAGGCACTCTGGTGGAGTTACTTTGTGTGTGTATGTGTGTGTGTGTGTTTATAAGTTACGGTGGCCCCTAGAGACAAAGCACGTGCAAATTCCAAAACACATGCAAACTCCAAAACACATGCAAATTCCAAAACACATGCAAACTCCAAAACACTTGCAAACTAAAAAACACATGCAAACTCCAAAACACTTGCAAACTAAAAAACACATGCAAACTCCAAAACACGTACAAACTCCAAAACACTTGCAAAATCCAAAACACTTGCAAACTCAAAAACACATGCAAATTCCTCAAATACTCAAAGCTTCATAGAACTGGAACAAACATTTATTTTTAGCTCCATTCTGCTGCTGATACATACTTTAGGTTTCTGAACATTAAACTTGTTGCTGCCTTTCATAGTGTGTAACTTGAAGGCCCTGAGTACTTTCTCCCACACTGAAAACACTGGAATGATTAAATTATTTGAACATTACCTAATAAGACTGATTCAGGACAGACAATTAGTTATTTTAAACTTTTCTAGCAGTCCTTCACAAACAGGGAACAGTCTGTCTATTCTCTCCATCTGTCAGCTGCTGCTGGCTCTTCCTCCTCCTCTTCCTCACACACTATTGAGTTTGTCCTGGTGGATCATCAGGGGTGCAAAGCCTCACAGATGATGTGCAGCAGTGTGTCCCTCAGTCTGTCCTCACTCTGGACACTTGCAGTTGTCACACATGGAAATCAAATGTGTGATAAGCTGCAGGATTCAAACACAAGTGTAACTTATAAACACATGTTCATACTTTTATTCCACAATCAGAGAGAAAGAAACAGAGAGAGAGTGCAGGACAGACAGACAGGTAAAAGTCTCAGGTGTATACACTGCTACAAAACAGCACAAAAGAAGGAGTATTTAGTGTTTGTGTTATTACGAAACAAGAAGAGTTCCCAGATGGTACAGTGAACACATGTGTGACTCCTGCGATTAAAGCATCTTTCTTTCAGCTTAACGAGTGAACCATCAGCTCGTTCAAACACACGTTAAAGTCCGTTTGGCTCGACACCACCGAACAGAGGCAGCAATATAACATAGCTCACATTAACAGTGCAGTGAATCCTGCTTGTGCCGTGATATTCAGGACTGCAAACTGAGCAGCATCACTGACTTTCAGCTTGTTGTGTTTGTGGATATATGACTGACTTTAATTATCCACAAAATCATCACAATCTCTGTAAGATTAAAGTCAACTATATATATATTTTTTAAAGTAAAGGCTTTAAAACCAAGTTAATTCTGAAAGTACAGACATCACTAATGTCACATAACCTTCCCGACATGTGGCCAACAATAATGGTTTAATGTTCTTCATTAAAAAAATATTTGCGCATAAATAAGTTACATAATATTCAGTACTTACTTCTGAAAGTTTACTCTTCCTCCGCTCCGCTTCCACCGTTTTTTTTCGGCAAAATTATCCACACCACCACCACACTATGAAGTCTGGGATATGTTGGGCCATGAAGGCTACACCGACCCATCCTTAAAATTCAGGGAAATTAAGGACACATTTGAGGGCCGCATGTAGAGCAGCCTTTGAATTGGGAAAGCCTTCTCTTGTCGCTGTGACGTAATCGGCCTTAAAATGCGGCCTTTAAGGCTGCAAACCCCAAATCCGGTCATTGGCACTTCCTGGCTTGTGTAGTTACTAGGTAACAAAAGCTCAACACTGCCCCTAGCGTCCTGGAGCACTTCCGTTGTGTTTTGGAATTTGCATGTGTTTTTGAGTTTGCAAGTGTTTTTGAGTTTGCATGTGTTTTGGATTTTGCAAGTGTTTTGGAGTTTGTACGTGTTTTGGAGTTTGCATGTGTTTTGGAATTTGCATGTGTTTTGGAGTTTGTACGTGTTTTGGAGTTTGCATGTGTTTTTTAGTTTGCAAATGTTTTGGAATTTGCATGTGTTTTGGAGTTTGCATGTGTTTTGGAGTTTGCATGTGTTTTGGAATTTGCATGTGTTTTGGAGTTTGCAAGTGTTTTGGAGTTTGCATGTGTTTTGGAATTTGCATGTGTTTTGGGGTTTGTACGTGTTTTGGAGTTTGCAAGTGTTTTGGAATTTGCAAGTGTTTTGGAGTTTGTACGTGTTTTGGAGTTTGCAAGTGTTTTTGAGTTTGCAAGTGTTTTGGAGTTTGCAAGTGTTTTGGAGTTTGTACGTGTTTTGGAGTTTGCAAGTGTTTTTGAGTTTGCAAGTGTTTTGGAGTTTGCAAGTGTTTTGGATTTTGCAAGTGTTTTGGAGTTTGTACGTGTTTTGGAGTTTGCATGTGTTTTGGAGTTTGCAAGTGTTTTGGAGTTTGCATGTGTTTTGGAATTTGCATGTGTTTTGGAGTTTGTACGTGTTTTGGAGTTTGCATGTGTTTTTGAGTTTGCAAGTGTTTTTGAGTTTGCAAGTGTTTTGGATTTTGCATGTGTTTTGGAGTTTGTACGTGTTTTGGAGTTTGCATGTGTTTTGGAGTTTGCAAGTGTTTTGGAGTTTGCATGTGTTTTGGAATTTGCATGTGTTTTGGAGTTTGTACGTGTTTTGGAGTTTGCATGTGTTTTGGAATTTGCATGTGTTTTGGAGTTTGTACCCCAGATAGCAAGGAGACATTGAACAGATGTTGATTTTCCATCTGAACCATCAGAATCGTCAGGATTGAAATGTCAACACAAAACCAATGTTGAAACAACATTGAAATACTGATGAAACCTTACACTGACATTGAAATAACATTGATTCACTGTTGTTCTGTCATCGTTGATTGTTGATCTATTTATAGTTGACAAGGTGACAACAATCACGTTGAAAAACCATCGATTTATGGTTGAGCGGGAAATTAAAGCTGCTACCACTTGGACTATTCCGCAGCACCCCTATCACATTGGTACATCCCTCCAGGTAACCATTGTCTTGTACAGTAGAGCGGGACATTAGATTTACTCTCAGCGGAATTGACCGAAGGCATCAGTTCATGCAGTGCACTGGCCTGCACCACGATTAGTATAAGGTAAGAATGAATGACTTTTGTTCTATTCGTTATTTCCACGGTTGTATTTGAATAACAGTAAAAAAAAAAAACCAAACTTGTTAATGTAAAGTTTCGGATAAAATGTGGGAGCCCGAAATTGTCTACTTTCATCTTACAATCCGGCAACAAATAAATTGCACTGCAAACAAAGTCTATCAACAAAGAAAACATTTTCGTTTCATACTTTTCCGTTATTCCCTTACAAAGCTAGCTTTAACGCTTCGAGGGTTCCTTTGTTCTTGCCGTCACCTCGGCGCTTGACCCAGAGTTTCGCTCTGTAGTTGCTTTTTAGCATAGTACTACAAAAAATTGTAAATCTGTGATATATGATTGATAAACGTAAAGGTAACTGTATAAATGTGTTCAATGACTTTGTTACTTTTAATGATTGGAGAGCACCCGCTTCGATTCGCACTCAATTCAAACTTTACGTTGCACGCTCACCTAACTTGCGTTTGCACCTTTTGTCCACACATAAACTGCGTTTAGCATTTACGTGTGGACGAGGAAGACTGAGAAAACGCAGCGTCAAAGGTGTGCGCCTATTTTGACGCCACACTGTGCGCCATGTTTTTGTCTCGGTGCCATGAATTCCTACAATGGCAGACTTAGACAAAATACTGTTAATTTTATTATCTTCAGTGTTTAAATGCTTACATATACGGGTTTGCTTGTAATTGTTGCCTATATACATTTTAAGCTATTATTTATTATTTAGTTCAATCAATAGATCAAGTTTTGTAGTGACTATGAAATATATTGTAATTATCTGTTTCCTGTTTATCCTAGACAGGGCAAAAAAGGACTCCAAATTAAAAAAAAGATAAAAATGAAAGACTGGTGCATTGTGCAGTTTAGCACTGGTGGTACAGAAATAGTCCCTAGATCATGGATAAATGGGGAGAAATTGTCATGGCCTCCATATCCTCCGTGAGACACATTCAGGATCCACGACGCAGTAAAGAGGAGAGTTCATCCTGGTGCAACATGGCTCACCTATGCACCAGTCCGACTTCTAATAAGCCATGGTGGGTATCATCTGGATTGGTGTTGTATAAATGTAACAATAACAAGTTTTTCGTGTCCTAATTTATGTCTGGCCATACATTGTGTTTGTACTTCCAGACACATTTCACGAAGCAGAACGCAGTCTTCAGAAATATCTAAGTGAACACTGTGATATGTCTGACCTTCAGTCCGAAGCTGAAACTCAGACCAGTCATAAAAGAAAGCACAAGTAAAACTTTTTTTATTTCACAAACACATCTTTGATTGCTAAGAATTTATGATCTTGTCTTTTATACATATCTGTGGTGCTTGCATACTGCAATATCACCACATAATATAGTCCAAAAAGTGGAAGCTTGTAAACTTTTTTATAAATGCAAAGCCGTGTACACTTGTGCACTTCAAAAATTCCTTGTATACTGTACCTTCTTGCACATCTCCGTTTCCTGTGTGTGTTGTTATAAATCAAACTGTAACTTTAGGAAAAAATATTCCAAAAGCACATTTGTAATTACTTATGACCGTTTTCAACTTTTTTTCTTTAGACCAAATCCCCTGTACACATATAGTGACTCAGAGGATGAGCAGCCCACAAAAAAATGGTTTCCCCAGGCCCCTCGAGTGAAAATACCAGGTAATAAAATACTGTCTAGTGTCTTTGTACATATCTGTGTGTGACACAAGGAAACTTTTGACAAGTTGTCTGTATTCTTAAATACTTAAAAAAAATTATCTTTTTCTGTCAGACCTGACGAGAGCTGTTAACGAACTCCGTGAGGAGGTCAGAGCCATCCGCAATACCGGCTGCAATGAATCGGTAGATGCTGGGGTACTGCCTCTGGATTTGCCCTTGCACAACATTGAGGAGCTAAACAATGCAGAGCCAGTCACAAGAGGCAAATAAGGCAATGGTAAGTATATAAAGGGTATGTACACTTTGTAACTATAAAGTGTAATAGCTGTCAGATGTGATTTAAATACATAACAACGGCCTGTTGATTAAACACACAAGCACTTGCATACACATTTAAGACATGAGACAAGCTAATTCCATCTCTTAAAATGTGTCTATAGGTGAGACGCTTTGCCTTGATTGGAGCCTGACGCAGCAGTTAGGGGCAAACTCTATGTCCGAGTTTGTCTTTGCACAAGCAGTGCAGAAATGGCTCCGATACGCCCCAGATCGTTTGGGTGGTGCAGGATGCACATCATGCAAAAAATTACAAACTTCTGTGAATCATATAAACGTAAATAGGAAACTGTCTTTTAATAAAGTATTTAGCAAACGAAACATGTCTATTGACCTTTTTTTGTTTATTTTTTTTCTCTGTTACGTCACATGCAATGCTTTCTTATTTTAGGATAATAATATTGACATGATACATTGTGAGACATTTGGGGTTTTTTTATAAAGGGTGTCCAATTTAAGGAATAAGTACAATTATGTGTTTAGGTGGTTGAAGTATTGATGGAAACATGCAGTAGTTTAGTATTGGTTAAAATACATATAAAGAAAGGTAGATTTCCAGTCATGATTTAACTGTTGTTTTAATAAAAAGCAAATATGCGAAAGAGGTGGAAAATCAACACCATAGCTCAACAGTGTTTCAATATCAGAATCTGACATTGTTTCAATGTCAGCAGTATTAGAAAATATAATGTTGAATCAACGTCAGGTTTCAACATTGATTCAACATCAAAACCTGACGTTGTTTCAACGTTAAAAAAGGGTGCAAGAGTGACGTTAGGTCAACGTCACACTTCAACGTTGATTCAATGACACAGCCTGATATTGACTCAACATTGTTTCAATGTTTCCTTGCTATCTGGGATGTGTTTTGGAGTTTGCATGTGTTTTTTAGTTTGCAAGTGTTTTGGAATTTGCATGTGTTTTGGAGTTTGCATGTGTTTTGGAATTTGCATGTGTTTTGGAGTTTGTACGTGCTTTGTCTCTAGGGGCCACCGTAATAAGTAGTTTTAAATCTTGTGATCCACAAAACAGTATAAGAGTAAAAGAAGAACTCCCATATGGAAAAGAAATAGAAAAAACTTATAGAAGACTTGCATAAGATGTGGCCTACTTCATTTAATGAATCATATAAGGCTTATATGATTTACTCATGAAAGTGGCCACTTTCTCATTACTTTCATATATTGTTTTACACTGTAAAAAACAATTGTAATATAAAAGTATTTTACAGTTTTGTACTGTTCTTCTAGAATATCATTAAATTCACATCAATAGACTGATTTTACATTTCAAATGTAAATTAACGTAAAATCACTGTAAATGTAATAAAACATAATTTTCTTGTTTTTTAAATGTATCTGTCTGTACATATGCATATTTAGATTAAAATACATTCACAAATGTATCATGATTTCACAAATATCTGTCCGTTATTTGAAAGATTGAACTGTTCAATTCAAATGAAATGCTATGGAAAAATATATAAAATGATTCTTATAAACTTTTTTTACATCAAATAATTATTATTATTATTGTTATTTAGGGCGATTGTGGCTCAAGAGTTGGCAGTTCGCCTTGTAATCAGAAGATTGCTGGTTCGAGCCCCGGATCGGACGCTCTCGGTCGTTGTGTCCGTGGTCAAGACTCCTCACCTGCCACCTACTGGTGATGGTCAGAGGGGAATTATAAAGTTGAATTGTAAAGCGCTTTGAGGGTCTCAAAGAACGCTATATGAATGCAATCCGTTATTATTTAAACCAACTGTATAATTCTGTACATTGAAGTATTATTATTCATATTGCCGCATTCATTGACCTTGTTTATAGGTAATTTCATTGTTTAATCACATTAAAATGTTCCTAATTTAATGTCTAAAAGCACTCGAAAAAGGCAAAATCCCATGTAAAATTAGGGCAACAAACTGTATTGTCATTACTGAAAATAACCGTATTTTCATGTTCAGTTATTTTCTGTCATGAACCGAAGTTCCGAGCGCAGGCCGGACCCAGTAGCAGAACACACACACTAGGGTAGGAGCGAATAAAGAAAGTAATTTTTATTGCAACTAAAGGTGTCCCGTGAGGGTAGCCAGAAAAACAACGTATGAAACCAGAAGAAACCGAGGGACCGCACAGGGAACGCCGAGAGCGGGGCTGTGAGAGGCTGTAAAACAAAAAGAGAGACAGATTACTGGGGTGCGGAAAAAAGGCAGCATACGAGGGAAGGTGGAGTGTGCGTCTCACGGTGATAGCCGGGCCGAGTGAACCAGAGGGGGGTGGAGCTCCAAAAGGGGTCGAGACGGCGAAGCTGAATGTGAACCAAATCTCAGGCGGACAGGTGGACAGGTGGACAGGCAGGTGGCTCGAAAACAAAAACACGCCGAGTTGTGATCTGGGTACACAGGGAAAAAAACAGTGTTAGGTCCGATGGAGAGTTTGTCATACGAGTTCTTTTCCGCAGGCGTACGTTACCGCTGAGAGGCGACTACGGACTGGCGTGGAGCAGCAGGTAGGGCAGGATTAAATAGTCCACCTGGTGATCGCCTGGGATGGGATGCAGGTGTGGGGTTAGCAGCCACGCTCGTGGGCGTGGACATCCCAGCAGCACCCCGGACGCCGGGCCGTGGACCATGACAGTACCCCCCCCTCAAGGGTCGCCCCCAGGCGACCGGCCGGGACCCCGCCTGCGGAGAGAAGCACGGAAAGCAGAGATGAGACGAGGGTCCAGAATGAAGGAGCGCGGGACCCAGAGGCAGTCCTCGGGGCCGTACCCCTCCCAATCCACAAGATACTGCCAGCCGCGCCCGCGCCGGCGCGCATCCAGGATCCGCCGGACCGCATAGGCCGGATGGCCGCCGACGAGCCGGGCGGGAGGAGGGGGCTCGGAAGGAGGGCACAGGGGGCTGAGGCGGACCGGCTTAAGTTGAGATACATGGAACGTGGGATGCACACGCCGAGAGGCCGGAAGCCGGAGCCTGACTGCCACCGGGTTGATGACTCGGTCCACTTCGTACGGCCCGATGAAACGGGGAGCCAGTTTGCGGGACGTGCCCCGGAGCGGGATGTTCCCAGCAGCCAACCAAACCTTCTGTCCCGGCTGGTAGTCAGGGGCTGGGGCGCGGCGACGATCGGCGTAGTGCGCCTGTCGTTCCTTTGCGCGCAGGAGGGCGCGGCGAGCGCAGCGCCACACACGTTGGCAGCGCCGGAGGTGATGAGGGGCCGACGGGACGGAGAGGGACAGGTCCTCTTCCGGGAAGAGCGGAGGCTGATACCCGAGGGACGCTTCGAAAGGAGAGAAGCCGGTGGAGGACGAGGTGTGAGTATTGTGGGCGTACTCCACCCAGGGCAGGTAAGTAACCCAGGAGGAGGGGTTTTGACTGGCTACGCACCTCAGCATAGTCTCCAGCTCCTGATTAAGGCGTTCAGTTTGCCCATTGGATTGCGGGTGGAAACCGGAACTCAAACTGACCTTGGCGCCGAGAATGGAGCAGAAGGTCCTCCACACTTGTGAGGTGAACTGGGGACCGCGATCGGAGACAATGTCCAGGGGAATTCCGTGGAGCCTGAAGACTTCCGTGACTAACACTTGGGCAGTCTCAGCAGCCGAGGGCAGCTTGGCTAGCGGGACGAAGTGGGCGGCCTTAGAAAACCGATCCACAACGGTGAGGATGACACATTTTCCAGAAGAGGTGGGGAGACCGGTAACAAAGTCAAGCGAGATGTGAGACCAGGGCCGGTGGGGAGTAGTGAGTGGGTGGAGCTGGCCCATGGGATGTTTCGTGGATGATTTATTACGAGCGCAGACGGCACAGGCAGACACGTAGTCCCTCACGTCCCGTAGTAGCGATTTCCACCAGAAGTGTCTGCTGAGGAGGCGCGCCGTTCTGCTCACGCCCGGGTGGCACGCGAATCGTGCTGTGTGGATCCAGTGGATGACTGCTCCCCGGGCGGCAGCGGGAACGAAGCGCCGTCCTGGCGGTCCAGTCCCTGGGTCAGGGTCCCCCGGGAGCGCTTGGCGAATGGTCTCCTCAATCTCCCAGGTGAGAGCACCCACCACGCAGGAGGCAGGCAGGATGGTGGCGGGGGGGGGCGCCTCGCTGTCGGGGGAATACAGACGGGAGAGCGCATCGGGTTTGATGTTTCGTGACCCGGGACGATAGGAGAGTGTGAAGTTGAAGCGGGCGAAGAATAGGGACCAGCAAGCTTGACGGGGATTTAACCTCTTGGCGGTTCTAAGGTACAGTAGATTTTTATGATCCGTCCATATAACGAAGGGCTGTTCGGTCCCCTCCAGCCAGTGACGCCATTCCTCCAATGCGAGTTTTACCGCTAGGAGTTCCCTGTCGCCGATGTCGTAATTCCTCTCCGCGGGGGTGAGTCGGCGTGAGAAAAAGGCGCACGGCCGGAGTTTGTTCAGGGGCCCAGACCGCTGGGAAAGAACCGCCCCGACTCCCGCATCAGATGCGTCGACCTCAACAACAAACTGTTTAGAAGAGTCAGGATGGGTCAGAATGGGTGTGGACGTGAATAATCGCTTCAATTTAGCGAAGGCTGCGTGGGCCTCAGGGGACCATGTGAAAGACACCTTGGGTGAGGTGAGTTGGGTGAGAGGCGCGGCCACCTGGCTGTAGTTTCGAATGAAACGGCGATAAAAATTCGCAAACCCCAAGAAGCTCTGAAGCTTCTTTCGTGTCTCCGGAACCGGCCATTCCAATATTGCTTTGATCTTCACCGGGTCGGTCTTCACCTGCCCACCATCGAGGATGTAGCCCAAGAAGGAAATGGATGAGGCGTGGAACTCACACTTTTCCGCTTTTACGTACAGTCTATTTTCGAGCAGCCGTTGTAGCACGCTCCTCACATGGATGCGATGGTCCTCGAGCGTCTTGGAGAAAATCAAAATATCATCCAGGTAAACAAAAACAAACACGTTCAGGAAATCCCGTAACACGTCGTTGACTAAGGCTTGAAAAACCGCCGGGGCGTTCGTTAACCCGAACGGCATCACTAGATATTCAAAATGCCCTAGTGGGGTATTGAAGGCGGTCTTCCACTCGTCGCCTTCACGTATCCGTACCAGGTGGTAGGCGTTCCGCAGATCTAGTTTGGTGAAGACCGTAGCTCCCTGGAGTGAGTTAAAAATAGAACTAATGAGTGGGAGGGGATATTTGTTTTTGACGGTGACGTCATTCAGCCCCCTGTAATCGATGCACGGGCGGAGCGTCCCGTCTTTCTTTCCCACGAAGAAAAAACCCGCAGCCACGGGAGAGGATGACGGCCTAATACGTCCTGCAGTTAGCGACTCCTGGATGTAATTCTCCATGGTTTCTCTTTCGGGGCGAGACAGGTTGTATAATCTGCTAGAGGGCAGCGATGCACCCGGGAGCAGATCGATAGCACAGTCATATGGACGGTGAGGCGGGAGTGAGAGCGCCTCATCTTTACTGAACACCTGCTGGAGATCGTGATAGTCGGGGGGCACGGAAGAGAGGTCCGGCGCGGGTGGCGGGGCGGGCCTCCGTTCCGTTGAGGCGGAGGGAACGGCTGACCTCAGGCAGTTCGCCAGACAAAACACACTCCAGCTCGCGATACTTTTTCCGGCCCAATCTATGTGTGGGTTATGTCTCTGTAACCGGGGGTAGCCTAGGATAAGCGGGGTGTCAGGAGCAGGAAAAGTGAAAAAGGACAGCTGCTCTTGGTGGTTACCTGATGTGATTAACCGTACAGGCGGGGTTTGGTGAGTTATGTATGCAAACACTTGGTTGTTTAATGTAGACGCAGGGATGGGCGGTTCGAGTGGAGTAAGAGACACAGCTAGCCTCTTAGCCAGCTTCTCATCCATAAGGTTCTGTTCCGCCCCGGAGTCCACTAACGCGGGGCATGTAAAAGTCTGATTAGAAGTCACGATAGTAACGGACAGTAACAATCGGGGTCTAGTAGTGCTTAGAGTGCTGCCCACCCGTATCCCCGGACTCACCGGTGGGCCGGGTTGTTTGGGCGGACCGGGCAAACAGCGATGCGGTGACCGGGCCTCCCACAGTACAGACATTCTCCAGCCCGAAATCGGCGTTCCCTCTCCTCCGGAGAAAGCCGAGAGCGTCCGATCTGCATGGGTTCAGGCGGGGGCGGTGACGGAGAGCGCGCACACGCAGCTGGGGGCGGGGGCGGAGAAACGCGAAACCCGGGACGCAATACGGAGCCCATAGGCTTAGACCGCCGCTCGGCATCCCTCTCCCGCAAGCGTCTGTCAATCCTACGGGAGAGGGAGGCCAATTCATCAAAGGATCTGGTCTCCTCGTGAAAAGCTAGTTGGTCCTTCATCTGGTCATTTAACGACCGTAAAAAAAACCCACGAAGAGCCGAATCGGGCCAACCCACGGCAACCGCTCGAGTACGGAATTCAACTAGGTACTCCGCAATACTGCGCCGCCCCTGACGGAGCCCCAGCAACTTCTGCGCGGCATCGTCCTCCGATACGGGAGGGGAAAACGTAGCCTGGAACTCCTCCAGGAAGTCATCGTAATCGCAATCACGAATGGGGTGAGAATTTAAGTAGGCTTCAGCCCATGCTAGAGCACGCCCCCGTAACAATCCCACGAAGTGGGAGATCTTAGCAGTATCCGTGGGGAACGCGTGAGGCGTGCGACTGAAAAACAAGGAGCACTGGAAAAGGAACCCCCCACACAGGTCCAGCTCCCCGTGGAAGGGTTCCAGCGGCGGAGGCGACACGCCGCGGTGCACGGGGTCGGACGGCCTAGTTTGTAATTTATTCTGAGCGTCACTGAGTTCTTGACAACGGTCTTGGAGAGACTGGAGCTGCTGATCGTGGCGACCGAGGATAGCGCCCTGTTTATTAATAGCGGAGCGGAGTGGATCTGCTGGGTCCATACTGGCCAGTCCGTACTGTCATGAACCGAAGTTCCGAGCGCAGGCCGGACCCAGTAGCAGAACACACACACTAGGGTAGGAGCGAATAAAGAAAGTAATTTTTATTGCAACTAAAGGTGTCCCGTGAGGGTAGCCAGAAAAACAACGTATGAAACCAGAAGAAACCGAGGGACCGCACAGGGAACGCCGAGAGCGGGGCTGTGAGAGGCTGTAAAACAAAAAGAGAGACAGATTACTGGGGTGCGGAAAAAAGGCAGCATACGAGGGAAGGTGGAGTGTGCGTCTCACGGTGATAGCCGGGCCGAGTGAACCAGAGGGGGGTGGAGCTCCAAAAGGGGTCGAGACGGCGAAGCTGAATGTGAACCAAATCTCAGGCGGACAGGTGGACAGGTGGACAGGCAGGTGGCTCGAAAACAAAAACACGCCGAGTTGTGATCTGGGTACACAGGGAAAAAAACAGTGTTAGGTCCGATGGAGAGTTTGTCATACGAGTTCTTTTCCGCAGGCGTACGTTACCGCTGAGAGGCGACTACGGACTGGCGTGGAGCAGCAGGTAGGGCAGGATTAAATAGTCCACCTGGTGATCGCCTGGGATGGGATGCAGGTGTGGGGTTAGCAGCCACGCTCGTGGGCGTGGACATCCCAGCAGCACCCCGGACGCCGGGCCGCGGACCATGACATTTTCTGTTATTTTATGGTATTGTTTTGGCACCCCAGCTGCCTGTTTTTTTAGGATTTTTTTTTTTTACGGTGTAGTAAGTATCCAAAACATACAAGTTTCATTTATATAATTTTTCAAGGAATCTTATACCTGTTTTCACTCTTGTATGCTTTTCATACAAGTTTTGTCACGGTTCTGGGTCAGTTTCGAACCAGTATTTTGAGTTTTGATTGTTAGTTTATTTTTTGAATGATTGTTGTGGTTTTGGGTGCGATGATTATTATTATTGTTAGAGTTCCATGTTTCTGTTTATTTGGGTTTAAGATTTGTGCTCTCATGTTTTGTGTGGGTTTAGTTTCATGTGTCATTTTCTGTCTGTCTCTCTATGTCGAGTCTGCGTCTTAGTGTGATGGTTTCTTGTTCCTGTTTTATTGTGAAGGTCTGCGTCTCATGTGAGTGTGTTCAGTTTTACCTCTGTCTCGTCTTGTTGATTGTTCCCAGCTGTGTCCACCACCTGTGTGTAATTCCCCTGTGTTTCTCTGTGTGTATTTAAGTCGTGTCCTCTGTCATTGTAGTTGCTGGTCCGTCTGCGTATCCACCATGTTTCATCCGTGTGTTCCCTGCCGTCATCATCATGTACCATCGTCTTCCTTCCTTTATGTTCAGGTTCATGTTCGTGCTCAGTAGTTTAGTTGTCCCAGTATAGCTTAGTTCTCCGTTTTGCCGGTTGCCTCTCTTTTGTGTTCAATAAATCACCTTTACACCTTCACGACTGCCTGCGTTTGGATCCTCCTTTTCCTTTTCTACACGGCTCTTTTCACTCGCCGTGACAGTACGGACCAGCCAGATACGGATCCAGCGGCATTCACCCCACCCACAGAGCTTCGAAAGCTCATAACGGACTCAGTGTCAAAACTAATCAACCTGTGGCTCGAGCATGAGGGAGAAGCGTTTCTCTACGTTCTAGAAGTCAGGCTGCAACAGCTTATTTCTGATTATCCCTGGCTATTGGACTCACTGCACCCGCTCGTGCAAAACTTTATTCTCCACGAACTACACCTCCATCCCCCCCCCCCGCCGCTACTGCTTGCCCACTCGCTTCAACGGAGGACGTGCCGTCCGTACCGCCAGATGAGGAGTTACCCGGCCCGTCGGAGCCGTCTCCACGGAGGAAGCGACGTTCGCGCCGCCGGCGCAGCACCCCACAGTCGGAGTTCAGAATGTCAGAGCAGTCGGCTGTGGTGAGTGAAAGGGACACTTTTGTTGACTCTGTTGCTTCTGTGACTGTTGTTTCTGGGGAAATTTTTTGTGTTTCTACTGAGGACAACAATGATTTTTCATCCATGCCCATAGCTTCTAAGACTGCCTGTTCTGAACCCGCGTTCCATGTTTATGACCGTGTCCGTTCCATTGTCCCATCCTCAATTCCATCCCAGTCAAATGCCAGGCCTGTAACGCCGCCCTCAGTTCAGCCAGCAGCCGCGCCGCCCTCAGTTCAGCCAGCAGCCGCGCCGCCCTCAGTTCAGCCCTCAGTTCAGCCAGCAGCCGCGCCGCCCTCAGTGCAGCCCTCAGTTCAGCCAGCAGCCGCGCCGCCCTCAGTTCAGCCAGCCACTTCACCATCTATTACGTCTCCACTACAACCGTCTCTGCTACTTATAGCTCAGCAGCCTACCCACTCATTCACTCAGTCATCATCCTCACAGCCTCATTACAAGCAGGGAACACACTTCATACAAACTTTAGCTGGTTCACTTAAGCTGGCCATCTCAGAGACAGCTGCTCCCTCTAGGGCCTCCCCAGAGGCTGGGTGCCAGTCACCAGCCAACTCTGGACCCCTAGAGGTCAAGATGCCAGCACCAGCAGCTTCACTAGAGGACTTTACTAAGCAGTCTCAGCTGTCATCCCCTGCTGAGAGCTCCAGTGAGTCCGCCCCTCTGCCCCTGTCCTTTGCTGGAGGACCATAGGGACCCATTCAGGCGTCTATCTCAGCTGGAGGGCCCGAGGAGCCCGTCCAGCCTCAAGCCACGTCTGCTGGAGGGCCCGAGGAGCCCGTCCAGCCTCAAGCCACGTCTGCTGGAGGGTCAGAGGAGCCCACCAGCACCACGCGTCATTAGCTGAGGGTCCTGGAGGACCCAGCCAGTACATCCTCACATCTGCTGACGGTCCGGGGAAGTCTGTTCAGCCGTCACCTGCTGACTCATCCCCCGCGACTTCTACGTCATCGCCTGCAGCATTCACATCACCGCCTGCAGCCGTCCCGCTGCCATCAGGTTCCGTGTCTTCATCCACGCCTGGTCCAGCCTCCGTGTCTTCATCCACGCCTGGTCCAGCCTCCGTGTCTTCATCCACGCCTGGTCCAGCCTCAGCTCCGCCTTCATCTGGTCCTGCTCTGCCTTCGTCTGGTCCCGCCTCGTCTGGTCCTGCGGTTGCCACACCGCTGTCAGAGCCAGCTCGACCCGTTCTGCCTCGCCTCTGCCAGCCGTTTTCCGGGCCTCTAAGTTGGCATCATGGCCTTCGGGGACGGCCTCCGGAAAGAGTTCGTCGCCGCCGCTGGTATCGCGGCCGACCTCCAGACCTGCTCAGTGGCCGCCACTGCCTTCCAAGTGGTCGGCCTCCAGAACTGTTTGCCCGTCGCCGCCGTTGCCGTGTGCACAGTCGGCCTCCAGAACTGCTTGCCCGTCGCCGCCATTGCCGTGTGCACGGTCGACCCCCGGGTCAACCCCCTGAACTTTTCTTGGACTCTTGTTGAGCTTTAGTTTGGTTTTGTTTTTGATCTATTTTCCTGTGTTCTTGGACTGTTTTCTTGTGTATTTGGACTCTTGTGCTCCTTGTTTTTTGTTTCGTACCCTCCTTCCTTGACCCCCTCCGCCCGCCCTGGTCTGGTGCTCTGTTTTGTTGCGCTGTTTTTGTTTCGAGCTGTCGGGAACCAGCCCTTGGAGAGGGGGGGGGGTACTGTCACGGTTCTGGGTCAGTTTCGAACCAGTATTTTGAGTTTTGATTGTTAGTTTATTTTTTGAATGATTGTTGTGGTTTTGGGTGCGATGATTATTATTGTTGTTAGAGTTCCATGTTTCTGTTTATTTGGGTTTAAGATTTGTGCTCTCATGTTTTGTGTGGGTTTAGTTTCATGTGTCATTTTCTGTCTGTCTCTCTATGTCGAGTCTGCGTCTTAGTGTGATGGTTTCTTGTTCCTGTTTTATTGTGAAGGTCTGCGTCTCATGTGAGTGTGTTCAGTTTTACCTCTGTCTCGTCTTGTTGATTATTCCCAGCTGTGTCCACCACCTGTGTGTAATTCCCCTGTGTTTCTCTGTGTGTATTTAAGTCGTGTCCTCTGTCATTGTAGTTGCTGGTCCGTCTGCGTATCCACCATGTTTCATCCGTGTGTTCCCTGCCGTCATCATCATGTACCATCGTCTTCCTTCCTTTATGTTCAGGTTCGTGTTCGTGCTCAGTAGTTTAGTTGTCCCAGTATAGTTTAGTTCTCCGTTTTGCCGTTTGCCTCTCTTTTGTGTTCCATAAATCACCTTTACACCTTCACGACTGCCTGCGTTTGGATCCTCCTTTTCCTTTTCTACACGGCTCTTTTCACTCGCCGTGACAAGTTTCACACAACACAGATACAAACTTTATAAGATTTATATGTATCTTTTCCTTATGGGCCGACTGCGTTACAGTCAGTGCGGGAGCAGCAGCTTCGCTCATGCGCGATTCATTTGCAGTTTGGATGCACAGGTGTGAACGTCTCCTGCCCTGATAGCAGCTGGGGGAGGACTATCCTCCGCCCGTGAGCGCTTTGGCACGGCTGAGGTGCCCACGGCAGCACCACTGCTTGTTGAGAGTAAAGGCAAGGCAAGGCAAGTTTATTTGTATAGCACAATTCAACAACAAGGTGATTCAAAGTGCTTTACAGAGACATTAGAAACAAGAACAAATAAAAAGCATGATTTAAAATTGAATAAAACAAGCAAATAAACTAACTAACTAATTAACAAACAAACAAACAAACAACAGTATATAAAATCAAAACAGATAAAATCAGAACAGTAGATAAAATCAGTAGTTAAATGTAAGTTTTGAAATTTAAGCTTAAAGTGTGGATTTGGTGCTTTATTCAAATGCAGCTGAGAACAGGTGAGTCTTCAACCTGGATTTAAATAAACTGAGTGTTTCAGCTGATCTGAGGCTTTCTGGGAGTTTGTTCCAGATATAAGGAGCATAAAAGCTGAATGCAGCTTCTCCGTGTCTGGTTCTGACTCTGGGAACTGATAAAAGACCGGATCCAGATGACCTGAGGGATCTGGATGGTTCATACTGGGTCAGGAGGTCACTGATGTATTTTGGTCCTAAACCATTCAGAGCTTTATAGGCCAGCATCAAAAGCGATACGCACTTTCACGTCAAAAAGTCGTCATAAATTAGTCTCCAATAACACCAGAAAAAGTCGCCAGATTTGTCGCTAGTCTCTTTTTAGAAGAAAAGTCGCTAAATATAGCGACAAAGTCGCTAAGTTGGCAACACTGGTCAGCTACCGATGCGTATGAGACTGAGCACCCTCTGCTGGCGGAACTTATACAACAGTAAACCTGACATTATAGTGGCCTACTAAAAGTGTCTTTGAGTATAAAATAAAATGGGGGGGCTACTATTTTCATGTCTCTATCTTTGACATAGTGCCAAACTTTCAGCAGGAGAAGGCGAAGCATGAGAGGGAGTTCCAGCTTAAAAACAGAGTTTGAGCTCAACTGTTTTTTGTTTTCTAAGTGTCTGTTCATCCCTCTCAGATAGAGACAGTCCTGATTATAAAAACATAAAGAGCTCTAACTTGTTAGCCCATTAACATGTCCCTCAGACTTATAGGCAGCATCTTTGGGATGTGAGGAAGACACAAAGTCAGTCCTACCTTGATTTTGCAAGAGAAAATGGTATTCTCTTTGATCAGTAGTGTACAACTTGTAAGGAAACTAATTTAGCAACAGTATACGAGTTAATGCTAGTGGAGGAGTTTAAGAAGTGTAAAGGCAATAAGATTTACCCGAGTGACCACAATGTGACCACTTTGCAGCTGATGGGTTTTTCCTAACACACGATAGTAGCTTTATTAAACCTGCCTTTCCCTTAGATGCCAATGGAAAGGCAGATGATAAACAGGCAACCCAGTAACTTCTTGACAATAATTCTTCAAGAACCAAAGTAGAAAGATGGTACTGTTTCTGTCACAAGCCTGGACACCGAGGGACAGACAGTGAGACTCTGGTATAGACTTGATGACAGTCCTGGTTGGCCTCTGTGTGCAAAAAGATAGATGTCTGCAGGGTTTGTGTCAGTATCAGGGAAGGCTGAGCATCATTGACCAGTTACTATACTACTTGAAGCAAGTGGTTTGCAGTCCCTCACTCTTTCCAGTGTCTTCCCAGTAGCTATCATGTCTACTTGTGATGCGAGTGCTGTGCTGAGAGGTGTGGGAAAGAGCAGAATGCATGCACCCCTTCACCACTTTCATATCCAGTTAAAGCTAGCCACTGGCATTTTCGCAGAAGCTGTGTGTAAAGCACTTCTAGTGAAAGGTGTTGACTTCTTCATGGTTAATGATGTAGTTGTAGTAGAGGCTATCCAGAGGTCATAGATGTGCTAGGGCCTGGATCTGTGCCTCAATCCCAGCTCCAGCAAGTGCCGAGGTCTGTCATGGTTCTGGATCATTCAGCAGCATTTTCAGTTCATGACGTCTTTCTGATTTCTTTGTAAGGTTTTACTTTTTTGTCATTTAGTTTAGTCCTTGGTTTTCCTGTCAAGTTGATTATATTTTTCTTATCCCTGTGTCATTCCCAGAGATATTTGGACAGCTCTCCATTAAACTGGCTGGTATGTTTGGAGCACTCAGAATTCGCTGAATCTGAACTGCTTTAAAGGGCATGTTCCTTATATCAAACCCTCTCTATATTAACTAATGCTGTCGTTGTGTTTCATTTTACAGCACCAGAGGGGCCGATGGCGCGATATGGCAGCCTCGCTTCTGTCAGTCTGCCCCAGGGCAGCTGTGGCTACAGCCGTAGCTGCCTCCACCAGTGTGTGAATTCGCGAATGAATGAATAGTGGCATTGTAAAGCGCTTTGGGTACCTTGAAAAGCGCTATATAAATCCACTCCATTATCTTTATTATTACCAGTCAAAGGTTTGGAGTGTGTCAAACCTTGACTGGTATTGGAAGAGACTGGGATGGTTTGTAATGCCCAATTGTGTGTGATACACACAGAGTTGGGAAGGTTACTTTTAACATGTATCCCACTACAGATTACAGATTACATGCCCCAAAATGTATTCTGTAACGTATTCCGTTACGTTACTCAATGACAGTAACGTATTCTGAATACTTTGGATTACTTAATATATTATCATGCTTTTTACAACAACGTGAATGTACTATTGCTGTGATTTATTACTATTACTGAAGGTCCGCGACTCCGAACTGTAGTAAAGGGACCTCTGACTAATACGGCGGGGTCCCTGTCGGCTCGTAGCTGAAAAATAGCTTTACTTTGTTGTGTGGGTCAACTTTTCTTGCGAGAGACAGAGAGAGGCGTTGAAAGGCTCCAACGGAACTTATTGTTTTCGGAGGAAAACACGAACACGGTGTACAGTCGAGTCTTAATAGCTTACTTACAACTGGGCTCGTCAGGCACTCTTCTTGGCTGCAGTGGTTATTATTATATTTACATGCTTCCAGCTCCCGTTTAAAAACTCGTACCTTTCCACTTCCCTTTTTCTCCCTCCTCGCGCTCACAGACCCATAACGGGTATGGCAGTCCATTCTCACTACACTGCCCATGATGCTACATTCTTTAGAGGTATGCTTGTAGCATTCTGCCTGTTAGCTTAGCACAACAACAACAACAACAAAAGGCGCTCTCTCACCCAGGAAACACGCAGTCGCAGAGAGAGAGAGAGCGTCGCCCTGTAACCATGGCAACCGTAACGCTGCCGCCGGGAACAACAGAACGTAGCTGTCAAACAAAACCCAAACAGTCCTGACCCGCGACAATATGAAACAGGAAAGTACCGGAGTGTAATCCATTTATTTCAACAAAGTAACTGTATTCTGAATACCACCTTTTTAAACGGTAACTGTAACGGAATACAGTTACTCATATTTTGTATTTTAAATACGTAACGGCGGTACATGTATTCCGTTACTCCCCAACACTGGATACACAGCAGTGTTGGGGAGGTTACTTTTAACATGTATCCCACTACAGATTACAGATTACATGCCCCAAAATGTATTTTGCAGCGTATTCCGTTACGTTACTCAATGAGAGTGACATATTCTGAATGCTTTGGATTACTTAATATACCATCAGGCTTTTTACAACTACATGAATGTACTATTGCTGTGTGATTTATTACTATTACTGAAGGTTACTCTCCATACCAACACCAACTAGATGTTTAAATCTTAATATAAATGAATAACAGTAGGTGGACATTAGTGTAAAGAGGAAGGCTTTAGGACCCAGGGGACCAAAGGGAGGGTTTAAAAGAGGAAGTAGCAGCAGGTGCTCTTCTTCTCTCATTTGTACTGACGAGCGGCTGTGAGCAATGGTTGTGTGAGTAGGTGAAGAGCCTGAGAAGTTTTGTCTTCTACACAAACGGTTGTTTTAAACCTCCAAAGCAGAGGTTCGAGGTACAGGCTGTTTTTCTTTTAGTGCTTTTTAAAATTCGTTGTAATGTATGTTATGTTAACTTAATATATTTGACATTAAAAAAAAAAAAAGTATGTTTATGCACTACAATCTAATTTATATTGTATTGCCTCCTGCAGGACAGGCTGCACATGTGAATTTGTCACTGTTTTTTCCTCCTCTTTTTCGTTGTGTTTTTCTCCCAGGTTGGTTTTAGAGTAGGGCTTTTAAAACTGTTTTTTATACTGGGTTTGTGTTGATTTCCAATGGGCTGGTGCAATATTAGTCGGGCAATGTGCAATCCCTGAGCTGGGCTCTTACCTTAGGGGAATTAGGTCTTTTAGAGGTGCTCCGTGTGGATTTGCGGTGAATAAGTTTTATTAAGAGTGATTTTAGTGCCACCGATTATTGCCTGAACTAAAACACTTAGTGCATGCGATAAGTGTTCTGTTGGGCTCGGATTTGTTTCTTTTAAAACAACGAGCATCTGGGACCGCCGAGGGAGAGCAAGCCCTCAGGTTGATAGTTGCATTGCTGGCAGGTTGCACCAATAAGACTATATTGTGGTCGTTAGTGACCTTTCCCATTTTGATGTTTTAGGCCTTTTGCAAACCCTTTGTGTTTTCTTTTAAAATAAATTTTAACGTATCTGACTGATATTGACCCTCTTGTCCCGTTTATTCTGGGCTCGTTCCTGTATGAGCTTTGGGCCTGAAAGTTTGTAGTATAGAGGCCCTTAGCGGTTACTCGGTGGCTTTTACTCGCTACATTAGGTAAGGCTGCACTTTTTGCAGCGATCTCGTATAGAAACTATTCCACGCGTATATAAAACAGGTCCGCGGCTCTGAACCGTAGTAAAGGGACCTCTGGCTAATACGTCGGGTTCGTGTCGGGCTCGTAGCTGAAAACTAGCTTTACTTTGTTGTCTGGGTCAACTTTGCTAGCAGAGACAAAGAGAGGCGTTGAAAGGCTGCTGCAACAGAACTTATTGTTTCAGAGGAAAACACGAACACGGTGTACAGTCGAGTCTTAATAGCTTACTTACAGCTGGGCTCGTCAGGCTCTCTTCTTGGCTGCTGTGGTTATTATTATATTTACATGCTTCCAGCTCCCCTTTCTGCTCGGTGACAGCTCGTACTTTTGCTTTTTCTCCCTCCTCGCTCACAGACACATAACGGGTATGGCAGTCCATTCTCCCTGCAGCACGGACTACACTGCCCATCAGGCTACATGCTTTAGGGCGATGCCTGTAACACTCTGCTCATATTGCCTTCATATTAAATCATTTTTTTAATACATTTTTTTTAAAATATTTCTTCACGTCATTACGTCGGGTCTAGTAGAGGAGACATGGGCCATGACATTGAGACACAGGCATCAGAGCCTCTTAATGCGTGTTTTGTTTGGGTTTCCACCGGCGTGGAATTACCAAAAATAGAGAGGACATAGCCGAACATATGAAACAGGAAAATACCGCCGTGTAATCCCTTTATTTCAACAAACTAACTATATTCTGAATACCACCCTTTGAAATGGTAATTGTAATGGAATACAGTTACTCATATTTTGCCACTTTACTGTTCAAGTAGTACAAAGCAAACAAAAACCCACAAATATTTCCTAAAATGTTTTGTTTGTTTTTTAAATTTCAAATATTTTATAAGAGGACAAAACTGCAAACATGAACACAGATTTGAACTGTAGCCTTTCATTGAATGACTAGACAAACACACTGATCCTGTCTGTGCACACATGTGACAGCACTTCTGCTGTCAATGCAAATCAAAGTGCAGACATTAGTACACATACACTCATATCACCTTCATATTAAATCATTTTTGGCTTTTTAAAGAACTTGTTTTAAAATTGGACTCAACATCAAACAAATCCTCTAACAAAAAAGTCACTTAAAATTAGTGCTGTCAAGAGATTAAAAAAAAAAATAGAGATTAATTAATTATGATTTTTAATTAATTGATCTAATTAATCTCTTTTTTAATCTCACCTAAAAATAGCTGAGGAAAGCCCTCAACTTATTGTGGCAGACCAAAAGACTGATATAACAAAGAAAGTGACTTTATAAAGTCATTTATTGTTTAACAAACGTTAAACAGATGCAACCATTTACATACTGTTGTATTCTTTTGTAAAATAAGTGGAAAAATAAATACAAATAAAATCAAATAAATTAAGTGCTGCAAGTTAGCACATCAGAGTTGCTCTTTTCTGAGCAATACAGCACTGAAATTCCTCTGCTTCAGATAATGAAAAATAAAACTGACATTGCAGTGCTGCAAGTTAGCACATCAAAGTATTCTTCCATCACAAAAAAAAGTGCTGAACATCAAGCAATCTATTCTAGTAGGCTACAAATGACACAGCAGCTATGCTGACCACATGTGTCTCATTTCTTCTTCCTCAGCCAGTCGCTAAGACACACCAGCCTGGTAACATTTTCTGGAAGCAAGGCTGCCCTTTTCTTTTGCACTATGTGGCCTGCAAGGCTAAAGAGTCTCTCACAGGGTACAGAGGTAGCTGGGGAGGCCAGGTACTTTTGTGCTAGGACTGACAGCTTTTCATAGACTCCTGAGTGAGCATACCACCACTGCAGGGGACAGTCATCAATACTGATGCTGGGTTCTGCTCTGTAGCGCTGCAGCTCTCCAGACTCAATTCCATCTTCTGAGTCAGAGTCAGACCCCAGAAGGAGTTCGCTCCTCCTCTTCTTCTGAGCTGGTCCATCATCCTCTGTGGAGGGCTGGAGACTATCTGCTCTTCTGGGCTCTGCTGCCTGGAGCATATTCTCCAGAATGGTCCACACCTGAATGAATGAATGAATGAATGAATGAATGAATGAATGATTGTGATTAAAACTAAGTGCTTTTTATTTTATTTTATTTAATCTTGTAAAGAACTTTGTGTTCCATATAATAAATAAAAGTTTGATTTGATAATGAATTGGACTCATTAGTCCAGCTTAACCTTATTGTCCTACCTGTTCCCTCTTTTCTCTTGGAAGACATTTCAAATCCTTAAACCGTGGATCCAATGCTGTGGCCACCTCGAACCATATCTCGTTGCCATTAGCTCGTCGTGCTGCCAGATCCTTCTGGAAGGCATTCTTGAACTTCACCACGTAGGCAGGATCATCATCAGTAATGTCCATGACACGGTACAGATGGCGAAAAGCAGGCAGCACTACAGAGCAAGAGACGTAGGCCTCACCACCCAGCAGCTCTGTCACATACCTGCAGAGGTGGAGAGGTTTGCTAAATAAACCTAGCTGGATTCATTTAAATCAAAGTGTAACTGATTTCCAATTTAATTGTCCTTAAAAGTTCCTTGTTATGTTCATTAATTTTGATTTTACACATGTAACAGTAGTTTATATAATTAAAATGGGAAGGTGTTTATTTGAACTTACTTGCATGGTTCAAGCAGGAGCTCCAGCCTCTGCAGTTTCGCCCACTCAGCTTCGGTTGGCAAGACCAACCTGTGGTTCTGTTGGTCCAACGTAGCCTGGACAGCTTCTCGGTTACATAGGAGGCGTGAGACCATTGCGAGAGTCGAGTTCCACCTGGTGGGTACATCCTGTATAAGTTGATCGCTCTTCTTTCCGAGTGCTACTTGTTGTTGGTTAAGTTCTGTGGTACTCGCAGGGCTTTGTTTAAAATGACCAACAATCTTGCGGCACTTTGCCAGTACACCGACAAAACCACTGCTATCGAGACATACCGTGATGGTCCTCTGGAGAATGTGAGCATTGCAGGCGATGTGCTCATATGGAAGTGCTCTCATAGCAGCCAGCATGTTTGCTGCGCTGTCTGTGCCAATGGTGGATATCTTGTTTTCAATACCCCAGTCATTTGCTACCTTGAGGAACTGTTCGGCGCATTTATCAGCAAAGTGCCTGGTTTCTGTTCTCATGACGGTCAGTGCAAATGAGTTGAGGTTCCACTCACTATCAATAAAGTGTCCAGTCACCCCAAAATAGCTGTGGTTGCCAGCTGAGGTCCAGTGATCTCCGGTTATAGCAACACAGTTGGGAGAATCCTCCGCCAAAATCTCAAGTTTGTTTTTCTTTTCGCCGTCGTACATTTTGCTGATTTTGGTCGTTACTGTAGTCCTGCACGGCGGCTTGTATGACGGGTCATTGGACGCAATTTGCAACACCTCTGTCAATCCTTCGTCCTCTACTATATTTATCGGCCTACAGTTCATCGCTATCCACTTGGCAATAACATTAGTCAGCCTGTCGGTCGCAGACTTGCTCATACGAGGGGTATTCTCTAGTTTTGTTTGGCGAAAAGCTTTGCTCTGGCTTGCTATATTGCTAACGTCTTCACTGCTAGCTGTTGCTGCACTCGCGGCTGGGTGCTTTGCGTTGAGGTGATAGGCCAAACTTGAGCTGCTTCGGTGGTAAGCAAACTCCTTCTTACACTCTAGGCAGACCACTTTACCTTTGTCAATGGTGCCGTCGGGGCGTTTATGAAATACAAATTTCCCGTTCATTGGGCCAACAACTCTCAGATGCGCCTCCATATCCACACTGTAAGCTAATCACCACTTCTCACCTTGACCTCACGACGTGACTCCACCCCCAACAAGTCAAGCACAAGGAGCCCAGCACATAAAAACGGATTTTATAACATAGCAACTCTCATACAAAATCAATGACGTCAAGAGATTAAAAATTAGATTAACGAGATTAAAAAACATAACGCGCTAAATAGCATTGTAATTAATTAATCGCAATTAACGCGATAATTTGACACCCCTACTTAAAATATGGGCCACAAGTGACCCCTGGGCCGTGAGTTTGATACCCCTGCTTTAGACAGAGGAGAAAGTGGAGCATTACAATAATCTAAGCAGGAGGAGATGAAGACTTGAATAAGCATCTCCAGCTCACTTTCTGAGAAAACAGCTGCGAGTTTAGTGATTTTACTTAAAAAAAAAAAAAAAGCGAGAGTGGGTCAGAGTTGATGTTTGCATCAAAGACCGATGAACAACCAACCAAAGACTGTCAGTTTAAATGGATTCTTTATTCAACTCATCAAGGTTAGAAAAGAAACAGTTGAATGTGATCCACATACAGATGGTAGGAAGCAGTTTTAAACCTAATAGTATGATGTGATGTCAGAATATACGATTAAACTTTAAATAAGGATTAAAGTTTGATCAGTACAATTCCGTTTTATTTACATAACACCAAGGTTGGCTCATGGTGCTTTATATTGTAAGGCAAATATAATAACAGAGACCCCAACAATCACCGGACCTTGTAACAGAACATTACACTATACCCAAACAGGACACACACACACAGAGACACAGTGTCCTGAGCTGGTTCAGCTCCTGTGTAGGACACAGCTTCAGCTCAGTTCCCCCTCAGCTCCATCTGCCACGACCAGTCGGGGTGAGGGAAGAAGACGGGGATTAATAATAACTAATGGTTAAATGCAGAGTGGTGTATAAATAGAGTACACAGACATCAACTGTATTCTAAAATTAAATACAGACTCGGGCTCATTTATGGTGCTGATGGAGTTCGTACTGATTCCACGCTGTGTGCATGGAATTAGGAATGCTGTTGTTGGAATGTGTTGGAGGGCTCATTGATTTGAAAAATTCTTCATTGTTCAGCACATGGTGAATTTATTTACATTATAGAATAGCATAGATATAAATATGATTAGCAAATTATATAAAATATTGTCAAACTTTGGATTTTAAAAATAAGAGTTTGAGCAATTCTGAGACCAATATTTGTCTTAGCTTTTATTTTTTCTTGTTGCACCTTTTGTGCCTGGAACAATGGCATCTTCAGTCTTCCTCATCACCCTATCTGGACATCACTCTGAAAGACATGAGCTTTGGTCCTATTAGATTATTCTGTTATTATATGTTACCTTATATATGTAATCAAAGTAGTTGAATTAGAATACTGCTGTAGATCACATTATACCCTTTAATATAGAGTGTGTGAGCTGTATGTAGTGTAGTTCTCATTATACTTTTGAGTTAACAGAACATATTCACATATTAGTTCATTAGATAAATGTGCATCACTCTGTATCCTTGATCTGCTGGGAATGTGTTACACTGTTTTCTTGACATGCTTAATTGTTGAATCATGAAGAGAAGGTTGTAAGCAGGAGACTCTGTGTCTAAAGACAGGGGAGATAGATAGACCACATTCCACACCCCCACCTTACAGAAAGCAGAGAAACAACTGCCGAGGTCATAACTTAGGCGCCGTAACAGAGAAAAAATGTGATGTTTTGGCTTTTACGACTAGCTGGGGGCCACTAGAGACTATAAAAAGCTGAGCAACCCGTCACCATTTTGAGACCCTCTGGCAGCATCTCTCCCGTCCGGACGTTGTAATGCTCTGACTGTTGAATTGTATGGAAATAAATGATTGTTGATTGAGCATTTATACACCGAGTATTGTCCCTCCTTCAGCCCAAAGATTCAAAGAATTGGGAGAATTCAACAGTCCCCACCTGACACGCAGCTCTCACTCACTGTAGCTGAATCAAGTAGCTGTCATGCAACAGCAGCCACATTCCAGGCGATAGTTACAGATGGGTCAGAATCAGGTGAGGGTACCCAGAAGATCTGAAACACATGAGGAAGGGTTGTGGTAGACTCAAACAGTTCTCTGTTAAGTGGGCTGCAGCACTCTTGACTTTGGGAATGGCTCCTTTGGCCATGTACAGACCAAATGGAAGAACACTAGGATGAAAAATGTGTTGAAATCAAGCAGGATGACAAAGTGTCTCCATCAAGTCAACTTGTGCAACCCCACTGCAAAGAAAGATGCACACAATGCCATTCATAGTGCTATTCAGGAGAAACTGCACCAGATGCAAGACAGAAAGTGTCAAGATCCAGGGTCACACTGACAGGAAGAAACTGTATGATGCTGTGAAAGACGTCTGCAGTCCCAAACCCTCAATGTCATCCCTCCTCTTCGGTGCAGACGGGAACACAGTGATGACTGATAAGGAAAGCATTCTCGAATAATGAGGCGAGCTCTTCAACAGAATCCCGAGCTGCCCTTTTTCAATCAGTGATGAAGCCATCGATTGTCTTATCCAAGTGCCTATCAATAAAGCACTGGATGAGCCGCCGATGCTGTCTGAGACCCAGAAAGCAGGAGTTCAGATATAACGCACATTAGACTGAGTATTTGAAGGGAACCGAGACCACGTGTTCAGGAGTGCAGCTAAATTTACACACACACGCTAATATTGATAAATCACATTGTTAGCATGGATATTTGTATGTACAGAATGAATGAGGCTGCCGGAGTGCTGCTGACTCTGTGTGAGAGATGGGTCAGCAGCAGGGAAATAAATGCAGGCACTGCTTCATGCTACTGCACACAACACACTCAATGAAATGATAGTTTCTACTTTGGACTGCACCAGAATGAAAAATAGAAGCACCGTCTTTAGTTTTAGTCTTGAGTCCGTTAACATTAAATTTGTTAAGAGAAGCTTCATCAGGTTTCAGTGGATATGTTTCAACAAACGGCATCATGGGAAGCCACAGCTTTATTTGTATTGTAATACATGAGCACAATAAATGTGCCAGTTACAGATACAGCCTGAACTATAATATTAAAAAGAATGACTAAGAGTAAAACTGAAACTACAGACATAGAAAATTAAACTGAAACTAAAATAAAAACATGCACACAGACCTTTATCCATCCACTCATTAACCATAGGACACGTTCACCGTCATAACATCATCCCTATCCTGAATCCTCAATGTAATTATCACCACTGAATGCATAACCCTAATCTAATCCTGCACGTGCCTGTGTGTGCAGTCAAAGAGATACAAAGGTTTCAGGTACACAACTCTCCCTCAACCATTCTTTCTCCTGCTTTCACTCTTCATTTAACTGACCAGACAAACGCCATTCCTTCGCTTGACCCCAGTTGCTCTCGTCCGCTCCCCCGTAACACTGCTCTTTTATTGAGGTTACATGAATATACATAGGTTCATTAACATATGACGTCTACATACACACAAAGAGTACCTTGCCTGTGCGTTGTGTAAGTGTGTGTGTGTGTGTGGGGTCAGAGTGTGACCCCATAAAGACTTCCCTAACCCTGCTGGTCTGGAAGTCCAACAGTTCATCTAAACAAAAGGCACTTAGACTAAAACAGATATAGACACGTTTATCCTGCCATAAAACAATAAGAGAAGGTACGCCCTCTCCCGTGCTCCCAGAGTGCTCTCTAATGCACACAAAGTTTGCAGATTATCAAGGATCAAACCTCTACCAATCTACAACTAATTATAAAACTCTAAGCATATATAAGTAGATATTTCTAAGAATAAATGACAATCAACGATACAAAACCTAACAACTTAGTTACTTTTTAAAAACACGATTTACAACCTGAATAGGTGATAAAGCGATAGATCTTTCAGCCCAATTCTACTTTTTCTGCATAATCCATCATACAAAATATAATCAAATGGAAAAGTCTCTTTTTAAAACTTGTTTTATTAGTTTTAATCTTTTAAAATTAACTTTATGCATCAAGCAAAAATTTAATTATATGCAACATTCTCTGACTGGAAGAAATTAGTTGAACATTTAAACCTATTTTCTGCACATTCCAGCACATAAAATAAAAATATTTGTGTGTTTACACTCAGTCTTTCAAATAGATGCAAGTAAAACACAGCAGAAAATAAATAAAGTCAAAGACTCAGCGGTCCTGTTGCTCTATTTTCACCTGTAAAGCAGGAGTGGGGCAGGCGGAGGGTTACCCTGGTGCAGGTGTGCCGCGGTCAGTGGAAGAATCCGTGAGTTTCTCTGTGAGTTTCCCATTACGTCGTAGCTACTCGGTGCTTGTTGGAAGTTTAGGGGTTTTTTCGCTGTAAAAAGAAGTTTTCTTCCCACGCACAGCGGACACTAATGTTTTTGTCACTTTTTATGGAATCAAACTCAAAGTAAGGTCAGTACTTCCACGCTTTAAACGCTGCACGCTCATACTCTCTCTGCACTCGATATGTGATCCATTGTTGATCTGCACACAGCTGTTGTCACGAACGTCGCACTCGCTTACGTCACTGTCGTGAGACATTCTCGCAAAAAAAATCACGGTTTTAGTAACGCAGTAACGCAGCGTTCCTACGGGAAAGTAACGGTAATCTAATTACCGTTTTTGCGATAGTAATCCCTTACTTTACTCGTTACTTTTAAAAAGTAATCAGATTACAGTAACGCGTTACTGCCCATCTCTGTTCATAAATGTGTGGTCAAATTACTTGAAAATAGTAATTAGTTACTAATTACTTCTCCAAGAAAGTAATCCTATTACTTTACTGATTATTTATTTTCAAAACTAATTAGTTACTTTATTACTTAGTTACTTATCAAAAACATGATGCACAACCTGAATATGTAATAAAGCAACAGACCTTTCAGCCCAATTCTACTTTCTCTGCATAATCCATCATATAAAACTGAATTAAATAATTAAGTCTTTTTAAAAATTTTATTAATTTGAATCTTTAACTTTATGCACATTGCATCAAGCAAAAATTAAATTATATGCGACTGTCTTTGACCTGAAGAAATGTGTTTACCAATTAAACCTATGTTCTGCATGTTCCAGCATATAAAATAAAATCATGCTTTGTGTTTACACTCTTTCAAATAGATGCAAGTAAAACACAGCAGAAAATATATAAATAGGGTGTGTCCGAATTCAGGGGAAGGATGCTCCGAAGTACGTATTTTGAGGCAATGACGTCACAGCGACACGACGAAGGCTGTCCGAATTCAAAGAGCACTCAAAATGTGGTGACAAATGCGTCCTACTTTTCCCCAAATTTTAAGGATGGGTCCGATGTATCCTCTGTGTCCTACCATATCCCAGGATTCATTGCGGGCCACACAGGAGATTTTTTTCTGATAATGATGGTGGTCGAACCAGGAAAGGAAAACACTTTCAAATGTAAGTATATCAAAATCTGGTCGTACAAAAGTTAAATTGTTATAGCGGTTGTGTTGTTATCTGCATCTGCATAGACATGTTTTTTTATTTTTTAATTCAAATAACCCTAAACTAGCTTGCATGGTGGGTCCCACGGTTTGTCATGTATTGCCGCTTACATACAGCTAATTTTAATTTTTTCAAATTAATCTTTATGGTGATATGTTGTGGCAATGGCTCAATTCATTAAAATGAGGAGAAAACTATCGTACGGTTACGGTGTAACCTTGGTTCTCTTAGTGAGAGACTATCTCTCCACAGTGTTACATATTCCATATGTACGGGGTACGATCCCCCCTTGGTCGTGGCGTGTGGATATTTCTTTAAGACACTCTGGCACGCCCGGCTATGCTCCATAGCTCACGTATAAAACAGCTGTGCAGACGTGACACCGGTGATAGTTTGATCGGAACACGTCTCCGAGCGGCCTGACGGTGGAGAGATAGTCTCTCACTAAGAGAACATAAGGTTACTATTTCTCCACACTGTTACATATTCCATATGTACGGGGTAACTCTGTAAGACACCCCGCGAGGAGACTGCAACTGAACCGCCGAGAGTCAATGCAAAGGCCGAGCCAGGGGATGGAGGCAGCAGTCTGCAGACGCCAGACTGGCCTGAACCGGTCATGCAGGACACAGGACCGCAAGTGATTGGCCGCTCAAGGTCAGCCCGGGAACCGCGAGGGGGGGAGGGACTGGCAGCCTAGCCTGCATAAGTGGAGGGCTGAGCAAGGCGATGACCCGAAGGTCCACCCCCAGCACCGTCACCACGTGCTTGTCCACAGACAGAGGAGCCTCAAGAGTGAACTTGCAACGAGACACTTGAGGTCAGACACAAAGTCCCAGCTACTGGGCATCCCCGTTGCGGCCGTGTAAGTCCGTGACACACAGGCAAAGCACCAAAAGGGAGCCAGCATTGCAGGCTGTGGACCTCTCAGTCACTGGCCGAAATGTCACACATAGCAAGGTCTGACAAGCGCAACCTGCGGTTAGAGCGATGGAATGCCAGAAGCACGGGCGGTCGGCTAGGACGAACCCGTGCATAGGCTCCTCAAGGATCTCCAGCTGGGCACCTTGGGTGCCCAGGGCCTGAACCTGGAATCCCAGGAGCAGAGAGAGGAGAGGAAGCATAGCTCACTGAGCCGCTGAGAGGGGACCCTACTGGGTGCACAACCCTGCAAGAAGTGGGCAATGCCAGAAAGGGAGCCAGGCTGGGGAAAACCTCACTCGCTGGCTGAGGAATCAGACCCAGCGAGGACCGACTTGCGGGCAGGCCAGCGAATGCGGCAATACGCCAGGGGAACACAGCCCACAGCTGCAGCAGTAGCACCAGCAGTAGCAGCTGCAGCAGCAGCGGCGGCTTAAGCTGCAGTCAGACCCGAGAAGCCGCCCCACTCGAGCAATGAAAGGAGCCCTGCTGGCCATGTGAACTGCGCACTGCGGGCAACAGGCCAGACAGAACAGGCTACACTGGGCTGGAGAAATGCCACTTGCCGCAGCGAGGTGAGACTGGCGTGTAAGCTGCCGAACGCGGGCAAAATGCCAGGGGAACACAGCCTACCAAGCCACTTGAGCACGGCAGCTGGCTATTACTGTGACAGAGATCCACGATATGCAGATGATGCTCCAGACGGGAAGACAGAGCCGCCGACTGAAGAAGTCAAGTCACAACAGATCCCCGCCTGGCAATAGGCAGTGACACAGTGCCAGGGAGAGAGAGCCTTTCGCAGCAGCTCGACCACTCAGTGGATGGCAGAGGTAAGGACGAGGCCCAGGGCCTGTCCCAGGAGCAGAGCAGCTGACCTGCACCATTCACTATAGGGGAGGGGTCGGTGGCTCAGGCCACTGAGGGCCCAAGTGAGGAGCAACCCAAGGTTCTTCACCAGGGCATAGCAGCCACTCTGCGCCATCTGTAGACAGGGGGCCAGCAAGAGTGGGCCTGATGAGACACTAGCGGACAGTCGGGAAGTGTCAGCTCACTGAGCGGGCACCTGCTGGCCATGTGACCCGTGACACAGGGGCAACACACTAGACAGAGAGCCAGCGCTGCGTGCTGGAGAACACTCACTCACCGGCTGACGTATCAGACACAGTGAGGTCCGACTGGCGTGTGAGCCAGCGAACTGCGGGCTATACACCAGGGGAACACAGCCCACAGCAGCAGTACAGCTGCAAAGATGCAGGGCCAAGGCAGGGATGCGACCTGAAGGGTCCATCCAACCACGGAGCCGCCCAGCCGTCCGCAGACGGGGGAGGCTGGCGGTCTAGACCGCTGATGGCCAAGCGGGGACTTAACCCGAAGGTCTGGCCCAGTGCTGAGCGGTCGTGCAGGCTGGAGAACACTCACTCGCCAGCTGAACAATCAGACACAGCGATGTCCAATTGGCGCATAAGCAGGCGAATGCGGGCAACACGCCAGGGGAAGACAGCCTGGAGCTGCAGTGCACCCAGGGACGTGACTCGCCGGGGGTGTCAGCTCACTGAGCGGGCCCTGCCGGCCACGTAGACCTGCAACATTTGGGCAATGTGCCAGACAGGGAGCCAGCGCCACAGGCCAGAGAACTTTCAACCACTGCCGGAGCCGTCAGACGCAGCGAGCTCTGACTAGCATATGAAACCAGCAAAGCGCGGGCAATAGTCCAGGGGAACACAGCCCGCAGCAGTGCTGGCCACTAAGCCCAACTCAAAGGATGTCAGGAGGGAGGAGAGCGGCTGGAGGACAGCTGAGCCTATGCTCTGAGTCCTCCCTGCCTCAACTGAACACAGCCGCCTCAGCACGCCTGAATAGGCCCCTCAGCTTCTTCATAGCAAGGTGGTAGACAGGCAGTCCCATCAGGCAACCCTGGTCGTGTGACCGGAGCCAAGCGTCATAAACATCAACCTCCTGACAATCAAACCTCCACCAGCCCAGGCCTCAAGGAGGCGGGGCCATGGGAGGGAAGGCTGTGGGAGGGGCCCGGAATCGGGCGACCCAGACATGGGTTCACCCGTCCGGGCCCCACTCCAGTGGTAGCCCAAAAGGATGGAAGTTCTTCGACATCCACCTCACAATAATCAACCTTCACCGGCCCAGGCCTGACAGAGGCGGGGCCATGGCAACTACCCCCGCCATGCATGGCAGCAACCAACCGTGGGCAAGGAACCATAAATGCTGGGAGGCAGGGCACTCAACTGCCTGCAACCAGACCAACCAGGCAGCAGTGCCACCTGAGACAGGAGGCGCTGAGGCTGCGTGATAGCATCAAGTTTGAAGTCCACTCTAGTAGATGGGACCTCAGGAAGGGCTAATTCCCACACCCGGCATGCTCCAATCAAGAGCTGAAGGGACCCATCTCGCCCGACACTGTGCCCGGGGACCAGCAGGGGGCAGCCCAGGGACAGGTGGGCAACACCGGAGGAGAGGATGGAAGCTTCTTCAACATCCGCCACCTGATAGTCAACCTCCACTAGCCCAGACCTCACAGAGGCGGCACCATGGGAGGGAATCAGCAACAGGTGTGGGAGGGGACCCAGCCCATGGCCTCCCTAACTGGTGTCACAGCAGTGGCAGCCATGTTCCCCATAGCTTGCTCTCTCATTTTTGGAGGCAGGACAAGGGGGAGGGGCGGGCCATTTAATGCTTTTAAAAAAAAAAAAAACAAGCACGGTCCGCCTAGTTCGTGCTGGCAGCAAAGCAGTGCATGCATGCGTGAGCTTCTTCAGCCAGCAAAGCATGCTCAGGCTGCTTTTATGTAGTTATTTATTTTCCCTTTTTGCCCAGGCAAAGCCACACAGCTCGTGCCTATTGTAAAAAGCCAAAAATGCCATACACAGACATGTTTGGGACATGTGGGCTGCCATACTTCTGCTACCAAGCAAGGGGGCGGGGCCACACGGTAACCAGGAAGTGCTAACAGGTATCCGGCACTAGCCCCAACCTGAATTCCCCATTCACTGTGTATTAGCTTCCGCGTCACACTGCGGACAGGTGAAAGTGTATGCTTGACACATTTCCCCAATGTAGCCAAGCAACGAGCGGAGCCCTGCTGGCCGCGTTAACCTGCGAGCTGTGGGTGATACGGCAGACAGGCTAACCGACAACAGCGAATGCTTGGAGCGCTGAAGCCGTATCCCCTCTGTGTTTATATACAGTACATAGCAGCCGAGCTCCACAGTGCCTGACAGCGTATGCTTGAACGCTGAAGCCGTGTTTGCTCACTGTAGCCGAACTACTCGCTAGCCGGCAGCCGCACAGCGTGGTCCGACCGGCGCATAAGCCTGTTTCTTTCGAGGCGAGAAGCCAGGGAAGGGGGACCAACCAAGGGGAAGCAAAGGGACAGCTAGGGGGGACCAAGCTAAGGGATACAAGGGCATACCGGGGGAATACCGGGGAATACCAGAGGAGAGGCAGCGCGCATGGAGGATCCCGAAGCACGCTCCTGACGGACGCACATACATACAGCACTCTGAAGGCACTCTCACACACACACACACACACACACACACACACACACACACACACACACACACACACACACAACACAAGTGGAGATCAAAAGATCACCGGTGTCACGTCTGCACACCTGTTTTATAGAGATTGACAGACCACGTGACTTTCGCGCATTGAATTGTGGGTACAAGTGGCAACAACATCAAAACACTGCATCAAGCGCTAGTATTTCCAGCACCAGTAATCATTAATTCTGCGGTTTTAATCCCTACTTGCATTTTATGTTTACGAGTTGCAGTTCTGTACAAAACGACTGTGAACACGGCAGCTCCGTACAAAGACAGACTTGACGAAGAGGCAAAAAAAAAGGTACGAGGAAAAAAATCTAAGGATTGAAAGGGTCAGACCCACACGAGCATACAGAGTGGAGTAAGGACGTTAGCATGCTGCACAACTTTCATCACGCACATATTTATTATTATATGGTCCTAAGTGTGAGTGCACACACTCACAACATGTTTAGTAACTTCAGATCCTGCAACAAGCCCAGCTCCAGTTTACTTTGGTGATTTGGACGATTCCATCTCACAGCTGCTGTTACAGGCCAACGCATCTATTTGTTGTTTCAGGTTGTAGTGTTACACAACATTTTCAGATCTAATAGAAATAAAATGAGTGTTTCGTAATTCATTCAATTATTGTTTTTATTTATAACTGGCATTATTGTTTCGCTCTATTATAGAATCTTACAGGAAAGAGGCAAAATTGTAAAAAAAAAAATCCATCGTGCTTTATTAGCTGCTTCGGTGAAAAACTAATCAACAATGCAACAAAAAAAAAAAAACATTACAAAACAACATACTGGAAAAGTTATTCATCAATTGATTGCTTCAATACAACACTTGGGCACATATATGCGGGACGTTTCGATCTCGCTCTCTCTTAACCCTTTAAGACCTACCATAGAACCAAGTTCGCCAGAGCTTATATTATATTTTTACATGCTGTGGAGCCATTTTTGGGAGCATTTCAAGTTGCTATACATCAATACAACCATTATAGCCCAAACTTTAATAATATGTCTGCATTAGGTGCATAGTAATTACATAAATTGCAAAAAAGTGCAATAAACTACAAAAAAATTGAAAATCGTTTTTGTTTTTTTAACATATATTTCTAGTTAGAGAAATTTAAGAGGCTTATCCCTCAAAACTGTAAATACAAAAAAGTTACACAAACTAGTTTCCCACCACAGGAAATTTATTTTGAGTGTCTTCATAGTTTTATTTTTGAAATACACCAATTTTTATATACTGCAGGAAAAACGAAAATAAATATTATAGTGCAAATTTGCAAAATAACAGCATATGCATCAAAATAAACTATTTCCAGCAGTGCAATATGAGTCCTAAGCATCCCAGAAACGACACAGAAAGTCATAAACTCAAACATAACTTTTTAAAACACATAACAAGTAAAACACAAGCTCATAAGGGCCCGATCGTAAAAAACTACATTTCCGCAAAATGACGTCACTTCCGGTTTCGGGCAGGTCATGCGGTCATGTGATAGTTCGCGCTGATGGACGTAGGAAGTGTTACAAACAGCTGATGGATCGCGAAGCGTGTTTCTGGAATATCATGTTTTTGTTGCTGCAAGTGATTTTTATGCAGTTTTTGCAAAGCTATATGTGGAAGGAAACTGTGACCTAGGACAAGCTGATGGCATAAGATGTAAGTACAACTCCTCCAGTTTCATATGCAAAAAAAATTATTGTGCTAGCTTAAGTGGTTGCAGAGCTACCGGGATTTAAAAATAGTTATGCAAAACAGAGCGTGCCCGCTCCGATCGGCTGTAAAGGGTTAACCGATCAAATCGGGCTGTGGTAGCAGCTTTAAACTCGGTCTGACCCAGGCTGATAGAGGGGCCCAGTCTGGATCACATTCCTGCATTTTGTAGGCTGGTTTTCCTACAAAACACAAACATTAGCCCGCAAAGCCACAGTGAACAAAGCAGCATAGCAACGAATTCAATTCAAATTAAGACTTATTTGTAACCTACATCAACAATTATGATAAATTACGTAATAACTACAACAGAAGACGTAGCTTTGTGGGAATGCTTGGATCAGACTAACATGTGAGCTGGAGTGTTCTGCAACGTTATATTTGGTAGTTGAATCCAGGCCATCCGTCGCCTCTTTGTTACTTCAGAAACATGGCTCAAACAATTTCTCTTCAATGATGTAATCCGATAAAACCGATCTCTTTACCCGTTGGCTTCCCGTGGCTGTCATGCGACCAGCTATTGCAGTTAATAATACAACAGCTTCTTGCCATTTTTTGTGTTGCTTTTTATCGCTGTGTGACTGTTTTCATGTGAAAGCCTGCGTGCAGGGCTGGCTCAATTGACGGCTGCCACACCACCAAGATGTTTTCACAAACAAAATCACGCTTTAGTAACGAAGTGTGACTACGGGAAAGTAACAGTAATCTTATTACTTTTTTGCAGGATTAATTCCTTGTGCTACTTGTTACTTGAAAAAAAGTAATCGGATTACAGGAACGTGTTACTGCCATACTCAGCTCCTGTCATACTTCATACATGAGCGGATAAAATGAGAGACAAACACACGTGAAAAATGAAATCATGGAGGTGAATATAAGTGCACTTGTACAGCATGTAGATTATTCACATTAATAAGTCCTGTGGGACTGAAATATAATGATGTAAGAATAGAAACTGTAATATTTTTTGAAGGTTTGCAAAACCCTAAAATGAGTGATGACTTGCACAAGCTGTCGTGTTACGTGGACAGACACGAGGAGGTACACACTAACCCGTCACTCTTGTCAGGAAACACTCAAATTCATTATCCACACACACACACACACAGTACACATAATGTACTTTCTGTACAAAGAGCTGTTGGCGGTGCGCAGCAGACTGACTCCAGCTTTCAGGGAGGTGAGTTATTAAGATGTATGTGACAGTGGATACACCGTGGGAGAAGATCTTCACCACGGAGCTCACTTCACAATGTGAATAATTAGGATGGATTTCCGCCTTGAGGGAAAAGTCAGTAACAGCATCCTGGAAGCACATTAGCAGGGTGCTGAGAAGCCTTGTGACAAAAACAAATGGCTCCGTATGCCACATGAGATACCAAGGAGCTCCTTTATTGTTTCTGTTGAGAGCCAGAAGTGTTTCTCGGTTAGACTCTGAATCGAGTCTCCTTTAATGTACCCACACAGCGACCCTGCACACACTACCCTGAGTGCTTGTGTCTGTAGGATAGAGAAATAATAGGCCAGCACAGTACAGTAGCAGTGGAAATAACACAAACCAGTTTGCACTTGCACAGCCTTTAAACAACTTCAACTTTAGTCGCAGGGCTCACAAAGGATAACTGGACTGCACCGTTACTACCCAGAATGACTTTAGTTTTAGCATTCACCATTAGGATTAAGAAGATATTTTAGCTGGCCCTCTCGGCTTTGTTTGATGGGCTTAAATCAAAACCAGCTGCTTTTGATTCCTGAAGTGAAAATCATTTAGCATACTGAAACATGTTGCAGCCCAGTTTAAATATGAATGGTTTCTTTAGTGCAGTGAGGGAGTGCAGTCATCTCAGTTGACCCCAAGCTTGACATGGATGTTATGTGTGTTATGTATAGTTAGGTCATTGATACAAGGATCCTCTGTAAAGTGGCTGGCAGGACCGCTTTGCTTCGAAAGGTGTGAGCTGCGGTGATTCAGAGGAAAATGATGGGATGCCTCCAACAAGGACTCTGGAGAGGTTACATGACTCATCTGGCCTTAGGATCCTGCATGTGACCAAACTTCAGCCAAACAAAACTGAACAGAAATGAAACCTGAAATGAAACTCTATAAATGCAAACAGGACATCACTTACACTGAACGGTCGACCGCAGCAGGAATATCCCTCCACCTTGCTTCGTATGTATTGTTCAGTGACCTGTTTACGAGTTGGGGACACCCGCCTAACAAATATCAGCCAATCCACTACACGTTTCTCAACAAAACAATGGTTTCTTCCTACAGGGGGTACAGATCACTTTAAACCTTCACCAAATTACAAAAACGCAAGCAGAACATTTTCGGTGACCTACCGCTCCAACAGACGGCTGGGATCCACACCAAGCTGTCATAGAAAGTTAAAAATGCCAAATAGCTTGGACCAGGCACTTACACAGCTCCAGGTTCACTCAAGAGATCAACGAATCACCTGCACCTGTGCTTATAAAAGGGAAAAACCCAGCCCCGCCTACCCGGGGCGGTTCCTGGTCTAAGGCCTCACCTGTCAGATTTCTGACCAAATGTATTCTCATGCAGTTACTGCAATATGTCACAATGGCAATGATAAAAGGCAAAGACTGCTTTTCCACTATTATAAAGTCATCTAATTTTCTAAGCCAACTAATCTGACACGTCAAACACGGTGTGAGCATCTGTGGTGACTGCAGTGGACAGCTGTAAACAGCAGTCTGTAGTCCAGCTGAAGACTGGACTACGGGCTGATGATGGTGGCAGAGCTGCACCTTGAGCTAATAAACCGGGTGATTCAGCTGGAAATAGGTCTGCTAATTTAACCAGGGATTGAGCTAGGGCCTGAAAAGCTGGATCAGGAGATGGATGAGGTGGAGCTGGAGCTAGCTGGACACCAGTCACCCCCACCCAAGGAACAGGAACAGGTGCAGGAGTGGACTGGGTCTTAGCTGCCCTCGCCCTGGGAGCTGGCACAGGAGTGCGTGCTGGCTGAGCATCAGCCGCATCGTCCAGAGGAACTGGTACCAGTGCAGGGATGTGCTAAACCCTAGCTGCTCGTGGAGCTGGTAGAGGGACAGGCTGAGCCTTAACTGCCTTCACCTGAGCAGGATGAACAGGTGAATGGGATGGCTGAATCTGAGGCGCCTTGCTAAAAGGAAAAGATTGAACTCTGGGAGAGAAATTATCAGGTTTATCGGTGTGAATGTTTTTAATGATGGCCTGGGATGGTGAGTATTAATTGGACAGTCCAGAATGTAATCACAGTAAACAGTCTTTTTTTGGGTGGACGGTGAACAGGCTCTGCCACTCCAAGCAAGAAGAGCGGCAGCAGCATGAGCCTCACTTCTCCTTTGCATATACAGCTGAGCCACTGAGCGAGGGAGCCTCCGTTGAGCCGAGATGGGAGGCAGAGCCGCTGCGCCATGGCGAGGTGGAAGGACCGGTGAGTGAGGTGGCAGGCGGGTGAGCAAGGAGTGGAGTGGCGAGAGAGGGAGTGGCCGAAGCACGGTGAGAGACAGCCACTCTCTGCGGTGAATGCTCCAATGCAGGTGAGGCAGCAGGCGGAAGAACACGGTCTCCGAGGCCCACGCAGAGCCAGGCAAGTCCCCGCGAAGACATGTTCCCTCTCCGCAAAGAGCCGCTGTTTTCCTCTGAGATCTTCCGTCCAGCAAGATAGCGCTGCCTCCTGCCGCTTGAAAAGGCCCGAGTCCGCTGGGTCACACTTGTGTCTCCGTGGCACGGGTCGTGTCCTTCTGTCAGGGGTTACAGTGTGGATGTGGAAAAGAGGAAGTGACCCAAACGCAGGACTCCCAGTTAAAGCTGGTGTTTATTGCAGATGGAACGAACATACGGAACAGGAGCAGGAAATGGCTGGCTGGCTCACTGAACTGAATATACGGCGACAACCTAACATCAACAATGACACGACGCTGAACAGAAACTGAGGGTTCATATACAGGGACTGATGAGGATGATGATGAGAGACCGGTGAGTACACAGCTGAACATAATGAAACCGGAAATGGAACATGAGGAAGAACAGTGAACATGAACTGAAAACGCTGGGTCAACGACCCAGGAACCCTGACAGTACTGTTGCCATTACAGCAGTGTGTTTGGTCATTTACGGCCGAGCTAGTGAAATGTGTTACCCTAAAAATCCAGGATAGGACTGTAAAGATACCCCAGCACTTCTGACACCTTCATCTCATTCTGTACATGAATAAATAAATAAAGTTCACTTATGGCTCCAAACTACATTTCTTATGCCTCCATGTGGGTCACCGATTCCCAAATGTAATCATATATTCTTTGACTTTCACATATTTCACTGCTTTAGACTGTCTAGGATCTGCATGCAGTTTGGGTAGTGGGAGAATTACGTTTTATATAAAAAGATCCTGCAGCCTTATTGGACCACTTTCATGACAGTAGTTTGTTTGAATTATAACTACTTTCGCCATTCAATAATCTCCAACAGGTAGTAAAAAAACAAAACAAAAACCTGTCACCGAGTCTAGTTTTGCAAGCCGATATATATACTGTATATATATATATATACTGTATATATATATATATATATATATATATATATACTGTATATATATATATATACACAGTATATATATATATATACTGTATATATATATATATATACTGTATATATATATACAGTATATATATATATACAGTATATATATACTGTATATATATATATACAGTATATATATATATATATATATATATATACTGTATATATATATATACAGTATATATACTGTATATATATATATATACAGTATATATATATATATACAGTATATATATATATATATACTGTATATATATATATATATATACTGTATATATATATATATACACACACACACACATATATGTATATATGTGTGTGTGTGTGTGTGTGTGTATATATATATATACACACACACACACACACACACACACACACACACACACACACACACACACACACACACATATATACATATATGTCGGTTCACGCCTACTGGCTGAAGAAGCTGACTGCACTCCACGAGCGTCTGGCAGCACAAATGAACCAGCTGCTAGTTAAGGAGAGACACCGGGAATGGCTAACAGAAGGTCGGACGGTCCTGATCCCCAAGGACCCCAAGAAGGGACCGGTCCCATCCGCTATATAACGGCAATGCTCAGTGGCTAGTGGATCTAGGAGCAGACCACAGCAACCTCCCTGAACAGGGTCCAGTAACCATCACAGTGGCAGACATCCAAGAAAGGGTCTCCAGTATGAAGAGTTGGACAGCACCAGGCCCAGACATGGTTCACGCCTACTGGCTGAAGAAGCTGACTGCACTCCACGAGCGTCTGGCAGCACAAATGAACCAGCTGCTAGTCGATGAGAGACACCCGGAATAGAGATTGACAGACCACGTGACTTTCGCGCATTGCATGCCGGGAACTCGTGGCAAAACAATCCAAGTACCTGCATCAAATGCAAGCATTTGCAGCACCGCAAAACGTTCATTCTCCGGTTCCAATAAATTCTTGCTTTTTCTTTGCCCCCCAAAAAGGTATGTACAAAACAAAGGAGAACAATGCCGGTCCGTACAAAGACTGACTTGATGAAAAGACAAAGAAAAGATACGAGGAAAAAAATCAAAGGAGTGAAAGGGTCAGACCCTTACGAGCACACAGAGTGGACAAAAGACGTTAGCGTGCTGCCCAACTTTCACCACGCTCAGATTTATAATTATACGGTTCTTGGAGTGAGTGCATACACTCATGAAGTTTAGTAACTTCAGGTCACTGCAACAAGCCCAGGTACAGTTTACCGACGGATGGGTACAGGACCTTGAAACGCACCGTGTAGAAAGTAAAGACCATCGTACGTATCATAAGTTTACCAGTCTCACAAATTGTCTCCATAAATACAGATTCGCTAACCGTTTATTAATAGGACCTTTGAGCTCAACGGTAATTAATTAGTAGTGGAAATAATTTCTGGTAGCATCACAGAAATGTAGCAGTGACAATAATATTGTATGCTGTAATCGCACTGGACAATTAGTGATACAAAAAACCTGTTTTATCCTGTGAATAAAAGTATATGTTTTTGTCAATGTACCATAATAACAGAAGCGAAACGCAATATTGTGTCAGGACAATTCACTATTTATGCACAACAAACAAAGGAGCATAGCGCCACAATTTCTGTTCAGCGCCAGACTTGCTTGTAACCTATATCACCAATTATGTTATGAAAATGACGCATTAACTACAACAGCAGACTGACCTTTGTGTAAATGCTTGGAGCAGACTAACCTGTGAGCTGGAGGGTTCTGGGACGTTATATTTGCTCTTTGAATGGCTGCAATCCAGGCCATCCATCTCCTCTTTGTTACTTCGGAAACATGGCTCGAACAATTTCTCTTCAACGACGTAATCCGATAACAACCGATCTCTTTACCCGTCGGCTTCCCGTGGCTGTCATGCGACCGGCTATTGCAGTTAATAATACAACAGCTTCTTGACATTTTTGTGTTTCTTTTTATCGCTGTGTGACTGATTTCAATTGAAAGCCTGCGTGAGCTAGTACCTCTTGCCACGAGTTCCCAGAATCCTTTGCGGTTTTACCCGTGAATGACGTCACATTTTCAATCTCTATGGCTAACCGAAGGCCGGACGGTCCTGATCCTCAAGGACCCCAAGAAGGGACCGGTCCCCTCCAACTACCGACCAATAACCTGCCTCAGCACCACGTGGAAGCTCCTGTCAGGCATCTTAGCGGCTAAGATGAACAGGCACATGGGTCAATACATGAGCGGGGCACAGAAAGGGATAGGCAAGAATACCTGAGGCGCAAAACACCAGCTACTGGCAGACCAAGCAGTCAGCCGAGACTGCAGGACCAGACTGACCAACCTGTGCACTGCCTGGATTGATAACAAGAAGGCCTATGACTCAATGCCCCACAGCTGGATACTGGAATGCCTAGAACAGTGATTCTTAACCTGGGTTTGATCGAACCCTAGGGGCTCGGTGAGTCGGTCTCAGGGGTTCGGCAGAGCCTCCACTGTGACATGCACAGCTCATTTTGTGCACCAATCAAAAACATATGTCTTGAATTTGAAAAAAATCATATTTTATTTTTCACTAAAGAGGGGTTCAGTGAATGCGCATATGAAACTGGTGGGGTTTAGTACCTCCAACAAGGTTAAGAACCACTGGCCTAGAACTATATAAGATCAACAGGATCCTAAGAGCCTTCATCAGGAACTCAATGGGGATGTGGCGGACAACACTAGAGGCCAACCTCAAGCCCATAGCACAAGTCACCATCAAGTGCGGGATCTACCAAGGAGATGCTCTGTCCCCACTGCTGTTCTGCATAGGCCTGAACCCCCTCAGTGAGATCATCAACAAGACTGGCTACGGATACCGACTACGGAGTGGAGCAGTTGTCAGCCACCTCCTGTACATGGATGACATCAAGTTGTATGCCAAGAGTGAACGAGACATTGGACGTTGTTGAGACTCTCACAGCAATGCGCTGCATTTGAAGTGTTCGTGCACACTGGAGCAGATATTAGGAATATTTGTTTTTATGTATTTTGAACTCATACAAAATACTCTTTTTTTTAAATTAGAGAGAAGTTACTCATCTGTGTCAGAAGTCGAGCTTTGGTCCAAATATTTCAGTTTTCTTTTCGTGATTTACATGATACAGTCACATAACAAAATGAAAACACTGATAGTTATCCAGAGCCGTCTACACCAGCTCCAAGCTCTCCAGCTGTATGACAGGAAGCTTCAGCGACAGCAAGAAGAATCAATACTAAAGATCTAATAAATAATTCGGCTGCTCTTTTAAGCTTTCTTTAATGCACCATGTGTGGTGTGAGAGTTTAGCAGTCAAATACCTTTGTAAGTATCCAGTAAGACTAACTCATCCAGATGAACATTGTTATAATGTAAAAGTTGTGCGTGTTCAAAACTGTGTTGTAAAATAAATCTGTACAATGTTACACATTTGCATTGGTCATGTCTGGAAACATGTTGCTTTACAGTATATGCAATTGTTACTAAAGGTAGGTTACGTTATCAAACTTTGGTATTTGCTGTTGATTTCAAAGCTACTATTTAAGGTTAGGGAAAACATTAAAATTCCAGTATTTTCTTAGTGTTGTATTGTTTCTAAGCATATGTGTTATGTATCCAACAAAGTGACTCAAGCTGCATAAAGGATTCAGTCTGTTTGGAAGACAGTTACTGAATACTGACATCATAAACAGACACTGTACAGTGCAGTTCAGTGGTGGATGTAGGATTAATCTTAACACCTGAAAAAATGTCCTGTTACTGACAGAAATTATGTATTGGTATGCATGCATTTTCTTAACCAGTAGCCAGTGTTCATGATGTTTTCAGCAAGTCGCTGATGTGTAACACAAGACTGTGTGACATCTATAAGTTGAGTCATTCTTGTTACAGAGCAGCTTACATGGCTGTGAGTTTTACGGTGTGTTCACACCGAACGCGATGGACACGAATAGAGCGTCAGGTTTACATGTAAAGTCAATGGAAAAGCGCGATGACGCGCGATTGCAGGTCCCGCGAAAATTCGGAAGCAGATTTGCGTCGCCAAAACGCTACACTGGCGCGTTTGACTCGCGAATAAAACCACGCGCGTGAGTTTTTGTGTTGCATTTTGTGCATACGCGCGTTTCGCGTCTACCGCTCGAGTTGGAAAAATCTGTACTCCAGCGTCAAATCGCGCCGCAACAACCAATCAGGAGCCTGGTGACGTGGCTGTGACCTAGGTCAAAGGGGCAGGTCCAGCCAAAGCCCTTCATACTTCAATGGAGGGAAGGCTAATCAATGCGGTAGCAAACAACTCGGAGCTGTACGACACCAGCTGCTTTCTGTACCGAGACAGGAATAAAAGGACCGAGCTTGGAGGAAGATATGTGAAGAGATCGGGCAACCTGGTAAGTTCATTCATTTCTCTTTTGAAAGTTTTCGCTGACCCGGGGAAGCCGCACAAAAGCTAGCAAGCCACCGCTATTTTCCCACTGATGTACAAATACCGTTCTGCTTTTAGGCATGTTGTCATTTAGGAATATATTTTATTGTTTATTAATAAACAGCACACAGTGGTCCCGCTGTTCATCCGTCACTGCTTTGCTTTTTCGCTGATTTTTTATTGCACAGTACAGCATTGCATTCTGCAGCCTGATTGACAAATCTCCTGCGCTTGCCAAATTTATCACGTTTGGTTTTGATAACCATCGCGTCCAATAGAAAAAACAGCACAAAAACACCCATAACTATGAGCCTCATTCGGAAATAGACACCTGCACCGTGAGGGGAAAAGGCGCACGAAAGTGGCGGGCAGATGAAGACAAACCGCGGCATATTAATACTTTTACGTTTTGCAATCTACAAAGGTTTGCACTTTGAGAATCAATTGTGAGAACTGTGACCAATGTTCATGTGTGTGTGTGGAAAAAAGTGTATAAAGTGCGTGGCCAGGGGCTAGTTATTCTGAGAACCCCTGCTGCAATAAATGAGGGACCACTGTCTACTCTATGATTATTATATTCAACCTGTTAACATTTAATACTGTATTGATAGAACCAACTGATTCTGAAGCAGAGCATCCACAGTTGCTTCTCCTGGCTCCCCAGTCCCTGAGCTCCTGCTGCTGCACCCACAGGTATGTACAGCAAGCACTGATACCTTTTTAGTCGGTGGGATTCCCTTGTGATCACCTTTACTAAATATCTACAACCAATCTGATTATATCCTGTTTTTGGTTTGTTTGTTTTTTTCAATGTTGAAATTAAAATCTAGTAGCAGCCTTCTCATTTCTTTGTGTTTTGTGCTGTTTTACAGGCCCACAGGGGAGGACGGCTCCGAGGCAGATGAGGGACGGGTCCCAGGACGGTCCATCGGTGGTGGAGCTGGCCACCCTGGTGTCCCTGAAGAGTCCACACCAGTCTCCAATGGAGCATTTCCTCCTCAGCCTTGTTCCTGCTCTGGAGAGCAGCTGGTCCTTTTTATTCCTGTCTCTCTGTAAATTCTTATATTTTATATATTTATGTTTAATGTTTTTCTGTTTGAGAATTCTAATATTATTTCAAATAAATGTTTATAATGACTAATGTCTCAGTTCTACTACACAGCAAATGTTGGCACACGACTTGACACATGTAGAATTTATTTCATATTATACTAATGGCAAAATATACTAATACAGTGGGATGCAGAAGTTTGGGCAACCTTGTTAATAGACATTATTTTCCTGTATAAATCGTTGGTTGTTACAATAAAAAATGTCAGTTAAATATCATACAGGAGACACACACAGTGATATTTGAGAAGTGAAAAGAAGTTTACTGGATTTACAAAAAGTGTGCAATAATTGTTTAAACAAAATCAAGCAGGTGCATAAATTTGGGCACCACAAAAAAGAAATGAAATGAATATTTAGTGTATATCAATGTGTGTGTCTCCTATATGATATATGGGGTGCCTTTGTCTGGACGTGCTTCCCATCCAGAGCTGCACAGCACAGAGGAAAGTTCCAGCGCTCCTGGAGTCCCTCTGTGATGGACCGCCAGTCTCCAGGTGAAGGCGCAGCCATGAAGTCATCCACTAGACAGTCCCAGATGGCCGTCGCTACCTGGGGGATGATCTGGCTCACCGTGGAAACACCGACTCGAAAACTGAATGCGATGGTCCTGAAGGAGTCCCCGGTGGCAAGGAACCTGGACAAAAGTGTTTAAAATGAGTATTATGTGTACTGCAGTTACAAAATACATTATTGAAATTACAAAATTACTAATTACAAAACATAAATCTTACATAAAACATTTTGTAATTATAAGGATAATTACATGATATATATTAGATATAATCTAAAACAGTCTGCGGTGTTTATATACAAATATTCAACTATCCCAGAATTAAACCAGGTCTAAATAAAAAGGAGTGAGTATCACTACAAGGTTAACTCAGTGGTGCTAATGCTACAGTTTGATATCAGCAAACACCGAGCGCATACATTGATAGGACACCACAGCCATGCTATCATCGCAAACACTGATAACAGCATAAATCGAATTAAATCGGGACTTGATGAGACCTTCTGAGTATCACTAGAAATATTATAAACAGTCGTCTCCGTACCACAGTTTGCTTTCAGTAAACACCGACAGCATTCGTTGATAGCATAGCACATCCATGTTAGCAGTATATAAATGGATGGTTTAGCATATATTAGCACAGGTATCAATAAAGGACTACCGTATTAAACACTTTTACTAACCTCAGGCAGACGGACAGGCGCTCTGCAGGTGGGATTGAGCGCCTGTAGCTGGTGTCTAGGCGGGCGATGCTGGGACCCACGCGGGAAAGCAGGTCCTCAAACTGGCCGAGTGAGAGACGGTGATATCGCTGGAATCGGCCGTCATCCAGGCGCAGCTCCTGGAGCAAGTGGTGAAACTCACCAAACTGCTCACGCGTCTGGAGGACCTGATGGACCCAGGTACGGCGAGGACGTCCTTAACGCCGCTACTCTGCTCTCCACAGTAAATAGAGAAGGGAGACTCTCTCTTCAAGCGCTAGCTCGACAGCTGCCATCTAGCAAAGATACCGTCTGGCACAACTCCCTCCCACATTTCCGGTTCACGCGCGTTTTCTTGGACACGCATTGAGGCGCGAATGTGCACGCGTCAAATTAGGGGTGTTTGGGGCGTTTTGTTCGCGTCCATCGCGTTCAGTGTGAACATGTTATTGGCTTTAGACAATGTAAATTTACCAATACAATAATAATAATAATAATAATAATGGATTGGATTTATATAGCGCTTTTCAAGGCACCCAAAGCGCTTTACAATACCACTATTCACTCTCACATTCATACACTGGTGGAGGCAAGCTACGGTTGTAGCCACAGCTGCCCTGGGGCAGACTGACAGAAGCGAGGCTGCCATATAAGGTTAATATGGGCATGTGCGGTGAATATCAGCGCTATGTGGCCAGAAGTGTGATAATATAACTTATTTTGTGTAATAAACAACTGCAAGGATAGATGATTACAACAAATAGATCACTAATACATAAAAGTAATACATAGATGAATAATGATGATGAGTTATGATGCGTAATCATGGGAACAAGCGGGTTTGAAATAATACCTCAGCTGAAGCCAGTTGTACTAAATGCACTATATGTGCACTGTTACAAGAATATTTTTCGTTCTATTGTTTTCTATTAATTTATATAATTTTAAGTTAAGCAGGACAGAGTTCTTTTAAAGAAAGATTTACTTATATTCTCAAAAGTTAAGCATGACAGGCTTCTGTTTAAGAAAGAGACCTGTTTTATTGTGTTAATGTTGTCATTTTGAGCTAAAAATAAATGGCTAAATGATCATTTGTTTCCCACATGGTCATATCACAAAGAATATGCATCTGCTTAAATCAAATTCAAGTCAAATGGTTAAAAAATAATTTCACACACAAAAAAAGAGCTACAAAATTCACCACACTGTGAAGGGTGAACTGGGTTGCCCGGCCCTGGCCACGAGGTGTCCCTTATTTATCTTTCAGGGAGTTGGCAACCCTAGTCACGTAGCACATCATTATATACCAGCTAGCCAAACTTCAGTAACCCTACAAACGTCACTGCTGTTTAGTTTTCTGTCTTCATTTATGCTGGAAGTGATAACAGAGCTGTACGTTTTAATTTGTTTCCAAAACCCCGCAGTCAGGACATGCTATATTGTATTTAGATGGAAGCTAGCGAGCTAACTCCCTGCTAACTTCTAACTCCGTTAAATATCATAAATTCCGTTTTCATGGATGCCTGGATGTTAAACTCAATTGTTACACCTGGTAGAGCAGAACGCTGATCATTTTATTAAAGATGAAAGACTTTAGACAGTTTTTCAACTCTCAGTAATGCCACAGATCTCCTGGGGCATCCCATTCATTTTCTACCACAAGCAGACTAGACTTCAAAGACTGTTCCATCACAGGCATACTGACCTTTTGGCGTACACTCTCCCATGCGCACAGTCATCTCCTCCATGGAAATAGGTTTCAGTCCATCCTCAGCACTGGGCTGATCAAGTTCCTCCTGCATGGAAAAGAGTATAAATGTATGACATGGACCATGAGTCATGGTACGGCTGTGTGGCAGGCAGGATGTAGGACCCAAGACACTCAATTGCAGAAATAAACTTAAAGAGGCTGCTTTATTGCAGTTGCATAAACTCCACAAAAATAAACCTACAAAAACAAACCAAAACTAGAAACAGGGAAATAGTAACGTAACCTGCAAACCATGGACAGAGATCTCAGGGAGCACGGAAAGAGAAACACAGGGCTACAATACACTGAGGGAAACGAGGGAACAAGACACGGCTGGGAGCAATGAAACATGACGAGACCAGGGTGAAGCAAAACTAGACACACTAGCTGTGTCCCAAAACGTCGGCTGCATCCTCCGGAGGCCGCATTTGAAGGCCGATTACGTCACAGCCAGGCGACGAAGGCTGTCCCAATTCGTCGACTCCTTCAAATGCGGCCGACAAATGCGTCCTTCATTTCCCCGAATTTGAAGGATGGGTCAGGTGTGTCCTTCGTGGCCCACCATATCCCAGAATTCATAGCGCAGCCCAGCCAAATTTCAGCTGCCAACAATGGCGGCCGCTACTGAGTTTTAAAATTAGTCTTATTATTCTTTCTGGGCCACAAAATAAACTTTTAACATATATTCAGGCGAGAATGTAGCTGTGTAAATTACAAATATCTGCTTGGTTTATCAAGACATCACATATTTGCAAAAGTGTGCCGACGTTTTCGGAGACGTCTGTTACCCACCAGCTCGATAGCAAGCCGGGGGGTTCAATGGTCACACAGCCGGCGAGAGCAGCGGACTCCCGGCTTCATCATTTTCAGACCCCGCTCTTTTGCTACTCAGGTTAAACATGATATATAAGTCACTCGGATAACTTAAAAATGTTATTGTTTGGCTTTTTTCTGTGTTTTATTTGTTCCGAAGTAAATCGGTTTGGCTGAGATCAAAGTTATTAGATTAAATAAAACTTTATTAATCCATCGGGTGGGTTCCTCCGGGATTTTCACACAGCTGAATAAACGTCAAACAGAAAACTGATTAAACAGAAGTGTAAGGCGGTCGAGAATTTACGCCAGTGTCCTGTTATATTTTAGATAGCAAGGAGCAGACGGCCGAGTTTATTAAACTCCACCGAGACAGCGGTGACACAAATCTGAAGGCTAGACCGTCCCATTTCACAGCCTCGCACTTCCGGCTTTCTCGGTCTTTGAAGGACCCGGCCCACGTAGACCACGAAGGATGCAGCCAACGTTTTGGGACACAGCTCATGACATTAGACAGGGACCATCAAAGTAAAACAGGAAGTATAACACAGAGACTTGACACTGAGGAAAAGGAACACGGAGCATGGAGACAGGAGAGACATAAGACCTGACTGACCAGGAACAATATAATAATAATAATGATAATAATAATAATAATAATAATAATAATAATAATACACTGTGTCACCGACCCATGACCTTGACACCATGTAACAATAACTTTAGGCTTATGAAGTCATTAAAACAGAGATATATAAAGTGACCTCTAATAAATATAAAAAATAAGCAGCAACAACAAAACAGCACATGGACACAGAATGGTGCTACACTTACTGTTAAATACATAGCCCAACACTTTATACTCAGTGTGCAATGATTCCACAGCGCTAGGGAACAGACTCACTAACCAGTGGCAATAACTCACTAACCATGCCCCTCTGGTGCACTTACTTCCACTGATAACATGAGTACAATTCCATCAAAGTATTAAAATGAAATCCCAAAAGTTGAATCTGTTCAGTGGGAGAAACGTTTCGTCACTCATCCAGGTGGCTTCTTCAGTCTCAGCTGACTGCAGGTTTCCAACCTTATAAACAGTACATTTGCATAATGACTGAAACCAGCCCAGAAAATAACTTGCAATCAATTTAGGGTCATTGTTTGAGGTATGAGCCTCCATCTATAAAACATAGAAGTTAAAACCGTCTATGCAGCATGCCATATGGTTTTAATTTGTCATAGTCATCCGTGTACCACAGTGCATGCCCTCTGCAGCTGTACTGACGTCTTCTCAACCTCATTCCACACCTTGTTGCTCAACCAATTTGATTTTGTATCTTATATCTGTGACACCACAAATCCACAGTGAACTGCACAGAACCATATCCAGCTTTGCATCTGTCCATTAGTCAGAATTCTGACCTTAATCTCAGAATTCTGGGAAAGAAAAAAAAGACGCCCACCTTTGTTTCCCCCCAGTGGCCCTAAACAAGGGCGGAGCTTATCAGAGTACTTTTGTTACACTGAGTTTGGAGAATTTTCATCAACACTGGATTATGGTGCTATAATAACTCTGAAAGAGTGAATTTCCTGCAAGATTTGACAGCTTACACTGTACAGAGTCATTTGAATAAAATTAATTTTAACTCTAAATATTTTCACCAACACTGCGGGACGTAAGGAGACATAAGGAGACGTCTTTGCTCAGTTCAGTCAGTGCGTGATGGCGCCTGTGTGCACGGCTGGCCGTCGTCATCTTCACTCCTGTTTCATTTTTTTTCTCTTTTGAACTTTGTGTGTTATTAGGGTTTCCCGTGACCAGCTGACCTTCAGATTGATTAATCATCGATGGATTCGCTATGCCGGACAACCGTCCCTCTCGTCCCTACCAGTGGCTTGTTTTCCTGTCCAGTGCTGGATAAGATCCTTTGGAGGCGGTGTCCGACACAGTAACCTAAGCCGAGATTTGGGTACATAGCCCCAAATCCGATAGGAGAAGGATCGTTGAGTGCGAGAGGAACTGACCTGAAAAATAGGATCATGGCCAAGCTTGAAACCTGGATCCCCCGTAGCCGGTTACCAAGATTACGTGAAGTACCCTCAGAAGGTCTGCTAGATGATGTTAATGCAGCACTACGGACAATACCCACAACCACGATTACCGACACTAACAAGCTGATCTACAATATGGCAGCAGTGATCAGTGAGATGCTTGGCTACAAGTTGAACAGCCACAAGGGGCAGTACCCTCCATGGAGAAGGAGGCTAGAGGGCAAGATCAAAGTAGCACGGAGGGAGGTTAGCCAACTAACGGAGTTGCAGAAAGGTGCGACAAAGAAGGTGCATAAGAAATACAGCAAGCTGTCCATACCTGAGGCCTTGGAAACTGCCAAGCAAAGACTCACAGCCTTGGCCAGCCGCTTGAGGAGGTACACCAGAGAGATAGAAGGCAGGAGAATAAACCAGCTGTTCTCCACAGAACCAGCAAAGGTGTACTCTCAGTGGCAAGGGAACAATAATAATAAGAGAACAGCACCACCAAGGCTGGAGACAGAGCAATACTGGAAGAGCATATGGGAGAAGGACGCAACCCATAACGGCAATGCTCAGTGGCTAGTGGATCTGAGGGCAGACCACAGCGACCTCCCTGAACAGGGTCCAGTAACCATCACAGTGGCAGATATCCAAGAAAGGGTCTCCAGTATGAAGAGTTGGACAGCACCAGGGCCCGACATGGTTCACGCCTACTGGCTGAAGAAGCTAACTGCACTCCACGAGCGTCTGGCAGCACAAATGAACCAGCTGCTAGTTAACTAGAGACACCCGGAATGGCTAACTGAAGGCCGGACGGTCCTGATCCCCAAGGACCCCAAGAAGGGACCGGTCCCCTCCAACTACCGACCAATAACCTGCCTCAGTACTACATGGAAGCGCCTGTCAGGCATCATATCGGCTAAGATGAACAGGCACATGGGTCAATACATGAGCGGGACACAGAAAGGAATTGGCAAGAATACCAGAGGCGCAAAACACCAGCTACTGGTAGACAGAGCAGTCAGCCGAGACTGCAAAACCAGACTGACTGACCTGTGCACGGCCTGGATTGATTACAAGAAGGCCTATGACTCAATGCCCCACAGCTGGATACTGGAATGCCTAGAATTGTACAAGATCAATGGGACCCTAAGAGCCTTCAGCAGGAACTCAATGGGGATGTGGAGTACAACACTAGAGGCCAACTCCAAGCCCATAGCACAAGTCACCATCAAGTGCGGGATCTACCAAGGAGAAGCTCTGTCCCCACTGCTGTTCTGCATAGGCCTGAACCCCCTCAGTGAGATCATTAACAAGACTGGCTACGGATACCGACTACGGAACGGAGCAGTTGTCAGCCACCTCCTGTACATGGATGACATCAAGCTGTATGCCAAGAGTGAACAAGACATCGATTCACTGATCCACACTACCAGGCTATACAGCAATGACATTGGAATGTCGTTCGGACTGGAGAAGTGTAGTCGGATGGTAACAAAGAGAGGGAAGGTAGTCAGAACTGAGGGGATTGAACTACCAGAAGGCAACATTGCAGACATAGAGGACAGTTACAAGTACCTGGGGATCCCGCAGGCCAATGGGAACCATGAAGAGGCCGCTAGAAAAGCTGCAACCACCAAGTACCTGCAGAGGGTCAAGCAAGTCCTGAGGAGTCAGCTGAATGGTAAGAACAAGATCCGGGCCATCAACACGTACGCCCTGCCCGTGATCAGGTACCCTGCTGGGATAATAGGCTGGCCAAAGGAGGAGATAGAAGCCACTGACATAAAGACAAGAAAGCTCCTTACCATGCATGGAGGGTTTCACCCCAAGTCCAGCACCCTGAGGCTGTACGCTAAGCGGAAGGAAGGGGGCCGGGGACTGGTGAGTGTCAGCACCACAGTCCAGGATGAGACAACGAACATCCAAGAATACATTGGGAAGATGGCCCCAACTGACCGAGTGCTCAGTGAATACCTCAGGCAGCAGAAACCCAAGAAAGAGGAGGGAGATGAGGAACCATCATGGAAGGACAGGCCCCTGCACGGTATGTACCACCGGCAGATAGAGGAGGGTGCCTGATATCCAGAAATCCTACCAGTGGCTGGACAAAGCTGGACTGAAAGACAGCACAGAGGCACTAATCATGGCAGCACAAGAACAAGCTCTGAGCACAAGATCCATAGAGGCTGGGGTCTATCACACCAGGCAAGACCCCAGGTGCAGGCTGTGTAAAGATGCCCCAGAGACAATCCAGCACATAACAGCAGGGTGCAAGATGCTAGCAGGCAAGGCATACATGGAACGCCATAACCAAGTGGCCGGCATAGTGTACAGGAACATCTGTGCCGAGTATAACCTGGAAGTCCCGAGGTCAAAATGGGAGATGCCCCCAAGGGTGGTGGAGAATGACCGAGCTAAGATCCTGTGGGACTTCCAGATACAGACGGACAAAATGGTGGTGGCTAACCAACCGGACATAGTGGTGGTAGACAAACAGAAGAAGACGGCCGTAGTGATTGATGTAGCTGTTCCGAATGACAGCAATATCAGGAAGAAGGAACACGAGAAGCTGGAGAAATACCAAGGGCTCAGAGAAGAGCTCCAGAGGATGTGGAGGGTGAAGGTAACGGTGGTCCCCGTGGTAATCGGAGCACTAGGTGCGGTGACTCCCAAGCTAGGCGAGTGGCTCCAGCAGATCCCGGGAATAACATCGGAGATCTCTGTCCAGAAGAGCGCAGTCCTGGGAACAGCTAAGATACTGCGCAGGACCCTAAAGCTCCCAGGCCTCTGGTAGAGGACCCGAGCTTGAAGGATAAACCGCCCGCAGGGGCGTGCTGGGTGTTTTGGGTTTTTTTCATATGTAAATCTTCAGTGATTTTTATAAGCAGTTCAGGGATTTGATTGGCACATTGCACAAAATGTTGCACGCAGCTTTAGCATAGCTGTTGAAGTCATATCACAGAGAAATAGTAATTTAAACAAACCTCATCACGTATTTATAAATGGAGTTGTGCCCATTTGTTTCCAGTTCAGCTCATTCACGGGTCTGCTGTGATTCACATGAGTTTCCTGTTCATGTATACGTGAACTCTGTTTGTAGATGTGCTGCTCCTCTGTGCAGTTGGGCCCATAATACTCTGTCTTTGCCCATGGTAATGTCATCCACACAATATTCACTTGGAATGCGGCTTACGTAGGCTACAGCAGTATCAGGGATGACAAGTCAAACATGGGATATTCACATAAATAATACTCAAACTGATGCATTGTTTTTACAAGACGTGCCCTTTAGTGTGGTCTCAGGATGTGTGTGAGAGTGTGTGTTGTTATTCATGTGTACTTTATGTGTGTGTGTGTTTCAGTAAGAGAGAAAGCATGAGTGAATCACTCTCTCACTCTCAGTTCTCTGCAGCATCGCCAGATTTCAGTGGACAGCACTCATGCGTGCAGCTGGGGGAAGGGAGGTGAGGCCCGGCTGAGAGGAGAAACCCTACATTTAAATAAAGTAAATGAAGTGAGAGGCCACACGAGACATCTTCTTTGTAGTTTTAACTTACAGTAGGTGAGCTATGAATTAGAATGAGCTCGTCTGTTTGAATGCACATGGCAGGCTGCTTTTGATCTCCTCTCCTGGCAAAATATGGAAGGATATGGACAGAAGTACACTAGACTTTATGTAGCGCTAGCTTCTAGTCTCAGGGACTGCTCACACAGCTTCAGCACTTTATGTAGCTTTTGTTAAACAACAAAGTTTTCAGGTGAAAACAAAGACGTGACAGCAACAACAACAGAGCTCTATTAGATGTTGCATCTCAGGCACAAATGCAGCAGGAAAGAAAACTAAAGGAGCTGCTTCATAAACTCGTGTAAAGAAGCAGATTGAGACTGTAGCTTAGCTAAGGATAGGGGTGATCCTTGGGAAAACCTTGGGATGATTAAGCTGCACCTATAACTGTGGCTCTGGCACCCACAAAGGACAGCAGTAAGAGTATAACACCTCGGAGGTAAATGACATACTCCCAGGCAGCGGATGTGTTTAGTTTTCTGAAAAAAGTATACCTCGTTGGGCTTAAAGGATGCAAAACTGACTGCTGCTACTTTGCATCCTATCAAATGTGTCTGTCCTTCTTCTGTTGCTCAGAGAGCATGCTGATACAGAGGGAGAAGTGCTCCATCAAACTATTCATACAGCTTTAAAAAGCATGGCAGGTGTTGATTCTGTGTCCTAACCGTGGATACACAAGAACATTAGAGAGACAGGATCTAATGAACACCCATGTCATTAGTGGTCGACCTGTTCTAGCTCCTGAACAATAGCTGCCCCATTAGACCGATGGCCTATCACTCAATAATCTGTCTGTTTGTGTGGGAGACGCTGGGATCCAGAGCTCATTAGTTCAATGAGACCAAACCTCGTCTTCATTTTCAACAAATCAAAAATAAAACAAACAAAAAGACTTTAACTGGACACCTTGTACCATCACCTAAATCACGCCTCAACAAAGCTGGAATGATGTGTTAAATGTTAATGAAATAAGCCTGCAATCTTTGCCTCATTTAATTCTGATATGTTCTTCAGTACAAACACTGCATAGTGGAGACGGGCAACAAAAATTTGAAAAATGGACGTAACTCACATAAAGATATGTGCAGGAACATCTAAGAACTAATTAGCTTAATTAATAATGTAAATTTAAAGTATTTCAAGGTTCAAGGTTCTTTATTTGTCACATGCATAGTTATACAAGTATAACACAGTGAAATGTAGCCTGACACGCTCCTCGACATGTGCAAAAATTGGGGGGGGGGGGTAGATGAAGAACATTATATACATATATACAGACATATAGTATATACACTGGGTGAATGTGCAGTAGTAGCAGCAAGCAGGTGAATTCTGTACATTAATATGAATAGACATCTGACTATTTTACAGGATAGACAATATAAACATGTTTAAAATTAAAGGAATTGAAATGTACATTGTGCCTTGGTTTAGTGTCTGGAAGAGTCCTGTCTCAGTCAATTATAGATGATGTGAGAGGGCGGGTGTGTGTGTTTAGGGCACGGATGGCTTGGGGATAGAAGCTCCTCTTGAGTCTCTCTGTCCTTGCCCGGAAGATGCGGAACCTTCTACCAGATTGCAGAAGTTGGAACAGTTTGTTGCCAGGATGGGACGGGTCCTTCAGTATCTGCGCCGCTCTAGTCCGGCATCTCCTGGTGTAGGTGTCCTGAAGCGGGGGGAGAGCAATCCTGCAGCAGCGTTCTGCTGTACGGATCACTCTCTGGAGAGCTTTTTGGTCCTTCACACAGCTGTTCCCAAACCACGATGTCATGTTCTGTGTGAGGATGCTCTCCACAGCGCCTGTATAGAAAATCCTGAGGACCTTTGGAGAGACCCTGAACTTCCTCAGTTGTCGTAGGTGATACAGGCGCTGCCTAGCCTTTTTGGTCTGGACCTGAATGTGGGCAGCCCATGTCAGGTCTGAGGAGATGTGGACACCGAGATACTTGAAGGACTGCACCCTCTCCACTGGAGCTCCATTGATGATAATGGGCTTGTAGTCTCTGTGCTGACCCCTTCTGAAGTCCACCACCAGCTCCTTGGTCTTGCTGACGTTCAGCTGGAGGTGGTTGTCCTGGCACCATGATGCCAGATTCTTCACTTCGTCCATGTAGGCCGCCTCATCGTTGTTGGAGATGGCACCCAACACCACTGTGTCGTCAGCAAACTTCACAATGGTGTTGGAGCCATGGGTGGCCACACAGTCTGAAGTGTAGAGGGAGTAGAGCAGTGGCGAGAGGACACATCCCTGAGGTGCTCCTGTGTTGATGGTGATGCTGTTGGAGAAGCACCTGCCCACCCTCACCACCTGAGTTCTGCCAGTGAGGAAGTCCAACACCCATGCACACAGACAGCTGTTAAGTCCCAGATCCCTCAGCTTTGTGAACAGTCTGCAGGGCACTATTGTGTTAAACGCTGAACTGTAATCAACAAACAGCATTCGCACATAGTTACCCTGTTTCTTGTCCACGTGGCAAGAGGGTGGTGTGCAGGACGTGGGCGATGGCATCCTCTGTGGATCTGTTGGATTGGTAGGCGAACTGGAGCAGATCTGTGGTGTCTGGGATGGAGGAGGAGATGATGTTCTTCAGCGGCCTCTCAAACACCTTCATTACTACCGAGGTCAGTGCAACTGGCCGGTAATCGTTCAGGGATGAGGGTTTGCTGTTCTTGGGCACAGGGATGATGGTGGATCTTTTGAAGCATGTGGGGACCACAGACTTCGCCAGGGACTCGTTGAAGATGGAAGTGAACACACCTGCTAGCTGGTCAGCACAGCAGCGCAGCAGACGGCCGGTGATGCCGTCTGGCCCCGCCGCTTTCCTTGTGTTCACTCTCCTCAATGCCGCTCGGACGTCATGCTCCGCAATGCTGGTCACCGGTCTCTCGCTGATGACGTCACTGTCCTCGGTAGTCAGGCGGTAGATAGCATTAGCCGCCTGGCTAACCTTGAAACGGGCGTAGAACTGCATAGCCAGGGATACTGCGCGTTGATCGGCGCAGTATCCCTGGCTTTGTAGTCCGTAATGGTGCGTAGTCCGTGCCATATACTCTGTGTGTCGCCCTGGTGGAAGCGGGACTCCACACGTTCCCGGTACCGGTGTTTGGCATCTCTCACCGCACGCCGTATGATCCGCGTTGTAGGAGGCGGTCCTGGCGTTTACTGCAGTGTGGATCGATCTGTCCATCCACGGTTTCTGGTTTGGGAATGTGGTGACTCTCGCAGTGGGGATAATCTCCTCCGCTAGCATATTGACGAAGCATACTGCTTCTTCCGTAAACTCGTTGATGTCGACTGCGCATGCTCTGAACATGTCCCAGTCAACGTCGTTGAGTGCGTCCTGTAGCATAGCTTCTGATTGGGCAGACCACTGTTTTACCTCCCTCGTGGTTACTTCTTCCCTCCGTATGTTTTGTTTATACTGGGGAATGAGGAAGATGGCGTTGTGGTCAGACTTCCCAAAAGCTGGGTGTGAGACAGCTTTGTAGCCCTGCTTGTATGGCGTGTAGCAGTGATTGTTGCTATCATAAAACAGTTATGAGGGAAGTTAGGGCTGCAGTAGTGCCTTTGGAAAACAGAAAGGATGCTATAATAGCTGAACTTGAACATGATCATAAAGTAACTGAACTACAAACTAAAGTTAGCAGACTAAATCTATAGCTATCTAAAAAAGAAGACTTGGAGGGACGGTACACATAAGATAAGATAAGATAAGATAGAACTTTATTAATCCCTCGGGTGGGTTCCTCTGGGAAATTCGATTTCCAAAAAAGCACAGCACCGACAGAAGTTACAGAGTTACAGAATATTATATATATATACACACACACACGCACACACACACATATATATATAAATACAGAGACAATATAAATAAAATATACGAAGGGGATAAATAGAATAAATAGGAATAAAAAATAAAAAATAAAAATACAAGTGAATTGCACATTTCAAGTATTGAGGTCTATTGCACTGTTGACTATTTACAAAAAGTATTGCACAAAAGGTATTGCACAGTGAGGTGAAGAGGCACTACAGCTTAGTTGTTCCCTCCTTTGTCCTCCTGTTTCCCCTCCCTCTCCCCTCCAGAGAGGAGTTAAACAGTCTGATGGCGTGTGGGACAAAGGAGTTTTTAAGTCTGTTAGTTCTTGTCTTGGGGAGAAGCAACCTGTCACTGAACAGACTCCTCTGGTTGTTAACGGCCGTGTGCAGAGGATGCCTGGCATTGTCCATAATGTCCATCAGTTTCTTTAATGTCCTTTTCTCTGCCACTGTCACCAGAGTGTCCAGCTTCATGCCGACCACAGAGCTAGCCCTCCTGATCAGTTTCTCCAGCCTGGATGAGTCCTGGATGACATGGAACAGTGTCTGCCTGATAGCTGTGCTGGAGGGCTCAGAAGACCCACAAAATTTGTAGCACAACTTTTAGAGGACCTCCTCAGGGTAGATGAGAGGCCTGCCTTGGACCAGGCTCATCATACCCTAGGTCTAAGGCCTGGAGGCAGAGAGCCTCCTGACCTTTTGTCATTGACTGGTCCAGAGTTGAAACCAGATCCTTTGCCTTGCCAGTGAGTTTTCTCCTTTTTTATAAGGGTGAGAAGAATTCAGTTTTTCCTGATGTCAAACCAGAAGAAACAATTAGTGATGGGATTTCCGGCTCTTTTTAGAGAACCGGCTCTTTCGGTTCGGCTCACTAAAAAGAGCCAGATCTTTCGGCTCCGAACCGGCTCTTCAGGTTGTTTTGTTGCTTGAATTAATTTATTATTAACAATAATATAAAATTATGCACAAAAGGAATTACTAATGTAAAAAAAGTGGTTTTATTTATATATGTTTATATATAAATATATGTGGTGGCCCCCTAGAGACAAAACACTTACAAACTCCAAAACACATTTCTAGCGTTAATTGAACTTCAAAACAGCTACCTAGATCACTTAAATTACACAATTGAAAGCATGTGTGTATTGTTTGTGTATTTATACACAAGCACTCATATATATTCAAATAATTTAAACAAATGTTACTTTACTTGTTACTACCACACACCAAATCCGGTCGTTGGTATTTGCTGGCTTGTGTAGCCACTAGGCAAAAAAAGCTCAACACTGCCCCCTAGCATCCTGGAGCACTTCTGTTGTCTTTTGTACGTGTTTCAGAGTTCGTACGTGTTTTGGAGTTTGTAGGCGCTGCTTTGTCTCTAGGAGCCACCGTGAATATACTTTTATTTATTCACTCCACATAAAATGTAATAAATAAATCATATAATACAAAAACCAGCTATTCACATTTCAACTTTTAACTATTTAAATTTTCAGCTTTTTCCTTTTACAAATTTAAAGTGAAACAACACAAAACACTGCAAACCACAACACAATTAAATATAAATTATAATATGAAAACAAAAAGAAGATGCACATTCTCTGTCATATGGACCTGCATGAATAAACTTTCTGAATCCTTTATCATCTGCAACTGAAAATAGTTGTGGATGATTACTATACCTTTCTAATGTGACGTTGTTGTCCCTGGCTCTCTTTCTCTCTCTGTGCTACTGTGAGTGTAACTACCGCCCCTCCCCCCTCTGCCCAGCGCAAAGCACAACACTTATGTGGAGTGAAGCCGAAAAAAAACCAGTTACAGGTGATTCATATATTTGGGGTTATTATCTCATACACTTAAAGTTGTATGGGAAACAACTAAAATAAAAAATATCCACACATTGTATGTCCACACCTGACACGAGAGAGCTGCACACATAAACAAAAGTGAACGCACCTGGAAAATTCTTGTACATTTTGTGACGCATCAAGGAAACGACCCATTTTGTTTTTTAATTGGAAAAAATGTTTACAATTGTCAGGCTAAGCAATTTCTGATGTTGGACAATATTCGAGTTTTGATTTTCTGTTACCTCGTATATCGTTTACTTCAAATATATATTTTGTGGTGGACCACTAGAGGGCTCCACTCACACCCAGTGTGTTCCTGTGTTTTGTGGCGCGATATGCGCAGTTGATGTTGGAGACGAATAAAGAAGGAGTGAGAACTGAGAGCTCTGTGTCGTTGATGCTTACCTCCACATTGGTGACCCCTGACTTGAGCATGCAACGGGCCGTAGATAACGCAGACTCTGCTATGAATGCATCAGCGGCCGCCGAACCTCCGCCTCCTGTTGCAGCTACGTTCGCTGTGGCGCTGAAACTGCCGGACTTTTGGCTCCATGACCCCCCGTCATGGTTTGTACACGTGGAGGCTCAGTTCGCCCTTCGCGGCATCTCGGCTGACGACACGAAGTATCACCATGTGGTGGCCTCGCTCAACCCGCTGGCCACCCGTCGCGCGATGGCGCTCCTCCGGGACCCACCCGCCCAAGGGAAATACGCCGCCCTCAAAGAGCTGCTTCTTCGGCGCTATGCCCTCTCCGATGCTGAACTAGCCGAAAAGCTCCTCAACCTGTCAGGCTTGGGTGGTGGTACCGCGCTCGAGCTCATGGAGAACATGCTATCGTTGCTCGGGCCGGATGACGGTGGTTTCCTCTTCGTGCACCTCTTCCTCCGCCAACTACCGGCCGCCGTGAGAGCTGTCCTTGCGAAGTCTCCACTTCTGCCTGCGAAGGATTATCGCTCCCTGGCTGAAGAAGCAGATCGCATTCTCCTGGCTAGCCACACTTTCGACGTTCACGCCCTGGCTACGGACACGCCGGCGGCACCTTCCACGCCTCCACCTGCCTCCCCCGGAGCATCCGCCCCCTTGCTGACGGCAGGGATTGCTACACGCCGGCACCGCGGAAAGAGCATCTGTTTCTACCATCAGCGTTTTGGCGACAGAGCGCGTCGCTGCCTGCCGGCTTGCGCTTTCACGGCCCAGGGAAACGAACCCGCCAGCGCGCCGTAGCAGCCGCAATACAGAAAGGCTGCTCTTCATAGAGGACTCGCGCTCCGGGAGACGTTTTCTCGTGGACTCCGGCTCCCAGAAGAGCCTCCTTCCCCCTACCGCTGCCAACGGACTAGCAGCGAACTGTGGGCCGCAGCCATTAGCTGCTCATTGCATTAGTTTGGGGAAAGGTTGGTGACTGTTTGTTTTCATGGCCGGGATTTCTAGTGGAACTTTGTTGTTACCGCTAGCTCTGTAACTATTTTGGGTGCTGATTTCCTGTGTGCTCATGGACTGCTTGTCGATGTTGCTAACAGACATTTAATCGATGCTCTCTCGTTTTCTTCGCTACCCTGTTTTACTCGGGCCGCCGAGCCCCTGATTCAGGCTAATGTAGTGACCTCCGGGGATGCTTTTCAGCGTTTGCTTTTAGAGTTTCCATCGCTGTCTGTCCCTAATTTCTCTAGCACAGTAACGAAGCATGGGGTTGAGCATTATATTCCCACGGTCGAGCCCCTGGTGTTCGTGCGCGCACGCCGCCTCGACCCCGCGAAACTGTCCATCGCTCGGGAAGAGTTTGCAGCCATGGAGCGCCTTGGCATTGTACAGCGTTCGAACAGTGCATGGGCCTCTCCGCTTCACATGATGCCCAAATCGGACGGTCGGTGGTGGCCATGCGGAGATTTCCGCCATTGAAATAATGCCACGGAGAATGACAGTTACCCCATCCCCCACATTCAGGATTTTTCTGCCAATCTCGCCGGAACGTCGATTGTTTCTAAAATTGACTTGGTGCGGGGGTATCACCAGGTTCCCGTGCGCGCTGAAGACATTCCTAAAACCGCTGTCATTACCCCCTTCGGCTTGTTCGAGTTTTTGCGCGTGCCATTTGGCCTGACAGGTGCCGCCCAGACCTTTCAGCGGCTGATGAACTCCGTTTTGCGTGGGCTGCCGTTCATTTTTGTTTATCTGGCCCACCCTCTTCCGTCGGTGGAGATCGCGTTGACCACCGACGCCTCTGACGTGGCAGTGGGTGGGGTGTTGGAACAGCGGGTTTCAGGTCTCTGGCAATCGCTCGCCTTTTTCAGTCGTATGCTCCGGGATGCTGAACGCAAGTACAGTGTTTTTGACAGGGAGTTGCTGGCCCTGCACCTCACGACATGACATTTTTGTTTTTTCCTCGAGGGTCGCAACTTTACTGCGTACATTGACCACAAACCTTTGACGTTTGCGATGTCCAAGGTCTCTGACCCATGGAGCGCACGCCAGCAGCGCCAGCAGCGCCAGTTGGCGGCCATTTCAGAGTTTACCACAGACATTCAGCATGTGGCTGGTAAGTCCAATCACGTCGCTGACTGTCTCTCACGTATGTTGGTTTCTCCGGTGTATGTCGGTATCGACTACGCTGCCATGGCCGCCGAGCAACATGCTGACCCGGACGTCCTTGCCCTTCAGTCAACAAAAACGGGCCTCGTGCTGGAGGACACCCCGGTGTGGGACGGCGATCCACACCTTCTTTGCGACGTTTCCACCGGCCGCCCCCGCCCGGTGGTTCCCCTTTTGTGGCGTCGTCGTGTTTTTGACTCGATGCATGCCATCTCTCATCCCGGCGTCCGGGCCTCGGTCAAGCTGGTCAGCGCCAGGTTTGTTTGGCCGGGCCTTCGCAAGACGGTGAAAGAATGGGCGGCGGTTTGTATCCCATGCCAACGCTCGAAAATCCACCGGCACACACAGGCACCCCTCGAACCTTTCCGTGTCCCGGGTAGGCGTTTCGATCACGTTCATGTGGACCTGGTTGGTCCCTTGCCGCAGTCACAGGGTTTCACGCACCTTTTGACTGTGGTGGACCGCACAACCAGGTGGCCGGAGGCGGTACCCCTGGCGTCCACGACAGCGGCGACGGTGGCCAGGGCATTTTTGTCAACGTGGGTTTCACGTTTCGGCCCCCCTGCTGACATTACCTCGGACAGGGGCCCCCAGTTTGTTTCCGAGCTCTGGTCTGCTATGGCTGACGGCCTGGGAGTCAAGGTCCACCGCACCACAGGATACCACCCGCAAGCTAATGGGATGTGCGAACGGTTTCACCGGTCACTTAAGGCCACGCTCCGGGCTTCCTTAACAAGTGGCGACTGGGTCGACCGTCTTCCGTAGGTTTTGCTGGGATTGCGTAGCGCGGTTAAAGAAGACCTCGGGGTTTCCCCGGCTGAACTGGTCCTCGGCCAGCCTCTCCGGGTCCCCGGGGAATTCTTACCTGAGAGCCCTCCCCCATGTTTCGATACCTCTTTGTTGCCTTTTCGCCCCCCAAAAGACTCATTTCCTGTTCCTGTGCACCACTGCCTGCCTGACACTTTTGTTCCGAGTTCGTTGGACTCTGCTCGTTTCGTTTTCGTCAGGCACGATGCCCATAGGACTCCGCTGCGTCCACCATATGACGGGCCATACAGGGTTATTAAACCAGGCAACAAACATTTCATTTTGGACTTTGGCGGTCGGCAGGAAGTTGTCTCTGTTGACAGACTTAAGCCTGCACATGTTATGCAAGAGGATCAGGATCGTCTGCAGCTTTTTCTGACCGCCAGTGCCAGCCTCGCTCCCGGGCTGGGTTGCCCTCTGTCAGTTCCCCACCGCCCCAGTTCAGCCGTTCCAGCCGTTTACTTAAGCCCCGGGTCCTGGACTAGTTCTGCTGGGTGTTCGGGGGGGGGGGGGGGGGGGGCATGTGTGGTGGACCACTAGAGGGCTCCACTCACACCCAGTGTATAGGAAGTGTGTTCCTGTGTTTTGTGGCGCGATATGCGCAGTTGATGTTGGAGACGAATAAAGAAGGAGTGAGAACTGAGAGCTCTGTGTCGTTGATGCTTACCTCCACAATTTGCCTTTTTTTTCTTCTCTGTGACTTATAGCCTCTATGTTACTATTTTCGCTGTTGCAGGTACATGTATGTGGTGCACACCATCTTTGAACCCATTTGTTTACATGCACTGTCACCTATAGGACCTTCCCAAATGATCTTCAGCCAACTGAATTTATGTTGGGTGGAATTCAAGTTGGACAAACATCTAAGTATTCTGTCATGCCAAAAGCTGTGAATACAGTGAAATGTGATTGCAACAAACCCCCAGTGGGTTCGTTCTGTTAGGAGAGTCCTTATATGTGTCAGAAATTCTCAAAAAAAAGTATTAGAACATACTGAGTATGACAATTTGTAAGAGTATGTATTTTTTGCTTCCTATTTTTCCCTCATTTACTACATAATAAATATTTCCTGTCTTGTATGGTTATAAGGATTCCCATAACAAAGAATCAGATATGACAGGACTGTAATTTAAGCTGGCAAAGAAGCCAAGAAGGTCCTCGACCCATCAGCCAGACCCTTATCTCCTCCTTTGTGCAAGGAGGAACAGGATGAGCCCTTTGAAATGACCTTCAGCAGATCTGAGCTCTAAATATATGACAGGAAGAAATACATGCCACTGATGTCAAGACATGAGAACTCCTCACAATGCACTCAGACAAACACAGCCGCTACAAGCCACAGAAAGGGGGGGAGCCAGGAACAGTGGGTGTTAAAACCACAATCCTGGATGTTAGTGGCAGAAATTGAGAGATTCTACCAGTGGCTAGAAATGACTGGCTAACAGGACAGCACAGAGGCTCTGATCGTGGCAGCACAGGATCAGATCCACAGATGCAGCAATCTACCACAGCCAACAAGATTCAAGTTGCAGACTGTGAAAAAGTGCCTCAGAAACAGTATGCACAGTCCTAGCTTGCACTGCTTGCTTCTTACATCCTCCTGCTATCCGCTAGACTGAGATGCACCAGATGTCTGGGATAGTGTACAGGAACATCAATGCAGCAAATTAATTAAAGTCCCAAAATTCTGATGGGAAACCACCGAAAACAATCCTTGTCCTGTGGGACTTCAATGCTTCCTGTGGTCCTGTGGAAAGTTCCAGACAGATGGGTAGCTGTTGGCCAACCAGCCTGATATAGTGGTGGTTAACAAGGAGTAGAAGAAGTGATAGTGTGGCAATGGACAACATTCAATCAATTCAGTTTTATTTGTGTACTGCCAAATCACAGCAACAGTTACCTCAACGTGCTTTATATCGTAAGGTAAAGACTCTACAATAACACAAGAGCGTGAGAAAATAGAGAAGTACCAGGAGGTGAAGGAGCAGCTGGAGCAAATGTAGGAGCTAACGTCTACTGTAGTCCCATTGGTGATGGAAGAACTGGAAGTTGTATCCCCAAAACTTGAAGAGTGGCTCGAGCAGATTCCAGGCACATCAGAGCTCTCCGTCCAGAGGACCCCAGTCCCAGGAAAAGTTCAGATACTGGGCATGACGCTAAAACTCCGAGGCCTTTGGGAGAGGACCTCAGCACATTTGAAAAAGTTCAAGATGGCGCCACGGGAGAGGCTGGCAGTTACAGGAGCTCTGACCAACTTCCATTCTTTTAAATTACGGAGGGACAGAAACAAAACAAAAGACACGGAGCTTGGGTCCAGATGAGTCAAAAACGCTGGAGTCCAGGAAAACAGTCCAAAAAATCTAAATCCAGCAGTAGGTGTCACATTCCTGGGTCTGTTGCCCCAGCGTTTTGAGTTTTAGTTTATTTGAATGGTATGTTTAAGTTCTTTAGGGTAGCTAAGTTCATTTGTTTATTAGTTTCTCTTTGTGTTTTCTACCCCTGTATTTAAGTTTCCCTCTCCCTGTTTCATGCTGCGTCTTATGTTGTCAAGTTTATATTGCCTTGTCTGCGTCTCATGTTTCCTGTTTTATTTTGAAGGTCTGTGTCCTATGTCAGTGTAGTCAGCTTTTCTTCCTTTGTCTCGTTATGTCAGACTAGTGTCAGCTGTTTCCCCATGTGTTTCCACTTCCCCTAATCACCCTTGTGTGTATTTAGTCTGTGTGTTTCTGTTCATTCTTGGTCAAGTCGTCTGTTGTTCACACCTTGTTCTCCACGCCATGTTTCTAGGTTTCATCAGCAGCTGTTTTCAAGCAGCAGCTGTGTGGACACAGTTCAGGAGGCCAACCATGCAGACGGCAACGGCGGCGTGAAAACAGTTCAGGCGGCCGGCCATGCTGAAGGCAGTGGCGGCGACAAAGCCGGTCCGGAGGCCAACCAAGTGAAAGGCAGTGGCTAGGACAAACTCGTTCAGAGGCCGCCCTCGACGGCTCCACGGACCCTCCAGCGCAGACAGCAGATGGCTGAAGCGGCCCCTCGGACCCTCCAGCGGAGACCGGCACAGAACCAGCAGGCAAGGAGGCCCCTGGCAGTGTTGATGCTGGCAGGAGCTGAGCATTACATTGGTTCGGCTCAGGCAGCGACAGCGGTATGCAGTCCTCAAGGGGCTGAAAGTGTTCACAAACACACCCAGCAGAGGACAGAGGCGGATGGGTGAACTCGCTGGAGCTCTCAGCGGGTGATGACGGCTGAGACTGCTCAGTAGAGTTCCCAGGTGAAGCAGCTGGCGCTGGTGTCTTAGCCTCTAGGGGTCCAGAGTTGGCTCCAGGAGGCCCTGGAGAGAGTTACCATCTCTAAGAAGGCCAGCTTTTGAGAACCAGCAAATGTTTTAGTGAAGTGTGTTCCCTGCTTAGGATGAGTCGTTGAAAATGGTGGCTGAATCACTGAGTGGACTGACAGTTGAGCTATAGGCGACTGAGTGATGGAGTGAGCAGGCAGTCGAACTAATGGCTGAGCTAGCGGCAACACAGGAGACTGAGCTATAGATTGCACTGGGGGCCGAACTAAAGGTTGAGCTGTGCACTGATTAGCAGACTGGGCTAGTGGCAACACAAGTGGCTTCATAGCAGGCCGAGCTAATGACTGAAGTGAAGGTTGAGGTGAAAATGGAGCTTCTGGCTGGGCAGCTGACTAAGCTTCTAGCTAGGAGGTTAACCAAGCTTCTGGCTGGGTGAGAGCAGTCGCAGGAGAAGCAGTCTTAATAACAGCTGTTGCAGGTGAGGCGGGGAAAACACTTCCTGCACAAAAAATAACCCCAGAATAAGCAGTCCCAAAGTCCAAAACAGAGTCAATGTTCATGTTCCAGCCACAGGTTAACCAACCTCGAAGCAGAGTCGATAATGTCCTCCTGGAGCTTCTTGGGTGGGGCGAATGCCGCTGGATCCATAATCTGGCTGGTCTGTACTGTCACGGCTAACGGGGATGAGCCGTGTGGAGGAATTAAATGAGGATCCAAATGTAGGCACTCGCTGAGATGCAAAGGTGGTTTATTGTAAAATAAAGCACAAGGTGAAATAATGGCAGAACGGAACTAAAGCTAATCTATACTGGGACAAACTACACTACAAAACAGCAAAGCATATGAAGGTGGACGGCAGGGAAAACACATGGAGGATACACAGACAGACCAGCGACCAGCACACGAGTAGACGTGACTTAAATACACACAGAAGAACACAGGGAGATTACACACAGGTGGGGAACAGCTGGAAGTAACTGACAAGGTGAGACAAGGGAAGCAAAACTGAATAAACTCACATGAGACACTGCCCTTCACAATAAAACAGGAAACAAGAAACAATTCACAAGGACGCAGACTTGACACTGAACTGAGATCCCCAGGGAGTTACGACGGAGGAGACGGGGCTGTAGAGCTGGAGCTAAGTGTCGAGAGCGGAAGAGACGGTACAAACCATCTGTACCCTCGATTAGGACTGGGCGATATATCAAATTCAAATTCAAATTCAAATTTTATTTGTCACGTACACAGTCATACACAGTACGATATGTAGTGAAATGCTTGGACAACTGCTCGTGACCTAAAGAGAACAAAAAAGGAAAAGGCTATGAATAAGATAGGAAATAAATATGAAAAATTAAAAAGGGTAAATTTAACTAGGAAGGAATAAAATATAAATTAAGGTTAAAAATGAAATAACTGTACAACACAAATTAGAATGAAGGGTAAATTTAACTGGGAAGAATAAGATAAATATATAAATTAAAGTTGAAAATAAAATAACTGTACAACAAAATACACAATATAGAACTATATAAGAATGTATGAAGAAATCTAAATATAAATAAATATATACACAATAACAGCAGCTGTACAAGTATTAACCGGAAATGAAGAATATAGTGACCAGTGTTGTGCAAAAACAGTCCAGAAAGTCCAGTGTGTGTGTAAGAACTGTATATGTGGGTCAGTACTGTGTGGTGGTGTGATTGAGAGACCGTATCGCCTGCGGGAAGAAGCTCCTCCTCAGTCTCTCTGTGTTGGTGTTCAGGGAGCGGAATCGCTTTCCTGACCTCAACAGAGAGAACAGTCTGTTGTTGGGATGGCTGAGGTCCTTCACAATCTTCCTGGCCTTGGTCCAGCACCGCCTGCTGTAGATTGAGTGCAGGTCAGGGAGCTCGGAGCGGATGGTGCGCTCAGCTGACCGCACAACCCTCTGTAGAGCTCGTCTGTCCTGCATGGTGCTGTTCCCGAACCAGGTTAAGATGTTTCCCGCCAGGATGCTCTCTATGGTGCACGAGTAAAAGTTCCTGAGCACCTTGGAGGGCAGTTGGAAGTCTCTCAAGCGTCTGAGGTGGTAGAGACGCTGACGGGCCTTTTTCACCACGGTGTTGATGTGACAGGACCATGACAGGTCCTGCGTGATGTGAACTCCGAGGTATTTGAAGCTGTCCACTCTCTCCACTGGGCACTCGTTGATGACGGGGGTCTGGTAGTTTCTCTCCTGCTTAGTGCTGAAGTCCACTATCAGCTCCTTTGTCTTACTGACGTTTAGAAGGAGGTTGTTCCTCTGGCACCAGTTCTCCAGATTCCTAATCTCCTTCAGGTAGGCCGTCTCGTTGTTATCAGAGATCAGGCCCACCACGACGGTGTCGTCAGCAAACTAGATGATGGTGGTGGAGCTGGTAGTGGCCACACAGTCATATGTGTACAAAGAGTACAGCAGGGGGCTCAGAACACACCCCTGGGGGGCTCCAGTGCTGAGAGTGGTGGAGGCTGAGACATGTCCGCCCATCCTTACTGCCTGTGGTCTGCCAGTTAGGAAGTTGGAGATCCACTGACACATAGATGAGCTGAGTCCCAGATGCTCCAGCTTGGTGGTGAGTGTGGAGGGAATTATGGTGTTAAATGCAGAGCTGTAGTCTATGAAGAGCATTTTAACATAATTCCCCCTTCTAGTGTCCAAGTGAGTGAGTGATGTGTGGAGGAGATGAGAGATGGCATCGTCTGTGGAACGATTTGGACGGTAAGCGAACTGTAGTGGGTCCAGTGTGTCTGGTAGTGAAGAAATGATGAAGTCTCTGACCAGGCGTTCAAAGCACTTCATCACTACTGAGGTGAGGGCTACAGGGCGATAGTCATTGAGAGAAGCAGGGTGGGGTTTCTTCGGGACAGGAACAATGATGGACTCTTTGAAGCATGTGGGGATCACCGACTGAGATAAAGAGATGTTGAATATCTCAGTGAACACAGGAGCTAGCTGGTATGCGCAGTCTCTTAGGATACGACCTGGGATGCCGTCTGGTCCTGCTGCTTTCCTGGTGTTCACTCTCTTGAAGGCTCTCCTTACTTCATGCTCGGAGATGACGAGCACGTTTCCGGTGCTGGCAGTATTTTCCTGTCTGCAGCCGTTAGCGCCGCTAACACTAGCATTGTTGGAGACCTTAGCTGCAGCCTCGAAGCGAGCATAGAAAGTGTTCAGCTCGTCTGCCAGAGTCACGGCCGCGTTCGTCATACCGGTTGTTGGTGCTTTATAGTCCGTTATTGTCCTTAGTCCCCGCCACAGGCTCCTAGAGTCACTCTGTTGGAGTTGTGACTCTAGTTTCCTCCCGTAGCGCTGCTTCGCCTCTTTCACCGCCCTCCGCACGTTATATGACGCGGCTTTGTACGGGTCCATGTCCCCCGTCATGAGTCCCGTGTTGTAGGCAGCGGTGCGGGATCTCAGAGCGTCGCGGATGGTTTTATCCACCCACGGCTTCTGGTTGGGAAACGTTGTGATAGTCTTTGTCTCCACGGTATCATCCGCTAGTTTCCCGATGAATCCCACAACCGCTTCCGTAAACACGTTGACGTCATCGTCGGAGCTGTTTCTGAACATGCCCCAGTCTGCGTCATCGAGTGCGTCCTGTAACGCGGCCACCGATTGATCCGTCCAGCGCGCGACCTTCCTCTGAACCGGAACTTCCTGTTTCAGCCTTTGTTTGTATTTTGGCATGAGGAAGATGGCGGCGTGATCAGATTTGCCAAACGGGGGGCGGGATTGTGCCTTGTAGCCGTCCTTGACCGTAGTGTAGCAGTGGTCCAGTGTCCTTTCACCCCTGGTGGGGCAGGTGATGTGTTGATAAAAGTTCGGCGCTGCGCGTTTGAGGTTGGCGCTATTAAAGTCCCCCGTCACAATAAGCGCAGCGTCCCGGTGTTGTGTCTGGTGCTGTGTGAGTGCCTCATGCAGCTCGCATAAGGCGGTGACCGTGTCCGCTTGTGGTGGAATATAAACGGCACTTACAATGACCGATGTAAATTCCCGAGGTAGATAAAAAGGACGACACATGATGGACAGTAGTTCCAGATTTGGTGTGCAGGAGCGTGTGAGAGGAACAACGTTCGCACTGTTGCACCAGTTGTTGTTCACCATTAAACACACGCCGCCTCCCCTTGACTTCCCCGAGTCCCGTGTCCTGTCCATGCGGTGAACCGAGAAGAACTCGGCCGGCTGGATGGCGTGGTCCGGCACCGCTGGGTTCAGCCATGTCTCGGTGAAGCAGAGGAGATTGCAGTCCCGAATGTCTCTCTGGAACTTTATCCTGGCCCTGAGGTCGTCAAGCTTGTTCTCCAGTGACTGGACGTTGGCGAGCAGGATGCTAGGCAGAGGTGTGCGGTGTGCACGAGCTCTCAGCCTGTTCCTGACGCCGGCTCGCTTCCCTCTAGGCCGCCGCCGCTTCCCTTTGTTCTCCCTCGAGATCTCACTCGGCCAGCTCGGATCCGGAGTTAAAAACTTCGAATTGTGAGTACATTGTATACCAATAGAAACAAGAGTGTCACTGTCATACCTAATGTACCCAATGGTGATGATTTTGCCGATTTAGAAACGCTGAAAACTAACTTAAAAAACAAAGACAAAGAAAAAGTGGTCGGAGCAGTCGTGACGGCAGCCGACCTCACCGGCGCCATCTTTAGATATATCAAGTTATTTAAAAATATCGATATATCTAGGGGGCTCTCCAACTGGTGGGGAGGTTGTTATATCTTTGCAGGTGGTCTCCTCACTACAGGAGCTCACTCTGCAGGTGGGGGGAGAGATATAGGAGAGGTGGAGAATGAACTCAACCTGGGTGTCTATTGTCTTGTGTAGTTTGGGAGATGATTGGATGATGGGGTGGGTGCAGTTTTCTCTGGGATGGAGTCGGGTGGGCTGCCCCGGACTCTGTGGGGCTGGGCGGTGCTGCTGCTGCGGGCCCCGGTCCGGATGGGGCTGGGCCCCCTTGCCCTGGTGGGTTCCAGAGTGTGGAGGTGCCTACTGGGGTCAGCGGGGGAGCTGGCCCCAGGGAGGGGCCGCTTGCCCCTCCCTTTCTTCCCTCCCCATCCTCAGCTGCCTCCCTATTCCCGCTCTACCACACCCACCCACACACGCAGGGCTTGGGGTGCAGGTATGTCAACAGGGTGCAGGGGAGGCACTCCCCCTCTGTCCCCTTCTGGCTGCCTGTGCCTCAATTTTATTCTGCAACCTAGACATCCACATTACTCACACTCTCACATAACACATACATATAGGGCCTTGGGGGTGGGCACGTTTTACAGCATCCAGAGGATGGTTGGTGTACTCCAACCCACCTCTGGCGCTGGTGCCCTACCCTCCTCAATTTTAAATGTATTTAGACACTAAGGGTTTTTGGGAGGAGCCGTGCTGCTCTCTGAGAGGAAGCTAGTACCATGCTCTCCTGTGTTTTAAATGCACTTTAGAACAGCACACAGCAACACTACATATGAGCGGGCGTAGGGAGGTTTGAGGTCTTCACTCACCCTGGTTCTGTTAGCCGTCAGGGCTGGGGGGCTGGGAGGAGGTGCTGGCCGTCAGACTGGGGTCTGGGATGCGGGGCCTCCCCGCTCCTGCAGATAAGGAGGTGGTTCGCTTGCCTCCACCCCAGAGAGAAGGGTTACATGTCCTGGGTCTAGGTGCGGCTTGCCCCTCTGAGGGCGGGGGTACCTGGACCTGGGATATAGAGTATGTTTGGGGAGTGCGACTGTCTGTGCAGTGTCCATTTGTGTCTGTCTACACGTGGGGTGAGTGCCGAGTATTTGGTTGTGCATATGGGGTGGGAATGCACGTCTGTGTCCGCGTGTGCCTGTTCGTCTGTGTCTATATGTCAGGTTGGGTCTTAGACTCAACCTCTCTGGGTACATCTCAGGCCCTCTAAAGTACGGAGGCCTATCTCCCCTCACCACACTCCCTGCCGGTGGTTGATGCCCTCAGACGTTGGTGTGTTGGTGGTCCTTGTCGTCTGGGGCTGGGCGCTCATGTATGTACCGGCTCACTCCTGGTAGCTGATTGGCGGGGCCGGGCGCCTGTGGCCCGGCTGGGCTCCTTCCGGGGGGTGGGATGCCCTCAGGCCTCTGGCCTCTGGGCCTGAAGCTCGGTCCTCTCTGGCACAGCTGGCTGCCGGCAGAGCCCGCGGGCACGCCACTGCAACCCCCTCTGGCCTCTGCTCCGTAGCTGCGGGGTGACCTCTCCTTTGGGGCTCTACTCAGCTCTTCCCAGGAGGGTGGCACGGTTCCCCCCCTTTGGTGGTCCTCCTCGGGTCCTTGTACTCTGGGGCCTCTGGATATCTGGGGCCTGGATCTCCTCCATACCTGCTTCATACCCTGGTGGACGGGGCTATGGCTCCCCACACTCCCTAGCAGATCGTTACATGGAGAAACCTTTGGAATGCAAGCATGCTGATCCACACAGGTATGCACACAGGTGTACACACAGGTGCTCACAGACGCGGACTACACCTTTTTTGGCTGCTGCCTCAAAGCACATTGTGCGCTGTCTATCTTGCGTGCTGCACAATATCGTTTATTATTTAGTATCTACTGATATCTACTGCCAGCTAGTTTATTGTGATGGTGCTGTTTTTTTATTATGTTGCTCTTTGTTGTTTGCTTTCTCTTCTGTTTTTTTTCTCCATACAGGTGATCCAGGTGTTTTGTTTGTGTTTTTTTTTTTGTTTGTTTGTTTTTTCTTTCTTCCCCCCCTTCTCACCGTCTCTTCTCCCCTCTGGTTTTCTTTCTCTCCCTCTCTTTCTTTCATTCTTTCTCCCTGTCCTATCCCCCAGTCATGTCTGTCCCGTTTGTAGGAACTGAAAATAAAATAAATACATAATTATTAGAGATGGCACGATACCACTTTTTTATGTCCGATACCGATACCGATATCATAAATTTGGATATCTGCCGATACCGATATGAATCCGATATAGTGTTTTTTAATCAACAAAACTGTTTTTTAAAATATCTTGCTGCATTTTGCAAGTCTGCAAGTTCATACTCAAGTTTAAAACAACAACTACACTAAAGCTATTCTGTTATACCTGTATACAAAAAAAATATTTCATAGTTCAGCAATACTGATCAATCTAATAAACTTAGACCTACACCATCCTCCCTATTCTGGTATTTTAAAGAGTACTTAGCGTAAATATTAAGCAACCTAACTAATAGGGTTCCAACTCCCAGCAACAACAAAAATAAATAAATAAAAAATAGGGAACCACCCCTCACGCTCCACCTCATGATGCTTAATCAACGTAATCAACCTTAATTTGATGCAGTGTGAAAAAAAATGCACAGAAATCAATTATTTTTCAAGAAATATTAAATAGATTCAACATCTTTCTTCAACAAAATTGCAGACTGCACAGATGGTACCTTCCCAAAGGAAAAAGTACTATAGCTTACTAGGGTATATATATTAGACTTAATAGTTACTATATACAGTAATTGACTTCTATTCATTTTACATCAAATTAAAACTTTGGGTGTCAGATAATTATTTATTAAAAGCTAGACATTTTAAATGAGAATAAGAAAGAAAAGTATGTCTTTGTGCCCCCTTTTCCCTGTTAATGCCCTATCGGCCCCCCTGGCTAAACTTTGCTAGATCCGCCCCTGCACAGTTACCAGCCGTCAGCTACGTAGAAAAAGATCCTGGTGTAGAAAGTAATATTAAATAAATTGTAACAACAGCTTATCAAGCTTAAACGTGCTGCTGTTGTTCAGCCGCTGGTTTGCTCTTTCTGGCGCAAAGTGGACCAAAAACAAACAAGAGAGACTCACGACAGAAAAGCCGATCAGCTGATCATTAGCAGTTTCACGATTGAAGTAGCAGCCGGAGAGCGAGAGGCAGTCGCTCGTTAAGCTTAACGTGGGAATGCTTTACAAACATTCAGAGATGGACTTACACACTTGCTTTACTTCTCTCGGGGATAACTTTGTCGGAGATGAAATGCCAGGTTGCTAGCGAAGCTCCAAATGCTATCCAGACCACCGACAGGTCCCGCATGCCACAGCTGCTCTATCACGTGATGCATACTGCTCCGACGTTCTGAGGCGAGTTACGGCGTGTTGCAAGTTTTGTGAGGTGCTTTCGTGATATTTAATGGATCGGATTACATTTTTTATTTTTCTCCGATATCCGATCCAGTAATTTAGGTCAGTATCGGACCGATACCGATACGTAATATCGGATCGGTCCATCTCTAATAATTATAATAAAGGTCAATCAAATGGACCAATATGGCAAGGCCATGATGATCCACTTGGTAAAATAAATCCGCTTGGCATCTTTCTTGGCCTTAAGACAACAATTCTGATGGCTAAAGATCCAAACGGGACACAAAAAATGAAAAAATAAAATAAAAATAAATATCGATATATTTTTATACGATATATAAGATGTGACAACATCCTTTATATCGATATAGTCTATGTTACGTTGTAATTATAATAATAATAATAATGGATACTTTATTGATCCCCATGGGGAAATTACTTGTTTTTCTCTGCATTTGACCCATTCACTCAGTGAAGCAGTGGGCAGCCCACTAAGCAGGCGCCCGGGGAGCAGTGTGTAGGGACGGTACCTTGCTCAGGGGTACCTCAGGGTAGCCGTTAAGTGGATTCGAACCGCCGACCTTCCGATCATGGGGCGACCACTTTTACCTACTGAGCTATCCCTGCCCCACTCGTGGAGCCGCAAGTTTGCCTCTCTTTCGTCCACTTTTGTCTCTATGCAATGTTACTCCGCCTCTCCTCTCCTTCCCTGAACACAACTCCCCCTCCTCCCCCATCGCTTCACCTGCAGGCAGCGACAAGATGGACACGGCAAATCTCCGTTAACGAGTTACTGCGCATCGCCCCGTGCGTGGGGCTGGACGGCGTCAACGTGTTAGCGAGCTATCTGCGCTAATGACATGCAGCCCCTAAATCCTTTCAATTTCTCAAAAATCGACGATGTGCCTTATGTATGAATTCTGGTTGTGCTTACTGACCGCGAACCGATTTTATGTGGAACACGGCACTCAGCAATCTGTCAATAAATGTTTTAGTTCGACTTTGCTAAGCTACGGAGCTGCACCACTTGATGGATTGTCGGAGCATTACAGCTACCGAGGAGCCTCGCAGAGTGATACGTACTGTGCTTCAACGTAATATTACCGTACTGTGTGTGTATAAGGACCATAAATGGCACCTGTTCAGAGACACGGTTACAAAGAGGATTTCAAACTCCAGGCTGTCAGTCACGCAGTAGAAGTTGGGAACAGAGCAGCTGTGAAATCTGTCTTTGTTATTAGGGCTGTTCGATATAACGATATATATTGGATGACAATATAAAAACGTCTGTCGTTTCATTTTACGCTATCGTTTGTTTCGTGGTGTCGCAAAATAAACTGTTTACGGCAATATTTTTTCATGGTTCTGATGGTCACTGTAGTTATTTCAGCAACATTCAATTTAAAAACTGTACTTTTGAGTTAAAATATATATTTATAATTTTAATAAATGACAAATTAAAAAGGCATGAACATTTTTTTTGTATCGAAAAAATATCAAACCGTGACACCAAAGTATCGAACCGAACCGTGAATTTTGTGTATCGTTGCACCCCTAGTATGCATGCATACATACGTACGTGTACATGTACATAACATTATGGAATTTAATTTATTAAAATTTTCTATTTTATCTATTTCGTTACGCGGGCATTTTGCCGTACCACGGGCAGAAGTATTGCCGTTAAGTGCCTTTGTAACTTGAATTTTTCGTTAAACGGGGTCTTGGTACGCCGGGGTTCCACTGTATTTTGAAGCTGGAGACCTGGAATGTGTGTGCCTGTCTCTACAGCACCTTTGGTCGGCTTCTGTTGTTTAAATGTGCTTTAAAATAAAACACACATCACAGTCCACACAAAAAGTGGTCATAGTGCATTTTCAGGTCTATTTTTTCATTTTAGTTAAATCACACAATTCAGTGGGCTGTATACTGGATAGATCCTATTGCACTAGTATCGATCAAATACCAATACCAGCACTGATGTCCAGTGTTGGTCAAGTTACTTGAAAAAGTAATCAGTAACTAATTACTGATTACTTCCCCAAAAAAGTAATCCCGTTACTTTACTGATTACTTATTTTCAAAAGTAATTAATTACTTAGTTACTTAGTTACTTTTTAAAAACACGATTCACAACCTGAACAGGTGATAAAGCGATATATCTTTCAGCCCAATTCTACTTTTTCTGCATAATCCATCATACAAAATGTAATCAAATGGAAAAGTCTCTTTTTAAAACTTGTTTTATTAGTTTTAATCTTTTAACTTTATGCATCAAGCAAACATTTAATTATATGCAACATTCTCTGATTTGAATAAATTAGTTTAACATTTAAACCTATTTTCTGCACATTCCAGCACATAAAATAAAATATTTTTTGTGTTTACACTCAGTCTTTCAAATAGATGCAAGTAAAACACAGCAGAAAATAAATAAAATCAAAGACTCAGCGGTCCTGTTGCTCTATTTTCACCTGTAAAGCAGGACTGCGGTAGGCGGAGGTTTACCCTGGTGCAGGTGTGCCGCGGTCAGTTGAAGAATCCGCGAGTTTCTGTGAGTTTCCCATTACGTCGTAGCTACTCTGTGCTTGTTGGAAGTTTAGGGGTTTTTTCGCTGTAAAAAGAAGTTTTCTTCCCACGCACAGCGGACACTAATGTTTTTGTCACTTTTTATGGAATCAAACTCAAAGTAAGGTCAGTACTTCCACGCTTTAAACGCTGCACGCTCATACTCTCTCTGCACTCGATATGTGATCCACTGTTGATCTGCACACAGCTGTTGTCACTAACGGCGCACTCGCGTACGTCACTGTCATGAGACATTCTCGCAAAAAAAAAAAAAAAAAAAAAAAATCACGGTTTTGGTAACGCAGTAACGCAGCGTTCCTATGGTCAAGTAACACGTTACTGCCCATCTCTGCGTGCCACATCCGTATGGGCTCAAAATGTGGTCATAAATATTTTGTACGTGTAAAAAAGATTTGTGTGTGGACTTAGAAAAAAAAACCCCTGCAAGTTACAAGTACGGATTTTGACCCTATTTTTCTTCCTTTCATCTGATTGGTCAATGTCATGTCAATCACAAATGTAACAATCCAATCAGAGAACAGATGGGTTTGGCTGTCGAGGGGCGCTTTTTTTGAACTGAAGGTCTTTGAAGGGAATAAATGCCCTTTTACATGCCAACCCAGCGTTTTTTGGTGATTTGTGTGTCACAGGTCTACGTGTTTAATACAGGGACTTCCACAGCCTTTTCAACAGCGCTGCGGACCGCGGGGTGGGGGCGGGCAGTGTTTTGGAAATGATAGTCTTCATTACAAAGCTTTCTTCGTTATGAATTCGCATACATGTTTTTATTGAACATTTGAAGAACCAGCAAAAAAAAAAAAAAAAAAACTCTTGTAGAGGACATAAAGTCAGAGATAGAAAAGACAAGGAGCAGGTGCATCTAGTACAGGTAGAGCAGCTGCAAAAACCCACAGAGCCCAGCAGCCAGCGTAACAAATTCTGGATCCTTTGCTTTTAGTTAGCAGTTAGCATTAGCAGCACATCCTGCGTCCGATGTGAAAGGACTTTTATGCTGTGCACTGTGACTCACAGCCATGGTCTCGGGTCAGCCCTGACTTTGTGTTAAACTAATCCTAAAGTAATAATGTATTTCTAACCACTGATATACCACAACTTTATCCTTTCAACAGCTACTGAAAGTTAGGGGACCTAGCTGCTATCGGATATTTATATAGCGATCCTCCAGCTTCAAACTGTATCACCCTTCAAGGACCTGCAGTTCAAAGAAGCGCCCCTCCGACAGCCAAACCCATCTGTTCTCTGATTGGATTGTTACATTTGTGATTGACATGACATTGACCAATCAGATGAAAGGAAGAAAAATAGGGTCAAAATCCGTACTTGTAACTTGCAGGGGTTTTTTTTCTAAGTCCACACACAAATCTTTTTTACAAGTACAAAATATTTATGACCACATTTTGAGCCCATACATCCTGTTTTACTTTAGTCCATGACACGCTTACCTTCAGGGTCATCCGTCACATGAAGACCAAGATAGTTCCAAACGCCAGATCTGAATGAGGGTGGGGGAGGTTCAATTTGCCATGTTGCAAGGAGAGCTTAACTTCTGTCTCACTAGCTTGCGCTGTGCTCAGTGGATCTGCGCTCAACAGTGCAGCCTAGGCGGAGTAGTCGAACGCAGATCCACTGAGCTCTCAACACAGACAGCATCGTCAGAAGAAAAGTTGATAAAATAAATTAAAAATGTTGTATTGTTCGATACATATGCGTACCGAACCGAAAGCACTGTATCGAACGGTTCAATATCGATACGAATATCGTTGCACCCCTAATGCATACGTATGCTTTCTTCAACCTCCGCCACATCCTCCTCCACCAAGAACTTCGTCTTCAGCCAGCATCGCCTCACTCAAAAGCCGATGGAAAAAGGTGCTTCGACTTACGAAAAACTTGACTTACGAAAGACCCTCTGGAACGAATTAATTTCGTAAGTCGGGGTTCCACTGTATATGAAAAGCTGAAAGGTGTCACGGCTGGGGGCAGTCGTGTGGTGTATTGAAAAAAGGATCCAAAATGCAGGTACTGGCTGGGGTGCGAGTGAGTGTTTATTTACAGCAGTGAGAAGGTGACAAAACAGGAAGAGTAGAGCGAACAAACCTAAACTGGGAAAACTAAAGAACAAAACTTAAACCAGACACTCACGGGAGGAGGAGCAAAATGCACAAAGAGAGATGGCAGAGAGACGCAGAATGAATACCGGGTAGCAGAATAATACAGACTGACATGGAACTAAACAGACGACGCGACAGAGAGCAGAGGAAAACACAGGGCTTAAATACACGGGGAGTAATCAGGGAATGGGCCACAGGAGGGAGACACAGCTGGGAGCAATTAGGCTAACGAGACAGGGGAGAGGTAAAACTGAACACACTGACATGAGACAAGAACTTTCAGAATAAAACAGGAAACTAACAGACACAGAGAACCAGACAGGACACTGAACTTGACAGGCAGACTCATGAGCAGACACAATAACACCATGGACAGACAGAGGGAACACAGAGAAGTGGGAGCAGGCAGGCAAAGAACAGAAACCTAACAAATGATAATAGATTGGATTTATATAGGGCTTTTCAAGGCACCCAAAGCGCTTTACAATGCCACTATTCATTCACACACTGGTGGAGGCAGCTACAGTTGTAGCCACAGCTGCCCTGGGGCAGACTGACAGAAGCGAGGCTGCCATATCGCGCCATCGGCCCCTCTGGTCAACACCAGTAGGCAAGTAGGGTAAAGTGTCTTGCCCAAGGACACAACGACCAGGACAGAGAGCCCAGGGATCGAACCGGCGACCTTCCGGTTACAGATACGATTCCCAACCCCCTGAGCCATGGTCGCCCAAAATCACATGGCAAATGGCAAAATCACAACAGAATACACACTCGGAATGAACAAAAGCATAAGGAAACACAAAACACTGAGTCCTCAGACTCAGGACCATGACAAAAGGTGTGTTTGACTGTGTTAACTACTCAGTGGCGGTTCTAGCCTGTTTGGTGCCCTGGGCGAACACTCCCTCTGGCGCCCCCCCTAACAAACGTAAACAGACGTTTTCACTATCCATACTAATTGATGTTATCTTGTTGTATCTCTGTTGTGGTCAGTGCTATCCTCTATGCTGTTGCATGCTGGGGCAGCAGGTTGAGGGTCACAGATGCCAACAGACTAAATTAACTGATGCACAAGGCCAGTAACGTTGTGGGGATGGAGCTGGACTCCGTTAGGGTGGTGTCTGAGAGGTAGATGTTGTCCAAGATAAAGACAATATTGGATAATTCCTCCCACCCACTCCATGACATGCTGGCCCGTCACAGGAGCACGTTCAGTGAGAGACTGAGATTACCCATGATGCACCACTGACCGACACAGGAAATCATTCCTGCCTGTGGCCGTCTCCCTGTACAACTCCTCCATCTAACACACTGTGAACACTGCAATAGTTTCACCCTTTTTACACACACTCTTTTCTACTCTGAAATATTCTTGTCAATTTTCTTGATATTTATTTATAATCCCCTCTGTTAATCCTTGATATTTAATGGAGTGATCTGTATGTATTAGTGCTATTTCTTAAATCTGTAACTCTGCTGTAACATAATGTATTACACAGTATTTGGAGTTTAGTCTGTTACTGTTGCTATTTTTACCATTTCTTCTTGGAGCAACTGTAACCCACATCATTTCCTTAGGGATCAATAAAGTATTCTGATTCTGATTGTTTCAGGATGACCTGCCATTATCCAATCACACATCTGCTTACCTGCATCTTTTGCTCGTTTCTCTTCCTCTTCTTTTCTCTTTTTTCTAAACAGAGGACCTGATGGCTTTGAACTTTCTTGTCCATCTTCCATTGGTTTTAATTTTGCACTCCAGTATGAACACCCATCCCTCAACCCGAGGATCGCCACAACATAACCTAATAGACCTACACCTTAGTTCACAGATTCACTTTGTCTCAGGTGTATTTCTGGTAGCATGAGTACGAGTAATTTATTAATTAAGTAATTAATTAATTAATTAATTTTGCCAATGCCCGTGATGCCGCCCCCCACCACCAACCGCCCGTGTCGCCCGTATCAAAAACCACTACTGTAACTACTTATTGTGGAAAGTAAAAATTCAGGTGATTTAGTGCTCATTAAAATGTGCTCAGCATCAGGTCGTGTCATGAATCATAAGCTGGCTTTAAAGAATAAAAGTATCAGAATCATAGAGCGTAGATGGCAAAAGAAAGGAAAAGTCTGCAGACTCCAAAAACATGGACACGTACCTTGAACTGGTTAGATTTGTAAAGCTGCTACGCTAGCTATTTTAAACCACTTCAAGGTCACTTTAAATCATTCAAATTTTATATGTAAATTCAGACTGTTATTGATGCTTTTACCTTAATTTTAAAGTGTATCTTTATTCCTTTTACTTTTACCTTAGTCTTAAAGTGTATATTAATTTCTTACTCTTTTTATATTTATTGCTGCCTTTGCACTGAATGAACTGGAGCCTCGTCGTCTCGTCTCCCTGTACTGTAGCAGAGAGGATACTAAAGTTTACTTTTCTTTTCAGGCGGAGACCGCATGTCCCGTTTACAAGTACTAACTCCGCCCATAAAACAGAATTCGGTGTTCGCTGGTGTTCGCTATAAGCGCACCTTCTCTGCTTACGCGGGTAATGTAGTCATTTTATCCATGCCCTCTATACAGCCGCTTGACGTCTAAACTACAATACCCATAATCCCTAGTTTACGTGCACCTTGTGTTGACATCTGCCGGTAGCGTACTCACACACTGACTGTTGGACTTGTACGTGGCGCTTTAGGAAGCAGTTGAAGCGTAAGTTTCACGCTGTGAATGGTTTATAGACTCATCTGTCGCAGTTCCTGTTGCACTAATAGTGACGACAGTGTTAAAAGTGAGTTTTAAAGAGATGTAGCAGGCAGCATGACAGCCAGCTAGCAACGCGCATACTTAGCGTTAGCTTTGTGTGTAATAGTCGCGCGAGAACTTATAAAAGTCAGCTAAGGCGCGTGCATTATTCTTCTGTTGGAGATGTTTGTGTTAGCCACCTGACTTCCTGTAATCCGGGACCTTTCAAGTTCCCGGAGACAACATGCATCTGTAGATAAACCAAACCAGTCAGTTCACCAAGAAGTTTTTATTTTCCAGATCATTTCGTCCCAAGTGTCTCATTCACTCTCCCACGAACGCAGCCAGCCTGTTCACAGGTACCGTGACTACCATGACCACTGTACACGGACGGCGTGTTTGCTTCACAACATCAGTGGCTGTTGTGTCGCGACGCATAGGTCCAAAGCCCTTTGGCTGCTTTGTATGTGGAGTTGCTGTGGAGTAGAAACACTGAAGGTTCATCTTACTGTTGTGTTTGTATGTCAGCAGGTTCCAGGAGAACCATAGATCCAGAAGAACCTAGATCCAGGAGAACCATAGATCCAGAAGAACCTAGATCCAGGACACCAGGTGTGTGGGGAGGGAAACAGACACGATGTCTCCTCCTCGACTCACAGGAGCACTTCGGTCCTTCTCCAGTGTCAGCAAGAAGGAGGACTTCAGCGAACAGCTCTATGATCTAAAGGTGAGACTAAACCGTTTATGAATGAATTGTGTTGATAATAACTTTTGTGTATAAGTGAGGTTTCCCGGACAAAGCAGCTGGTATACTAACAGACTGTCTTCATGTTGCTCTATAAAAAGAGTCAGAGCTCTGTTGAGCCCACTATTACTGTATTCTTGATGAGCAATTACTTAATGAATTTCTTCACAAATAACATTTTAATCATTAAAGATAAATTATTCATAACCAGCTCACAGATGTATCGATGTGTACTACTTACTATGAGTGCTACTCTTTATTTCTGGTTGATTTTTCTGAGGTATCTTTAGTGATTACTTCATCGTATCTGTTAGACCAGCGGTCCCCAACCCCTGGGCCTCGGACCGGTACCGGTCCGTGAGTCGTTTGGTACCGGGCCGCGAGAGTTGAGGCTCAGGTGTGAAATGTCTGGTTTTCAGGGTTTTTATCGGTTTTCAGCGTTATTTTGTTATCGTTTTATCGTTTACTCGGTTTTCCTGGGTCTTTTCACGTCTGTTATGAATAAACCTTTTTTTCGGTACCGGTACTAGTTTTATTTTGTTGTATTTATCCGCGACACCTTAAAGGCCGGTCCGCGAAAATATTGTCGGGCATAAACCGGTCGAAAAAGGTTGGAGACCGCTGTGTTAGAGTATTATTAGAAGGGGTAGGATACATTTTCATCTTAAAGCCTTCGAGTCAGAAAGTCTGAAAACTTTTTGATAAATCTTATCGTGATGGCTGGATCAGATGTCCCTGAACCCTCCCTTGGTTATGTTGCAATAGGCCTAGGCTGTGGGGGGCTTCCCATGATGCACTGGGTGTTTCTTCTTCAATCACTGGGTTTATACACCACTCTGCATTTAATCATTAGTTATTATTAATCTCTGGCTCTCTTCCACAGTTTGTGTTTTGCTCTGTCTTCCTCCCCACACCCCTAACCAGTCGTGGCAGATGGCCCCGCCCCTCCCTGCTTCTGGTTCTGCTGGAGGGTTCTTCCTGTTAAAAGGAGTTTTTCCTTCCCACTTTCGCCAAATGCTTGCTAATAGAGGTTGTCTGATTGCTGGGACTTCCTGTGTATTATTGTTGGGTCTTAGCTCACAGTATAAAGCAGCGTGAGGTGGTGGTTGTTGTGATTTGGCCCTACATAAATACAGTTGTGTTAAAATAAGTATTCTGTGTTAGGTCTTCACCAGACATCTCCACGTTGGCCTTGGCTGAGCACGGTGGAGCTCATTCATTAATATTTGCACAGTAACATTAATGCGCTTAGTGTTCTTATTTCCATCCCGATCACTTTATAGAAATTCACACACATTCATACAAGCACTTCTTTTGTGCTCCTGTGTGTTAGTGTGCAGCGGACGCATCAGAAGCAACTTAGGCTTCAGTATTTGGCCCAAGGATACTCTGGAAGCCAGGTATCGACCCACAAACCCTCTGGTTAGCAGATGGCTCGAGCCACCTGTCCAAATTGTTTCCATCAAAGATGCTCACACACACACACACACACACACACACACACACACACCATGTGATTTATCAGTCTGAGACGAGAAACTCGCTGCAACAGAGGAAAGAAAATCCCAGATTTGCAAATCTAAGTGCTGCTGATGTAGAGAGAGGAGGCTTTTCCCGGCACTCCCTCCAAAGCAGCCATGCTTGTTCAGCCTGTGTGTGCACATGCTGCGCTCTGTCCCACAGTTTCTCTGAGCTTCTCTCAGCCCTGCAGCGTCTGACTTTGGGTTGAGTTTGCTGGGGAAAGATTGACAGCTGTTTTGAGCATTCACATAATTTCTTCAGGGATTATTAAATTAATCTGATTCTGATTTCCACTCATGAATAATTTCTCCCACTGATGGACTTCAGATTGTTTGGGAATGCCTTCACAGATCAGTGGGCAGTAACAGTTAAGATCAGTGTTTCTTCTTGGTTTTGTGCGAGCACACCTGAATGATTCAGACCAGTGAACTGCCACACCTGTGCTTTTATTCAGGCACCGTTGATGTTATTCAGGTGCATTTGATTAACATCACCTAGCTGCTGCTAACCCTCTGATTATCTATGCAAGCAGTTCTTAATACTTAGATTTTCACATAAAAAAATCTTACTGTTCTTTTGTTGTGCTCGAAGAAGTTGTTTCCTCGGCTGAAACTGTAGAATTTGAATTCTCAGAAGAAGTAAATGAATCCATTAAAAGAGCTTGTGGGGCTCTAGAGCACGACTTCCATGTGATGGTTCAAACACAGAGCAGGCTTCCACTACAGTATAACATGTATGAGCTCAAACCAAACACCATGTTTGACAGCATGGTGTATTCCAGTGTTAGTTAAAGTCTGTCCATCAGCTCTGAGGAAACCCTGCGAGGATCTGATTGGCTGCTCACCGTTCACCAGTCAGACTAACAGTGTGTGTGCTCGTTTGTGTGTTGGAGCTGCCCTCAAACTGTGTGACTAGATCCAAATGAAAAGTTGTTCTTAGGATGCTCTCGAGGATGAAAACAGCCATTGTGTTTGTAACGTGCAACCACGAGCTGCTGCTTTTTTTAGCCCTGTTGGAGAAAAACTATGTAAAACTACACGGGCGTGGAAGTTTGACACGGCACCTACTGTGTATCTTGTAGTCCAGGCTGAAACTATCGCCCAGGACAAGCTGACATGTTGTTGTGGTCTCAGACTGGACAAAAGTCTGGGACAAACAAGAGGCTGAATATATCTGTAGTAAAATGAAACAAAAGCTCAGCATCTGTAATGAAAATTGAATGTTTCATATTTGATATCAAGCAGCTGATGTGATTTCAACATGTTTGTCATATGACAGAAATGTTGTAGCTGTGCTGTGACAGGCTGTTTGTGACCCAATCATTTCTGTGGCTTCTGTTTGTTGGCTCTGCTGCAGACGAGGTGGCCCGTGGCCTTTGAGCGGCTGCTGATGGCTCAGAGTAGCAACCCTAATTTTTATTGAATGGATACAAAGTTTCCTGCTGCTGGTGGCGAGCAGTCATGTATCCCAGACTTGACAGAAGAGGTTAAGAATACAAAGTTACTGACACAGCAGGGAAATGTTTGTCATTTCTGCTGTTGGAAATAAAACATAAACCAGTTTTTGCAGATTCTTTTTCTAACAACTAAACCTACAAACAAAAGTCGTCTTTTCTGCAGTGAAGATGCTATTTTCATACTTCCCATCTGCATTTAGGATACGGGATCTTTTCTTACTGAAACAAATAAGGATCAAGTACTTTGCTAGAGGAACGAGGTCAGCTGAGGTGCTGTACGCTCACCTTTACCTGCCAGCTTCCTGTCCTCTGCTCACTGATGACTTCCATATATTTGTGTCCATGTTTCCTTTTCCCTGCCAGTCAGCATTACTGTTTGTAATGTTTCTCAGTTTGTAGTAGTTTCTCAGATCAGCTCCTTGTGTTTAAAATGAAACTGAGCATGCTATTCAACCACTGATCTTCAGCTAGCTAAGCTCTCGTTAAATCCTCTAAGCAGAAAGTGTTTCTCCGTGGAAAAGCAAGCTGAAGGCAGCCCAACATTATCTCTCAGCTTTGGAAGACGTGCAGATGCTGATTGTAACGGAGTCGTTATGTTAATGCTTGTTCTGACCTCCTGAGCGCTGAGCGTGCATGAAGAGTCCACGACACGTGTGAACTGCACTGTTCTGGTGTCAGTGAAAAAGCAGAAACAACGAGCATTATATTAGCAGTAAATGAGATCAGCACTGACCAGTAGGGCTGCCACAATCGATTATTCTGATAGTCGACTAGTCACCGATTATTTTTGCGATTAGTTGACTAATCAGATCATCATCCATTGGACGTAAAACTACAGCTTATTGCACCAGCAGCATCTGCTCTTATATAACTATCATTAGCTTACAGCTTTAAGTGTTTACGGTCTGTGCTAACTAAAAATAAAGACAAGATGATAGTTTATTAAATTTTAATGAAATCTGCAGATTGTTTGAAGTTTAATAAACTCCTTGCTATCTAAACTTTAACAGGACACCGGAGTAAACTCTGAGCATCTCACACTTCTGATAATCAGCTGTCTGCTTGACGTTTATTCAGCTGTGTGAAAACTATAACTATAACTGATTTACTCAGGAACAAATAAAATACTAAAAAAAGCCAAACAATAACATTTTAAGTTATCTAAGTGACTCATATATCATGTTTAACCTGAGTAGCGAAAGACGGCGGTGGGTTTGAAAACGATTTGCCGGGAGTCCGGTGTTCTCACGGCTCTAGTTAGCCTTGCCCCCGGCTAGCTATCGAGCTAGTGGGTAACAGACGTCTCCGAAAACGTCGGAGCGCTTTTGAAAATATGCGGTGTCCTGATAAACTGAGCAGATATTTGAGGTTTACACAGCTACATTCTCCATGAAAATATGTTAAACGTTTATTTTGTGACCCAGAAAGAATAATAAGAGTAACATTAAAACTAACTAGCTGCCGCCATTGTTGGAAACTGAGCTGGGCCGCGCTATGAATTCTGGGACACAGCTTCTTCTTCTTCTGGGTTTAACGGTAGCTGACATCCTTGTACATGCAGTGCTGCCATCTTCTGTTTCAGTCCGTTATTACACTCTTAAATCCTGCTGCTTATTCCTGCGTCTTTTGTGATCTTACAAAGCTTCAAACGAGGCGCCGACTATTAAATCAGTCGTCGACGATTTTGATAGTCGACGTAATCGTGACTAGTCGACTAATCGTGGCAGCTCTACTGATCAGTAAGCATGAAAACAAACAGAGCTGTTCCATATCACTCACAGTGTCATCGGCTTTTAGGTGAGTCGACCTCGTACTGACAAAGGTTCAAACAGTGAACCGTGGGAGTGGACCCATGATTCAGTCTCTGTTGATGAACCCTGCCCACAGTCAGTAAACTGGGCCTGTGTAATTAATAGTATAGGTTCTCATATGCTCAGTGAAATATAATAGAAATACTTTAGAAATACAGTGTTGTTAGTAATGCACAGGCTAAGTGCTGTTAACCAAAGGTGGTCATTTCCAGATACTTGTGATCAGAGCAGTGAGTGCTGCTCTTCTTGAAGTGTAATTGCATCTCTCTCTGTGACTCATTAGGCCAAGCGTCTGAAGAGACAGGAGCTGTTTGCCAGAGAGGGCCTGACGTGGCAGAAGATTGTCCATTTCTGCACCGAGCATCAGGACAAAAGTCAGCAGCAAGCTGCCAGTCAGGAGCTGAAGAGCCTGCTCCTGGCAGCCAAACAGATGGGTAAGGAGGCACACCTCAGCTGTAACTCGTGTTTGTGTGAAGCTGGAGAAGCGTTCATGAAAACCTCAGAATGCCTGCTTCTGTTTATACTCATTAAAACCCTGAATAAAGAAGGGCGGGGCCAAAATGACATCATGCAGTGTTGGTAGGTTATATTTGGGGGAATTCTCTGCAAAAGCAACATGGAAGATTTTGCAGGTAGTTCTAATGGCTGTACTCTATCAGCTGTTAATGTGATCATGTGGTTATTGTACTGTTCACACGTCTTCCATGTGAAGGTTCAAACACAGAGCAGCTCAAACCAAACAGCATGTTTGATGGCAGAGTTAAAGTCTGTCCATGTGTTACTGAGCTCTGAGGAAATCCTGCGAGGATCTGATTGGCTGCTCACCGTTCACCAGTCAGACTAACAGTGTGTGTGCTCGTTTGTGTGTTGGAGCTGCCCTCAAACTGTGTGACTAGATCCAAATGAAAAGTTGTTCTTAGGATGCTCTCGAGGATGAAAGCAGCCATTGTGTTTGTAACGTGCAACCACGAGCTGCTGCTTTTTTTAGGCCGTTTTAATTGGTTTAAATCCTTTTCATCTGTTTTCACTTTGCCTCTCCAGCCTTCTTTGCTCTAGTCTGCCTCTGTCCTTTTGACATTTTTTCCTCTAATTGGACAATTATGCTGCATTTCTTTTCTTTTTTTTAAGTGCAGTTCTGCTAAAGTATGAATTGTTTGGAATAATATTTAAATGAGGTGCAGGAACAGTTAGCTCGTGTTTGGCCTTTCCTGCTTAGAGCTGCCGACTCTTTCTAGCACTATTAATAGTGCTGTGCACAGATTTAATGGCCATATAAAGCAGTGCTGCTGTCTAGGCACAGCTAATGGTAATAGAAAGGGTAAAGGTGATTGTTGCAGCAATCCTAATAATCGTCATCATTAAAATGATAATCATTACATCCATTTTCCCTTAAGATGGAAATTCTCCTTTCTGCCAGTGTTTGGGCCACACTGGGTTTCAAGGAAGAAAAGGAAACCAGGTCCGTTCCTCACAGGGCAGCTAGTGCTTAATGAATCCTGTGGGTTATAAACCTCACGTGGACGTTACTGACAGAAGCTCCGGTCATGCTAACAGCTGAAGCCAGTCGACTGATACTGCTGGCAGTATGTGACTGCTGAACAACATCATGCATTTAAATGAGTCGATTGATTAGTGACTGCGTCCTTCTTTCCTGGCATTATTGGCTTTTTATGACTTGACATTATAACAGAGTTCATGTAGAAGGTAGAGTTTGGTGTTTCTCTGGGGCGGGTACAGGAACATCCATGGGTTTCTGGACAGTGACACACTTTTAGAGTTTTACTTCTGTATACTCGAACAGTTGATTTGATTGCAGTGCAGCGTGGACACCCAAGTCTGTGAATGCAATGACTCGAGAACGGGGCAGCTTTGATGAGTTCGAATCTCAGTGACTTCAACCCTCGGGTCGGGGTTTTTGAAAATGTAGTTGTGCCACAATCTTGGGCGATCGTGGCTCAAGAGTTGGGAGTTCGTCTTGTAATCGGAAGGTTGCCGGTTCGAGCCCCGGCTTGGACAGTCTCGGTCGTTGTGTCCTTGGGCGAGACACTTCACCCGTTGCCTACTGGTGGTGGTCAGAGGGCCCGGTGGCGCCAGTGTCCGGCAGCCTCACCTCTGTCAGTGCGCCCCAGGGTGGCTGTGGCTACAATGTAGCTGCCACTGTAGTCACCAGTGTGTGACTGGGTGGATGACTGGACGTGTAAAGGACTAGTAAAAGCGCTACAGAAATACAGGATATTTACCATTTGTCAGTGTCATAACTCAGGCAGGAGGCTGAGGGTAGAACTGGCAGCTGTGCTTCGAATAGTTGGATGTGCAGGTTTGTTGCAGTTGGGAGCGTCTACAGCCAGGTGCAGTGTTTGCTTCCACGAGAAGCTCAGCCACGCCTTTGCTGCAGTTGCCTTCAGTTGTTGCATGTTTACAGGTGTCTCTACCTTCAGTTCGTCTCGAGTCTGGAAACCTATTTTGGGTTGCAGTCAGAGTTCGATGCCTTTACAAACTCTTGGTTCTTGCAAATATAAAATGACCAAAGTGTGTTTTTGTTCAAACATGTGTGGACCTAACTGTAAATTCTGTGCATAACGCTGCAGTGCTAACTGTGGTGTGCATGTGCTTGTTCCACAGTGGCTTCTGAACTCGGTCAGGCGGTGGGTGAAAGCGCAGCCGTGTTCCTGTTTGAAACCTTCCACAACAAAGACCACGTTGGTACAGAGGAGACTCGGGCCATCAAACACATGTTCGGTCCCTTTCCATCATCGGCAGCTGAAGCGTCCTGCGCCTCTGTGGGTCGACTGGTGGCTTTGCTCGGTGACTCCCGAGTCGAAGACTTTATCCAGAGCCAACGCTCCTGCCGCAACCTGGACCGAAGCGCCGCTTTTGGGCGCAACATTGCTTTCTCACATGACGGTTACACACTCGACCCACTGGAGGGGCTGCCCTTCTCCGGTATCCAGGAAGAGAGTGCCAGCTTGGATTTCATCAACTTTTTCAACAACCAAAAGAGCGGCAAGAAGGGCATCAGTGAAGAGGCTCCGTCCAGTACAGGAAGCCCCCTGACCCCGGGGGATGGCTCCATCCTTAGAACAGAAGTAGATAAATATCTGTGTGGAGGCAACATGATGTCATCCAACCCAGAGGAGCTGTGCACGTCTCTGTTTGAAATGCTGGCCTCACACAGGAGCAACGATGAGCTGCAGAACGAGGTCTGTACCACTGGTCTGTTCGTATTAACCCTGAAGGTTAGGTCAATATATAACATGCGCATTAATAGAAGTCACTGGAAAGTAAGGAACTCATTTTATGCAGAAGTGTTGACTGAAGTTGGTGTTTCAGGGTTGTTTTTATCCTCACACATCATCAGAAATCAGTGCCTCTGTCATATTTAATATCTGTCTGCACTGTTTCTTCATGTGGACCAATCAGATTGTTTGTACAGATTCACCAGTGCTACAGCGTCTACACTGGTTGTTATGGTAACTTGGCTTTGCAAACACTCAGGAATAGGACATGCATCATCCTGCCCTAGACCATCTAGTACGAACCCCACCTCTAAAGCACCATCTGCTGTCATGTCGTCCTGCACGGTGCTCAGCTCGTAGCAGGCTTGGAGGTCATCCATACGCTTGATTATAAACCTGACAGACTGTTGTGATGCTTTCATCACTGCATTTCTGTGAAGTTTGACCTCTCCCACTGTTATGTTTATTGTTGTGCAACATCTATTGATTCTATCACGCTGACCTTCAGCAGCACTGGAGTTATCATGTCCTGGCTGTTAAACCATACTTGGCCTTTACCTCTGCACATTTCAGACTTGTACATTTTGACCTTCAGTGGCAATAAAGACCTGGAAATATTAGGAGCCTAATGTGCACACAGTTAAGACCATAAGGAGAGATGTACCAGTGCTGCCAGTGCCTGACTAGGGTTTGTTTTTCCCACCGTGTGACCTGGGACACTGATTAGAACTATTAGAAAATGATAGCAACAGTGTTACAGTAAATTCACCAGGTAACAGGATGTGGACCCTTTTGTCTTTCACTTGTATCCATAATTTTCCTGATAACTGCTTTGATCCTTTGCCCATATCAAGGCTCTTACTGGGGCTGCTGGTGTGTGCTTGGATATGAGCTGTGAACACACGGAGCTTTAGCTGTAGGTGTCAAAGGGATTTCAAGGTTTGATTGTGTTTGTTGTTGTAAGGTTTTCGTTGTGTTGCTGTTCTCTTTGGTCACAGGTCGAGGACATTTCAGTCCCTCTCTGTCCACAGGTATTTGAACACATCTTTGACTGTGGTGCCAAAGAAACGATGCATTCAGTGCACGTTTGGTGGTGTTTGTTTTTTAGTAGATTCTGCAGTGAAATCATCTAAATGATTAGTATAATGAATACGCGTGTTCACACCAGGGCTGTGTGGTCTGTTCTTCGTTGAGTGCAGACACAAACACCCTTTGGAGACGTAGTGTCGGCTCCAGTTTAACTCCAGTGCTGTTCCTTCATATCGTGAACATGACCACAGTAAACACACTGTAGGTGTGAAAATGGCTGTAAATATTCACTTTGTCAAATCAAACGTATATTTTTGGAATTCTGTGATTTAACGATGATGAAAACAAAGAGTGGAAATGAAACCTGAGCTCAGCGGTGATGCAGATGATGTGCTGGTGTGTTCAGTGTGGCAGGGGTGCACTTGTTGCCGTGCTGTTAGCCATCAGCTGTCTATTCTGAAGCCAAGAGAAGGAAAAGTGTTGCATCAATACAACGGTATTTAGAGATAGTGATGAACTTATATTCACAGTTTAAGGAACAAAAGCAAAGTGTTCCTCGGGAAAAGCAGGATGAGTGTAAAAGCAGTGACTGCCATCAGCTGTGTTTCTTCTGTCAGCAGCTGAATGATCACTGCGTGCTGCTGCGCCTCTTCATATTTGCCTCAGGGTCGTCACCACAGTAGAATTTCAAACTCGGCTGCATCACAGGGAAGATGTTTACCTCTGCAGCTACACCAGTGTTGGTGAAGAAGTCCTTTCTTAGTCAACTTGTTCATTTTCACCATCGATCGTGGTGATACATTTTACAACCTACTAATAAATGAATGGGTGAGCAAACAGCACAATACCTAACATGCACATATTTTCATTATTGTAGAACAAGAGTTAAGAAAGTTAAAATATAGAAACGTCACTGTCAGCCGTGCAGCTGGCTACAACCAGACGACACATCAGCCTGCAGCTCTGCATCCTCAGCTGTGCTGTGCAGGCCTGAAGCCCGTCCTGTTGGTCTGCTGTTCACTTTATCTCATGCTCTGGACTCAGCTGTGGTGCACCCACTGCTCTGCACATCTGGTTCTGCTCTGCACATCTGGTTCTCTGTGTGTCTGTAATCCACTTTGCCTTGGTTCAGTATTTTACAGCCACTGTGTTAATGATAAACGATGGAGGCTCTCAGGTCATTGCTTATCTTGGACAAAACTGTTTAATACTTCAGTGTTGATGAAACTGAAGCTCTACGGACACGTTTAAATTCCTCCTAACATGAACATGAAGGAGCTGTTAGTGAGCGGCGGAGCTGTGTGTCCGCCTCAGTCATGTGCTTCTTTCTTTTCTGAGTCTCATTGTCAGACCAGTAACATCTGGATGTGACTAAATTTGTACTGCAAAGACTTTGTGTGCTATTGTGTAGAGTTTAGACTTTGACCGAGCAGCTTGTTGTGCTGAACGTCTGCTCCATGGAAACATTATCCACATCCTGGAAAGCATACAGTCACAAAATAATCAGCATAGCTGATGTTCTTTAAGCATAAAGTGCAGCACAGCATAAAGCATAGAGTGGACACGAGGTTTGTGAGTGCAGTAACTTGAGCTCGACACCACAGCTGTGTCTGCTAAACTGTTTTAACCTTCATTTACCCACAAAGTTGATTCTGTTCATCTGGAGTAACGTTCGTCACTCATCAGCTGACTTCTTCAGTCCCAGCTGACTGCAGGTTTCCAGCCTTATAAGCAGGACATTTAAACAATGACTGAAACCAGCAGCAGTGGCTGTGAGGTTCAGGATCATAATATGCAATAATTGTATAACTGTCATGACCAGTGATCACAGAGAGCTGGGGAATGGTTCCTCAGCTCTCTGCAGTCTGAAAGCTCCACGTCCAGATGAACAGAATCAACCTTTGTGGGCTTTCTTGCCTGGATGATTGAGACTGCCCTCAGTTAGTTTTTAGCTCTGCCGCTGACAGACAGCTCCACCTCAGTCTAAGTGGGAACTGTTGTCTCTCAGTGAACTTCAGTGAACCAGGATCAGAATACTTTATTAATCTCTAAGCACATTATGTGGGTTACAGTTGCTCCAGGACAGTAACAGACGAACTATTTAAACAATGCAATATGTTACAGAATTTTCAAATGTAAGAAATCGCACCAATATTTACAGATCACTCAATAATAAATATCAAGGACTAACAGAGGTGATTATAAATAAATATCAAGAATACTGAGATGATTTGCTGTGTCATTCTGTGGTGCATTATGGGTAATCTCAGTCTCTCACTGAGCGTGCTCCTGTGACTAGCCAGCACGTGTTTTTATATTTGTATTTCATATTTTTGACGTAAGCGTTGTATGACGTGGTGAAACAGCAGCCCTGAAGAGTGACAGCTGTTTAAATGTCCAAACACTGGAGTGTAAGTTTTTGTGTGAGGGATTTGCTGTGCAGCTTTGGGGTTTGTTTGGATCTACATCTTCCTGTGTAAAGCAGATTAGGCTGCTCGTTGCACGGGTCTGTTTCTCACCCTATTTGAACCTCTAATTTGCTATTCTTCACATTCTTATATGAAGCAGGAAACCATTTTGTGCCTGTGGATTTTCAACACTTCACTTATATGTCCAGGCTTTCATCTGCCCCTACCCCACAGCCCTTCTATCAATTTAGCACAGAGTCAGAATTGTACAACTTCAGCTGGTTCCAGTTGCTTCCAATGTTTCTCACGTAGTTGACATTTGGAAGCCAACTTTCCCACAGACATCCTCAGGTGTAGACTGCTGTGTGTGTGTGTGTGAGCAGAGACACACACGGAAACACACTGTGAGAGTGCACCTGCAGGCTCTCTATGCATCTACCTCTGTGTGACTCCAAAGTCAACACTAAAGTTTAAAGGCTTTGCACTCTGTGGCATTAAAGCCAACAATGGAGAAACTCGCTTCTTATTATTTCTCATTGGTGACCTTGGATTGCTGACATTTTGTGGTGGGTGCTGAGTGCAGGCGGGAACCGCGGACTGCAAAGCCATTTAGTTACATACAGATTTGGTCATGTCATTTCATAGTGAGGGGAGTTCAGTACAGTAGCAGGGAGATATCTCAGAAACTTTAATAATAATTTTAAGCTTATGTTGACTTCTTCCATTATCAACTGGTTTTCCATTACAGCTGATTACCACCTAATATGCGTGGTCATCGTCATAGCAACGCGGCCGAGTGTCCTGTGACGTAATTGGTATACGACACAAACCATAGAACAAAGATGGAGGTGGAGGCGATGATACACCTGCTGCTCGCTCTGTGGCTTTTCGTCACACTCGGGGACCACGCCGTTGGTTTTGTAGCCATCTCCCTCATCGCCGGGTTTCAAAAATGGTGGTTTTGATTTTTGTGCATGAGACTCTCTCATGTCTCATCGAGTGACGCCACTGACGAGCCAGTTGCTAGCATGCGGTCTGACAACATCACATTTTAGTACCTGCTCGGATCGCTTGGAATCCTGGCTGTGCAGGAACTATTTTAGTACCCGGTACCAAGTACTATGACCTAATGAAAACCCCGAAAACTGTGAACAGTCGATCCGAGTAGGTACTAATGGAAAACAAGTAGGCCTGCAGAGCGAGAGCGAAGTGCTCTAATAGGGTGATATGGTACTACAAGGTCATTAAGATAAGATGGGGCCTGATTATTTAAGACCTTGTATGTGAGGAGCAGGATTTTGAATTCTGGATTTAACAGGAAGCCAAAACAGGAGAAATCTGCTCTCTCTTTCTAGTCCCTGTCAGGACTCTTGCTGCAGCATTTTGGATCAGCTGAAGGCTTTTCAGGGAGTTTTTAGGACTTCCTGATAATAATGAATTACAGTCGTCCAGCCTGGAAGTAATAAATGCATGAACTAGTTTTTCAGCGTCACTCTGAGACAGGATGTTTCTAACTTTAGAGATGTTGCACAAATGGAAGAAAGCAGTCTTACATATTTGTTTAATATGTGCATTGAAGGACATGTCCTGGTCAAAATGACTCCAAGGTTCCTCACAGCGTTACTGGAGGCCAAGGTAATGCCATCCAGAGTAAGAATCTCGACCCTGGAAAGACGGTTGATGTTTGTGGAAAAAGTGTTGGGCTGTCGCACAGCATGACCCTCTCCTTTCCAAGTCTGGAGCCCTGGCTTCGTCCGAGTCTGAAGACGAGGATTATCTGGTTGATGTCCCCGCAATTAGCTGGGCTGACCACATGGAATATGTTGATGGGTTAGCCGATGACGAGCCGGAACCATGCAGGAGCGCTGACGGGCTTCAGCCTGGGTTGAACTCTGCAGCGCTCCCCAGTAAGACGATGATGTGCTGGACATCGGCCTGGACATCCATGGTTTGTCAGAGGATGAGCAGGAGAGCTCATTGTCGGCCCAATGTGCCGCTGCTGCTGCGCCGGTCGGCCACGATGATGCCACTCTTTTCTCCCTGTTTCGCCGTGCTGCTGAGAAGCTGCATGTGACTGGCCCTCTCCTCCGCCAGCTCATGTTCCCAGACTTTGTGTGCGAGCTAACAGCATCATGGGACAAACCTCTGTCTACCTGCGTCACTATGCCCGGCTATGGACAGTCCATGGAATTGGACGGCGCCGAGGGGGCTGGCTTAGCTAACCCACTCCTTATGGAGCCGTCTCTGGCTGCTTATCTGACCCCGTCCCATAACCATGGTGTCGGCGGCCCTGCAACTCTGCTGTCCAAGTACGGCAGATTCTCTGCTTTGCAGCTGGAGAAGATTTATCGGGTTCATGCCGGCACTACTCGCGCCATGAGCTCTGTCACCATGCTCCAGATGTACCAGGCGATGTGCCTGACGGAGCTCAGATCGCTGATTCCTGATGACAGCCCGCTGGCACCTCTTCTTAACGAGGTCAGAGTTGCCACAGATCACATCCTCCGTGCGTCTCGCTGTGCAGCACTCTCCCTTGGCAGAGGGATGGCTTCGACAGTAGTGGCGCAGAGGCACCTGTGGCTCACCCTCTCTGACGTCCCAGATAGGGACAGGGCTGTATATCTGGACGCACCAGTGTCTGCAGCTGGGATATTCAGACATTCACTTGAAGCCATTCAGGCTAGATTCGATCTGAAGGAAGAAGCAGATGGAAGCTCTGCGCGACATCATCCCCAGACGTCAGCCCAAGCCCGCAGCCAGCTCTCACAGGCCCGCCGCTCCTCTGCCGACTGGCAAGAGACTGGTGCCCACTGCTGAAGTGGGTGTGCCGCCAGCGAGAGCACATCCTCCGGCCCGAGCTCCACGCCAGTCAGCCTGGAGCAAAGGTCCACCCTCGGGCCCCCGGCGGGAACCGACGCCCAGGAGGAAGAAGCCTCAGCCCTCCTAGCTGTGGTTTCGAGTGGAGAAGGGGTCCAGCAGCAGGGAGATGCTGCTTTTACCCCTCTGTTGCCACCCAAGAGGTGCCGCTTAAGTTTTGTTCAGGTTGTCAGCCCCAGAAGGCGCTGCACTTTCCTAACACTGTCTCCCAAGCACAAAACCCCTGCACACAAAATGCCTCAGGTAACTCCCTGTTCAGGTGTGTTAAATGTTCAGGTGACCACATCGAGTGTTCCCGCTGTTTTTCATTGTTGTGCCCCAGAAAAGGTGCCTCCAACAAAATGTATGAATGTACATGTTCCCATGTTACAATCAATAAAGAGTGTTGTTTATTCTCAAACAATCACAAATGCTCAGCCTGCAGGCAGAATGAGCCAGGTCGGGCAGGTGATGCAGTCCCCTGCAGACACACTGGGGGGCGACAACGCCCTGCCGACGGTGCTGCAGGTCAGCCGGCTGGCTGCTCACTTCCCTCAGTTGCGTGCTTGCGCCCCCTCTCCGTGGGTGCTGCGAACTGTTGCCATGGGTTACCGGTTCCAGTTCCGGGTCAAGCCGCCTCGTTTCCAGAGAGTCGTAAACACGACTGTCAACACCGAGGCGGTGATGATACTCAGAGAGGAAATAAAGGCACTATTGCAGAAAAGAGCAATACGAGTGGTCCCCACTTCGGAAGCAGACAAAGGTTGGTACAGCCGTTATTTTGTTGTTCCGAAAAAAGGGGGAGGGCTTCGTTCCATCCTCGACCTGTGAGTCTTGAACACGTATCTACAAACGTACAGGTTCAAGATGCTAACAGCTCTTGAATGCGGTCGGCCCGGGAGATTGGTTTGCAACAATCGATCTAACAGATGCTTTTTTTTCATGTGGCTATACACCCGAAATACAGGCAGTTTCTGAGGTTTGCATTCAAGGGCGTAGCCTACGGATACCTAGTGCTGCCGTTCGGGCTGTCGCTCGCTCCTTGCACCTTTGCGAAATGTGCCAAAGCAGCGCTAGCGCCCCTCAGAGAGAGAGGCATCCGCATCTTAGTCTACCTGGACGACTGGGCTCTCGTAGCTTGCTCCAGAGAGCAGGTGGAGACACAGCTGTCGCTGGTTCTGTCACACATTCAGACACTGGGGTTCTCTGTGAACGTTCAAAAGAGCTCGCTAATCCCGAGTCAGCAGATTTCTTTTCTCAGTTTGGAAATATGCTCGCTTTCCAGTCGCGCACGTTTGTCGGAGCACAGAGTGGCCGCGTTTCATCGCTGCCTCGCTCAATTTCAGTTGGGACGCAGACTGCGTTTCCAGACGCTATTACGTTTGTTGGGCATGATGGCATCTATGATCGCCGTAGTGCCACTTGGACTGTTAAAAATGAGAGCGTTTCAACACTGGACTCTCTCTCACCGCCTGTGTGCATCGCGTCACCTCCGGAGGAGGCTGCAGGTAACCGCGTCTTGCATGCTAGCTCTCCGTCCTTGGAGGGAGCCCAGGCTGCTGCATCAGGGCTCTCGGATCGGGAGGGTGTTGTTTCGCAAGGTGGTGTCCACAGATGCTTCCCTAAGAGGGTGGGGAGCGCTGTGCAAGGGTGCGAGGGATCTGGTCCGCACTTAGAGCTGTTAGCAGTGTTCTTAGCTCTAAAGCATTTCTGTCCAGTCCTGAAGGGCCAGCATGTCTTAGTCAGGACGGACAATTCAACAGTGGTGTCTTACATAAACAGGCAGGGAGAAACACACTCTCCTCCCCTGTTGAAGCTGTCTCACTCTCTGCTGTTATGGTGTTCATTTTCTGTCTCTAAGAGCCACCCATGTCCCGGGCCACCTGAACCTGGGGCCGGACCTTCTCTCCAGGGGTCCTCTGGTGAGAGAATGGAGGTTACACCCTTTAATAGTGGCTCAGATTTGGGACCTATTTGGCAAGAGGCAAGGGGCAAATAGATCTTTTTGCTTCACTGCCCCCTATTCTTCTCCATAATCGACCACGATGCACCCTTGGGCTTGGACGCGCTAGCGCACCAATGGCCAGACGTGCTCCTGTATGCATTTCCCCCAGTGGAAATGATATCTCCACTTCTAGAGAGAGTGCGTCGGCATTCCCTCTCTCTGATTCTAGTGGCCCCTTGGTGGCCCACACGGTCGTGGTATGCAGAGATAATCAGCCTGGTAGCAGCAAGTCCTTGGCAGCTTCCTCTCCGTAGGGACCTCCTCTCTCAGGCGGGCGGAGAAGTGGTTCATTTGCGCCCGGATCTGTGGCGCCTTCATGCTTACCTGCTGAGAGGTTAAACTTGATTGCTAAGGGTTTGCCACCTAGTGTGAAAGCGACAATTCAGAGCGCTAGGGCCTCATCTACTAGAGGCTTGTATGCTTACAAATGGTGAGCCTTCGAGCAATGGCAGGGATAGCTCAGTAGGTAGAGTGGTGGCCCCATGATCGGAAGGTCGGGGGTTCGACTCCACTGAACGGCTACCCTGAGGTACCCCTGAGCAAGGTACCGTCCCTACACACTGCTCCCCGGGCGCTGCACTGGCGGCTGCCCACTGCTTCACTGGGTGAATGGGTTAAATGCAGAGGAACTATTTCCCTATGGGGACTAACACGCACACTTTACACTTTACATGGTGCCAGGACTGCCACACTCTCCCATTTCAGTGCTCTATTGTGGATGTTTTGACATTCCTGCAGGAGCTGCTGGATAAGGGCCTTTCATTTTCGACAGTTAAGGTTTATTTAGCAGCTATATCTGCTTGTCATATTGGCTTTGATGAGGTGACACCAGGTGCACATCCCCTTGCCATACATTTTCTGAAAGGGGTTCACCGGCTGAGACCTGTGCTTAAGTCCAGTGTCCCTGCTTGGGACTTGTCTTTGGTGCTGGGGGCCCTTTATAGCCCCCGTTTGAACCCACTGAGTCTGTGGCTATGAAATTTCATATAAGACTGCATTACTTCTCGCTTTGGCTTCAGCAAAGCGAGTGGGTGACCTTCATGCGCTCTCTGTGCATCCCTCCTGCACACAGTTCTCTCCTGATGGTCTCAAGGTTGTATTGCGTCCAAATGCTGCCTATTTTCCCAAGATCATGCCTGCGTCTTATAGCTCAGTGGAGTTTGAGTTGCTGAGCTTTTGCTCCCCTCCTTTTGCATCTGAGGAGCAGAGGAGGATGCATTCTCTTTGTCCAGTGCGTGTGCTACGCACCTACATTGAGCGCACTCAGAGTGTGCGTTTATGTGACCAGCTGTTTGTCTGCTTCGCTAATCCAAATAGAGGTAGAGCTCTGTCTCACTGGCATATGGCACCAGAGGTCTTGCTTTGCCCCACGGGGTGAAAGCTCATTCCACCAGGGGGGTGGCAACCTCATGGGCTCTTTTTAAAGGGGTGCCTGTAGCTGATATTTGTGCAGCATCACTGGACACTTTTGCGCGGTTTTATCGGTTGGACGTTACAGCCCCTTTGGTGGCTCATGCTGTCCTTTCTGCTGGGTCTACCGCTCACTAAGGATGTGGTGATGTGTTGTACTGAGTGAATCGACTGAAAGGGAACATGTATGTCTACTTCTGTTCCCTGAAGGAGAGGAACGAGGTACAACACAAGGTGGCCCCACTGAGCAGTTTGGCTCGGTGAAGAGCGGCTATCGAACTGAGGGATGACTGTGATGACAGCGGCTATATGTGCAGGCGGGGCCGTGCGCGTGTCATCACACGTCATCTGCCTTAAAGGCATGAATAAAGTTTCTTCAGCCAGGACACGCGAGGGCGTGATATCCCGTACTTATGTGTTGTACCTCGTTCATCTCCTTCAGGGAACAGAAGTTATAGGCATAACTATTCGATTTTCATTGTATCCAGCAGGAGTGAAAGGTCATGTATGGTCATTGGGTTAAACACTGACAGTAAATGAGGGGGAGGTGGACCAGAGACACAAACAGACAGTATTGAAGAACCAATGCTCTTACGGACATTATTAACTTTATCCACGAAGAAATTTAGAAAGTCATCACTCTCAGATTTAGAGGTCACGGGTACTGGGTGGACCACGGGGAAAACAATAGAGTTTATGGTTTCAAATTGCACCTCCAAATTTCTCTTATTTGATGAGATTAGCTGAGCTGAAATATCCTGATCTGGCTGTTTTTATGTTTTCGTGAAGGGAAACCCAAAGTTTCCTAAGGTGGAGCCTGTGAACTTCAGGTTTAGTTGATTTTCCAAAGGCGTTCTACTTTCCTACAGATTCTTCTGACTTTCCTTATGTCATCATTTATCCACGGATGAGCTCTTTCCGGGCAGCAATGACAGACTTCATAGGTGCCACCGAATTTAATATCTCCAGACAATGATTGTTAAAACCCTGAGTAGCAACATCAGCATCAGTGATCGCATGAGGGTCCAACAAATCAGAACATTTCAGAGCAAGCATCATCCGTATCCTGATCGTCCGTATCCTGATCGTCCGCATCCTGATCGTCCACGTGCAGGCTGAAATCCCTGATCATTAAGACTTTCTCCAGTTGAATAGTGGAAGATAAAAAGTCTGTAAAATCCTGAATAAAAACACCAGCAGGGTTGAGAGGATGGTAAAATAAAACACAGTAAAGTATATTTGATGAACCAACCGTATGAAGTTGTGACTCAAAGGAGGGGAAAGTCTCAGAGTCCATAACTCTGCAGGACAAACTGTCCCAGTAAACGGTGCCACGTCCACCACCACGATGGTCCAAACGCGGAGTCCCGATGAAGTGACAGCCGACCAGGCAGAGCTCATTAAGGGGGACAAATTCATTCTCTGCTGCCAGGATTCAATGAGAAACATAAATCCAAACTGTTACTGATAAAAAAGTTGTTGTGTTTTTTTGTTTTTTTGGCCGCCTGTCCCGTCTGGTTCTTTTGCCATCAGAATTATTGTCTGAAGGCAAAGAGAGAAGCCCAACGGATTTACTTTACCATCCCTGCCTTGCTGTGTTGGTCCATTTGATTGACCTTTGTTGTTATTATTATTATTTTTTTAACACTTTTTATTTGTTTAGGAACATTTTTATGCAGCAAGATAAAAGAAAAAAAGAAAAAACAGAAACAGTATGAGGTCATGGGAAGATAACATACACCTGTACATACATCTGCACATCCACACATACATACGTCAACAAGTCTGCATTACTAATTCTATGCATCAAAGGGTGCTGCCACAAGCTGTAAAGTCCAGCCATTTTCTCCACCGTCTCCTTCCCAAATCTCCCTGCAGTCGCAGAGTGAAAGTCATACATTCCATCAATTTGACGTCTTCCACTATAGAGGTAAAAAGTGTTACAGTGGGAGGATCTCTACAGAGCCAGCGTTTTGTTATGGCCTTCTTCGCAGAAGCCAAGAGAACTTTCAGAAGGTAAACATCATCTGTAACTAAATCGTCTGTAAAATATCCCAGATACAATGAGGTAAATGTACAAGACACGTGGAATCCCAACACCTCTGTAATTATCTTTATAACTTCCATCCAGAAGGGTCGTATGAGTGGGCAGGACCAGAATATATGACCGTAATCAGCCATGTCTTCCCCACAACTCCTCCAGCAAAACGCAGGTGTAGCACTGAATTTAGACTTCTGTTTAGGCGTTATGAAATAGCGTATAATGTTCTTCCAGCAGAAGTCCCGCCACATGTTGGATGTTGTTATTATTTATGTTGTTTTATTTTCAGTTGTTACAGATGGGACAGACATGACAGGGGGGAGGGAGGGAAACAAAGACAGCGGGGAAGAGGAATAGTGATGAAGGACAAAGAAAAGGGAAAAGAAAAGACGGGGGGCAAAAAAACCACATTTTTATATATATCACCTGGATCACCTGTTGAGAGAAAAAAAGAGAAAATAAGCAAACAAAACCAGCAATATAATAAACACAACACCATCGTGATTGTGTATATAACACTAAATATTATTATTATGCAGCACGTAAGATTTACAGCGCACAGTGTGCTTTCAGGTAGGAGCCAAAAAGGGTGTAGTTATTAAATATTATGTTGTTATGTTATGCCTACTATGTGTTTATGTATGACTTTATTTATTTATTTACATCTGGAAATTTGGAAATCATGACCAACCCTTCTGTGTTTACCACAAGCAGTTGGACTATACTCGTTAAATGATGCTTTTCTGGTACTGATACTGATACTATCACTGGCACTGGTACTGATACTGGCACGGGTACTGGTACCGATACTGGTGCTAATCCATAACCTAATGATCTCACTTCCTATTATTTCTGGTTGGATGCAGTCAGATCTGTTTTGAGAAGTGTATCTGGCAGTGATCAGGTCCAAAACAAGAGTCAGAGGACTGTTCAGTTGACCTGTGTTCAGACCTGATCGTTCATCCTATCATCCTATCGTTCATAGCATATCTGAGAGTTTCAAAAAGCTTTCAATCATATTAGGATGTTTGCCTTTCTCAGTAAATGTGCAGTGGAGGAACCATTGTACTGAAGTCAAGTCAGAGCTTGTGGTCTTAAGTAGCTGTTCAAAGCTTGGAGATGCCTGGGCTCATTATTCTGTCTCCGTCTGAGTCCTTCCCCACAAAGATCAAACCCGAGGGTGGAGTACTGCTTCTCATTTATCAGGGTGGAGATGATTCACTGCTGGTGAATGCTCCCATTTCTCTGTGTATAATTCATTGTCTGCCAGTGTTTTTCACCTTCATATTGATTTACCCACCTTTAGTGTGATTCATTGGGATACACCACGCCTAATGCTGCCATGTGTTAGCCTTCCTCCCTGTTTCTCCTTCTCTCCATGACATGATTGGAGTGTTTTCATTTACTAAATTCTGAGTGTGAGAATTGTTCATACGGTTGCTCTTCAGTGTCTCAGTGAACAAAGCCTGATGTATCGATCCTCTGATAGTTTGATCTGCTGTTCGTGCTTTAGATACAAGTGATCCAGTTAGCACAGTACACTCTCCCCTCTTACAAACCTTTAGTCCAGCCATGATTTGATGCTCTGTGCTCAGAATATCACTGTTCTCATATTTCTCCTCTGTGGTGATGCTACCTGCTCAGCAACTTTGTGTTGGGAGCTTTGAGTCGATCAGCTGGGTGTCATTTAAACATTGTTTTGGTAGAAGAACCCAGCTCTGTGAAAGTGGATCCTCTGTACACACGACTCTGCATTGTTGCTTCATCTGACTGCTGAATTATTCATGTTACACAACTTTTAAAAACGTGTGTAGACGGTCAAACTTGCCAGCTTTTCCAGGATTTAAATACACTGTAAACCTTTTTAACAACACTGTAGGAGAACGTCCGCCTATAAACACGTTAATAGATCGATGTGTTTGGTTAGAGCAGGGCGATATGTCCAAAAATATTTATCACGATACACATTTGAGAATTTGTGATAACGATATAACTGACGATATAATTGACACGAGACAAAATACAAAATAAAACTCCACAACTTTATTAGTGCAAAAAAACCCATCAATGTATTTTCACTTAAACAAGCAGCTGTTTTTTATCTGCATTAAAGTTATATAAACATTTAACAGTGCAAATGCAAATTCCTCGCTGACAGTTTAACCAAAAGGCATTTCCAGTGGAGCCGACACATCCTCAGCATAACCATGTATAACATCCACAAAACTTAAAAAGAGGTTAAACACACACAATACGGTAACATTATGTTGAAGCACAGCACGTATCACTCCGCGAGGCTCCGCCTACGATAGCCGTAATGCTCCGACAATCCATCAAGCGGTGCGGCTTCGTAGCTTAGCAAAGTCGTACTAGGCAAGGCAAGGCAAGGCAAATTTATTTGTATAGCACAATTCAACAACAAGGTGATTCAAAGTGCTTTACAGAGACATTAGAAACAAAAACAAATAAAAAGCATGATTTAAAATTGAATAAAACAAGCAAACAAACAAACAAACTAACTAAACACACACATTTCACACCTGTTCGCGCGATCTGAACCCTTATCGTAAGGGGAGCTACCAGTCCTTCTGTGGACGAGCTACTTTCTATTTTAAATTCCCTGAATTTAAAATACTCTCTAGACCCAGTTGGGGAGCTACCCAGAGCTCTAAACCCACTTAGCAAACAAACAAACAAACAAAACAGTATATAAAATCAAAACAGATAAAATCAGAACAGTAGATAAAATCAGTAGTTAATGTAAGTTTTGAAATTTAAGCTTAAAAGTGTGGATTTGGTGCTTTATTCAAATGCAGCTGAGAACAGGTGAGTCTTCAACCTGGATTTAAATAAACTGAGTGTTTCAGCTGATCTGAGGCTTTCTGGGAGTTTGTTCCAGATATAAGGAGCATAAAAGTCGTACTGAAACATTTGACAGATTTCTGAGCGCCGTGTACATAAAATGGTTTCGAGGTCAGTAAACACAACCAGAGTTCATACATAAGGCACACGGGGTTATAAGGGGCTCTGTCGACTTTCAGAAAAATCAAAGGATTGATTTAAAGTGCGCCGTATTTTCCAAACAACGCGGTAATAACGACGGCCCGCTAGCATGCGCTACCAAAAATAGTGCTTTGTTGTGTATCTGACGGACGAAAGCTAAACCAGTTCCACCACTGAAGCTGCAGCATTTTTACAAACCAGTTCTGGTTCATGGTTTCATTCAACGATCCGCTTTCTCCCTTCTCATTCTCATTCGCTGCCATGCTTTTTCCGCCATGTGCGTATGTAAACAAAGGCACTGTGCATGCGCGTTTTACCCATATTCTATCGCCATATTTCATTTTCTTATCATTGCCCAACATTATACCGGTGTTACCGTGAACGGTATGATATGGCCCAGCACTATGTTTGGTCATGCATCAGTATCATGTGTGTTGTCAGTTTATATTTAGTTCTCATACAGTTCAATATAAAAATGTAATATCATGACATGTAGTGTAACCTAATGTAAAAATGCTCTTTAGTTTAGTAAGGCCGTCCTAAATGAGTTAAGCTGTGCTATAATTATCCAGTCATTGGTGCAGATGATCCAAACTGGGCACAGGATCAGTTACAGTGGTAAGTACTGCTTCTGACTTTGTTCTTATTTCATGGCTGCTTGGATGTTAACAGCAGGTGAATCAAATAAAAAAGGCCTTTTTAATCCTGACCAGGTAAATGGACTGATGTTCCAAACCTGCATTAAAGCTACTTTATTCCATGCATAGACTTGTCCACATTCATCCTGTGTAATTCTCCTCTTCAGCACCAATCTTGGCATTAGGCTCAGAGGAGTCAAGGATCGAACCACCATCCTCCTGAAAAGGAATCTTCAGTGTATTTTTCCTGTGCACGTGGTTTCAGGATGCCCTCCTGTGACTCAGCTCCACTCTGGTTCTTTTGTTCCATTTACTCACTGGAAATGAGCAGACCACACAGACCTTGCCACTGCTGACCCGTAGCTGTGCACGTGCAGACTTATTACACAGTTAACGTTTGCCTGAAGGATGGAGACTGCACACAAGCCATTTGAAGGAGAAAGTCTGTCTCTGTCCTTGCAGAGCCCACACCTAATCAGTCAGTTCCAAGGCCAGGATTCATGAGAGTTCATTTAAAAAACATCCCTGTGAGCAGATGAAACCTCACCCCCTCCGTCCACTGAGAGGAGAGGACATCACCTCTCCTCTCACTCCCAGCGTGAATAGAACAGATATTCACAGGGACCACGAAGTTTAGAAACCACAGAGCAAAGCAAGGCCTCGACAGTTTCCTGCTGTGCTCTCTGTCACAGCCTCCATTCTGAGACCAACCCTTATAGACGAGGGATAAGGGTGCTGCATTGTTCCACTGATCCTCACCAGCCTGTCACGTCTATTCATTTCCAATGAGAAATGTTTTTTTCCAAGTACTGACTGTCTTCTCCTGTTCCTGTCTCCAGCTGTTTGAGCTGCTCGGCCCAGAGGGGCTGGACATGATCTCAACCCTTCTGCAGCGAAGGGCGGCCATTGTTGACTCCCTCCTCCGCATCCAACCTGACAGGACTGTCTATCCATCAGGTAAGGCCCATGGCAGGCATGTCACCTCAGGGGGGGAAATACTCATGGAAGAATAAGTACTGTGTTCAGTGCGCAGCGTCCTAACATGACTGCATCCTTTGGATTGGATTGCACTGTAGGGACAGTCCTGCACAGTAAAACTAGCCTAAAAGGGAGAAGCTCGTTTGATCGGTGAGGGTTAAACACAGAGTTTCAGATGTCCTTGGTCATAACCTGCAGTTTTAAACGTATCTGAAGTATAAGGTTACACAGGCACCATTGCTCTGCTTGCTGTGACTGACTGTTGGAGTGTTAGCACCACAGGCTAACAACTCTGATGCTGTTGTATGGTGGTATCAGAGGATACTGAGATATTAGCACTGGACCGTAGCACTGTGTAACAAAGTGCTGCAGTATTTCTCTGCATGTGTGGACGGGATGGTTGTTATTTATCTAACCTGCTGTGTGTGTGTGTGTGTGTCCAGCTGACTGTGCTTTCCTCGCCATCAGGGAGTGAAGCTGGGCGTGTTTAGACGCTGTTGTCAGATAATGATGATGAGTCTTAGAGACACAGATGATTGGTGCTACATTTGAATCTACAGTAGACCATCTTAGCAGTCTTTCCTAACTTCTTATCATCCAGCATTAAGTCTGCTTAATGTTCCTGTTGATAACAGTTCACACATTGTTGCATTGAACCTTCATTTCATTCAGCATGCGACTGGTCCGACATGCGACTGGTCCGACATGCAGTGGTAGTCACAGCCCTGACCTGATTCCCTAACAATGACTGAGAACTGAGAGCATTTCTCCGTTTGTCTGTCAGCTTTGTCCGTTTGTGTTTTTAACTTTTCTTAAGGACTTTTAAAAAGTGAGGGAGGTTTTGTTTGTTTTTTTACAAAAATAAATGAACTAAAAAGCTGTCTGCATGGAGACAAACTCCTGGCTTAGTCTGAGGGAGAGTTGAACATGTAGCTGATTATAGTAAAACTATCTGCAGGTTGATTTACCCTTTAAGACCTACCATAGAACCAAGTCCGCCAGAGCTTATAGTATATTCTTACATGCTGTGGAGCCATTTCTGGGAGCATTTCAAGTTGCTATACATCAATACAACCATTACAGCCAAAATTTTAATAATATGTCTGCATTAAGTGCATAGTAATTACATAAATTGCAAAAAACATTTAAAATCGTTTTTGTTTTTTTAACATATATTTCTAGTTAGAGAAATTTAAGAGGCTTATCCCTCAAAACTGTAAATACAAAAAAGTTGCACAAAATAGTTTCCCACCACAGGAAATTTATTTTAAGTGTCTTCATAGTTTTATTTTTGAAATACACCAATTTTTATATACTGCAGGAAAAACGAAAATAAATATTATAATGCAAATTTGCAAAAAAACAGCATCTGCATCAAAATAAACTATTTCCAGCAGTGCAATATGAGTCCTAAGCATCCCAGAAACGACACAGAAAGTCACAAAGCCAAACATAACTTTTAAAAACACCAGTATAGGCTCATGAGGCCCTGATGGTAAAAAACTACATTTCCGCAAAATGACGTCACTTCCGGTTTCGGGCAGGTCATGGCGGACATGCAATAGTTCGCGCTGATGGACGTAGGAAGTGTTACAAACAGCTGATCGGATCGGCAAAGCGTGTTTCTGGAATATTATGTTTTTGTTGCTGCAAGTGCTTTTTATGCAGTTTTTGCAAAGCTTTATGTGGAAGGAAACCGTGACCGAGGACAAGCTGATGGCATAAGATGTAAGTACAACTCCTCCAGTTTCATATGCAAAAAAAATTATTGTGCTAGCTTACGTGGTTGCAGAGCTACCGGGATTTAAAAATAGTTACGCAAAACGAAGCGTGGCCGCCCCGACCGGCTTTAAAGGGTTAAAGCCACCCGTCCGCTCTCTTGCATTAATATCTGCAGTGTGCAGGGCTGCTCTGCAAAGGGAGCACAGGGTGTACTCCACTACATTTATTTTAGTTACTAATTAGCATGTCAATCAAACTATAAATAACAAATCAAGACTAGCAGCTGCCAGTGCTAACCCTCAGCCTCCAGGCTGTACAACCGTCAGGTGGCACCAGTCCCTGAAAGTTGTAGAAAACACAATTACCATAATTACCAGTATCAGTTCAAATGGCCAAGTAGGAACACAAAGTCATGATAAATCTATAAAGCACTGAGATACCGTCACTTTGTGTTATTGGCTTTGTTATGGTGAGGACTGCAGCTGGACCATCGGGGGTTTTGACTGATATTCTACTCAAACCTGTTAGCATGTTAGCATGTACGCCATAGAGATAACATTGAAGCAGAGTTACTGGAGCGACTAATCAGATGAGCTGTTACGTGTAAGTTCATTTCATCCACCCTAGAAGGTGTGGGTGTTTATGAGAGACACACCTTTTTTTGATCGAGGTCTTTTTATTGAACAAAAAATTGCTTTTAACAACAATTAAAGCAGTATTAACAAACAGCCCTCCCCCCCCCTCCCCAGAACAGTGTAACTAAAACTCAGCCAGAGAAGAAAGAAATAAGATAAAATAAAATTACAGATAAAAAGTAAATAATAACATAAATGAATGCAAGCAAGGGGAAAAAACAAAACACACACACATTAAGCAATAGTATCTGGATTTAAACTTTCAAAGTAAGTTAGAAAAGGTTTCCGTATGTCATAAAATGTCCGAGCCGAACCTTTTACAGTGTAGCCGATCTTTTCCAGCTGAGTATTGTACATGACATCCTTAACCCAGTGCCCATAGACAGATGGAAGTGGCTCTTTCCATTTCAATAAGATCAACCTACGGCCAAAAGAGTGCAAGAAGATCAGAGTGTGATTCAGAAAGACTGGCATCACCCCAAAAATGGCCATAAATGGACAGGCTGTAATTGGAATGCCACATATCTTGGACATGGTTTCAAATATACTTTTCCAAAAGCTACCCAATTTTGGACAAGTCCAAAACATGTGAAGTACAGAAGCAGGCTGTTGTCTACACCGGTCACATGTGGGGTCAAACCCATCCTTGATTTTGCTCAATCTAGTTTTAGACCAGTGGAGACAGTGAACCACTTTAAACTGAATCACCACATGCTGGAGGCAGGTAGATGATGAAAACATCCTATTGATGATCCTATGCCAAGTCTGGGCCATCCTCTTCCCCATTGTTCCCTAAGAGATTGCAGTGTGGACAGCTTATAATTACTTAACAGCTCATAAACATCACTTATAACCCGCTTGGCGTCCAGTTTAAGATCAAAAACATCATCCAAAAGAGACGGAGGTGGACAGGACGGAAAGCACTCAGTATTAGAAGCAACAAAGTTCCCAAGTTGTAGATACCTGAAAAAATGTGACTGAGGGATCTTGAACTTAGTCACCAATTGTCCAAGTGAACAGAAGATATTGTCTGTGAGAAGAGCATTCATTGAACTTACTCCAAGCTTTGTCCATTTGTTAAATGCCTCGTCCGTTAAGGATGGAGAGAACAGGCAATGTCTATGCGGTGGTGCAATAAGGGAGAGTTCAGCCTGTTTAAAGTGAGCTGGTACCATAATGTCAGTGAATGGATGACGAGAGGGTTTGTGGTAAAGCTGGAGACAGGTCCTGCCAGGGCTAATCTGGCACACAGCAAAGACAGCAGGGAGGATTCACTGCTCCAGTGCTACCCATGATAATTAACTACCATGAACTTTTACCCAGTACAATCATCCCTTATATTAGATGCCCAGTAATACAACAAAAAATTTAGAAGTGCTAAGCCCCCTGTGCACCACGGTCTGTTTCAGACTAGGTGGCTTTTGTTCCAAATGAAGGAAGAAATTTGACTATTCAGATTGTTAAAGAAAGACTTGGTTAAAAAATTGGAAGACATTGGAAAAAATACAGAAATTTAGGAAATATACTCATCTTGATGATATTTATTCTACCACCCAGCGAAAGAGGCAAGGACTCCCACTTTCCAAAATCCTCTTTTAGCTAAGACAATAAAGGAGGATAATTCGTTTTATACAAGTCTTTGGTTCTGTGTCACCCAAATATTTAGTTATAGCTGGGTTTGAAAGGTGCTAAAATAGACGAAAATGCCCCAGTTGTCGTTCCTATAGGTATTGCCCCGCTCTTCCCAAAATTCACCTTGTATCCAGAAATTGTCCCAAATTCCTTAAGTATATCCAAAAGTTTAGGGAGGCTATTTGGAAATAAACAAAAACAAACAAAACCCCATGAGGAAATCAGTACAGTCAAAGCTTCACTCTGGTGACCCTGGCGGGTGATTGGCCTGATGTGGTAACCACAAATGATTATCAATATCAATTGAAATAATAAATTTAATTCAGTTTCAATTTTATTTACACAGCATCAAATCACAACAACAGTCGCCTCAAGGCGCTTTATATTGTACAGTAGATCCTACAATAATAGATACAGAGAAAAAGCCAACAATCATATGACCCCCTATGAGCAGCACTTTGGCAACAGTGGGAAGGAAAAACTCCCTTTTAACAGGAAGAAAGCTCCAGCAGAACCAGGCTCAGGGAGGGGCGGGGCATCTGCTGTGATTGGTTGGAGTGAGAGAAGGAAGACAGGATAAAGACATGCTGTGGAAGAGAGACAGAGGTTAATAACAGATATGATTCAATGCAGAGAGGTCTGTTAATACATAGTAAGTGAAGAAGAGACACCCAGTGCATCATGGGAATCCCCGGCAGCTATTGCAGCATAACTAAGAGAGGATTCAGGGTCACCTAGTCCAGCCCTAACTATATGCTTTAGCAAAAAGGAAAGTTTGAAGCCTAATCTTAAAAGTAGAGATAGTGTCTACCTTTAAGATTAAGCTTCAAACTTTTGTGATTAAAAAATCCTACGCGCCCGGTCGTCCCTGAAATACTCGTGTCACCAGAGGCAAACATCATTTCTGCTTTCTCATTAGAGACCAAACGGTGATTATTCTCAGGGATTCGTCAGAGCTCTGTGTGAACACATCTTCTTATCATGGTCATTCTGACCACAAACTGCAGCCGTCGTGTCAGGAAGGAGTGTGGAAAGCTTTCACCACTTCAGCTCTGGCCTGCACAGTCACAGCAACGTTACGGCACAAAGGTTATTATCATGGTGAAAACTCAGCTTCGGAAAAACCTGGAAAACCAAAAAATGAATGAAAAATGATTCATGAATGGGAGCAAGGTTCCCAAATTAAAAGTGTCAGAGGTTGTCAGGAGCCTACATGATGATGGTGTGGTTTAAAGGAGCCTACGCCACCTGCAGCTGTCACATTCACTAAACTGGTGTCTCACACTGATGTTAAGGTCAGCAGATGGTTTCACTGAAACAGCACCATTAATATAAGAGATAAGATAAGATAGAACTTTATTAATCCCTCGGGTGGGTTCCTCTGGGAAATTCGATTTCCAAAAAGCACAGCACCGACAGAAGTTACAGAATATTATATACACACACACACACACACACACACACACACACACACACACACACACACACACACACACACACACACACACACACACACACACACATAAATACAGAGACAAATATAAATAAAATATACAAAGGGGATAAATAGAATAAATAGGAATAAAAAATAAAAATACAAGTGAATTGCACATTTCAAGTATTGAGTCTATTGCACTGTTGACTATTTACAAAAAGTATTGCACAGTGAGGTGAAGAGGCACTACAGCTTAGTTGTTCCCCCCTCCTTTGTCCTCCTGTTTCCCCTCCCTCTCCCCTCCAGAGAGGAGTTAAACAGTCTGATGGCGTGTGGGACAAAGGAGTTTTTAAGTCTGTTAGTTCTTGTCTTGGGGAGAAGCAACCTGTAGACATATATAAACCAGTGGACACAGCCATGTTCAGTCTACCTCTCACACACTGAGAAGAGACGTGTTAGTTTCACTTCAATAACAGTCTGACAGCAGGTGTGCAAAATATCTGTCAGTCACCTCACATTTAGATGACGTGTAAATGTTCAGAAGCAAAGCTGTGGTGAAATGCTGCCAACCCACAGCTGGGACAGTGGTGGTGTTGCTGGACCCCACTGGTGGGCTGATGTAAGCCACTGTACTTGGACAGTAACAGAACAGCTCGTTAGCAGGAAAACGTTTCAGTTGTGATTTTGGTCACACCCATGCGCTGTTTCACACGTCAGCCAATTTCGAAGAAGTCCCGATCAGCGTCGAGAAATTGGACTCGCCAGACAGCTTTTGAGATTACTGTTGCCTTGACAACTGAGGGTGAAATCAGGAGGGGTTAAAAAAGGCTGATTAAATTTTCCACTATTTGCATGCCATCAAGAAGAGTGGGATTTAGTGCGAATGCCTGTCTCTTGCTGATTAGCTTTTTAAATTCCAGTTTGGCACTTGCATGTTTATCAGAGCAGATTCTCTCGGTGGCTCCTCTCCACGTGTCAGCGGCCGACGGAGGCAGCGCCGTGTGGGACGCACCCTTAAAAGACGAGATGGCCACACTCTCAGAAAGGGTTTGACCAATTTTGGAAAGAAATATTTGAGGCAGTCGTACCCAGTGTGGTACATTTTAATGCCCTCACACTTTGATGAGCTGATTCTAGGCTCCCGTGGGCAGTGGAAACATCTGCCTGTTCCTGCTGTCTCCGTGTACAGGGAGGAACACGGGAGGAACACGGGAGGAACTGCCTGCCGGGCCGCTAACGTTTACAAGGCTGCAGTGTTTAACGGAAGGAAAGAACGTGGCAGAGGGTCACATCCTAGTTGGATGCTTGCAGGGTCGTTAATGACAAAGTAACTTGTTATTACAGCAGATAACATTTAACATGGATACATATGATAACCTTCTGTTTCAGGCCTCACTGATTAGAAACAGCTGATAGGACCACGTGGTCTGTGCTGGGTTTGAGAAACCTGAAGTTGAGTAAGGACATTATGTTCTCCACATTGGTTGCTGAGATGGGGACACATCATCGAGGCGAGGAAAGGTCCAAGCACCTGTACATACCCAGAGGTAGCCTGCCTTTGAGCATGTCTGTACAGATGTAGTACAGCAGGTGTCCACAGGATGTAGGAAGCTGTCTCTCTGACAACCTTAGAAAGAAGGCGATGATGCTCGTGTTGCTCTGACAAGCTCCCACAGGCGTCCTCGGGCCATAACCAGAACAGAAGCTCACAGACGACCGTGTGACAGCGAGCAGACACGAGCTCGGCTGATTCGGGGATGTTTGCATCATTCTCCATGTAAGCAAGCCCAGCAAGAAAACAACATGAATGTCTGCTACTCGTTTCTGCACAGTCACGTTTCCATTGAATGACTCTGTGACTGCAGGAATGTTTAGCTGGCACAAATGTTCGTGCTGCAGGCAAACACATATCAGCCCGTATGGAAAAGATATTTATAAATCTGTCGTGTGTGAAACTTGTATGAAAAGCATACGAGAGTGAAAACAGATATAAGATCCCTTGAAAAATTATATAATGAAACGTGTATGTTTTGGATACTTCCTAAAACAATATGTGAAAGTGATGAGAAACGAGTAAGTCATATATGAGTCACTATATGAAACAGGCCACATGTCATGCACGTCTTTTATGAGTTTTTTCTATTTCTTTTCCATGTGGCAGGTTTCCACTCATCATCTAATGTCCATTTGTTAGGTCTGGGTAACGTCTTAGACTCTTCTCTTCTAATAAGTACAAATCTACATGACTTTACTAAGACCAGGGATACAGAACTGTGTCGCTCACATGCATGCACTCAGACCCACTAGTTAATATAATCAGTACCCAGAGGACACACGAGGACACGGGGAAGCCCAACACTTTCATTTACACTCCGACAGCTCAGAAATGAAAATGCTTTGAATGTTTTCATGAACGGTGAAGTGATGATCTGTCCTGCAGTCGTTCATCAGCCGTCTGAGGCTCTGTCCTAACAGTGGCGTGGAGTTCGCTGTGTGTGTTTGACAGTGTCGTGTTTCGGTCCTTCAAAAACAACAAGATTGTCATAGAAATGTGAATGTGTGAGTGTAAAGGACTCGCCCTGCTTTGACACTGCTCCAAAGGAACATTACAAATGTAAAATGGATTTAGCTTTTTCATCCATGAATCTCTTTCAGACAGGCACTGCATGTCAGAGCTACCATACAGTACCACCAAACCCAAAAGCTGGTAATGACCACAAGCACCACTGTTTGTGTGAAACACCCTGATCTGTCTCGCTGACGCTCTTCAGCACAATTATAGCTCTGTGATCGCTCAGGAAATGAGTCCTCGAAACCTGGAGTCACTGCTAGAGACATATAACCAGGCACGATAGCTCCCAGAGAGAGGGCCAATAAAGGACGGGGGATGGTGCAAAGAGGATGACGAGGAGGTGGGAGGGTGAGAGTGACAGGAGGAGGGGGGCTGTTAGAGTGCAGGGGGGCTGTGCAGCAGGTAGAGCCGCTAGGTGAGATAAAAAAGAAATCATTCAGTCAATCAGCCCGGGCCGTGGTGCAATCATGAGATCTCATCTGCTTTCAAGAGCAATTCTGCCTTTATTGAGCTGTTGTGTCTCAAACAGGGAGGCTGCAGCGGCCAAGCTTAACCCGTGCACTGCCAGATAGAGCTGTCACCACACACTAATAAAGTATTCCTACCTGACTTCAGCGTGCTGCTGAGAACTAACGATGAGCTGTTTCCTTCAGATCTCAGCCTCAAGGTCAGCGCTGAAGTGACCAAGCCCACCTACGGGTGCCAGGTGACCATCCAATCAGAGCAGGAGAAACAAATGCTAAAGATGTATCGAAGGGAGGAGAAGAAAGAGAGGAAGAGATTCAAAGGAGGCGATGAGGGTGACTCTACGGATGCTCTCCTGACCTTTGACCCCAGAGAGATGAGAGCCCAGCGGTACGTCGTCTCTACAAACCTCATCTTAGTGTCTGTGTGTCTTTGTTGTGTGCCCACCTGGGCTCTCAGGTGTGTGTGACTGGCAGCCTCCTGCATTTTTCATGACGGCTTCAAAAAAGCAAAGCTGCTTTTCTTTGGGGGGGGCTGGAGGGGGGCAGGAAGATCCTTCCAAAAGTTTAATCTCAGAGGGTAAAAAAGCAGCGATCTGTTTAATTAAAATGTTAGCGTGTGCAGATCCAGCGCAGTGTGAAGACAAAGATTAGCCCCTTTATAAAGCCTCACATCTTTGCCTCTTCACTGGGCTCATCCATCACAGGTTTGTTTCCACAGCTGTGGATCAAGATGAGGGCCGGGCCGTGGATCTGACACTGTGCCAATTTAAATGTTAAAGCTCTGTTTACTGTCTTACTGTTGTACGTGTGCCTCGGTGCAGAGAGCAGGCCCTGCTGACTGCCCGCCACGAACCTGTGCTGAGCAGAGACAGGGTCTACGAGCGGATCCGATATCCCAACGTCTACGACAACCTCGCAGAGGCCACGAAGACGGCTGCGTTTGTGGGAGGAGCCAGGGTGAGGCTGATTTTACTGTGCTGCACTCTCTGCCTCTGATGTGTGACATGACCCACAGGTTTAAAGTGCGCGTGCTCTGTGCTTCGTTTTTCCTTTTCTTACTGTTCTGGAGGAAGGCTAAATCATTTATCTGTGCAGCGGGGATAATCCCATCTTAACATTGTGTGATAACATCATTCTTGCTGCTTCATTGCATTTTACACTGTGGGAGATGGCTCTCACGAAGTCTGAGCCCGTGTCAGAGTGTAGAATCACTTTAGTGGCTGTCAGGCTGCTGAACGAATCACAGAGAAGAAACACAGTGTGACCATCTCACGGCGTGGGTCTGTGACCACGACACAGTGCTGAGAACCATCACAGGAAATAGTCTCTGGGCTCAGGACGCATGTGTCTGTGCAGCAGCAGGTCTCCTTAATCACTGGCTTCTGCTGCTCGGTAAATGAATGAACGTGTGTGAGAAAAGTGATTAAGCCTGAAGAACATCTGGAACTAAAGGCTCAGCGATCAGCTTGAGCTGTCGGGCAGAAGGAAACATTTCATATGACCGAACCAGCTGACTGCTTCATGAAGCATGTTTCCTCCATCAGCTGGTAGAAGCTGTTCCTCTGCACAGACAGGACGTAGGTTCACTGATGATGGTCAGAGATGGGGCGCTCTAGTGTAGAAAGCTGAGCTCGTGTACTCGTGAACCTGTAAGTCAGACGCTTCCACAGTGGCTTCATTTCCCATGTGACAGTTACTGGAGTCGGTCAGGTGGGCTCTTTTTCTCTTGACTGATTTATATGTGGAATAAATGTATAGGCACTGACTTGATGTTCATATTTAGTCTTTATTATCATCAGTGACAGTTTCAACGTGGTTATGTTAGACTCTGTAGTCACATAGAGAACATGCTACAGACCCAGTCTGGGCTCAGAGAGGCGTTTTGCTCTGTGGACCTACATCCTGTGTTGTGTTATGGACCCAGGCTCCTCTGTGCTGTTCATCTCTAACTCCCACTTAACTCCAAATACCAAGTACACTCTGCTCATAGTGTTTTGCATTTTTGCAGTGGGGAAACTAAACGTATTGCTTCAGATTCACAGTGTTCAAATTCCTGTTAAATGTTCTGTGTCTTATGAAGCGCCTTGAGGCGACTTTTGTTGTGATTTGGCGCTATATAAATAAAATTGAATTGAATTGAATTGAATTGAGATATTGTGTCAAACCTTTTCTTCTGTTTGGTCGTTCAGATGCTGCTGCCCGAGGGAATCCGCAGAGAAAACTGTAAGATGTACGAAGAAGTGGAGATCCCACCCAATGAGCCCATGCCTGTTGGGTTTGAAGAAAAGCCCGTCTACATCTCTGAAATAGACGAGGTAGGAGCTGCTGTGTGCTTAGATCTGATCTGTTTGCGGGGACCAACAGCCAGCTGTGGGGACAAACGCCCCGCCCCCACAGGTCTGAAGTCATGTTTGAGGCTCACAGTGGTTTTAGTGTCAGGGTTCAGTTTATGTTCAATAGTCCTCACTAAGATATGAAAACAAGTGTGTGTGTGTGTGTGTGTGTGTGTGTGTGTGTGTGTGCATTAAAAACCATGAGAATGTTAATATGGAGAATATTGACCATAACCACAATGCTTACTGGAAACCCCCCCACCTCCACATGTCCCACATATGTACACTACAGGTCCTTCCACAGCAGCCACAGTCACAGCAGCACTCCAGGTCACTTCTATCTTCTTTCAGTTCAGACTGGGTGAACTGGTCTATCTCCAGCTTAAGTTCACACTGTTTACTTTCCCAGCATTTACTCTGTCTTGTGTCTGTGATCACCTTCTTGATATTAGTCTTATAATTATAGACGCAGCTTTCTGTTTGAGAGTACGATTCCACATTCATGACGTTTGGTTAGTTGGTGATCGAATGTTGATGGCCATCTGTCTGTACGAGTTAGCCTGGGTCGACCCGGGTTTGTACCCTTCCCTCTCTGTCACAGCTCAGAAAGGCTCCGTCCTCCTGAGCCCGGGAAAATCCTGACGTAGAAAAGCAGTGTGGTGTTAATGAAATACACCTGTGTTGTCTCTGCACGGCGTCTCGGGTGACACGCTTGAGTGAGACGTAGCACACTGAGGTCCTCACACTCGATGAAATAACTGGCTGCTGTACTTCATCAAGTACCTGAGCATGAACCACAGGAACTGTTTGTGTGTCTGTTAAGCTGCCAGGAGAAGTTGATCATGTGACTGTAGCACTCACAGCTGTCAGCCTGAGTGGCAGCTTGATGGACAAACCCACACTCACACTGGTACGTTCTGACTGTACCCAGTCACCATTAGGCCAAGCAAGAGAGAGCAGCAGGCTGGAGAACCTGCAGCTGAGTTCGATCTGTCTTAGAGAGGAGCAGGACTGCATCAGAGTGCACACTCATCGAAAGCGCTGCTCTGATGCTGCTGTTGAAGATGCAGCAGAAGATCACGTCATGAAGACACCAACGTGGAGCATCCATGAAGCTCAAAGCTGCAGGAAATGAGTGTAACTGTTACCACTGTTAGCCTTCATGTCATTCACGCTGACACAATCATAAACAGGACTGATCGCTGTGACGGAAGCATGTGTGTCCTGTGCTGTGACTAACTGATGCATGGATGCTTTAATCACATCAACGCGTTGTGCCTTTTGTTGTCATCACAGTTGAGCATACTTGCTCCTGTGTGTGTGTGTGTACTTCAGTAGCTGTCAGCTTCAATCTTCATCAGTGTGTCTTTCAGCACTTCACCACTAATCCTTTCATTAGTCACAGAAACAGAGCAGGGTGCCACATTCCTCCGTTCAGCTTCCTCTCTGTGTTTCTGCAACAAGAAGCAGCTCAGAGGAGATTCCCAGATATAATCCAACCCCGTCCCACACCCGTCTGTGACTTCTGCTGCACACCTCACCGCTGTGCTCATACATGCACTGCACCAGCCTCCGGTAGTGTTGTGCCACTCCCAGCAGCACCTGCAGTACCTTCAGCATCTGCACTGTCAAACCTCTGCAGGCCTCGTTCTTGCCGTAACGCCACGGTCCTCCTCACTGATTGTCACTTCCATTCTTATCTTCAGCTCAGTTTTCTGAATAAAGTCTTTTACATAGAACAGACTCTGCCTTACAGAGCAGGAGGAACCCCATCAGAGCAAGCACTTTGTGACAGTAGGAAGGAAAAACTCCCTTTTTAAAGGAAGTAACCTCAAGCAGACCGGACAGGGCTGAGTGTAAGGAGAAGAGAGCAGCAAGAGCTGGTTCATTACTAATGACTAAACACAGCCGTGATGTGTAAACGCACAGGTAGTGACAGGGATGAGTAACAAAGGTGTTACATGCTGCACTGAGGTGCACCGGGACGATCACAGAGTCCACTCACAAGCCAATAAGATCATTTGTACCTTTCATCATTTTATTAGAATTATTCAATCAGAACTGAGCACGAAATCGAATAAAAAGTCTGAGAAACAAAACACTGAATAATGACCACAAACAAAACTATGATTTGAAGAAAGCTAAGAGTAAGTAAATGAATCCAAACGGAGTTATTTATGGCTGCCACATCGACTCTCACAGTAAATACACCGACGTATTCATCGTGTTGTGAGCAGCTTTCTTTATTACTCATCATAAAATCACGGACTCACAGGGACGAGAGCCACCTCATGTTCAGTTGTCCACATGTATTGGCTTCGTTGTAGGTACAGTTGAAGGTTTTATAATCCTCGTCTCTTGTGAACGCTAGCTGTAAATTGTTGTGTTTTTTATATCAGCATTGGACTGGTTCTGATGGTCTGGTTTTGGGAGGTTGGGGGGGACGAGAGTAAAGACACAACGCTGCCGGTCATCTTCTGGTCCCAGCTCTGGATGCCCACAGAGAGCGAGCTGCTCCATCCACAGTGGGATGATGCCTCTCTGTGAACAAGGCCAGCACTGCAACATGCAGCTGATCATGTCACTCCTCAGGTTCAAAGGAAGACTAGTCCCCACGCGTATGAGCAAAATGACATGTGGTGACCTCTACCTGACACAGCTGTGTGGTCACTCCTGACCCGAGTGTGTGTCCTTAGCCCACAGGGTGTAACGTGTTGTCTGTTAGAGGGAGTGTGTGCTCTGATAAAGCACACGACTGCAAAAGTAGTCACTATGTAAATGTTAGAAATGAATCGAGCTGCACAACGCAGCGCTGTGTGACAGGCACAGGAAGTGAAACCATGCATAGTTTCATGTTGCTCTTCTTGTTCTCTCCAGCATTATGTTAAACAGTCTCATCTCCAGCTAACTGTCCTTCCTCTGTCCTCCCCCATCTCTCTCTCTGCATCCATCAGCTCCTTTCTCTCTGCACACACTTTCTTCACTTGTTAGCACATTTCACACTCCTCAGCCAGCTGTGCACATCCTTTCCAGCCTCTGACTAACCAGGTGACAGAAGTCTTAGTGTCCAGTCTGCTTTGTCCCAGCACTCCTGTCGACTCCTCCATGTCCCTCACTGTCCCGGAGCCTCAACTCCTCCCTGAACTCTGTGCAGCATCTTTCTTCAGCTTTCACCATTTAATCCTCGTTTTCACCATGGCTTGTTATTATGCAGTTATTCTACAGACTAGCATCCAGTGTTGCCCAGCTACATTCTCCCCTGATCTCTTTCAGATTTTACCTTCTGATATAGATGTGGTCCACCTGTGTGCATCGCCCTGTTCTTCCCTCTTCTTGAAGTACATGTTTTCCACAGTCTTTTCTGTCATTTTCACAAAGTTCATCGTCGTCTGTCCTTCAGTATTTGTCTTCCTAACACCTACCCATCATCATCCCCATCATCACCTCTCTTCCCTTCATCTACATGCACTATACAGTCTGCTTCAGTCACCACACTGTCTCACCCTGCTTCATCAACAAAAGAAGACTTTTCCATTGCTTAGACAGATGAACATGAGATGAACGTGCAGCTGAATAAGAGATGGAGTCAGTAGAAGGAAGGAGCCAGAATCCCACGTTACTGATCAGGTGTGGTAGAGGCGTAGTGCAGTACGAGTGCAGTGGGAATGGTGCTGTAGTGTGTGTTGATGGTGTGACTTTTGAAGTTCTACCTTAAGCTCAGACTTAGTGCAATGCTGCAAATCAGATGAACAGCTGTTCAGCGTGCAGGCAGATAATGAGTGAAAACTACCCAGCAGCGTCTTAAGGCAAAGCGTTGTGAAACGGGATTCAGCTCCTCCATCCTGCTGAGTGTGGTTTTCACTTTCACAAAGCTGAGACCAGCAGCGGCTGGAGCGGCTGCATTAAAGGTGAAGCATCAATCCATCAAGGTCTAAACTTTATGCACACTTTCAGCTGCCTGTTGTTGTATGTTGGCACCAAATAAATAAGATTGAATTGAATGGAGTCATTCAGTTGTTAATTACTGTGAAGTATTTAGACGCGTCAGCCTTTATAGCTAAATGAAACACAAAGTTACACATTGTTGACTTGAATCAAATGTCGAGTTATTTCTGAATCGTGTCCCTGCTTCACTCTTTAATGTCCCTGCCCCCCCCTCAGAGTTTCTTTCCCTCTTTCACTTCCTGTGTAACTGATCTACATCGATATAGAAGCTCTTCTGCTGAGCGATGTGAATTAGCCTCAGTCAAGCAGCGGCTCTATTCATTAACTTAAGCCTGGGCAACTGTGGAACAAAGTGCCTCGCTGCTGAAGCGCCAGCACACAATGCCTAACACGTCTTTATTTGCTATTAGGATGGCTTTGAAAGGCAAGCTGAAAAGTGTGACGCTGCCGCTTCCTTCCAGTTTACTCTGCTGCCGTTTGTCATTTATTGAAAGCTGTAATGGGGAATGGGGCTGGCATTCCTTTTAACAGTGTGAAACATTAAAAGTGAGGAATTTATTAAGGTGCTTTTCAGCGAATGAATCAGGGTCTCCGTATCCTGCACTGCCACCATGGTAAAAGCCTTCCTAATTGGTCCAAATAGATATGTACTGAGTGTGCAGAGTTAGAGCGAGTGCCAGTCAAACATGTACAGAAACTGCTGCTTCTGCTTGCTGATTTACAGCAGAACGCAGCTGAAACTTGGATACGGAGACCAGTATTGACACACACACATGGCCTAAGCTGCTAATTGGTAGGAATTCACTCAGGCTGCTAACACATTCTGAAAAAATGACATGCTCCCGCAGGGAAAAGGTCTGTAGAGGGATAAGGATTAAGGAACACAGAAAGCTTTGCTCTTTAGCAGCTGAAGGAGAGTAGAGTGTGGGCTGGTTGAAAGGCATAAGTAATGAGTGCCCCCCCCCCCACTGCATATCATTCTGCTGCCTGATACTCGACGAACTGGCATTATGGCTCATTTAAATGTTTTTCTTAATGAATGGAGTATATTTAAACAGACATTGTAGTTTTCTCCAGATTCATATTACAGTGCAGATTCTCCTCCAACAGGCTGGAAGCTATTTATATCTCAGAAAGTCAGTTCATGCATTGCTGATGCAAAGTTTTATCCTAATGGAAACACTGAAGGCTTTGTAAAGACGTTCTAGATGCTGAACAATCAGCAGCAGTGCACTAGGCTCTCATGTTGACTAGCTGCCATGCATACGAAAATTACAGCAAGTCAGTGAGTTTAAAGTCTGTAGGCTCTCAGTCATCTGGGTCATGGTAGTCTAAGGAGCTTGGAAAGACAGCAGCTGGACTTCTTTCAAATGTCTTGAAGACATTTCAGCTCTCATCGCAGAATCTGTTTCATTTCGTAAAACAAATGCTGTCCCAGGTATTTCAACGTTAGTCGGTGTTGTCCCTGAGGAGGGTCATTGAGGGTCGCGACATATTGGCAAAGAAAAGATGCCAGTGGTCAAATTTTGCACAGAGAGCACAGATGGTTTGAAAGAGGACTCAAAGAGGCCATTTATGTCCAATTTGAACTGAGGGCGGGGCTTACAGCACAACCTGTCTGCTGCCAGTGCAATGCCACGCATTCACACTCCGATGGACGCATCGGAGAGCAATTTGGGGTTAGTATCTTGCCCAAGGATATTTGGCATGCAGACTAGGGGAAGCCAGGAATTGAACCGCCAACCTTCCGATCAGTAGATGACCTACAGCCACCCACGAGTTTTCGGAGAAACGACCCACAGAAGGACAGCACCCTCCGCTCCCGTTCGCTTCAGTGCCACTCAGTGTAAGGTAATGCCATTCAGAGTAAGAGTCTGCTTAGATACCATATTTCTAAGCTTTTCAGGGCCGAGTACAATAACCTCAGTTTGATCTGAATTAAGAAGCAGAAAGTTAGCGGCCATCCAGGTCTTTATGTCTTTAAGACATTCCTGCAGTTTAACTCATTGGTGTGTGTTATCTGGCTTCATGGACAGATAGAGCTGGGTGTCATCTGCACTGAGGTCTAGCAGGAGCTACAGTATCCAGAGTCGTACGTAGTGAGGAGGTAAAATTATTAACAAGATGATCGACCTCTGTTGGAGCAGCGTTCAGGTAGCTGCTCTGCTCTGTGTTGGTACAGGGCATTGAAGATGATAACAGTGGGTGGATTATTGTGATTGTTTATGTTTAAGTTGTTTGTTGCTGGTTTTTAGTTAGTTTTTTGTCTGTTTGGGAGCTGACACAGTCTCTGTGGAGATGGGGTTGTGTGGGAGTAACAGGAGGAGAAGCTGCAGAGAGGCGTGTAAGACTGCAACTCTGGATAGTCACATTTTGGGGGGGTTTAATAAATTTGGATAGATGAAATGAGGGCTGCTCCATCCAAGTTGGGATGGGTGTTGTCTCTCATAACAACACCAGGTTTCCTCCTGAGAGTTTATGCTCACTGAATTAACATGTACATGTAGAAGACTCCCTTGACATGGAGTTTGGAGCATGGACTGGTACCTCTTTTCAAATTCTGTGTTACAGTCAGTGTACTGTACATTACCACAGCACTAATCCATCTTCAACAGTCGTATCATTATAATCAGGGCTGGAAGTTGCACTCTTCATCACACAGTTTTCGTCTAACACTCAGATCTTCCGTCAGTAAACCTCGACACTTTAAGCAGATGTTTCACAGACTTTTTTCCCCTGCAGCTGATGTAATCAAAGGCGACTGTTGGAAAATTTATTATGAGTATATATGGAGTGGAGTGATTCATTTATCTTTGATGATAGTAAAAAAATCATTTAGCACATCACACCCCACTCCCCTGAACAGTTTCATGTCTTTTTATCCACGACTCAGACTGGAAGGTTAGTCCAAACACCTGGAAAGATATAGTTAGAGATGTCAGATGAAGGTTTTGTGTCTGGTATTTTCAGACATCTGATGGTAGCAGGTGAGCAGTGCTGTTGTCATTCCAGTACACATGCCATTACTGCTTTCACTCAAAATCCTTTGATTCTCCTGACTTGACAGCCTGCCCCCTCCTTTCCTATGCAGGAGGCAGCGTCTAAGCACAGGCATGCAAAGATGAGGCAGAACTGAACAGCCCGCCATCCATAATTAATCCACCTTGATTGCATTTTCTAATCCAGTTTGGATGTGGTTCCCCCACAGCACACACACGTGGCTCTCTAACTTTTCTTAGACTTGATTTAAGACATCTTTGAGGTTTAACACATTCACAGTCTGGGTTGGTGATGTGAGAGCAAGCACAAATATACAGTACACTACATCTATATACTATACACCGTACACTACACCATATATACTATACACCTATATACTATACACCGTACACTACACCATATATACTATACATCTATATACTATACACCGTACACTACACCATATATACTATACATCTATATACTATACACCGTACACTACACCATATATACTATACATCTATATACTATACACCGTACACTACATCTATATACTATACACCGTACACTACACCATATATACTATACATCTATATACTATACACCGTACACTACACCATATATACTATACATCTATATACTATACACCGTACACTACACCATATATACTATACATCTATATACTATACACCGTACACTACACCATATATACTATACATCTATATACTATACACCGTACACTACACCATATATACTATACACCGTACACTACATCTATATACTATACACCTATATACTATACACCGTACACTACACCATATATACTATACACCTATATACTATACACCGTACACTACACCATATATACTATACACCGTACACTACACCATATATACTATACACCGTACACTACACCATATATACTATACACCGTACACTACACCATATATACTATACATCTATATACTATACACCGTACACTACACCATATATACTATACACCGTACACTACATCTATATACTATACACCTATATACTATACACCGTACACTACACCATATATACTATACACCGTACACTACACCATATATACTATACACCGTACACTACACCATATATACTATACACCTATATACTATACACCGTACACTACATCTATATACTATACACCGTACACTACACCATATATACTATACACCTATATACTATACACCGTACACTACACCATATATACTATACACCTATATACTATACACCGTACACTACACCATATATACTATACACCTATATACTATACACCGTACACTACACCATATATACTATACACCTATATACTATACACCGTACACTACACCATATATACTATACACCTATATACTATACACCGTACACTACACCATATATACTATACACCTATATACTATACACCGTACACTACACCATATACAGTGGGGCAAAAAAGTATTTAGTCAGCCACCGATTGTGCAAGTTCCCCCACCTAAAATGATGACAGAGGTCAGTAATTTGCACCAGAGGTACACTTCAACTGTGAGAGACAGAATGTGAAAAAAAAATCCATGAATCCACATGGTAGGATTTGTAAAGAATTTATTGGTAAATCAGGGTGGAAAATAAGTATTTGGTCAATAACAAAAATACAACTCAATACTTTGTAACATAACCTTTGTTGGCAATAACAGAGGTCAAACGTTTACTATAGGTCTTTACCAGGTTTGCACACACAGTAGCTGGTATTTTGGCCCATTCCTCCATGCAGATCTTCTCGAGAGCAGTGATGTTTTGGGGCTGTCGCCGAGCAACACGGACTTTCAACTCCCGCCACAGATTTTCTATGGGGTTGAGGTCTGGAGACTGGCTAGGCCACTCCAGGACTTTCAAATGCTTCTTACAGAGCCACTCCTTTGTTGCCCGGGCGGTGTGTTTTGGATCATTGTCATGTTGGAAGACCCAGCCTCGTTTCATCTTCAAAGTTCTCACTGATGGAAGGAGGTTTTGGCTCAAAATCTCACGATACATGGCCCCATTCATTCTGTCCTTAACACGGATCAGTCGTCCTGTCCCCTTGGCAGAAAAACAGCCCCATAGCATGATGTTTCCACCCCCATGCTTCACAGTAGGTATGGTGTTCTTGGGATGCAACTCAGTATTCTTCTTCCTCCAAACACGACGAGTTGAGTTTATACCAAAAAGTTCTACTTTGGTTTCATCTGACCACATGACATTCTCCCAATCCTCTGCTGTATCATCCATGTGCTCTCTGGCAAACTTCAGACGGGCCTGGACATGCACTGGCTTCAGCAGCGGAACACGTCTGGCACTGCGGGATTTGATTCCCTGCCGTTGTAGTGTGTTACTGATGGTGACCTTTGTTACTTTGGTCCCAGCTCTCTGCAGGTCATTCACCAGGTCCCCCCGTGTGGTTCTGGGATCTTTGCTCACCGTTCTCATGATCATTTTGACCCCACGGGATGAGATCTTGCGTGGAGCCCCAGATCGAGGGAGATTATCAGTGGTCTTGTATGTCTTCCATTTTCTGATGATTGCTCCCACAGTTGATTTTTTCACACCAAGCTGCTTGCCTATTGTAGATTCACTCTTCCCAGTCTGGTGCAGGTCTACAATACTTTTCCTGGTGTCCTTCCAAAGCTCTTTGGTCTTGGCCATGGCGGCGTTTGGAGTCTGACTGTTTGAGGCTGTGGACAGGTGTCTTTTATACAGATGATGAGTTCAAACAGGTGCCATTCATACAGGTAACGAGTGGGGGACAGAAAAGCTTCTTACAGAAGACGTTACAGGTCTGTGAGAGCCAGAGATTTTCCTTGTTTGAGGTGACCAAATACTTATTTTCCACCCTGATTTACGAATAAATTCTTTACAAATCCTACCATGTGGATTCATGGATTTTTTTTTCACATTCTGTCTCTCACAGTTGAAGTGTACCTCTGGTGCAAATTACTGACCTCTGTCATCATTTTAAGTGGGGGAACTTGCACAATCGGTGGCTGACTAAATACTTTTTTGCCCCACTGTATACTATACACCTATATACTATACACCGTACACTACACCTATATACTATACACCATATATACTATACACCGTACACTACATCCATATACTATACACCTATATACTATACACCGTACACTACACCATATATACTATACACCGTACACTACACCATATATACTATACATCTATATACTATACACCGTACACTACACCATATATACTATACACCGTACACTACATCTATATACTATACACCTATATACTATACACCGTACACTACACCATATATACTATACACCGTACACTACACCATATATACTATACACCGTACACTACACCATATATACTATACACCTATATACTATACACCGTACACTACATCTATATACTATACACCGTACACTACACCATATATACTATACACCTATATACTATACACCGTACACTACACCATATATACTATACACCTATATACTATACACCGTACACTACACCATATATACTATACACCTATATACTATACACCGTACACTACAGTGTATATATACTATACACCTATATACTATACACCGTACACTACACCATATATACTATACACCTATATACTATACACCGTACACTACACCATATATACTATACACCTATATACTATACACCGTACACTACACCTATATACTATACACCATATATACTATACACCGTACACTACACCTATATACTATACACCATATATACTATACACCGTACACTACATCCATATACTATACACCTATATACTATACACCGTACACTACACCATATATACTATACACCGTACACTACACCATATATACTATACACCTATATACTATACACCGTACACTACACCTATATACTATACACCTATATACTATACACCTATATACTATACACCGTACACTACACCATATATACTATACACCTATATACTATACACCGTACACTACACCTATATACTATACACCTATATACTATACACCTATATACTATACACCGTACACTACATCTATATACTATACACCGTACACTACACCTATATACTATACACCTATATACTATACACCTATATACTATACACCGTACACTACACCATATATACTATACACCTATATACTATACACCGTACACTACACCTATATACTATACACCTATATACTATACACCTATATACTATACACCGTACACTACATCTATATACTATACACCGTACACTACATCTATATACTATACACCGTACACTACATCCATATATACTATACACCTATATACTATACACCGTACACTACACCATATATACTATACACCTATATACTATACACCGTACACTACACCATATATACTATACACCTATATACTATACACCGTACACTACACCATATATACTATACACCTATATACTATACACCGTACACTACACCATATATACTATACACCTATATACTATACACCGTACACTACACCATATATACTATACACCTATATACTATACACCGTACACTACACCTATATACTATACACCATATATACTATACACCGTACACTACATCCATATACTATACACCTATATACTATACACCGTACACTACACCATATATACTATACACCGTACACTACACCATATATACTATACACCTATATACTATACACCGTACACTACATCTATATACTATACACCGTACACTACACCATATATACTATACACCTATATACTATACACCGTACACTACACCTATATACTATACACCTATATACTATACACCTATATACTATACACCGTACACTACACCATATATACTATACACCTATATACTATACACCGTACACTACACCATATATACTATACACCTATATACTATACACCGTACACTACACCATATATACTATACACCATATATACTATACACCGTACACTACACCATATATACTATACACCATATATACTATACACCGTACACTACACCATATATACTATACACCTATATACTATACACCGTACACTACACCATATATACTATACACCTATATACTATACACCGTACACTACACCATATATACTATACACCTATATACTATACACCGTACACTACATCCATATATACTATACACCTGCACAGCAAATCCAGCATGTCCAAATTAACACTGTCGGATTTGATTTTAACACTATTAAAGTGTCTATATGGGTCCACATCAGAGAGTGTTAATTTAACTCTTTTTTGAGAGTTGGTACGTTAACTCTGATTTAGTGTTAAACACCAAATCTGTCTGGAGTTGATAATTTAACACTTAGTGTTAAGAGTTTATATATTAACTCTCAAAGAGTATTTTAGTTTAACTACGTAAGAGTTATCTTCTAATTCATTCTAAAAAGCGGGAATTTTACTGTTCTGAACTTCTAGAAATTTCTTTTGGAAATAAACATTTACTAAAAAGATGCAATGGTTTTTGAAAAACATTTATTCTGAACTGTGCACCACAATTTCAAAACATTTTCTGAAAGATGTAACAGTGTACATGTTCTCACTTTCATTAGAATTTTGTTTGTCAAAAGGTCTGACATGGTAAATGCAAATAACAGCATCTCATCACTTATTTCTTCAATACAATATGCATGTCCTTCATTCATCCCTCTGTGGAACTTCAACGCACTTCTGCTCTCCCCCATATTCCATCTTCACAAGCATATCCTGTGCGGAGATCGAATAAAAATTAGTTGACACTAATTAATGGCACAAATAATCCAGTAAACAATTGCAGCACAGTAAAAAAAAAAAAAGGAATCCTCTTTGAGCCATTACTTGTGTAAAGTATTTTCCCAAAAGACAAGGACACAGGCAACAGGTAATACTGAACTAAATGTAAAACCTCAACCTTTTTCATTTTTACCTAAACCGTGTGCACAAAACTCTGGAGGGATCTATGCTAACGTAGAATCCAGTCAGGACGTCAGCTACTGCTGTTTGCTCGTTTATTTTTTTATGGGCGATCGTTTTCAGGCTTCAAGTAGCACCATTATACCAACATTTCACATTCTAGACATTGTTTTAGGTGTATTTGACCAAAAGTTTGACTGAAAATTCACATGCAAGCTTTTTTTCAAGGCTGTGGTATTTGCCTGCAAACAATACCTTTCAGCTAGCTAAAACAGATTATTATGCTATCAGCGAGCAACATGGCTAATGCCTTTCACACAGCTTTGTCTCAACTCCAAAGAGCCACAGAAGTAAAAGCTCATAATAATAATTGAAACAATCTTTGAAAAAATGACTTACCAAGCATGGCAAACAACTCAAATATGTAGAGCAAAATGTTCTGAAACGGCTTCACTTCAGCTTCGATTGGAGCCGTGCTGGGGGCGGAGTCTGTGAATTTACTCTATTGGTGTCATAGCCCCTGTAGGAGTTCAGAGTTAAGAGGTCAAGAGTTAATGTTTCCATTGTAACACCTCCAGATTTGACAGAGAAACACTCATTTTTAACACTCGATTTTAACTACTATCATTTTACACCTCAGAGTTACATTAAAAGAATGTGACTCTGCTTAGAGTAAAATTAACTCTACTTTTGCAAGGAGACTATTAACACCAAAACATTTAACACTTTTGAATTTGCTGTGTATATACTATACACTGTACACTACATCTATATACTATACACCTATATACTATACACCTATATACTATACACCGTATACTACATCCATATACTATACACTGTACACTACATCTATATACTATACACCTATATACTATACACCGTATACTACATCCATATACTATACACGGTACACTACATCTATATCACTATCACCAGCTTCTGCAGCTCCATCAACAAACATTTGGGCGCACTCTGAGGAGGGGGCATTGGCTTACAGATGAACGAGAGTGCTGTTAAAACAGCGCTATTATTATTATTTTCTGTTAACTGCTTCTATTAACTTACTCATCCTTGTAAAAACGATCGCCGATGGGCTCAGCCTATCAGCAATATTGGATATATTCGTCCAATTTCCCATATCTACACTGTATATGAGTGTAGACTTGTATATAGGTAAAGCATGTATGGACTGTATAACGTCCAATTCCAAATGTCAACTTTTAAATAATGGAATTTAAAATAAGGTGGTAGGAACAGCAGAAGTCTAAACTTCATCCTAAACATTGTGCAGACATGGAGACGCTTTCTTCTCTCTTGTTATTTCACTTTTATTTACATGTTTGAAATAAAAAAATTTCTGTCTAAGAAAAGCTTTTCTTAGACCGAAGCTTATTTTCAGAAGCTTATTTCAGATGGAGATGAGAAGTGTAAAACGTCTCTTCTGGTCTGATCAGTCAGAATGAGCAGTTGTGTTTAAAAGTCATGTGCACGTGGACCTGCGCTCCTGGACCTGTGCATGTGGACCTTTGCATACACACACACACACATTCGTACAGCAGTCTGTTCTCCTTTAAGTGCTTGCAGATACACACACACTCTGATTGATGCATTGCAGACAATTTGAGGTTCAGTGTCTTGCCAAAGGGCACTTTGTCCTGCAAACTGGATTAAACAGGAACAATCTAATGAGTTTTTGATTGGCCCACTCTACCTCCTTAGTTGCAGCCTCGTCCCCATGTATGCTGCATCTTGTTGGCTGAGGAGGAGAGTTACCATCCACACCAGTAGGGGTAATGTGTGTAATGGCAACGGCCACATTAAAGCTGTAAATGTGTTCTATGCACCATGCGTGTTTTGCTGTTATATGTGGCGTGTACACATGCCACTGTTAGTGTTCAGTGTTGACATTGATAGGATGTGTTGGTTCATGGTTTTTGGGCTCACAAGCCTCTTTGCTACTTCAGCAAGTGCTTGTGGATGAAGTGATGGATTACCTCACTGTTTGCTATCTCCATCATACTCCTAGCTCTCCATCTCCCTTGTTTGTGCCCTCTTCTTTCGGCTGCTGCTCTGCAGGGAAATGAATGGACCCCCTATTTGCTGCATCTGCATCTCACTCTAACGCTACCTGCCGGGAGAGTTGTTGTGCATGTGTGTGCTTCCCGAGACTCGGGAATTGATGGTGTGTGTGTTTCTGAGTGTGTCTGGCCAGGTCATTTAGTACTCTATATGCAGGCTTGGAACAGGCTGATAAGCTGTTTGCAAAAACTGGCAATTAAAAGTTGATCAGGCTGTCAATTCAAATGGAATGAAATGGAACCAGAAAGTAATTAAAAGGATGGCATGAAAATGACAACAATTATATCTCTTAGCTTCCCATTACCAATGCACACAGGAATTTAATTAGTTTAGCAGCTTATATGGGCTCATATGGTGAGCTTATACAGTAAATGCACAATAACACTAAAAGGCAGCCACCGGACACACAAACACTGATGGCTGTTGTCCATAAAGCACTTTGGCCCCTGCTTTCATATTAAACCCACACAGAGAGAGGCAACACATGTCACATGCAGATATGCTGACTTTTGAACTGGTGCTGGTGGATCATTAATGCAGTCAATGTGGGTACAATTAGTGTGCTTTAAGCAGCAGTGGATTGGTGGAATATTCCCAGACCTCCCAGTTTCCCATATGGCCATAGACTGCATATTTGCTGTGTTAATGAGCCTGTCAGTTTTTATCCTGCTCAGCAAGGTCCAGAATGGCCACCTTCAGCAGCACCGACTGTGTGCGTGCAGCGTTTTCACACAGTCTATGTGATTCTGTATAGAGACTTTTTTCTTCTTCATATGAAGCCAAAGATTGCTCATAGCCCGATGAGCTTCATATTGGAGAAAATGTTGATTCCTGTTGGATCCAGCTGGGCTTTAAGATTGGTTCTGCCCCAGACTCAAACAGCTGCTCTCATTAGAAACTTTATTTAACCCTGCTGCTGAAAGCTTGACCACAGATGTGTGTGCTCTATATTTGCCAGCTGGGATCTGCAGAGCTCTCCCTCTATTTAAAGTGCATTTAAAGTGGGCACCTCTATTTAAAGTGCCCAATGCCGAGTGCAGCCGGGAACTTTTATTTGTGATGATGCAGACTGATTTCCAACGAAATGAAAAGTTATTGTCTTGGTCTGCGTTGGTAATAAAGCGCCGTTGTCACGTCCGTGTTTTGGTGTGCGTTGGTAATAAAGCGCCGTTGTCACGTCCGTGTTTTGGTGTGCGTTGGTAATAAAGCGTCGTTGTCACGTCCGTGTTTTGGTCTTTAGTCCTGTACTCCAAAGATGTATCTGGGGAAAGGAGAACAAATGAGCTGTTGGCACTGAATGTGTTTTATTTGAATTTCCACTTGATAAAGTCTTCTCAACTCCTGTCGGCTTAATTAACTTGGCATCTTTCCTGGCAATGTCAGTTTGACTCTTTGGCTCCAAGTCTGCTTTCTGTTGCTGTGACTTAATGTCACAATGATGAGGTCTAACTGATGGACTGTCTGTCTTAACTGCTAGCATTTCTTAGTTGACTAACAAAGTAGTGTAAAACTGACAGAATCCAGTTTAAATCTGAGGACCAATAAATGGACAATTTCAAACGCTGTATAAACAAAAGCATCTAAAACTATTAGTGTCTTATTATTCCTCCTAGGACCTGGCGTCCACATATGTGGACATTACATTTTGGGTTGTCTAGACCAAAATACTAAATTTTGCTCGGCAAGGGCCTGATATCCACTTACAGGTCCCAATCAGTCCAAATTAAAAATGCATGCCGCGGAAGAGTTCCGGTCTGAGGAGGTTAACCCTTTAAGACCTGGCCGAAACCAGAAGTGACGCAGAAAATGTAGTTTTTTTTACCTTCAGGGCCTTATAAGCCTACACTGGTGTTTTTAAAAGTTATGTTGGACTTTATGGTTTTCAGTATAGTTTCTGGGATGCTTAGAACTCAAATTGCACTGCTGAAAATAGTTTATTTTGATGCACATGCTGTTTTTTTTTTTTTTTTTGGCAAGTTTGCATTATAATATTTATTTTCGTTTTTCCTGCAGTATATAAAAATTGGTGTATCTCAAAAATAAAACTATGAAGACACTCAAAATTTCCCGTGGTTGGAAACCGTGCAACTTTTTTGTATTTACAGTTTTGAGGGATAAGCCTCTTAAATTTCTCTCACTAAAAATATATGTAAAAAAACAAAACAAAAAAAGATTTTCGATTTATGCAGTTACTATGGGCTTAATGCATACATATTATTAAAATTTGGGCTGCACATTGTACTCAACACAGGAGATGAAAAACATTTATAGTAAAGATGTTAAGTATGACATGAAAGCAAGTTACTACAAAAAATAGATTTGCAGCATTTTTCTATAAAGATGACGCTGATGCAGCGCCATCTGGTGGCATAACAAAAAATTAGATTGAATGACCAGTACATCTGGTACCAACCAGTGACGAGTAGTCGACCAGCCGCACACATCTGTACTGTTACCAGCTTAGCTTAATACTATGATTGTTTCTGGTCATCCGAAGAACGTCCTGCCACCATGTGATGAATGTTTACGTGGGGCTGAACACTCGACGTTTATAACACAGTTTTAGCACCTCGTGATAGACTTGGTTAATTTGAACTGAGAGTCAAATATTATAATATTCAGACACATGTGGATAAGTATGCTCTGTGTGTGTGTGTGGTCGTTCTATGGCACACAGCTTGTTTACATGAGATTAGATTTAATTGTATGACCTAAACTTGAGGAAACAATTTCAAACTTTATGTAGAAAACAGGAAACTAAACTCGGTGCAGGTCACCCAGTTAAAGAGCCGGTATGACAGTAGAGTTCACCGCTTCTGCTTATAGTCAAACCAACACGACAACTTTCATATATGAAAAATGTGATTGGAGGCTTTGATCGACAGCAGGTTGTGATGATTGGCCAAAGTCACTAACCTCCATTACTATAATAGTTTTACATCCATTTTGTCATTAAACAAATGAAAATCTCTGCATGCCAAACTTTAAAATACCGCCCCTTCTGGTCTGACGTGCTCGGACCACGTCGTGTCCAGCTCTCGGTCCAGTCTCCGCCTGCTACAGTTTTTAATGAGGAAGACAAAGCAGGCCTGCTTGTTTGTTACAGCTGGCTAATGCACACTGCATTTTATAGTAACTACCTCCCCACAACGTTGGTATCACACCCTTGAGATATGCTATGGCAGGCACAGCTGGATCTCCAATTGGAAGATGGCATGCATACATTAACATAACAATGTATCTGCAGAGGTTTTAAAGAGAGAATAAAAGCACTAAAGATTTTCAAAGATCATTAAATTATGACAACTTTGTGTTTACAACATGTAAGCTTTACCTCAAGGTGAATACTGGGGCGGGCATGCATTTGCATTAATTAGCATCTTTAAGAAGTGTGGGGACACTGCCGTTTCATTACAACAGAAGAAGTCGATAAATCAAAAAGAGGACTGGGCGCTGGAGTGATCGTTAAGGGTCTGTGGTGGTCACAGAGCCACAGGACGGAGTGCGAGGGTGCTCTCCTAAAGCTTAGTGGTTGGTAATTATAAAGTGAATATTCATAAGTCAGAGTGCAGTGTGCTGGTGCAATAAGACTGAGAACACCATTCAGTTACTGTACTTCTCACTTTGATGAAAATGTGTTTTCCAACACAAACACTTACCTTTACTACTGGGGTCATGGAGGGAGGAGTTTCATTTTACATCTGTATAAACACAGGGTCTTAGCTGCACTCCTCTGAACAGATTCCTCTGATGTTGCTCCTGAAATCTGCTGGAGCCACTCAGGTAACCATACCTGTCACTGCTCATTTTACCATTGGGACCACTGGGGACCTTCCACACCTGCTCCGCTTCAGCCCCCAGTACCACTTCCTGATGTTCCCGGAGGATTCCCACAGATGTCACTGCTGTGGTCTTCTGTTCCTTGTCAAACACCGCTGTCTTGTTGGTTGGCCAGTATCTGCTTTTTTCTGGGCCACAGGACCTTGGCCTTCAGATGTGTCTCCCAGCAGGAGTTTGGGACTAGTGCTCAGGTTGGTCCTCCTGGTCTTGCAGTCCTGGTGTACTGGTCTATGAACCAGTAGCTGGTGCTTCTGAGCTGCACTGATGCACTCACTCATATGTGCCTACTCAGCTTGGCTGCTTTGATGGCTAAGGGCGAAGCGTCCCTGTGGTGGAGAGGGAGATAATCATCTGGCAGTTTGGGGTTTCTGCACTCTGAGGTTGACCTCCACTTAAGATAAATGTCAAAGGTCAACTTTTTGGAAAATTACGTAGAATTTTCAAATTTATACCAGGAGGGTTAGCAGAGACGGCCGCAGTATTGTTGAATCTTACATTTTCTTCCAGGCTGTGGCACATTTGCTGTGATCAGTGTTGGGATGGTTACTTTAAAATGTGTTCCATTACAGATTACAGATTACATGCCCCAAAATGTATTTTGTAACGTATTCTGTTACGTTACTCAATGAGAGTAACGTATTCTGAATACTTTGGATTACTTAATATATTATCATGCTTTTTTTACAACTACATGAATGTCCTATTTACAAATATTTCTTCACGTCATGAATTAAAGCAAACTATTTATTCACACTGGACAGCTATTTGCTTGCACTTGTATTTATTGTTTAGTAAATAGATATATATGGAAAGCCTGTGATAGACCAGCACAGTCAGCTTTTTGCCCTATCACAGCTGGGATAGGCTCCGTGTCCAGCTGGGCTCTGGTAGCGCACACTGACCAGTGAAATCACCGATGTTTGTGCTCATAAATTAAGGCGTTATTTATGGTGATGATATTATTATGTTAATTAGTCCCGGTTAGTAACTCTGGCCCAAAATGTCCAAGCTGTCACACGTAAGCATTCACAGCTATACCGGTGTCCTCATCACAAGCCTGTGGGCCCCCACCCTACCTCGCTGAAACCTCAGCCACTTACTGCTTCCAGCTTAAGTGGACTCTAATAAAGTTGCTCTTTGATGCATTAATAACTTCTTCCCTTCTGGGCTGCGGGGCCAACTTCCGAACAGCACTCTGCATATCCTTGCCTGACATGCACATCTTTAATTATTTCTTTCTGTGAGGGTTGGATTGAAACGAGGGGAACAGGAAAGTGATGACATATTTCTAATGAATCCTTGAAAAAATAATACTGCTGTCTAAGCTTAAGGCATCCTGAAGAAGCCTTAGTGAGAGAAGTGGAGCACAGAAGAAAGGAGGAGCACTCCAAGTTTTATTATCTGTACTGGTCAGCTGGCTCAATGAGAACTTAGAATGAGAATTATGTTATTAGAAGTCTATCATTCTATATTATAATTATGCAAATAGAATTCTATAATTCCATTTCAATTCTATTTAATTCTATTTTATTTATACAGCACCAGCAACAGCAGTCGCCTCAAGGTGCTTTATAATGTAAGGTAGAATAATACACAATAATACATCCAGAGAACAATCAAATGACCCCCTGTGAGCAAGCACTTTGGTGACGTGGCAAGGAAACGTCCTCAACATCACCCAGCCATCCTGTTTCCCCGGCTGCTTGGGGCAGGCTCCCGGGGGCCAGCTAGCGGGGCCTATGCTGCCTTCGGCTGCACCAGCTACAGGGGCCTGGCTAGCTTCAGGTGTATCAATTCAGTAATCCTGGCCTCCAGAGCTGCAAATATGCTACATTTATTACAGGTATCATTACTGCTAAAGGAGGCCGAGGAGTAACTAGCATCTGACATCAGTCTGCCCCAGAGCAGCTGTGGCTACACCTGTAGCTGCCTCCACCAGTGAGTGAATGTGAGAGTGAATGAATAGTGGAATTGTAAAGCTCTTTGAGGGTCTCGAAAAGCGCTATATAGATGCAGTCCATCATCATTATTATTATTATTGTTATTACAATGAGAAGGAAAGTGCAGGAGGGACAGGTGAAGAGGCCATGCTGCTAGCCAGTCGGCTACGAGCTAAGCTAAGCTAGTGAAACAGTAAAGTTAGGGAGTGAGTACACAGAGAGTGTGCTTCGGATGAAGCACGTGAGGATTATACTATGAAATAAGAAGTTATTTATACACAAAAACACCACTGTGTGTTGGAACAGGAAGTGACACTCCACTACAGAGAGAGACAACACCAAGTCACCATGTCACACATCACATGACCTCTTTTTTATTCTCATACACATCACCTGCCTCCTGCTGTGGATCAACATCAGAGAAACATTTAAAAGTTTCATCATCTGATGAAAGCGCATATCGTTTGTTTGCACCTCAGTCTCAGTAACCATCATGTAAGTCAGTCTTCATGTTATTGTACCTGAGTTAAATTTGTTTCCACAGTCCTTACACCACTCTCTTTTCCACACTGAGTGGAAATGTATTTGTATCTGTGAGTGAAAACACAAACTGTAGATGAGAAGTATTGTGTTCACAATGCTTTCATACAGGATCTGAGATGCTGTCAGTGTGTCGTCACGTCCCTGTGCGAGTCAGGGACAGTGGCTTTTACGCCCTATGATAATCTCATTTGCACTTCATAACCGTGTTTCTGTTTTCAGGAAGCATTCTCACTGCTGACAGTAACCCACAGGCTGAGCACTCTTTATCACTCTCAGCTTAAAGTCACTGTTTAAAATCATTATTATTGTGTGTGTGTAAAATGTGTGTGTGTGTGTACTGTGTGTGTGTGTGTGTGTGTGTGTGTGTGTGTACTGTGTGTGTGTGTGTGTGTGTGTGTGTGTACTGTGTGTGTACTGTGTGTGTACTGTGTGTGTGTGTGTGTGTGTGTGTGTGTACTGTGTGTGTGTGTGTGTTTGTGTGTGTTTGTACTGTGTGTGTGTGTGTGTGCGTGTGTGCGTGTGTGTGGCACCACCTGTCCTTCACAGTGGGCGTTTCCGTCCTTATCAGAGGCAGTGTAGATTGAGGGCCATCACCCACACTCTGTTGCCATGGTGAAGGCGGACAGAGGCCAGGTTGAGTGGCAGCTCGTCTCAGCACTCGTCCTCCTTCATGCTTTTTAATTTTCCAGTTTGTGTTCACACTGAGTCACTGACACGGCTGTAACTGATCACCTGTCTGTACTGCATGTCAGGAGTCTGCAGCATGTTTCTGTCATAAAAAATGCAGTTGCCAGCGACTGCACTGAATAGTTGGCATTGGCCCAGATCTAGTTGCCAAGGGCAACCCGTCCTGAGCTGCGTCAGTGCCTACCAGGGTTTGTTGTACAGGTACGGCCCTAAGTCTTTATTTAGTTTAACGGCACAACCAGAATCTGCTCAGTTTATCTGAACCCAAAATACCACAAGAATCACAGTCACAGCCACAGTGGGCGGGATTCAAATAGCCTGCCTTTTATTTAGCAGAAAGGAGCGTGTTGACCTGCAGAATTAGTCAGTGCGCATGCATTATGAATTCAGATTTTAACATTAAATATACATGGGTGTTGCCAGTTTGATGGAGAATATGTGTACGGTGGTTTTGTGCTGACAGTAGAAAAGCAATGTCTTCTGGCACACGCGGTGCCCGTCAGTCAGAACGCCACGTCTCAGATTCATGGCCTGCATATGCAGAAGCTTCACGTCTGCACAGATGTGATGGAACAAGTGCAGCACAGTGATTCTGTTGGTCTGATAACTGACATCAGTGGCTTCAGACAGGAATTAGCAGCATTATTGCTTTATTATTACTCAGCCACATGGATCATGTTGATGCATGGATAGAAATTCAATGTAACCTGACCATGTTATATCTAAACATGGGCAGCACCTCATCAGTCAGTGTGCTAACATTTTATTGAAAATAGAAAGTTCAGAAGTATTCACACCGTGTGTGTGAAAGTCCTGCGAGCTTCACTGCAGCCAGGTCAGACTGCACAGGCCAACCTTAGCCTCTGTGCTTCAGTGTGTTAGTGAGTCCCAGTACAGCTTATAGTCCCAGTACAGCTTATAGTCCCAGTACAGCTTATAGTCCCAGTATAAGTGTCATGGTGAAGACTTCCCTCCCTCCTCTCCTGTGCCAGTGTTTCAAAGGTGCTTATCACTAATCCTTATTTGTTACAAAGTGATAAAATGATACACTGACTGTTAGCGTCTACATTCCTGTTGCATATCAAAGGGTGGGAGCTTGTGTGTGAGGGGGGCAGGGGGCGGGACCTCATATGTCCACACCCACTACAGCACACATGTGGGTTGCAAATACATCTCCTGTGTCTGTGGTCCTTTGGTGTTTGTTTGACAGACACTCTGTGCGCTGACACGGGTCGGTCACAAAGTAACAGCACTGCTGATCACACATATTCGAACACGTGGTTTTCAGGGGTCATAATTCTGTGTGCTTGTCTTATTTCCACAGATTGGGCAGCTGGTGTTCAAGGGCATGAAGCGCCTGAACAGGATTCAGTCCATAGTGTTCGAGACGGCCTACAACACCAATGAGAACCTCCTGATCTGTGCTCCAACCGGTGCTGGCAAGACCAACATCGCCATGCTGACAGTTCTCCATGAAATCCGTCAGCACTTGCAGCCCGGTGGCGTCATTAAGAAAGATGAATTCAAGGTGCGATGCACACATCAGCTACACTTATTAGTGCTGTTTATGCTGAAACGGCTGTAGTGTACTGATCTGTCAAGGAAAGATGTCTTTGTGATAACTGCTTCCTGTTTGTAGTGTCACTCCGGCTCGGAGCCTTTGAACACGAGTCCTGGAGATTCAGTTTGCTCCCTGGTGAAGTTTCACACAAGCCCTGCAGGGATTCAGATCACTCGCTGAGATTTCAGGCAGGGAGTTAATAGGACTGCTCTGATAGGTTGAAGTCAAGGGGAGCTGGAGTCATGGGACTTCCTTTAAGATGCTTAGTTTGTTCGGTTGATTTGAACAGTTTGCGTGTTGTTTCACTCCAGTAATGACGTTTCCCTGGATTGTCTTGTGAGTCTGAAAGGATCTACAGCACTGATGATGCTAAATACTAAAGCAGTCAGTGTAACGGTACCATCTCATGCTGTCACTGCTGAGAAGGAAACGAACGACAAGCATCAACAGACAGGAAGTGTAAGGGGAGAGCGGTGGGCTGCTGGCACCGCCCACCAAACCATTACTCTGATAGGTACCAAAGCAGGTTCAGGGGTGTAGTTCTGACTTTGGGTCGAGTGTCCCCTTAACTCTTGTGAGAAGTGTACGTTATTACAATCAGCCAATGGCATTTCAGGGATGGAAAACTGCAGCACTTTGAGTTTCCTGCCTACAGCTGTTACAGTTCACATCTACTGAGGGACTAAGTGTAACTTTGCCACATGTGACAGAGATGTGATGTTTCATAAAACAGCCTTTGTATTAAAGGTTGATGCTAAATGCCTTTTAAACATCTTCATTCACAGAAACGAGCCTGCATTTAATGTGGGCGGAGCTAATCGGCCTGCATGTTCACACACCCGACACGGTTTATGTGTATGAATGCGTCTGTGCTGAGCAAAGACAACTGCTGTTTTCTTCAGAGGCTGAAGCTGAGCCGATGACTGAGTGATGATTTGTTATCAAATTTGATTGGTGAATAATGATGACCTCATTATTATGATCAGCTGTTCATGAATGTGTGCGCTGTAAAGCCACGCGGCGCTCGTCCACCCAGTCTCTGTAGTTCATCTGTCAGTGCTGGGTTAGAAAAGCAGAAGATCGCGGTGGTCAAAATGACAAATAGCAACAGTTGGAAACAGACTCTGAAACACTGGCAGTGCTGACAGCTTGGTCTAAAAGCACTGGTCTTAAACCCAGTGTCAGATCCACACACACATCAATAACGCAGACAGTCTTTGTTCTGTATAAAAGCTCGTACACTGACAAACACCAGCAGTGACAAAAGCTGCTTTTCATACATCACCATTACATTTTATCCATGCGAGCGCTGTGACATTTCACAATAAACTGATTTGTGCTGGTAGCTGGGGAACAAATGATGCTGCCCCTCTTTGCTCATTTATCACCACAGTGTCCTTTCAGCCCCGTCTACAACCTTGCTCCACTCTCTCTCCTCCACTCACATTCATTTCCACGCCGCTCTCTCTGTAGATCGTATATGTGGCTCCCATGAAAGCCTTGGCGGCTGAGATGACGAACTACTTTGGTAAGCGGCTGGAGCCACTGGGCATCACTGTGAAAGAACTCACTGGAGACATGCAGCTTACCAAAGGAGAGATCCTTCGAACACAGGTACACACACACACACACACACACACAGCTCACTACACAAAACAAGCTAACTCTGCCTGCTACCCTTACACGTCCTCTAGCACTCCAGCTGGATCGGGTTAGGACATCGTCCTTAGAGTAAACCTGTACACACTGAGCTTATTACTCACCTGTAAATCTGATCATCATCACATGTGCAGGTCATGGGTGAAAGCACGCTGTGTAACAGAGCACAGTGAGCGTTCATATCTGTTATTGTTATGGTCACTGTGTGCGTGTGTGTCAAAGTCTGACATTGAAAGGATTTTAAAAGGTGGCTCATACACACATGTAACAATGTTACACTGACGGTCCAGGTTCAGGGCTGCACTGTGGATTTAGGTTGAGGGGTGTTGGATGAACCCTGTGCTGTAAAGTCAGGCTGTACTCAGACACACTCTCCTGCTGATGGTGGGATATGTAGGCAGAACTCAGATCTAAAACAAGAACATTGGTCCAGTAACACTCTGCGTGTCAAATAAATAAATAAGACTCGTTTTTAATTTGGTCAAATGTTGCTTCAAGATCATCTCCTCGTGCACCTCTGTCGGCGTGCACGTTACACAGTCCTGCTCTGTCGCTGTGCTTTTGCCTCTCGTATAAAGGTGTTCTCATTTACTCATTTTGGAGACACATAGGTGATGTGGGGAGGCAGATCTGGTGAATAATGCAGGTGCTGAGTAGTGAAAATGCTGAGGGTGGATGGATGAATGATCGGTGTCATCCATCCACCCTCCCTCCACTTATCCTCATCAGGGTCACAGGGGGCTGGATCTGTCCCGGGCAGCGGTCAGCAGTCACGGCCAGCACACAGACAGACACACATGTGAACTTGCATTCACACCTCTGGGCAATATGAACCCATTCAGTATCCTAACCCCACTAACTGCATGTCTTTGGATTATGGGAGGAAGCTGGAGTATAGTCTGATCAGGCAAAGCATCATGACTACCTGCTAAATCGTGCTAAGCTGTGAGGCGGGGCTTCCACAGATCAGGCGTGTCTGTCCAGCACAGGAGGCCAAGTCAAAGCCAGCTTGTTGTTGTGCTCCTCAAAGTGTTCCTGAACCGTCTTTGCTTTGTGGCAGGAAGCTTAATCCTTCAGTGTGCTGAGAGAGGCCCCAGCATCAGGGAGTGCAGGGGGTTAGTGGTTTGCTACAGAGACGGTGAACCCATGCTGTCATGCTAAACTGCTAGCAAGTTTCCCAGTGAGTTTAAGCTACACTGATGCTATTCTATGTTTTTCATGATTCTAGTTAAACCTGTTGCTTGTTCACCACCTGTATTTAGACCTCTGTGTGAATACAGATGCAATGTAGCAAGAAAGCCAGAGATGAGTCTGTGTCTCAGCATTTACAAGTGTTGAAGCCAAATGCTTTGTTATTGTGCAGCGTACGTCAGCCTGCTCGCCTGTGTTCAGCCGGTCTGTGCACCACCACGCTGTGCTGTTAGTGAACGAGCAGCAGACAGCAGGGTGCACTGTCTGTTTAAATACAGAACTGACCCATACAAATGCAGTTTAACTGCTGTTTGTTATGAATATGGCAGACGCTGTGTCCTGGACTACATGCAGGAAACAGCCGGTGTGAATAATGACGCATGTTCACTTCTTAAGCTGAATTTCATGTTTAGTAAGTTTAATAAGTGAAATGCTGGTGGCATTTTAATTGTAATGTTTCTTTAGGTTAAAGAGGATGAAGCCAAAGAAAAGATGATGATGAGAGAGTTTAGTCCTGTGGCTGTGAGAGACGTCGAGGCTGTTGGACCTGAACGACACTTGGAGCGGGAACACTGGGAAAACCTGCATATCTGTTAAATCCAAAGGAGTTGGATTTAACAGATCGCACAGCTCAGATTTACCCTTCATAAGTCTCATGGGACTTATGAGCACAAAGTGTGTGTGTGTCTGAAATGAGGCCAATTCCAGCTAATCTGAAGGTGTTTTAAAACTGCATTTCCATCAGGTCATATGATGAGATTACACAAAGAGAATGATTAGTCAGATTCAGAGCAGCTCTGCAGCACTGCTTCACTTTGAGCTCTCTCTAATGCCTCCGTTTCACCGGCTTATTTGTCGTGCATTTGCACAAAGTGTTGAGTGCAGAGCTGAATCCACGGTTAGTGGGCCCGAGTGATGTCATGCTCTGTAACCTTGGTTTGTTGCGTCTCCCCTCGGTCCCATCGCTCCTTTCATCGCACACCTTTGATGTTGATAGCAGAGTGGGCTTTCTGCCGGGACAGTGTAAGGACGGGAAGCAAATACTTCTAAGAACTTGTGCTTTATGAAACTTGCATGTTGTGCCCTTTGACCTTTATCGGGATCATTACACAACCATCGTCAAAAGCAGCACATCAGGTAAAAGAAGGAAAATCACCACTGTCGTACTGGATCAGGATGTCCTGGATCTCCTTCTCAGAGGCCTCATCCACATCCTTCTGGTAGTATGCAAGCAGGGCTGTGGACATGGCTGGTGTAGATCTGTGCGGTGCCACGCTCCACCGCTCCGCAGCACTGGCTCCAGAAGCTTGTTCTGGAGCGTAGCAGGCTCCACCCTCTCCTCAGGTCTGCCATTCACCCTGATCAGGACGTCCCCCTCCTGCACTGGGAAACTGCTGTGGTGGGTTTTACGTCCAAACACCTGGACGGACTCCAGAGGACCGTCAGCTGGCATGTTTCTGAAGCACACAAAGACACCACTTAGTTTCTGATTCTGCGAGGAGGAGGGAAACGTGCACCGATGAACCTGCAAGAGAGGGAACCAGTGCATGGTGGAAAGCCAGCCTCACCGCTCCTGAGGGACGACTCGGTGCCCTCGCGCCTGCAGCAATATCACGTATTATTGTGAGTATCAGTGCCTGGATGTCTCTGCGACCTCACGGGTCAGAAACGTTCTTTGAAAGTGAAAGTGAAGGATGCATTTCATGAGTTTGTGAAAGGATGAATCACGTTTGTCTCCCTCACTGTGCGTGTCCAAACCTGAAACCTGCTTTGGATTGGCGTGGCTTCATATAAAAACATGACAGTGTAATGATTGTAGGATACGAGCACTCTGCTGCTCTTCTCTACTGGTCACTTTCCTTTTTATTTTATTCCTCCCACTCGTCAAATCCAGCGTCATCCACTCACTAAGCAGCAGGAGAGAGCAGCAGTTCCCACTGAAATGATTTTCCACATCAGAGTGTAACGACGTGCGCGCTCGCACAGACTCGTGCACACAGAGTGGAGCTTTGAGAAGGTTCTCATTACAGTTGGCCTTGACAGGCTGTTAGTTGTTAACATATCACAATGTAGTGAACGTTTTTCTCTAACCGACCCACTCCATCGTCCACCCGCCCACCTCAACCTCCTACGTGCTCCTCTCCCTGTAACGGCAGAGTTACTATGGAAACAGAAAGAGTTTTGCCATGTGGAAGCCAGCGTGGTTTGGACGGCATGCGGGGACGTCCGGGCACCTTTGCTCTGTCCAGAGGGGAAACATGAGTTAATGACAGTGAGGAAGGAGCAGAGACGCAGCTTTCTGAAACAGCAGCGAGTGTGAGAATGAGTCCGTGTTTCCTGGTCGAGGGAAAAAGCAAAACAGGCTCCATGAACTGGGTTCAAACAAGAACAAACTGCAGGTCGGTGAAACTGTAAAGACAGAGCCCATCAAAGCAGCTGAAGAAAGATCAAGTCATTACTGAAATGCCGTGCTGGACTGAGTCACGGCACTTACTGTAACCATCAGTCAAGTGATCATCGCTTGTCTGATGCTCTCTCAGCGATGTCAGTAATTAGTATTTAAGTGCTGAGAGTTGGCGAGATGTGTCGTGCCGTTGCTGCACGTGTCCGTGCTAACCTTAGCTCGCACCAGCGAGCAACAATCTTCCTCCCACTCAGGCAGCGACCTGCAGGGATGCACGGGGATGTGCATGTAGCTGCAGCTGCCCTTCCTGCAGATTAAAACTCCAGCTATTATCTGTTTAAGTACATGTTTGTGGTAGTCAGAGACGGTAACGAGTAAAGTAAGGGATTACTATTGCAAAAACGGTAATTAGATTACTGTTACTTTCCCGTAGGAACGCTGCGTTACTGCGTTACTAAAACCGTGATTTTTTGCGAGAATGTCTCATGACAGTGACGTAAGCGAGTGCGACGTTCGTGACAGCAGCTGTGTGCAGATCAACAATGGATCATATATCGAGTGCAGAGAGAGTATGAGCGTGCAGCGTTTAAAGCGTGGAAGTACTGACCTTACTTTGAGTTTGATTCCATAAAAAGTGACAAAAACATTAGTGTCCGCTGTGCGTGGGAAGAAAACTTCTTTTTACAGCGAAAAAAACCCCTAAACTTCCAACAAGCACCGAGTAGCTACGACGTAATGGGAAACTCACAGAGAAACTCACGGATTCTTCCACTGACCGCGGCACACCTGCACCAGGGTAAACCTCCGCCTACCCCACTCCTGCTTTACAGGTGAAAATAGAGCAACAGGACCGCTGAGTCTTTGACTTTATTTATTTTCTGCTGTGTTTTACTTGCATCTATTTGAAAGAGTGAGTGAAAACACAAAAAATATTTTATTTTATGTGCTGGAATGTGCAGAAAATAGGTTTAAATGTTAAACTAATTTCTTCCAGTCAGAGAATGTTGCAGATAATTAAATTTTTGCTTAATGCATAAAGTTAAAAGATTAAAACTAATAAAACAAGTTTTAAAAAGAGACTTTTCCATTTGATTACATTTTGTATGATGGATTATGCAGAAAAAGTAGAATTGGGCTGAAAGATCTATCACTTTATCACCTCTTCAGGTTGTAAATCGTGTTTTTAAAAAGTAACTAAGTAACTAAGTAATTAATTACTTTTGAAAATAAGTAATCAGTAAAGTAATGGGATTACTTTTTGGGGGAAGCAATCAGTAATTAGTTACTGATTACTTTTTTCAGGTAACTTGACCAACACTGGTGGTATTTACAGAAATAGTTTTGTGTAGTTTCCCACGGCTGCCGTGGACGTCTGCATGTGCTTTGCTTGTTTTTGGAGCATTTCTAATGAATCAATAACTGATACTGTGACTGTGTGTTTGCTGTGTGTTCATTACACCCACAGTGACTGCAGATGAAGCAGAGACATGAAGGGATCTGATCTGTTGTCTATGGAAAATATTACAGTCATCATTGTCAATAAAAGTGCAGTACAATAAAAAACTGCTGCAATGACCATGAATCCAGCAGCACCGAGTTTGTTTTCAGCCTCTGTGTGCACAGAAGCTCGTTGTAACATCAACCAGGTTTACTGAACGACTTTCAGAAACCTGTGTGAACGTTTGTAAAGTGTGTGTGTTATGTGTGTAAAGATCAGGAATAAGGAACAAATCAGCAGTCCATCAGATGTACTCGGCACATCCAGATAAATGGCGTAAAGTCCCGTCTCATATAGTGTCTGATGATATGGTAACAAGGTTTCCTTGGAAGTGCTGCAGGAAATGTCACTGGTGTCTCCCAACGCTGAACATGTTTCAGCCTAAGTATTCCCAAAGGGGGCCACAGGCATCCATCTGTGCACAGGAACGGTGAGGAATGTCAGCCGGATGTAACTAAATGTTTCTGTCCACACATGAACACAGACCCACCGTAAATCACGCGAAGCCGGCTCGTAGTCTAAGAATCAGTCACAGTTATACTTCACTCAGTAATCAGCTGCTCATTGTAAAAATACAAAGTCACTGAGTTTTGTTTTTTATAGTAATTAAATCAGTGAGTTTGTTTTTGGGTCATTTCTCTGGTGATGCCCGACCGTCTGCATCCAGTAAGGCTGCTGGTCCTCCAGCCCTCGGCTCTGACATGTTGGTTACATATTTGATAAGCAGGTTGTCTCTTTGCTCTAATTCAGTAATTAATGTTTGAAAAGAACCATTTTTCTTGGCCACTTTATTTCTCATGTGTGTGAATTTGTCTGATTAAATTGTCACATTTGAGAAACCTTAACTTACATTTTCTTCTATGAAATATGAAGAATGAGCCAATTTCGAGGGTTGATTGCAGTCCTGCAGCGATCATTTGATTAACTGGCTAAATAACACCATTAAGGAAAACAATTACATGTTTTCTCTGCACCTCCTCGTGTGTGTTTGTAAAGCAATTAAAAAAGCACTTTGGCCTCTGCTCCATTTGCCAGAGCCTCCATTTAAATTAACCAGTACGTCCAATTAGGAGCATGCGCTTCCTTTCCTGTGAGCGTCTCTAATGGCTGGATAGATTGATTTAAATGCAAACTAGAGGGAATTTAATGAACTGCTTTTACAGGAAGACTTTAATAGGAATCTGCACATCCTCCAACAGGTTCACACTCCATTAATTAGGCATTGTAGTATTTTTTCCTCAAACAGAGACAAATATCGCACGGGAAGCTGCAGATACTAAGACGTGTGCAGAGAAGCTTTCTGTTGTCATTTGATTCAGAAAGATATGCTGATGCTCTTCAATGTAATTAGTCTGAGAGGCAAAGTAGCAGCGTTTATACTGATCGTGCCGTCACAGACTCACGTCACCGACGGGCACAGGGTGCGTACTGTAACTCAGCACACGTCTGTCATTACCTGTTATTACTGTGATGGAGCAGATCTGTGGGCACCTGTGCAGTGACCGCCCATCAATCTAAGATCATCTGTTGGAACGACGCTGCTTTGGCTTCAAACAGCGTGGGAGTCTTGGTGTGACCGATGTTTCCAGATGTTTCCAGATGTGTTCGAGTAAACAAATACCAGCTGATTGGTGCGTGTGTAAGCATTATGCCAGTGCTAGCACAGCTGATATATTCATTAGTGGCTTTTCAACGTGGGCGTGGCCGGTGCTGTCGTAGTGTCACCAGGAGCTGAGAGAGATGAGAACAGATGATGTGAAAGGAAAGTGCACGTTGCCATGACAACAGTGAAATAAATTCATGTAGACAGTCCTGCATCTCCCCGCTAACTAACAACAATCTGTTGTGGGTTTGTTTGTCTGTTGTTGTTTTTTCAGTTCCATTCATAAACTTGAGTTCTTCCAAAACCAGTTCAGCCAGTACGTGTGACGGACGTGACTCTGTCTGTCAGAGCTGTGTCAGCTGTGTAGGGCCTTGGTCAGGTGACTGACCGTGACTGATGCTGTGGGTCATTCTTACTTTGTGAAATCGTATCCAATCACTTTCTTGTTGAGTTGAAGTAACACACCTTCGTCTTGGCTGTTGAGACGTTTGTATTAACCAAGGACACAATTTTAACGTCATCCACTTAATTTGTGTTTTGTGATTTTTTTAAATTTAATTCTGGTGTTGCTGAGCTGGCCAGCACGTTGCTTCTCTTTACTGTACCACACTGTTTATCTGACCTCTGTTGGCTTTAGTTCTGCCTCTGTCAGTGCGCCCAGGGCAGCTGTGGCTACATGTGGCTGCCATCACCAGTGTGTGAATGTGTGGATGGGTGAATGTAGTGTAAAGCGCTTTGGGGTCCATAGGGACAAAGTAAAGCGCTATACAAATACAGGCCTTTTGACCATTTTTACCATTTTTGTCAGCCTAATGAGGACCTGCTTCTCTCACAGCTGTGCTCATGCCGAGCGTGAACAGCTACTGAAGGAGTTCAACACTCACAGCTGCTTAGAATCAGTCAGGCAGGTGAAGGGAACAGGCCTCACTTGCCGTCGTGTAGTTCTTGTTCAGTCTCTGACGGTGGGGGACTTTGCATAAAAATGGCAGTAATTCCTAAACAGCTGTGGTGGTGTACAGAGGCACAGCTACAACACCGAGTCCGACCACACTGTGGGCAAACTGAACACTTCCATGGCCTCACTAAACTCCCACTCTCGAGTCTCTGCCTCGGCAGCCACAAGGCTGTAATCCAGCTGGCCCACCTGTACCTGTCAGCCGGGGTTCAGCCCCCACAGGCCTACACGCCAACTAAGCTCTTGGTGGAGGTGGGAGTTGGAGGTCGCTGTAAGAAACTGCAGCACACTCTTTTCAAACTCTTGGATCTACCAGGCCTGTGCAGCGTCTGTCCAGCTCACTATGAAGTGGGGTTCAGCTCCTCTTTTCACTGACGTGTCCGAGACGTCCGTAGATGACCGAGTCAGTCGTTACCCTGCAGCCCAGGACCGCAGCAGCCCAACAGCCTGGGCTCAATCCAAGAGCGCTCATGCCCAGGATGGAGGGATGTAACCTACAAACCTTTACATGTAAATACAGAACTTTACTATACGATGAAAAATAAGGTGCAGCTCTTCACACTGTCACTGTATATAAAGGGATCTGTATCCAGATTACCGTCTACACACTTTTAAAATTGATTTATTTTGACGAGCATTCAGATCTGTCAATGATCCGCCACACCAGATCAGGCTAATCAGAAAGCTATTGGCTATGCATTAGCCCGTGTCTCTAGACAATAAGTCATATTTGGAGAAGCAGAGGACAATAAAGTAATGATTTCTTGTTCAGCTCATGCTTTGCTTGGTTATTCTCTACATAGCTAACAGCTAATGGTTTTTGACAGGTTTTGTTTCACATGGTTCATATGAGACTTCCAGCTCAGCTTATCATCAGTTATCACTCCAACACATTTATTCTCGTTCACTCTTTCAGTTTCAGCTCAACCCTGATTTTAGCCACGTTTCATTTGTCTGGTGCCAAAAATAATACATTTTGTTTTATATTTAACAATAACTTATAGTTACCTCCGTTTCCACTGCAGTCAGAAGCTGTTCTAGGTTTTTATCTGATTGATGCACAGTGGTATCATCAGCAAACAATACACATTTATATATAACATGAATCGTTTAGGGCCCAGCACAGAGCCCTGAGGAACACCACAGGTTACCTTCAGCTGATTAGATTTGCACGTATTGATCCAGGTAACTTTTCATGCACGTGTATGCGATCCCTCTTATGCCATATCTGTCTAGTTCATTCAGTAATATAATATGATCAATGTTAAAGTGTATAAAACACCAGCAGTATGTTCCTTATTATCTGTTGCATATCCGCTCTGCCGTATTATCACTTATTATGTTTCTCAATATATTTACCACGTCTATTAACAGATCATTTTCCTAAGATTTCTGAGAACTGTGGAGTTATTGATCTGTAGTCGGTTGTGGGTAACCCTAACCCTCTCTGTGGCTTTTTCCATTTTGGAGGGAAACGTACCAGGTTACACATGTATGTGAAAGTTTGCACTATGCTACAATACGTTTAACTAATATCACGTCAATACTGAAACAATCAGTGGCCTTTTTAAAGTTGTCTTCAGAACATCAAGTATTCCTCTGTGACTCACAGCACCAATGAACTGAGTAATGTGTTTATTTAGCTCATTATTATTTCTTAACTCTTGAATTTCTTGTGCTACATTAAAGCCAACATGTCCAAAGAAATCATTCAGTTCATTTGCAGTGTCGTTAATTTTATGAAGCACAATCTTCATCTTTTCTAAGATATTCTGGATGTCTTGTTTTTCGAGCCCTTTTTGATTATACGATTTAATAACCTCCATGTTTGTTGTGATCCACTCCTGCTTTGCTCCAATAATGTGTGGTAGTACTTTTAATATTTACTAATCTATTTTTATATGACTTGTACTTAATAAATCTCTTACATAGATTATTTCTGTTCATCTGTCGCCTGATGCTTTTCAGTGATTTCCACTAAAGGACGATGTTTGTCAAATACATTACAGACAAATGCACCATACGCACTATGAGGCTCTGCAGCAGTGGCTCGTGTCATGTTTGATTCTTTGTTTAGTTTTTCAGGTTTGCTGATGTTGCACTTCCTTTCGTTTTACTGGAGAAACATACATTTTATTATAGAACATGTTCTTGAAGGGGAGAAACGCATGATCATCTATAGAGGACCTTGTCCTGTTTTCAGATGTTGGTGACGACTCCGGAGAAGTGGGACGTTGTGACCAGGAAGAGTGTTGGCGATGTGGCTCTGTCACAGATTGTGCGGCTCCTCATCTTGGATGAAGTCCATCTATTGCATGAAGATCGAGGCCCGGTTCTTGAGAGTCTGGTGGCCCGGACCATCAGACAGGTTAGTGTTCCTCCTCGTTCCCCGTCCTCAGTTCATATTTCTCACTTCAATGTTTCAGATCATCAAACAAATTAAAATAGTCAAAGACAACACCATTAAACACAAAATGCAGTTTCTAAGTGAAGGTGTTTATTATCAAGGGGACAAAGTCCCAGACGTGATGGCCTGCTCTGTGGGAACTGTGGGATCTCTGAAAAGCTGAGCAGTTAGTCAGGGTGTGATTCTCTCTGAGAGTCGGGTCTTATTCGGAGCTTCTTCACTACCTCAGCGGTGTTTCCCATGTCAGGTCCTCCCTGATGTCTCGATGCACGCGCAATCATCCAGGTGAGGAAATCCTAAAATGTAGATTCTGTTCATCTGGATGTTTTCAGGGGTCTTTGTGGTGTTCAAGACCAAATTGTTGTTCCTACATCACGCTGTCAGCTGCTCCACCTCATCCCTATAGGCGTGCTCATCCCTCCAGAAATGAGTCCCACCACCGTCTGCAAACTTAACAAAGGTGTTACTGTGGTGAGTGTGGAGCAGGGGGCTCTAGCCGACTGTGGGGGGCCAGTACTGAGTCTGGCCCCCCACAGTCGGCTAGTCACGATTACGTCGACTATAAAAATCGTCGACGGCTAATTTAATAGTCGGCGCCTCGTTTGAAGCTTTGTAAGATCACAAAAGACGCAGGAATAAGCAGCAGGATTTAAGAGTGTAATAACGGACTGAAACAGAAGATGGCAGCACTGCATGTACAAGGATGCCAGCTGCCGTTAAACCCCGAAGAAGAAGAAGCTGTGTCCCAGAATTCATAGCGCGGCCCAGCTCAGTTTCCAACAATGGCGGCAGCTAGTTAGTTTTAATATTACTCTTATTATTCTTTCTGGGTCACAAAATAAACATTTAACATATTTTCAGGCGAGAATGTAGCTGTGTAAACCTCAAATATCTGCTCAGTTTATCAGGACACCGCATATTTTCAAAAGCGCTCCGACGTTTTCGGAGACGTCTGTTACCCACTAGCTCGATAGCTAGCCGGGAGGTCAAGGGTCACTAGAGCCGTGAGAACACCGGACTCCCGGCAAATCGTTTTCAAACCCACCGCTGTCTTTTGCTGCTCAGGTTAAACATGATATATGAGTCACTTAGATAACTTAAAAATGTTGTTGTTTGACTTTTTTCAGTGTTTTATTTGTTCCTGAGTAAATCGGTTTGGCTGAGATTAAAGTTATAGTTTTTACACAGCTGAATAAACGTCAAGCAGACAGCTGATCATCAGAAGTGTGAGATGCTGAGAATTTACTCCGGTGTCCTGTTATATTTTAGATAGCAAGGAGTTTATTAAACTTCAAACAATCTGCAGATTTCATTAAAATGTAATAAACTATCATCTTGTCTTTATTTTTAGTTTGCACCTGAAACACTTCAAGCTGTAAGCTAATGATAGTTATATAAGAGCAGATGCTGCTGGTGCAATAAGCTGTAGTTTTACTCCAATGGATGATGATCTGATTAGTCGACTAATCGCAAAAATACTCGGTGACTAGTCGACTATCAGAATAATCGATTGTGGCGGCCCTGGAGGATAATGGTAGGAGCAGCCGTGTGCAGCTTCAAGTGGGGTAGAGCAGCATGGACGCTGTGGCCACAGTGTTCTCTGTAGGCAAAGCACATCACCTCATGATCCCACTTGATAATTTACATTTTTCATTAAATATACAGTCTTTGAAAAACAAGTTCTGATGTTTGGTCTTTGTGTCCAGTTGATGCAAACAGGTCCCAGTCATGTTTCAGACACATCCAGTCCCTCTGGCATGTTGTTGCTGTGATAAGCAATCATCAGTTCACTGTCTGAGCTGCTGATTCCCTGTAATGATGACTGACGTGCGCAGGAAGCAACCTGGATATTTCCCATAGAGAGTGATTATCCAACTGTAGAAAGAGACAGAACTTAATTTCCAATAAGCCAGTGTGATGCAGTGCTGTCACATGTCAGTTCATGGAGGAATGTTAATAAGTGGAGAAGTCTATTTTTAGCCTGTCACTGACTCAACCTTGCATCTTATTCTGTGAACTGCATGTGAATCCAGAAAAATCTGCCAAAATACCAAATACATGTATGAATGTGTCCTTGGACCCGAATGATCTCAGTGTGCACCCAGTTCATGAAAGCCTTTGGATCATGCATCACACACAGCAGCACATGTGGCCCGTGTAGCATAAATATACATCTCAGCACCGCCTTTGAGTTGTATACGTAAGAGAGTAATGAGAAGATGAAAAGAAGACGATGGATAAATCTGACGTGTGTGTAAATCACATTAGCAGTGAGCCAAAGGATGCTGTCCATATGCATGACTGCTTTGTTCAGTGGTGGTTATTTATAGCAGCTCTTAGAGTTAATAATTCACCTGCCTGGCCTGTAAACCATCATCAGCAGTAATATCTTATCATCGCCATGAATCTTCACAAAGCCAGTAAGGAAGGGTTTGCAGTTATATACAAACTGTTTCTCTATAAAAGGTAGAGGAGGAATTCATTAGAACGAGGCGCAGGAACTCAGCATGCACCAATCAGAAGGTCAGTAGTTTGATTCCCAAAGTCCCAAAGCTGATCCCACAGTGTGAGTGCACTCCATGAAATCTGTGTGAAGCTGTGAATGTTGCTCTCAGCCAGTTAGAGCGCCACGTGGACCAGTTAGACCAGTTAGAGCGCCACGTGGACCAGTTAGAGCGCCACGTAGACCAGTTAGAGCGCCACGTAGACCAGTTAGAGCGCCACGTAGACCAGTTAGAGCGCCACGTAGACCAGTTAGAGCACCACATAGACCAGTTAGACCAGTTAGAGCGCCACGTGGACCAGTTAGAGCGCCACGTGGACCAGTTAGACCAGTTAGAGCGCCACGTGGACCAGTTAGAGCGCCACGTGGACCAGTTAGAGCGCCACGTAGACCAGTTAGAGCACCACATAGACCAGTTAGACCAGTTAGAGCGCCACGTGGACCAGTTAGAGCGCCACGTGGACCAGTTAGACCAGTTAGAGCGCCACGTAGACCAGGCCATTCACCATCTTGTCCTAATGCAAATGTGATTGGAGCGATGCACTGTTGGACCAAGTGTTTGTGAGGAGGAACAGTGTGGTAAAGACGTCAGAGCAGAGAAGCACGGAGCAGCACTGAAACACAGCGGCAGGGACGAGCTGCTGTGCTGAGCAGTGACTCTGACCTCTTTGGCGAGGTTAACCGCAAGGTAATTGAAAACTGGGCTGTACATGTGACCGCTGTTTATTCGGTTCACAGCCCATTTATCTGCAGGTTGAGCTGATATTACTGAAGAAGGGCTGACTGGGCTCTTTGTACACCTTGAAGTTGTGCTGCAGTGCACAAGTTTGAAGCCTCTTGACTGTCTGTGTAGTTGCCAGCAGACTGCATATGTGGTCAGGGCTTAACGATAGATGTAGAATGAAACCAGAGGTATTAGCAGAGAAACATGGCGCTCGTGGAAAGCACTGTGCCACAGCAGTAATTATGCTAGAAAGTAGAACTTTCAAGGAAAACGTTTGTTAAGCAAACCAGCGTTTGTGTTTTTATCCTCGGTGATTCTGTGCATGAAGGTTTAATCCTCACGTGACCGATGACATTCAAATGCTTTAAAAAGAGCTGCTCCAGTAGCTGCTCAAGGCCCTTTGAAGGTGGCTGCTGATGGATGAGTTTTGATTCTACAGTATAAGGACTTAACTCACCAAGAAAAGAAAAGCTTCACTGTTTCCATCAGCTTTTCGTGCACGCTTAGTAAGTCAATGGATATTATTGGAAACTCAGTTTTCCCCTCTACTGTTACACTGTACTGTACTGCACTAACAAAGCACAACCTATTCCAGCGTGCTGCTACAGTGTGGTGATACAGTGGTTAGCACGTTCGCCTCACTCCAGGAGGGCTCCTGTGTGAACCCCATTTCTCTGCTTAGGTTTTACTCCCACAGTCAAAATACAGAACTGTAAAGTGGGGGTTCTAAATTGGAAAATTGACCACAAAGTTGTTAAATAAATATCTGTTTATTTCTATGATACTTTGCTAGGAGTAAAATAGGTGTTGGGTGGCCGGACTAGAGCTATTCTGCTTGAGTATCTCTAAGTTTTTGCCATAAAGCTGATCAAGGAGCCTCTTTGGTTTGGTTGGCCCAGGGGTCTCGTGAAGCAGAAAATGGGTATTGCCCCAAAAGGGCTGTGGCACTGGCAGTTGCTGAAGAAAAAAAAATAGAGTCTGAGCACAGTTAAGGGAGGCCATGGAGTAGGGCTGCTCAATTAATCGAATTTTAATCACGATTACGATCTGGGCTTTCAACGATCATTAAAAATGACTGAGCCGATTATTAGCCCCTCCCTCATTTATCCGCGACACCTTAAAGGCCGGTCCGTGAAAATATTGTCGGGCATAAACCGTCCGTGGCGCAAAAAAGGTTGGAGACCGCTGATTAAGAGGACCCGAGGGAAGCTCGGAAAGCTAAGCAGAAGTTATTTGGAGAGTGACTGCCGTTGGTTGAAAAGAGTTTAAAAAAATAAACTTCAGTGGTGTTGCACACTATTTTATATTATTTTTTAAAGTCATTGTTAACCCTTTAAAGCCGGTCAGAGCTGCACGCTCCGTTTTGCGTAACTATTGTTAAATCCCTGTAGAACCTGAACCGTGTAAGCTAGCGCAATAATTTGTTTTGCATATGAAACCGGAGGAGTTGTACTTACATCTGATGCCATCAGCTTGTCCTCGGTCACGGTTTCCTTCCACATAAAGCTTTGCAAAAATTGCATAAAAAGCGCTTGCAGCAACAAAAACATAATATTCCAGAAACACGCTTTGCCGATCCTGTCAGCTGTTCGTAACACTTCCCACAGTGAAATGATGCACCTGCTGTTTTCTTTGCAAATCTGCATCATAGGATTGTTTTTTGTTTTTCCTGCAGTATAAAAAAATTGCTGTATCTCCAAAATAAAACTATGAAGACACTCAAAATAAATTTCCTGTGGTGGGAAACTATTTTTTGCAACTTTATTGTATTTAAAGTTTTGAGGGATAAGCCTCTTAAATTTCTCCAAGTAGAAATATATGTAAACAAAACAAAAGCGATTTTCAATTTTTTTTGTAGTTTATTGCACTTTTTTGCAATTTATGTAATTACTATGGACTTAATGCATACATATTATTAAAATATGGGCTATAACAGTTGTATTGATGTATAGCAACTTGAAATGCTCCCACAAATGGCACTACAGCATGTAAAAAAAATAATATAAGCTCTGGTGGACTTGGTTCTATAGTAGGTCTTAAAGGGTTAAATAAATATCGTCAAATAATCGTGATCTCAATTTCAGTGAAAATAATCGTGATTATCATTTTTGCCATAATCGAGCAGCCCTACCATGGAGGACTACTTTGGGCAGCCCACAAAGAAGTTCTGGCAAGCTGTCCTGGAAGGACTTGACACAGGCCATTTGCAGTCAGGAAGGACTCTGATGACCTGATATTGAGATGCTGTTGGTGGTGGAAACAGTACTTTGACGAACGCTTCATTCCAGTCAAAGTAGCCGACGCAGAGGAAGCAGAGCCTGAGGACTGTGGGAAAGTCTTATGAATTATACTGGTATGCTGGCAGAGGTCACTGGGGGAGTTGAGAAGCTCCCTGCAGCCAAGACACTGGGTTTGGATGTGATGCTAAAGACTAGACACTGTGGGGTCTTGGTTACCTGGAGCGTGTGCTCCAGTTACTGAGGTATTATTCTGCCCAGTTTATTTCAGGATGCTGGAAGGGAACCTCCAGCCAGCTGTCCAAACTTGGACCTAGGAGGAACAGTGCAAACAGTCTGCATGTGCTTTGTAGACTTGAAGAACGCTTACGGCCCTGGAGGCACCTGTACTGCAGGAGAATAGGGCCCCTGCTGCTATGGGCCATTAGGTCCGTGTATAACCAAAGGTAGAGATCTCTTGGCCCAAAGCAGAGCACTCAGTGGACCATGGTTGGCCCCTTTGTCCAATCCTGTTCTTGATTTTCATGGACAATAATCAGCCTATAGTCAGGCTGAGGAGTGCGTCCACTTTGGCTCAGAAATGTATCACTGTGGTTCTGTTGGGTTCATCGGAGCATGACCTGCAGCATGCCGTGTGAAACAGCTAGGATGAGAGCCAGCACCTTCAGGTTTTTGGAGATCTTACTCATGAGTGATTAGCAGGAATGCAGATGTACCCAACTGTCGTGGTGAAGACAAAGCTGAGCTTTTGATTTCCTACTTTATCTGCATTCCAAACCTCACCTATAATCATGAAATCTGAGAAATAACCAAAAATTAAGATCATAAATACGAGGCCCCGCCTCCACATGGTGACCTGGTTTAGGCTTAGAAATAGGCTGAGGAGCTCAGCCATCTGGAGCGATCTGGGACTAGAGCTGCTGCCTCAAGTCTGTCCAAAGAAGCCAGTTGAACTGGTTTGGGAATTTGGTTAGGATTGACTGGACGGGATTGGCTGGGAATGCTTTGTGGATTTTTGGAATATCCTCCTTAGGCTCCAGCCACGTGGAAGATTATGGATGGATGGAGTATAATTCCCAGGATCAAGGTGATGCATGGCTTGTCTTCTGGTTGGCATGTATGCTGCAAACCCAATTACCGTGTGTCTCATTTAAGGCTGGTAGTGAAAATGGTTGCTTGACAGTTTTTATAACGTGCAGTGTTTCATCATGGATAGCCGACGTTACTCCTGGAACGTCTCGTCGTTTCTCCCAGGCTTCCTGTGACTGAGAAACCTGACAGGAGCTCAGAGGGCTCTGCCAGCTGTGTACAACTGTAGTTATTACAAAGTAGAAGTGCTGACTGTGTGCAATGCAGGCATAGGGAAGGAAATACATAATGTTTAATTTGTTTATACTGCTGGGTGGCACCTCCCTTCCTGTAACATTCAGCATGTTGTGAAAGGTGGCAAACGTGATGCATCTGGGAGTCTGTCACTAAAAAGCAAGACTTAATGACTTTTTAATGACCCAATCTGACACTGTGACGAGCAGGAAACCTGTTTGTTTCTTCTTGTATGTACGTGAGAACTTGTTTACAACGTGTAGTCCACCCTCCAACAGAAGATTTTGGGTACCAGCGGAGCGCCTGGCAGACCTCCCCCTCCTTCATCTCTCTGTCCAATTATTGCCACACCTGACAGACTGCTATAATTGTTTGTGCTGAAGGAATTACGCTGGCTGCTGCCGATGCGCTAGGTGCTTAAGTTCACATCCTCAGACACATTAATATGGAAATCCCTGTAAACTAAATATTTGTCCCCCTTTTTATGCAAATGTCTTAGAACAAAGCCAGATATCACTTTGATGTTTTGCTTCGAAGAGGTTTAGTTTTCACTGCCTTTTCTTGGCTCGGTATAGCGCTACCAATTATGCCCTGCATTCAAGATAAAACTCCCTCTAACCTTTATGAAAAAAGTAAAGGTTACTGTGCTGTACAGCTTCTTCTTTATGGTTTCAGCAGCATCTGTGTTCTACCGAAGCTCACAGACACACATTTTATAACAAGGTTCATTCAGTGGAATGCTTATTGTGTTTAATGCTAGAAGAATATACCGTTTTTATGAGTTTGTTAAGTTGGCTCATCCATGAATTTCACTGGGGCAGATGTAGAGATACTGTGCTATTATAGCTAGGGCTGCCACGATTACGTCGACTATCAAAATCGTCGACGACTGATTTAATAGTCGGCGCCTCGTTTGAAGCTTTGTAAGATCACAAAAGACCCAGGAATAAGTAGCAGGATTTAAGAGTGTAATAACGGACTGAAACAGAAGATGGCAGCACTGCATGTACAAGGATGCCAGCTGCCGTTAAACCCCGAAGAAGAAGAAGCTGTGTCCCAGAATTCATAGCGCGGCCCAGCTCAGTTTCCAACAATGGCGGCAGCTAGTTAGTTTTAATGTTACTCTTATTATTCTTTCTGGGTCACAAAATAAACGTTTAACATATTTTCAGGCGAGAATGTAGCTGTGTAAACCTCAAATATCTGCTCAGTTTATCAGGACACCACATATTTTCAAAAGCGCTCCGACGTTTTCGGAGACGTCTGTTACCCACTAGCTCGATAGCTAGCCGGGGGCTAGCTCACTAGCGCCGTGAGAACACCGGACTCCCGGCAAATCGTTTTCAAACCCACCGCCGTCTTTCCTACTCAGGTTAAACATGATATATGAGTCACTTAGATAACTTAAAATGTTATTGTTTGGCTTTTTTTAGTATTTTATTTGTTCCTGAGTAAATCGGTTTGGCTGAGATTAAAGTTATAGTTTTTACACAGCTGAATAAACGTCAAGCAGACAGCTGATTATCAGAAGTGTGAGATGCTGGAGAATTTACTCTGGTGTCCTGTTATATTTTAGATAGCAAGGAGTTTATTAAACTTCACCGAAACAATCTGCAAATTTCATTAAACTTTAATAAACTATCATCTTGTCTTTATTTTTAGTTAGCACCTTAAACACTTCAAGCTGTAAGCTAATGATAGTTATATAAGAGCAGATGCTGCTGGTGCAATAAGCTGTAGTTTTACGTCCAATGGATGATGATCTGATTAGTCGACTAATCGCAGAAATACTCTGTGACTAGTCGACTATCAGAATAATCGATTGTGGCAGCCCTAATGATAACATGTACTTGTCCTTAGTGCGCTCTTGTAATAGGTTTCTGTTGAAGCCCCTGACATGCTCGTCATGCACTTACAAACTGATCCTTTAAGTTACAAACTGATTACATCACACACATCAGTACTCAGACTCAGGTCCAGCTTTCTTTGTGCTATAATGTGCTGTAATGGAAAAACTGTGAGAAAATAAAATAAATCATTCTACAATAAATGTACCTAAAAAGAGAATTAAGGGTGTTTTAGGAGCCTGCAGGACTGATAACAGATTAACTAGAGGCCATGATTTGAGGGAAGAATAAAAAAGGAAACTGAATTTCTCCATTATTATGTTCAACACTGTTTCCCAGATTCAAAATGATTAAGTAGCTAGCTTTCACATTGTATCCATTTATTTCAGAGAAGGGAAACAAAGTAGCGCATGCCTCAAGAAAGGTCATTTATCAATGTGTAGCCACTTCCTCTGCTTCTGCAACAAACATGCAACCTAGAAAGTACATTGCAACATATATATCCAGCCTCATAAAGCGTGATGTTAACAGCACTGGGAGGAACTAATCCTCTTTAAAGGACCTGTTTCAGTATTTGTGGAAAGACGCTTGGCGAGGCATAAACTAAAGCCGGTGTCCCAGTCATGGCAGTGTAACCTGGTGTTACCTGCACTCTGTTTGAGCTACAACAGAGTGCAAACACACTAATGACTTCACAGATATTCATTTTATTCCACTCATTACCCACTCCCTGCAAGGGAATTGGTTATTTTAGCTGCTGATCACAATGAATCTGATGATTCCACAAATGTACCTGAAACAGGATCCAGAGAAGCAGTTCAGTTCCTATTTGTGCAACTTCAAATGTACTGCAGCCTCTTTAACTCTCTGCATAATGAGCTCAGTGCATGTCTGTGTGTGTGGAGGCTCCACAGCATTGCTGTGAGTGTGCACTGAAGCCCTGGTTGGGCCGCAGGGATTGGTTAGATCTTATCTTGATAGGATGGTTTGACAGGTACTGCATCACATTAAAGGCCTTACCAATCTTCCCTGTCACTTCCAGCAGGAGGCATATAGATAGGGCAGTCCGCCCCTCCACCAGCGCCTTCTCACCCACGTTGATACACAACATATTGAATCTTCTTCGAGTTTCAAAGACAGATTAAAGACACTAAATGAGCACGATGGGTTTTTTGTCCCTGAAGTCAAGGACATAGTACATGTCAAAGCTACTTCCCCCCTCACCCTTTTTTCCTGTAAATGGTGCAATAGGAAAAGTCCTCCCCCCCCCCCCCCCCCCAAAAAAAAACTAAACAAAAAACACCTTTTTTGAGACAGGAGCACAAGACGAACTGATAACAGCTGGTACTGCACCCAGTGTTTAGCAACACTGTGCTTGTTGTTGTCATTATAAAGAAATGACAGAATGGTAACAAAGACTGGAGGGATGCAGTTTTTTCACAGCCTGCTTCAATGTCTTTAGTATGCAGGATAAATTCAGCCCTAAATCCCTTTACAGCAGCAGTCAGACAGTTCATCATTTTTGTGGACTGAATTGATCGGTGCTTCATCAACTAATGACCTTCAGTTTGCACTGGTTTACTTTGAAGCCAAGTGCAAAGTTCCTGAGTGGAGAATTTGCAGCCACCACCTTCAGGCGATGGTACTCAACGAGTAAAGTCCCCTAACGAACGAGGTGATGTTGCAAAGAGTTTAGATCATGAGTGAGGGAAACGTGGTGACAGTCAAACCTGCAGCACTTTACTGCTGAGCTGTGGCAAAGAGAGAGGTGGCCATGGAGACAGGGAAGATCAGTAATTAAGCTAATGTGCTGTTTGTAAGATTGGAAAGCTGCAGTCAGCTGAGACTGGAGAAGGCACCCGATGATGATGAAACCTTTCTCCCACTGAAAACATCCAGATGAACAGAATCAACTATTGGTGAACCCTGTAGTGTGACTGTTTGAGTACATTGTAGCAAAGATGCAGAAGGAGATGGTGAAAGCAGCAAACTGTACACTGAGTAACCAGCATGCCATCCTCTCTGTGGTCAACTGATCATTGTATTGGACTCTGCTTCACGTTGATTCGTCATGTTACTCATTAACATTGCAATTGTTCAAAATCTAACAGATGGTATCACTGAATGTATAAACGGGATTGAATATTATACAGTGTGGTGAGTATGACACCATCTGTAATGTGTTGCTTTTTGTAAATGTGTGGACACCTGTGACTGATTTGGACCCACACAGTGATCGGGTGACGTTTCCTTTCTGTGTACTTCATTTGCACACGCTGAGTTTTTGTTCCAGCTTTCCAGCTGACTCCACCCTCTCCACTCTGGCCCCCGGCCTCAATAAATAGAGGAGAGACTTCATTAGACTGATTACTTCCACCTGCCGGCACTGCCCCATGAGCCACACCTACCCTTCAGCAGAACTGAAGACCACACCCCTGCCACGCCCCCCACCGCCCGACGGAGGCCGGGGCGACATCACTTTTATTAATATTTTGAAAAACAAGTTATGGGTACATATTTGCATAACTTTTTAGGTATATGTACAAGTAGCGGTAATTACAGGTATGAAACATGTGCTGTGCTTCATAAATGAGTAACAAATGTAGTACATAACAATAACCTACAGCACACCAGAAAAATAGATTCAGACTACCTTTCAGGCTCAGGTGCAGCGACACGGCTTTAACAAGAAGAAAAGTCAGTCATTCACCATCTTTCTCTTCTTCCTGCCACTGAAACCACCAAAGTCCTCTCCTCCAGTGTCGGAGACGAACAGGCTCAGGATGGCTTCGTCATCCACTCTCAGCTTCTCTCCTTCGTTGTCACTTTCAAAACCAAACAAATCCTTGTTGTCAGAGTCGAACACCCTCAGAAGGGCCGTGGCGGTGTCCTCCTCTCCATCATGCAGCAGTCCAGCCCTTCGAAATCCGCTGGTGATCGTGGATGTTTTCACACTTTTCCACGCTGTCAGAATCCACCGGTGGAGTTGGGCATAACTTGCTTTTCGCAAGTTTATCGCTGCTCGTCAGCCGCGCCTCCCGCTGAACGCGTAGCGCTACTTTGAAGTTTGTATTTCGCGCTACTTGTACGGCACTACGTTGCCTGGCGGACGGACATGTGACCAACATACCACTCTTGAACCCCGATACTGTGTGTCTGATCACATGCCCTTCCGCCAGGCAACGTAGTGCCGTACAACAGAGGAACAAACAAAACAAATCGTCTTACGATATGACAAAAATCACGGACAATCCATAGAAAAGAAGCACCTGACTAAAAGCCGCAGGGTTCAAAGCTTGTGCAAAAAGTAGCGGCTTATAGCCCGACAATTACGGTAAATATTTCTAAGCATAAATGACAATCAACAATATAAATGTAACACTGGGAGACAAACCTTCCTGCAACGACATGTATTGATGTGCCATCCTGCAGCTGTTGGACTGCCTGAGCATCCTCTGCAGGGTCCAGGTATCACCTCATGCTATCAGCACTCACACTGATTCTAGCCAAATTCAGAACTAGTGAAAATGAGTCAGAAAAGATGAGAAGGTGGCGTGCACCTGTGAAACTGGTATTATTTTAACCTTTCTTTGTGCCTAGATTAAACCCTGAGATGGACTCTGGTCTAACTACAACAGTATGTGGTTTTGGGTTTAGGTGGAGTCCACCCAGAGCATGATCAGGATTCTGGGACTGTCTGCTACCCTGCCTAACTATCTGGATGTGGCCACCTTCCTACATGTCAACCCATATATTGGTCTCTTCTTCTTCGACGGTCGCTTCAGACCAGTGCCTCTGGGACAGACCTTTGTTGGCATCAAAACCAACAACAAGGTATGAACATTTAAGATGGATGTACAGAAAAATAGGACTGGTAATGTTTAGAAGTGCTAAGAGCTGTGATTGTATCCTGTTCACTGTGCTTCCTGTTCAGATCCAGCAGATCCATGACATGGAGGAGGTTTGTTATGACAAAGTTCTGGAACAGGTGAAGGCAGGTCACCAGGTAAGGGCTTTTCTTTGTGTTTGACCCAGGTGTGTGGGCTTTGGTGGGGACACAGGATTCATCGAGCCTGTGTTATACTGTGTGTAACCCACGGACTGAGCTCCGCCTGAGGCATCCAGTCTGAACGTGTATTTGTAGCATCTCTCAGCTCTTCAGTGCCCGCACTCTGTTGAAGAGTCATTTTTTCTGCATGCCTGTACTTCCTGATTGCTTTAGCCCTAAAGCCCAGCAGCATGCATGCTTCCTAACACCACCCGTGTGGAGTGATGTTGGTGTAGCGCCACAATCTTTTCCTCCCAAATATTTCCCTGAACTTTTTCATGAATAGCAACCGTGCTGCAGTAAATATTTTGTGTGAACCTTTTGGAATGAACACCTGTTATCTAAATTCTCTCAAGTCCTTATCTCCCCCGGTTTTACCTCCCCCTCCTTCCCCATCCACCCACCCCCTCCACTCATTCTGCTTCCACTCTGCAGCCTGTTGGGAACAGGAGAGCTGTGAATTCAGACTTTACCGTTTAGCTTCCATCTGCTGCAGGAGTTGAGCAGCCTATTGAGGACTGTTGTTATCCTGTCTGCATCTTTTTTCCAAGCAGCCCACATACACGCTCCGGTTTTCCGAGCTTCCCCCTCTTTGTCCGATTGCTTCCCTCAGAGGCAAAGCTGATATGAACTTTTCTGTAGTCTCTGGTTTGATTGTCCAAAACATGAAACGTGCTGCACACATGTGTTTGTGGTTGGACGGTTTCACTGCTACAGTCTAGAGCTTACTGCTCAGCCAGCGATCCTTCTTCTTCTCTCAGTAATGAATTGTCAGGAAGTGGCTGTGACATATATTAATTGACGTGATTTTCTTTAAGACTCCCCAGGCTCGCCGAGTGTCTCACTGCTCTGTTCGAGCTGAACTCAGCGTGGCTGTAACGGTGCAGCGAGATTACTAAAGCGTCTCTGTGTCACTGGGCTGTGTTAATATTCTGGTGTGTTGAAGCCGTGTGTTTGTGCCCAGGTGATGGTGTTTGTCCATGCTCGTAATGCCACAGTGAGGACGGCCATGGGGCTCATCGAGATGGCGAAGAACCGTGGAGAGATTTGTTTCTTTCAACCAGACCAAGGGTCAGACTACGGCCAGTGTGAGAAACAGGTAACAAGTGTCCACACATCGTTTCATGTGATCGTGTTCAGCGAGAACCTTCAGATACATCTAGGAAATGTTGAATGCATGTGGCTGATTAAAGACAGCACAGCGCTGTCAGGGTGTGTGATGAGGTATTTTTAGATTCAGCATTTTCACAGCCTGGAGGATCAAGTGGGGCAAACCTGCAGAGCAGCACATCACACGTTATGGAGGAATGTTTTGCAGACTAATTGGAGAAGAAAAGTGACGTTCCTCATTTTATTCCAAGACAAATACTTCATGAGAACAAACAGGAAAAGGCAGCAACACTGCCAGGAATGATTAAAGAGCTGCAGGTTTCACTGGTAGATTGATTAGTGATTAGTGCGCTGCTCGCACACGAGCCCAGAGCCTAATGCAGTAATCGGGTGTGTCCGGTTCCCTAACACTGAGACAACTAGCTCTCTAACAAACTTGGTTACAGACTTTAGGGCAGTTAGAGACTTTGAACCTGCAGACAGGAAACCACATCGTGTGTGTTAGATGAATATAATGCAAACAGTTTGCAACAGAGACCAGGGGGCTCCACGCGCCCGGCTGTGGGACGCCGTCTGGCAACCATGAGGTAATATAGAGAAGCACGGCTTTCATTTTCCCCCAACACTGTTTAGCTTTGACACCATAATGCGTGCGAGCGCAGGCGTGAGGGTGGAACACCGATGGCGTGCGTGCGTGTAATTAATGGTCTTTGTGCTGTGAGGGTACACAGAGGTGGAGCTATATTTTCCCTCCGAGGACGGTCAGTCAGATGCCAAGTCCCATATTTAAATCTCCTGCCTGGGAAGGCAGAGTGATAAATTTAGTAACCTTTTCCTCTGTTCCCCGGGGCTCAGCCAAGATTGATGTGTCTCTAATCTTCTTTCTATTTAAATGGGTTATGTATACAAATCAGATCACTTTTCATGCTTTCTAAAACTGGAAATAGCGACGAGAGATTACGTCGGGGGACTGAAGCGATGCGCTGTGGCCTGGTTAGTCTTTGAAGCAGTACTTAAAAAGCAATTGTGTAACTGTTCCTTTAGTTTCTGTGCACGCAGGAAGTTTTATGTGCACCAGCTGAAAATGGTTTTGCCTGTGTCCCAACATAATGAGTATTATCCGTTCCATTAGTTCATCTTTGAGTGTTTGTCAGTCAGACTTGCTCTGGTGAAGGAAGGGGCACGGGGCTGACTCGACTCTAAGCCCACACAGAGATAATGCACTGCTTATTTGCACACTGCAAATTGCCCCACATTAATATTTATAGGTGTTTTTTTTTAATCTCCAATATCCATATGTGGTGAATAAAGCCCCTATAAGGTCAGACGTATAATCAGCGTTTATTTATCCAGCTTTAAAAGTCGCTCCGTTTTCCCGTCTCCCGTCTGTATTATTTAATTGGCTTTATCTGGGGTTTGGAGAGGCTGTCAGTCAAGCTCGATATCTGAATGTGCCACTACAGTCTAATCTAGTTACACAGGACGTGTGGTGTGCTCTCGAATGAAAAGAGTCTTTTTAAAGAACTACTTTAGATCCATGCTGTTGGATCGAGTGTGTGTATTCTTGGCTTTACAGTTCTATGTTCTGAAACACGAGGTGTGCCATCGTCTCACTAAAATAAAGAAGAGCTTCCCTGAAGAGACGTCGTTTACTCTCCTCAGAAAGGATCATTTACTCGTGTCTCCTGTTCGAGCTTCAGCGAGTCAGCTGTTCGATCCACACTGATGCTGGGAGTGAACAGGGCCGGATCTACAGGCGTTGCCTTTTATTAAAAACACATATGCAGGTGTTACATGTGGTTCAAATGATTCAATGCAGTCAGTATACACACGTTTCTATAACGGGATTATTTTCCATAATGAAACATCTAAGTTAGGTAACACACGCACATGTGTGGAGCCCAATAAGTATCAAATGCAGAAAGCTGCACAGCATGGGCGGTTACTTACAAACACAGGGATAACTGAAGTTTCACTTTGTTAGAAAACATCAAGTTGTTGCTGAAATTTACACAAAATGTCAGAAATCTTGAACAGAAATGTAAACCTCCTTTTTCAGGATGTGTTGGGTTCACCCTCTGGGGAGCTCGACCGCACATCGTTGCTCCTTTTTTGTATGTTGTTTGGTCTCATTTCATCAGCTCAGTGTGAATCTACACTGATTGTTTCATCGTCATGCTGCAGTAACACAACTGATCTGAAATCACACAAAAACATCAAATCCTGGTAGTAGTTTAGCCCACAGACATGTTGAGTGAATTGTTTTAATAACTTGGATTGCAAACATAAACTGTAAAATTTGAAAACACGTATGAACAATAAATTCATAAAACAACTATTTATCTAAAAATGCAGCCAGCACATCTGGCATCTTTAACATTTTCTACAACCACTTAAAACTATTACAATAACTAAAGTGAGAGAACAATCAGGCGTCACAATGAGATGCACCACAAATTATTTGTGCCAGTAAACAAAAGTTTGTTTCTGTGTTTACTGTTGTCACACTGTCCTTTTTAAACCCGTCCTTCTGCACTAAACGTGACGTATTTAGAAAAAACATATATTTTTAATCATAGCTCTGGATTTAATGGCCTGTCAATAAAATTTAAGAACTTGTATATCCTCTGAAGTCCCAACTTTCAGCACTCATGAATCCGAGACTCCGTGTGGCTGCAGCTTGTTGCTGTGTTAGCTTAAATCAGTGTGATTTGGAGGTGCGGCGTGTCCGTGGACCCCAGAGGGTTAATCACTCTCACCTTCAGTCCATTTACAGAGCGTAACAACCACCTGTGTCAAATCTGAAATGCCCTTGGTGTTGATTCAAATGTGCTCTGGCACAATCAGAAGCATGTAATATATTCAGTGTTATGTAGCCAGGCTCAAAGTGTTAATGCTGTCTTATTTTAATAAACAACACTGTCATATGCAAAGCTAGGGTGGCACATGCCACCCCATGCCCCCCTCTAGATCCGCCCCTGGTAGTGAACCTAATTAGTTTTCAGACGTTGCTTTTTTGCATACACTTCATGTGTTACAAATATTTGGAGCCAGCTGTTACTTTGTTCCTGATATTGTCCTGATATAGAGGCAAATTAAAACAAAGCACAAACTCTGTTTCCACTTGCTGGCTAATGTGCGTTTTGACTTTTGCTGCCATGATGCCAGGTCAGATTTTTTACCTGGATAAATGACGGACTAATAAAATGTAACCAATATCTACAGTTTATTCTGTCTGTATGTTTTCATAATTCTGGTGAGTTTCTGGATAGGGCTCCATGTTTATGATAACAACATGAGATATGCTGGGATAACGTGCTTTACTGCAGAAACATGACATATTTCTGACTTATAGACACAAAGTCTCCTGATACAGCTGAATCTCAAACATGGGTAAAGGTGCATTTATTAATGATGTTGTGCTGTAGCAGAGTGTGAGTGAGGATGATGAGGGAATATGTCACCCTGCAGTTTACTGAGGAGTTTGGAGAATATCATCTACAGATGGGTTTATTAGGCTCATCGACTCTCAGTTCTCTTCTTCAGTAATAATATACAGTGTTGTAGACAGTACTATGCTGTGCAGGAAGTGTTGCTGCCACGTTGTCAGTTTTGAAATCCATCACTTGATAAATTGAAGTATATGAATCACAGATTAGAAGAAACATGTTTGAATAGACAATAAATGAGTTTGCAGCATAAGCTGTGCAGGAAACCTGAAGCTCCCACCTGAGAGGAGTCAAAGCCTCTCTGACTTTCATTTGCTCGACTTTGACAGTCCGCACTCTCTCCCCTGCCCCCCCCTCTGCGCCCCCACCATGTGGTAGGAATCCAGCTGTGAGACATGAAACCATGTGGCTGCTTTCAAAGGGAAGCAGAGTTGTTATGGAGGATAAGAGCCACCTAGTGGCCCCGTGAGTCCATTACACTTATTCTACAGACCCGTCGTGTTTTCTGACACAGCGGGGGCGTAACACCCCTTTCACACTGTGGCCAACAGTGGCCAGCTCGGCATGCCGGAGCAGTGTTTGTCAAAGCATACATTCACATGAACTGAGGGACCAGATCACTGCTAGAGAACAGCGAACGAGTGTATCGGCTTCTCTTTGAAGCTCGCTCTTCTCCGGCCTTCAGATGTGCTGCTTCCCTGTCACTTTGTTTGACAACATACACAGATGCAGACACACTCACGCCTCTGAGTGCGAAGCCTCCAGGGACTCTACAGCAACACCCGACTGTGCTCATTAATGTCTCCATTTTCTTTCATTTGGTGCTATTTTTACAAGTCGAGTCCACTGCTGCTGCTTTCGTAGTGACAGATCTGTGACAGCCTGTCACTGTGCCCAACCAGTTACCCACTGCAGTGATCAACAACAAAGAGCCGCACCTGAAACGCTGCTGGAAGCAGGAGTGACACCGTGGACTGACAGCACGGAAACAGCAGCCTTAAAAACAAAGGCAGCTTTGTCCAGCAGTGCTTCTGCAAACACCTCCTCTGTTTGCAGCTCATCTGCAGTCTCATAGCCTGAGGGAGCAGCCTTGCATGCTATCATGGCACTGCATAGCAAGTCCGTTTTCCTGTTTAATTGCTTCTTCATCAGCATTTAAACAGCTGACTGGAGTGTTCGCTGTTTTGCTGTGCCACCTCCAATGTTCAGGAACAAAGGACCAGGATCATATTTGTCTTCAAGCAACATTTATTTTTCAGCAGTGCTGAAACCCGTGGCCTGGGGGGGTTAACCCCTGATGGACGTGACTCACTAACAGTGTCTGTAGTTTCATTTGAACGGAGAGAGCATCAGCCGCAGTACACACAGAGGCACATTTTCACGTCATGCAGTGAAATGAGTATTCGATCACCAAGCAAAACACCACTCGGTGCAACCAGTAGCCTTGTGGGCGAACATAGTGGTGAGATGTTTCCTGTAGCAGGTCATCAGCCCTGCTCACATCTCAGGAGAGCGTTCCTCTACATCCACCTCTGGCACCTTGAAGCTTCAGGTGCCAGAGGCGGATGTAGGCTGGCCGGGATGCTCCCTGACTCTTCCTCAGCTACTTCTTTGTGTCTTGGTCCTTATCATGCTGATGCCACCACAGATCTTCAGGGTTCTGGCTGAAGGTTCGTGTCCAGGATGTCATACGTGGCCCTGTTGTTGCCCCCTCATCCAGTGAAGTCAGCATCAAGCGTCCACCTCTGTGCTTGACTGTGGGGACACTGGGATTTTCTCTTCCCCCAAACATCATCATCTGACCGCAGCGCCTTCCGCCGAGCCCTGACCGTGTGCCTCCTGGATCTGGGGCATCTTGTGAACACTGCAAACCTCCAAACCATTACAGCACACTGTGTTAGTAATGGTGTTTCTGGAGGCTGTGGTAACCTGTAGGTCAGTAAGCAGCTCCTTCTGTGGGGTCAGCTTTGAGCGGACCCATCCATGATTGTTCTCATGAGTGAGGCGGCAGCAGCCATGAGGGCAGACTCTGATGCAGCGCTGCATTACCTGACTGAAACGTTTAGCTTGGTCATCGCCCAAACTGTGACTGTACGCGGGCGGTGCTGTGAGAGGAGCTGATAGCAGTAAGGAACATCAGAGGAAATGCTCTTAACATCACTTACAGGACCCAGTTTTACTGGAAACCAGTCCCAGCTGGGCTGTTTCTCTCGTATTGTTCTAGACGTTGCAGCCAATTAAGTCCTTATTTCGCACGCCTGTCATGTTTCTGCGTGCTTACAGCAGATGGTGGTGAGGGAAGTTTAAAGATTTAAGAACTCTCACAGAGATCTCTGATAACTCCAGCAGAGCCCGATCACTCGTCCTGCTGCTGAACAGCATTGGGTAACATCTCACGTACAGAATCAGAATCAGAAAGGGTTTTATTGCCAAATGTTGAGCAGGTTTACAACATTAGGAAATTGCTGCGGTGCTTCAGTGCAAACATACTGTCATAAATAGCACTTAAATAGACATGAAAAAATAAAAGTAGGGATAAGAATTAAAAGTGCTACGTAGATAGATATATACATGAGTGCAGGTGGTGATCAGTGCCAAACATGGAATGATGCAGTGAACACAGCGTAGGGTCATGTGTTAGTGGCGGGTACAGTCATATGGTTATTGTTCATGTGTCCAACAGCAGAGGGGAAGAAACTGTTCTTATGGCGAGAGGTTCTGGTGCGAATGGACAGGAGCCTCCTGCCTGAGGGGAGCAGGTCAAACAGACTGTGTCCAGGGTGAGAAGGGTCAGCTGAGATCCGAGCTGCACGCCCCAGTGTCCTGGAGGTGTACAGGTCCTTCAGAGATGGGAGTCTGCAGCCAATCACCTTCTCAGCAGAGCGCACAACACGCTGCAGTCTCTGTTTGTCCCTGATAGTGGCTCCAGCGTACCACACGGTGATGGAGGAGGTGAGGATGGACTCGATGATTGCGGTGTAGAATTGCATCATCGTCCGTGTTGGCAGGTTGAATTTCTTCAGCTGCCTCAGGAAGTACATCCTCTGCTGGGCTTTCTTGATGATGGAGGTGATGGTGGGCTCCCACTTCAGGTCCTGGGTGATGGTGGTACCCAGGAAGCGGAATGAGTCCACAGAGGTGATGGGGGTGTCAGTCAGGATGATGGGGGGGAGTGGGGCTGTGTGCTTCCTGAAGTCCACAATAATCTCCACTGTCTTCTGGGCATTCAGCACCAGGTTGTTGTGGCTGCACCAGGACACCAGACGTTCAACCTCCCTCCTGTAGGCAGACTCATCCCCGTCCGAGATGAGCCCAATAACGGTGGTGTCATCTGCGAACTTGATTAGCCTGACAGACTGGTGGGTGGAGGTGCAGCAGTTGGTGTACAGGGAGAAGAGCAGAGGAGAAAGAACACAGCCCTGAGGGGAGCCGGTGCTGATGGTCCGGGAGTCCGAGACATTCTTTCCCAGCCTCACATGCTGCTTCCTGTCCGTCAGGAAGTCAGTGATCCACCGGCAGATGGGATCAGGCACATTCATCTGGGAAAGCTTGCCTCGGAGATGGTCTGGAAGGATGGTGTTGAAGGCAGAGCTGAAGTCCACAAACAGGATCCTGGCGTAGGTTCCTGGGGAGTCCAGATGCTGCAGGATGAAGTGTAGGGCCATGTTGATGGCGTCGTCTACAGACCTGTTGGCTCTGTATGCAAACTGCAGGGGGTCCAGGAGGGGGGCCGTGAGGGTCTTGAGATGGGAGAGAACTAGGCGCTCAAAAGACTTCATGACCACAGATGTCAGAGCCACGGGTCTGTAGTCATTTAGTCCAGTGATCCTAGGTTTCTTGGGGACAGGGATTATGGTGGAGGACTTGAAGCAGGCAGGCACATGACATGCCTGCAGTGAGGAGTTGAAAATGCCAGAAAACACTGGGGCCAGCTCGTTTGCACAGTGTCTGAGGGTGGCAGGAGACACGCCGTCTGGGCCGGGAGCTTTCCGAGCATTCAGACTCTTAAACTGCTTCCTCACATCTGCTTCATGAATATGAAGAGTTGTGGTGGGAGGAGGTGGTGTGAAATCCTCTTTTGTGTGGGGTGAGGAGGGGGGTGTTGTAGGTGAAGTGTTTGAAGGTGGTGATGGCTCTATGGAGGGGGGAGAGGTGGGGGAATGAGTGTCCAAAGTGTCTCTATTGTTGGGGCCGTTGGAGGTGTGAAGGCTGCCTGATGGCTCGTCTAAACGGCAGTAGAAGTCGTTGAGGGTGTTGGCCAAGAGCAAGTCATCAGTGGAGTGGGGGGTTTTAGGCTTGTAGTTTGTGATATTCCTAAAACCTTTCCACACAGAGGCCGAGTCATTCTCTGAGATCTGCTGCTGCATCTTCTCAGAGTGCTGATGTTTGGCAATGTCCACTTCTTTAGTGAACCTGTACTTGGCCTCTCTGTAGCAGTCCCTGTCTCCGCTTCTGAACGCCTTTCTCTTTTCCAGCACAGCTTTTTGAGTTTAGGAGTAAACCAGGGTTTGTCATTGTTATAACTCACCCTGGTGCGTGATGGCACAATGCTGTCCTCACAGAAGTGGATATAGGAGGTGACAGTGTCCGTAAACTCGTCCAAGCTGTTAGAAGCAGCCTTCATTGTGTCCCAGTCTGTGGTCTCCAAACACGTGCGAAGCTCCTCCACAGCCTCGTTGCTCCACAGTTTTTTAGTCCTCACGACAGGTTTGGAGAGCTTCAGCCTCGGTCTGTACGCGGGGATTAGGTGGATCATGACGTGGTCAGAAAGTCCGAGTGAAGCGCGGGGCACCGCGCGATAGGCCCCGCTGATCGTGCTGTAGCAGTGATCTAATGTCCTCTCCTCTCTGGTCGGGCATTTAATATACTGCTTGTATTTCGGAAGCTCATGGCTCAGATTGGCTTTGTTAAAGTCCCCAAGAGCAATGATGAGAGAGTCCGGGAATGTCCGCTCCGTGTGGAGAATCTGCTCCGCGAGTGCGCACTGAGCTGCTCGCGCATCCGCGTCTGGCGGGATGTAAACAGCGGCCAGGATGAATGAAGCAAACTCCCGCGGAGAATAAAACGGTTTGCAGTGGATAAAAAGATATTCCAGAGAGGAAGAGCAGTGCTGAGCAATCACTGTCACATCTGTGCACCAGCCTCTATTGATGTAGAAGCAGACACCTCCACCTTTGGACTTACCGGAGAGAGCGGCCTGCCGGTCCGCGCGCAGCAGATGGAAGCCCTCCAGCTTGAGCGCGCAGTCTGGGATGTTCTCACTGAGCCACGACTCCGTAAAACATAAGACACAGGAGGAGGCAAAGTCTCTGTTCATGCTTCTCATCAGGGCCAGTTCGTCAATCTTATTGCCGAGTGAGCGTACATTAGAAAGGAAGATCCCAGGAAGAGCAGTTCGCAGTCCGCGTCTCCTCAAACGCACGAGTACGCCGGCTCGCTTCCCTCTCTTTCGGCGTCTCGCTTTCCTGATCAGAGTCAGCAGTAAATCTGCCGCAGATGCGACAAATATTGGAAATAAATCCACAGGCGTTGTAGTCCTGTAGTTAAGGAGCTCTTCTCTGGTGTAAGAATATCCAGAGGAGTGCCCAGACACAGAGAAAATGCACAAAAACAAGACAAAAGTAACGCACTGAAGCACCAGGGCGACCATCCGCGGCGCCATCTTGGTCTTACAGCATGTGCTGATGAGCACGTCGGGTGGTGAAAGTGTGACAACAGTGAGTATCCCGGTACGACGATGAGGTCACTGCTGACCGTGATGCTGTGCCATGTGACCACAGACACCGTGATAACCACGGAGGCTTTTATGAACGCTGCCTCAGACAGCAAACACGTTTCTATCACTGACACCTTCAACTGTCTGACCAAGTGGATTATTGCTTTACTCATTAGATAGCACTGACTTCATTGGTACATATTTACTGTCTACTCATAGAGTGAAGTATGAAGCAGCTGTAGTACTTCCTGTATTGATCAACAGCTGAGCGATATGGCAAACTGGATAAACTGTGCTTCTTCTCTCTGGAACTACAGCAGCAGGCAGACAGGTGAAGTGTGGAGGAGTGGAGACGTATCCTCTGCAGCACCAAACATGGCCATCAACGGCCACTAAATCCACAATTAGCCATCATGGCTCAATACAGCAAAGATAGAGTGTGATAGCAGCGGGCTGTGGGAGAGCACATTCACCACTGATCACAAGTGTCATTTGTCACATTTTCACAGTGATATTTGAAATCTCAGCTTTGAAGCTGGAGTGCGCTGCATCCTGTTTCTACCACGTCTAACAAGGCTTCAGCACTGTGCGCTACCACTCAAAGCACCAGGGATGTGCAGAGCTCAGTTGGATTGTCACAAATTTGAAACCCGTTTCACTTACACGTAGGCACTCTTTGAATTTTGGGGTAATTTAGTTTAGCTGTGGTGTAAGCTGATGTTCTCTCCATGGGCGTGAGAGACGGTGAGCGGAGCTGGCAGCTTGCTGTCTGTGTACCGACGGAGCTGTGCAGCAGGAGCTGCAGCCAGCGGCAGGCCTAATGGAAGCTGATCAGGAGCTTAGGTCACTGCCATCTCAAATATAGTCATGGCACAGCAGACGTCAGCACTAACTCACCTTAGATTAGAGGCTGGAAGCATGTCTGTAACACACTCTGACACCTCAAAAAGAAGCCTCAGCCACAGCATTTCAATTACCTGCTTCCCTGGGAAAGTGCACAGCCTTACCCTGAAGACTCCACCGCACGCTGTCAGAGAAACCTCGGGAGAGAAGCTTCATGTTTCTGCTTCACTGGTTTTAAAAGAGATGCTCTGATTTATTAATGCATTTATATATTAGTTTGTTTGTTTGGGTTGAAAGGACTGATTGAGCCCAAACCTCCCCGACGTGCCGGACGCCTGCAGATCCCTCAGATTTACATGCACTCAGTTTTCTAACTAAATAATACAAATATATCTCCTTTGTGGCGATAAATAATCAATAATCAGTTGGTCATCTTGTAGACGGACAGCTCCACCTTCTTGAACTGAAGGTAGCCACAGTAGTCCTTGTTGTGCACATGGACCAGTTCTCCAGTGCAGCTTCGCACCCGGACGACTGTCTTCTTCCCTTCTCTGTATTATTGTAGCTACGGACAGTATGAAGCAGCTCGAGGCAACTATACGAATAAAGTTTAATTGAATGAGAAACACTGCACTGTGAAATCTATATCATGTGATTCATACGGCTTTCATATTTAGCAACTGCTCAGTGAGCGGACGGCCCAACACAGCAGAGCCTCTGTTCACACCTGCAGGCCAGTGGACACTTCAAGGATGAGGATGTAACGTCCTGGACAGGGAGGAACGCTGGTTTGAGGGCGGAGCCAAGGAGGGAAAGACCATCTGAATGGGGGAGGGGGCCTGAGGGTCCATCTGTCACCTGTGAATGGTGGAGAAGCATCAAGACGCTCAGTGGGGCCTCGTGTCACATGAGACAGGAGCGCCGCACTCAGAGGGAACAACATATGATGAAGTGTGATTACTCAGAAAAACAATCGTATTTATTTGTAGTGAGCATTTTTCAAAGGAGGCGTGATGACACTGACCCTGGACGAGCACTGACAGACCCACTGATCCCTCAGTGTGTGGTTGTGTCACTGCTGTGTGATGTTGGTGTGGGTGACTCAGGCAGAGAGGGAGTGTGAAGGACGCACAACAGTGTGTTTCCATGAAACAGGTTGTGTTGCTGTGACTTCTGACCACACAGGTAAATGTCCGCACTCAGCTGTGGACGCACAAGTTTGACACACAGGGACGTCCAAACGTGCTGAAAAGCTCCTGTCATGAATAATTTCAGGGTGGGTCGGAGGTTCTGTGAGTCGCCATCTTGACCTGCTTGAAAGAAACCAGGAACATGTTTCAGTGTGTGTGGAGGAAGTGAGAGCGTGTGGAGGAAGTGAGTGTGTGTGGAGGAAGTGAGAGCGTGTGTGCAGGAAGGTGGAGGAAGTGAGAGTGTGTGTGGAGGAAGTGAGAGTGTGTGGAGGAAGTGAGAGCGCGTGTGGAGGAAGTGAGAGCGTGTGGGGAGGAAGTGAGCGTGTGTGGAAGAAGTGAGAGTGTGTGTGGAGGAAGTGAGAGTGTGTGTGGAGGAAGTGAGTGTGTGTGGAGGAAGTGAGAGCGTGTGTGGAGGAAGTGAGAGTGTGTGGAGGAAGTGAGAGTGTGTGTGGAGGAAGTGAGAGTGTGTGGAGGAAGTGAGAGCGCGTGTGGAGGAAGTGAGAGCGTGTGGGGAGGAAGTGAGCGTGTGTGGAAGAAGTGAGAGTGTGTGTGGAGGAAGTGAGAGTGTGTGTGGAGGAAGTGAGTGTGTGTGGAGGAAGTGAGAGCGTGTGTGGAGGAAGTGAGAGTGTGTGGAGGAAGTGAGAGTGTGTGTGGAGGAAGTGAGAGTGTGTGGAGGAAGTGAGAGCGCGTGTGGAGGAAGTGAGAGCGTGTGGGGAGGAAGTGAGCGTGTGTGGAAGAAGTGAGAGTGTGTGTGGAGGAAGTGAGAGTGTGTGTGGAGGAAGTGAGTGTGTGTGGAGGAAGTGAGAGCGTGTGTGGAGGAAGTGAGAGTGTGTGGAGGAAGTGAGAGTGTGTGTGGAGGAAGTGAGAGTGTGTGGAGGAAGTGAGAGCGCGTGTGGAGGAAGTGAGAGCGTGTGGGGAGGAAGTGAGCGTGTGTGGAAGAAGTGAGAGTGTGTGTGGAGGAAGTGAGAGTGTGTGTGGAGGAAGTGAGTGTGTGTGGAGGAAGTGAGAGTGTGTGTGGAGGAAGTGAGAGTGTGTGGAGGAAGTGAGAGCGCGTGTGGAGGAAGTGAGAGCGTGTGGGGAGGAAGTGAGCGTGTGTGGAAGAAGTGAGAGTGTGTGTGGAGGAAGTGAGAGTGTGTGTGGAGGAAGTGAGTGTGTGTGGAGGAAGTGAGTGTGTGTGGAGGAAGTGAGTGTGTGTGGAGGAAGTGAGAGTGTGTGGAGGAAGTGAGAGCGCGTGTGGAAGAAGTGAGAGTGTGTGGAAGAAGTGAGAGTGTGTGTGGAGGAAGTGAGAGCGTGTGTGCAGGAAGTGAGAGCGTGTGTGGAGGAAGTGAGAGTGTGTGGAGGAAGTGAGAGTGTGTGTGGAGGAAGTGAGAGTGTGTGTGGAGGAAGTGAGAGCGTGTGGGGAGGAAGTGAGCGTGTGTGGGGAGGAAGTGAGAGTGTGTGTGGAGGAAGTGAGAGCGTGTGGAGGAAGTGAGAGAGTGTGTGGAGGAAGTGAGAGCGTGTGTGGAGGAAGTGAGAGTGTGTGTGGAGGAAGTGAGAGCGTGTGGAGGAAGTGAGAGCGTGTGGAGGAAGTGAGAGCGTGTGTGGAGGAAGTGAGAGTGTGTGTGGAGGAAGTGAGAGCGTGTGGAGGAAGTGAGAGCGTGTGGAGGAAGTGAGAGAGTGTGTGGAGGAAGTGAGAGCGTGTGTGGAGGAAGTGAGAGGAAGTGAGAGCGTGTGTGGAGGAAGTGAGAGCGTGTGTGGAGGAAGTGAGAGCGTGTGTGGAGGAAGTGAGAGCGTGTGGAGGAAGTGAGAGCGTGTGGAGGAAGTGAGAGCGTGTGTGGAGGAAGTGAGAGCGCGTGTGGAGGAAGTGAGAGCGCGTGTGGAGGAAGTGAGAGCGTGTGTTTAGGAAGTGAGAGCGTGTGCAGGAAGTGAGAGCGCGTGTGGAGGAAGTGAGAGCGCGTGTGGAGGAAGTGAGAGCGCGTGTGGAGGAAGTGAGAGCGCGTGTGGAGGAAGTGAGAGCGTGTGTGGAGGAAGTGAGAGCGTGTGGAGGAAGTGAGAGCGTGTGCAGGAAGTGAGAGTGCGTGTGGAGGAAGTGAGAGCGTGTGCAGGAAGTGAGAGTGTGTGTGGAGGAAGTGAGAGCGCGTGTGGAGGAAGTGAGAGTGTGTGGAGGAAGTGAGAGCGTGTGCAGGAAGTGAGAGCGCGTGTGGAGGAAGTGAGAGCGCGTGTGGAGGAAGTGAGAGCGTGTGTGGAGGAAGTGAGAGCGTGTGGAGGAAGTGAGAGCGTGTGCAGGAAGTGAGAGTGCGTGTGGAGGAAGTGAGAGCGTGTGCAGGAAGTGAGAGTGTGTGTGGAGGAAGTGAGAGCGCGTGTGGAGGAAGTGAGAGTGTGTGGAGGAAGTGAGAGCGTGTGCAGGAAGTGAGAGCGCGTGTGGAGGAAGTGAGAGCGCGTGTGGAGGAAGTGAGAGCGCGTGTGGAGGAAGTGAGAGCGCGTGTTTAGGAAGTGAGAGCGTGTGTTTAGGAAGTGAGAGCGTGTGCAGGAAGTGAGAGCGTGTGTGGAGGAAGTGAGAGCGTGTGTGGAGGAAGTGAGAGCGTGTGGAGGAAGTGAGAGAGTGTGTGGAGGAAGTGAGAGCGTGTGGAGGAAGTGAGAGCGTGTGCAGGAAGTAAGAGTGTCTCAGGAACGTCTGTGATCCGTCTGCAGACCAGTGTGTCAGTCTGTACCACACAGAGCTTTGTGTGGATCATTTACAAACAGCTGTTCTGAGATCAGTGTTGTGTGTCTGTGTGTGAGAGCACAATCACAGAGACCAACAGCATCACAGCCTTCCTCTAAGTCTTCCTCAGCTCCCACTTCCACTCTGGTCACAGTGTTTATACAGAGCTTGGTTCTTCCAGCACATCAGAGCGCGTGCAGTTACAAAAGCATCATGATGACTGCGTACACACCGAATGGAAGGGTTTGAAAACTGAAACCAGTGTGGCAGTTTTTAAACGTGCACTCTTGTTAATGGCCACACTGGGAAATGCCACTGGCTGTAATACACGTAGAAACACGCCTGCGTGGCCTTACTGCTCACTCAGTGTGTGACCTGAGGAAACCCTTTGTGCTCTCGTCATTGCTTTTATTCATGATGATGTCATTTACAGAGCATGACTGAGGATGTGCGTGACCTCAGATCCTCCGCTTTCAAACGTCGAGATGCTGTCGAGGTTTCACAGCAGGACTCGAACCATTACTCAAAGTCAAAGTGCAGCGTACAGAGAGACGAGCAGCGAGAAAAACAACCTGAGAAATTAAGAGGATCAAGAGAAGTTAATTTAAACTGATGTCTCACTGGGTATCACAGAGATGACATCTGTGTTCAACACAGACGTTACCTCCTCAGTCACTGTGGGTGAGTAACCGTCTCCAGTGTCTCCGGTTCGGGGACATGTCAGACCGCTGTTCTCCAGTATGGAGACGTTTCCTTCTTTCCCTGGGACTCGCCGCCTTCAGGCGACTCTGGTTGTGATTTGGCGCCACATGCAGAATAAGTAACGCACTGAAGCATAATAATAAGATGAGAAGAGACTGAAAAAGAAAAGAGCCGTGTGATTAAAACTGCAGTATTCTGAACAGACCAAGTGAAAGCTGGCAGTAACTTGTGGTACAAATCATCAGTCACCGAGGCTAACCAACAAATGTTTTTGGCTTTGCCTCTGTGACATTTTACCTGCACAGTCAGCCTCCAGCTTGTATCCACAGGGTTTGCATACAAATGCAGACAATCACTGCAATCCAAACACTCGTGGAGTGTGTGAGGCAGACAGCTGCTGGCAGTAATGGGATTTCTCTTTGCCGCGCAGCAGCCTGCTGGGCGCTGACCTCCATTTAGATGCCCAGAGAGAGAGATAAAGCCTTGTGATGAGGACTCCCCCGGTGGCCGGCCGGGTCACAGGGCTGCTGTCAGTCACAGCACACATCTCACTCTGTGTGCATGTGCTGTGAGCTGCAGATGCTGCTGGAGTGTGCAGCAGACCTACAGCCGTGTGCATGTATTACACTCTGCTGTAGTAGGCTGCCAGTGGCTGATTACTGCATGTACTGTACAGGAAATGTTTGATTCCCGACTGCTGCTGCTGTTTTGTGTGAACACTTACAGCTGAGAGTCTGAGACTCGCCTCCACTCCTTCTGAAACTCCTTCTTTGACCGTCTCTTTCAGATCCAGCGCTCCAGGAACAAGCAGATGAAAGAAATGTTTCCTGAAGGTTTTGGCATCCACCACGCTGGCATGCTGCGCTCTGACCGCAGCCTGATGGAGAGCATGTTCTCCAGAGGCCACCTCAAGGTCCTGGTCTGTACCGCCACCTTGGCCTGGGGAGTGAACCTGCCGGCTCACGCTGTCATCATCAAGGTCCTTCATGGATTTAATGTGTTTGTGCCTGCTACCCTGAGGGAGCTCAGAGCGTCCTTTACTTTGCACATTCCATCTAAAGTCAGTAGTTGAGGGCTTTTAATTGGCTCTGTAACTTTAAGTGTCTCACAAATGTGAACGTTATTCCTGTAAAAGCCTCACGTATCTGCAGTCAGCTTGTGAGACCATGCACTGAAGTGTAACGTGGTTTTATTTGTTGTTTTAGTTTCAGAATGCTGAGATGCTGTAAAGATTCACTCGGTTACTCTGAGCGCTCCCCGCCTGCACTCACACACCTGTCTCTGCTCTGATGCAGGGTACCCAAATTTACGATGCCAAGCGCGGCGCCGTGGTGGATCTGGGCATCCTGGACGTCATGCAGATTTTTGGAAGAGCAGGTCGTCCGCAGTTTGATAAGTATGGTGAGGGAACCATCATCACCACCCACGACAAGCTGAGCCATTACCTGACCCTGCTCACCCAGCAGAACGCCATAGAGAGTCGGTTCCTGGACAGCCTGGCCGATAACCTCAACGCTGAGGTAACGCAGTTTCCTTCTGCTTCACTTTGAGCAAAGTTTAGCTTCCACAGTCCGAACAGGGCAGCGATGACATGCAGACAGGTGCCAGGATAGCACATAGCTAACATTTAACATGGACTCAGGTCATAGTGTTTGAAACAAGCTGTCTTCAAATCTGTGAAGCTGTTTTACATCTTTAAGAAAAGGATTAATAGCACGTGTTGCTGGGCAGAGTAGAGAGGAGCAGCTGTGCTTTCAGGTAGTGTCCATTAGATGGCGACAGAGGTCTGTGAGCCGCTGTTCTCTCTCCTGCTACAGATTGCTCTGGGAACGGTCACCAACGTGGAGGAGGCTGTGAAGTGGCTCAGCTACACCTACCTTTATGTTCGCATGAGGGCCAACCCGCTGGTGTACGGCATCAACCACAAAGCCTCTCAGGTTGGTCCAGATCCCCGGAGGGCGGGGCCGTCCCCGGGGGAGGGCGGGGACGTACACTGGTGTGGAAAAGTGCTTTTTTTATATGTTTGTCTCACTTAAGTGTTTCAGATCATCAAACACATGTAGATATACAGATACACGTAACACAAAGTTTCTAAATGAAGGCGTTCATTTGGTGGGAGCCAAATCCAGACCTACACGGCCCTGTGTGGAAAAGTGCTTCCCCCTAAAGCTGGTCGCTGATTGGACCACAGCAGCCAGAAGGGGCAAAGACAAAACACCCAAATGAGGAATAGAACAATAATAATACTTTTATTTGTGTTACATCAAAGATCAGGGTCCGACACACACCTGCGCACACGTTCAGCTGACGAGCCGAGGGAGGCTGTAACTGTGACGTGTGTGCAGGGGCCTGTCGGTGTGGAGCTTTCTGTGGGGATTGCACTGGCAGCTCATGAAGGGAACTTAAAAACATGTCAGCTTTGGCTGTGCAGCTGCACCGACACGAGGAAGGAGAGAAGAAAGGTCGAGTGTAAAAGTAGAAGGTTGGTTTCTGCAGGGTTTCTTGGAGGACTTCAGAGATCCAGACTTTGCTCAGAAGTGACAGCAAGGTTCTTAGCACATGCTGTATGAAATGTTAGACCAGGTCATAACTGAACTATAAATGAACGTTGTGATTTAAATGTATTGAAAACACAAGAGAAAAACAAAGTTGTTGTGTTACTGACGTCTTTCTCGTGCTGCGGGAGCTCAGATGGATCCAGCTTTGGAGCTGTACAGGAAGGATCTGGTGGTGGAGTCGGGCAGGAAGCTGGATAAGGCCAGGATGATCCGCTTCGACGAGCGCACCGGCTACTTCGCCTCCACAGACCTGGGCAGGACTGCGAGCCACTTCTACATCAAATATAACACCATAGAGGTAAACGCCGCACACATGTTCACTCTGTTCACTGCAGAGGTCCATGGAGCATCGCACACACTCAGACACACACTCAGACACACAGAGACTCAGACACACACACTCAGACACACACACACACAGACACACACACACTCAGACACACACTCAGACACACACAGACTCAGACACACACACACACAGACACACACACACACACACTCAGACACACACACACACACTCAGACACACACTCAGACACAGACACACACACACACACACTCAGACACACACACAGACACACACACACACTCAGACACACACACACACACACACACTCAGACACACACACAGACACACACACACACACACACACACACAGACACACACTCAGACACTCAGACACACACACAGACACACACACACACACACTCAGACACACACACACTCAGACACACACACAGACACACACACACACACACACACACACTCAGACACACACTCAGACACACACACAGACACACTCAGACACACACAGACACACACTCAGACACACACTCAGACACACACAGACACACACTCAGACACACACTCAGACACACACAGACACACACTCAGACACACACTCAGACACACACAGACACACACACACACACACACTCAGACACACACAGACACACACTCAGACACACACACAGACACACTCAGACACACTCAGACACACACTCAGACACGCACACAGACACACACACACACACACTCAGACACACACACACACACACACACACACAGACACACACACACACTCAGACACACACACACACACACACACACACACAGACACACACACAGACACACACACACACACACTCAGACACACACACACACACACTCAGACACACACACACACACACACAGACACACACACAGACACACACTCAGACACACACTCAGACACACACACACACACACAGACACACACACACTCAGACACACACACAGACACACACACACTCAGACACACACAGACTCAGACACACACACAGACACACACTCAGACACACACACAGACACACTCAGACACACACACACACACACACACAGACTCAGACACACACACAGACACACTCAGACACACACACAGACACACACTCAGACACACACACACACACACACACACACAGACACACTCAGACACACACACAGACACACACTCAGACACACACACACACTCAGACACACACACACACACACACACAGACTCAGACACACACACAGACACACTCAGACACACACTCAGACACGCACACAGACACACACACACACACACTCAGACACAGACTCAGACACACACACTCAGACACACACACAGACACACAGACACACAGACACACACTCAGACACACTCAGACACACACACACACACTCAGACACACACACACAGACACACACACACACACACTCAGACACACACAGACTCAGACACACACACAGACACACACTCAGACACACACACAGACACACTCAGACACACACACACACACACACAGACTCAGACACACACACAGACACACACACACACACAGACACACACACAGACTCAGACACACACTCAGACACACACACACACACAGACACACACACAGACACACACACAGACTCAGACACACACTCAGACACACACACACACACAGACACACACACAGACACACACACACACACACTCAGACACACACACACACACACACACTCAGACACACACAGACTCAGACACACACACAGACACACACTCAGATACACACTCAGACACACACACACTCAGACACACACACACACTCAGACACACACACACTCAGACACACACACACACACACTCAGACACACACTCAGACACACACACACACTCAGACACACACAGACTCAGACACACACACACACACACACACAGACACACACACAGACACACACACACAGACACACACACAGACACACACACACTCAGACACACACACAGACACACACACACACACACACTCAGACACACACTCAGACACACACACAGACACACACACACACAGACACAGACACACACACAGACACAGACACACACACACACACAGACTCAGACACACACACAGACACACACTCAGACACACACACACACAGACACACACTCAGACACACACACACAGACACACACTCAGACACACACACACACACACACACACACACACACACAGACTCAGACACACACACAGACACACACTCAGACACACACAGACTCAGACACACACTCAGACACACACACACACAGACACACACTCAGACACACACACACAGACACACACTCAGACACACACACACACACACACACACACAGACTCAGACACACACTCAGACACAGACTCAGACACACACACACACACACAGACTCAGACACACACAGACTCAGACACACACACACACACAGACTCAGACACACACAGACTCAGACACACACAGACTCAGACACACACACACACACACACACACACTCAGACACACACAGACTCAGACACACACTCAGACACACACAGACTCAGACACACACAGACTCAGACACACACACACACACACACTCAGACACACACACACACACACACACACAGCAGTGCTGTTGGGTTGGACACACTCGTACTGGGCGGCTGTGTTAGGCCATGCATTTATGCACTCATCAGCATTAAACTTCATCCTGCTGGATTATAGATGAGCTGTTTTTCTAGTACATGTGTTTGAGTGCATGCAGGTGAGAACCTGCAGGCTGCAGAGCAGCATGGAGCCATGATAACAGAAAGTGTCACGTTTCGAGCCGCTCTCAGTGCTTCTGTCCAAACACGTTCCAACTATTCAACACACGAGTGCATCACAACCGTTCATAGTGTCCTTCACACAGGCTGCAGCAGCTGGATGAAGCACAGCTGCCAGGAGCTTCTCATCAGCAGTTTACAGTTCCTGTAAGCACAGTACACGCTCTGGTTGATCCAATAATCACCAACGTTTCTCTTTCCTCCACATGTGAAGACGTTCAATGAGCATTTCAACCCTCAGGGAACAGAAGCCGACATCCTCAGCATCGTCTCCAAAGCTGAGGAGTTTGAACAACTCAAGGTGAGCTGTGGCCGTCAGAACGTATGTAGTTATCAAATAGTACAGTTTGTGTTCATCCAATAAAAAGCTCTGTCACAACTGAGCACAGCTCATATAATCCAGCTCGGTGTGTTGCTGTGTGTCGCCAGGTTCGAGAGGAGGAGATGGAGGAGCTGGAGCAGATGCTGTGTAGCTACTGTCAGCTTCCAGCTGCAGGAGGTGTGGAGAACGGCTACGGCAAGGTCAACATCCTGCTGCAGACGTACATCGGCCGAGGAGAAGTGGACAGCTTCTCGCTCATCTCGGACCTGTCCTATGTTGCACAGGTGAGGACAGCAGGGCGAGGTGCTGCAGGGCGAGGTGCTGCAGGGCGAGGTGCTGCAGGCCGAGGTGCTGCAGGCCGAGGTGCTGATGATTAGAATGACATCAGAGGATGTTGGTGCTGATGACTGCACACAAGCCTCGCTCTAAAACTACAGTAGCTCATTTCCTGTTGACATGCGATGGACAGCTGAGCACTGATCATGTGACTTTGACTTGTCCCCCCTGGTCAGTGAGCAAACTGTGTAAAACACTCATGAGTGGTGCTGGGGTGGAGGTTTGACTGCACGAGTCGACGGGGCTGTGAAACTACAAAGAGCGTGCACGTGCCACTCTGCTCGAGAACAACACCTGCATACGTGTCGGTACATATGATCCCAGTGTTTATTAAAACGACCTTTTCAATTCAGAACTGAAAAGACAAAAACATTTATTATAATATTTGTTATTAAATCAGTAGTTTGACTGTTGACAGGAAGGTGCAGGCCTTCCTGTGTCCACCTGCTCTTAAACACAGGCCCACCACACTGCATGTCCTGTACCACATGGTCACATGACATTATCAGCTGACTAAATCACAGCGAGCAACACTACCATGTGACCTCTGGGTGCTGCACGTCTGCTCTTCGTCACACGTGGTGAACGATGCTGAGCGATGTGCCCACCAGCTGCTCCGTGTAGTGTGGAACCTCTGGCTGATGTTTTTCCCGCTGTCGCCCACAGAACGCCGCTCGGATCGTGAGGGCCTTGTTTGAGATCGCTTTGAGGAAGCGCTGGCCGCTTATGACCCGTCGACTGCTCACCCTGTGCAAGGTGATCGACAAGCGGCTGTGGGACTCTGCCCACCCCCTCCGGCAGTTCCCCAACCTGAGCCCCGTCGTGCTGAACCGCTTGGAGGAGAAGAAGCTGACTGTGGACAAACTGAAGGAGATGAGGAAGGATGACATTGGTGAGTGCAGCCCAGTGTTTCTGTGCTGCAGAGGCCTTTCACAGCACTGCTGTGCAACACTGGCATCACCGCACTTTGTTCAACTTTGCCTTGTTTATTGAAACCACAGTAAATCAGCCGTGCTGAGGGTGCAGCCGTGTGTCTGTCCTGACGGGATCATACTGTTTTTGTTAACTGCAGCTTTAAAGAAGAGAAAAGTGTTTTGAGTGGAAGAAGCTCAGACTAGTGCTAATATTTAAGTATTAGCTTTTGCTGATAAACAGAAAGTTCACGCACACTGGTTTTAATAAACACCTTAATGCCAGGTGTACTTTTTCCAGGTCACATGCTGCACCACGTCAACATCGGGTTAACGGTCAAACAGTGTGTCCACCAGATCCCCTCGATCTCAATGGAGGCCACCATCCAGCCAATCACACGCACCGTGCTGCGTGTTCGTCTCATCGTCACGCCTGATTTTCGCTGGAATGACCAGGTACAGACAGATTACGTATCCTTGAGTCAGGATGGTTCGCCGTGCAGCATTTTCCAGAGACGGTCAAATGTTTTACAGCTGACCTGAGTGTGAGGGGCAGATGTCAGGGTTAGACCAACCTTTGATCTGCTGTGACATATTTACAGTTCAAGCCTCCGTCCGTCCTTTCATCCATCGCCTCAGGTGACCCAAAGGAACAGAACGCTAAGCAGGACATTCCAGATTGATTGATTGATCATACTTTATTCATCCCGAGGGAAGTTACCCTCCGACCACACATGCATGACACAAACATCACATGGGGAAGACAGGTCAGAGAGGTGTAACAATGGAAAATGCACCACATGAGGAAAGACGCCCTCTCCCCACTTTCCAGTTCCTCCTGGGGGATCCCACAGTGTCCCCAGGCCAGATGACATGTCCTGGGTCACCGCCCAGTTAGTCCTACCCAGAAAACCTCCAAAGGGACGTGCCAATGAAACATCCCCGAACCGCATGCAGGCGCTCTACTCCGAGCTCATCGCCCTGTCTGTAAGCCTGAGCCCAGCCGCCCATTACCATAGCAACCTTATTTGTAAGGGACTTTAAAACAACCACAATGGACCAACGTGCTGCACAGCAGAGTAAAGACATCAAGACAGATTCAAATGAAAAAGACAGAAAACAACAAAAATGAAATCAACAGGAGGTGACCAGCCAGAGGAGGCGCCGGTGTCACATGTTAGGAGCTGCAGCAGCAAAGGCTCCTCCCCTCTGAGCTTGTCTGCGGGCAGCGCCGCTTCTAAGACCCAGAGACTGAAAGCAGCCTGGCTGTTCTGAACAATCAGGGACTCGTCCCCACACAGCGCCTCTCACCACGGGACGCTCTGGAATAACAAAGGCTCCAGCCCTCTCCCAAAGTTCCCCCTCCTCAGTTTACATCGTGGCTTCTGCTGTGAACATATCATCCACCCCTTTAATTATGCTTTTAAACACATTATGGTGTCACATACTGATGCATGCATCGGGGCAGTTTGCTCAGAGACGTGCGGACATTAAGGCCGATGGACGCTCCCTCCTACTGAGCACAGAAGAATGAGGAGTCCAGAGAGAGCTGGGCTGTCCATATGTTCGTTCTCCTCCTGTGCTCGGGCACCAAAACTACTCACAGACATTCATATTTCCACACTGGCCCAAACAAGAGCACCCCACCTACCTTGTTCTCCCAGCCAGGGAATCTCCATCTGTCCCTGAGAGCCAGCCTGTCCCACCTTAGTGGGCAGCAGGGATCATGTGAAGCTTAGTCCAAAGTTTGTCACGCACAGAAAGCTCGTTGCAGGGCTGAATACGAAGATGAATGTTTATGTCCGATTAGCAATGCATGCTGCAATCATGGGAGAGTGGTAATGGAATACCAGCTGGCTTAACCGTGATCCTGCTGCAGAGCCGCGACACATGCACCGACACATGAGCCACTTCCCTGGTGGCGGCCAGGAAACGCACCACGCTGACTCATTATGATACAGGATGACATCATTCTCCAAGCAGCGTTGGCTGTTTGTGGCAAACTGCCTGCTGGTTTGGTGAGTTAGGTTGTAACATCAGCACGGGGCATTCAAATGTTTGTCATGTCCCCAAATTCAAGTGATTCCCCCGAGTGCTGTGTACACGCTCACAGGTGGGCATGAACAGAACCCAGCTCCAGGTCACCTCGGGACTCTAGCAAGGGGGGGGCACAGTGCTTCTGCTTATTGGACTGACTCCATGATGGTGAGATGGGGCTCTGTGGGTCCTCGCCATCTGTTACAGGATCCATGTTCATCTTTGCCAAAGAAAGTTTCATGTGACTTTACAGGGACACACAGAGCGTATGATGTGTAACGATGTGTAACGACGTGTAAGACATCCTGGGTTTCCCTCTGGCACAGGTCGGGGTGTCCAGCTCCAGGCCTCGAGGGCCCGTGTGCTGCAGGTTTACACGTGTCAGCTGATTTAATGGCCTCCTCAACATGTTCTGAAGTTCTCCAGAGATCAACTAATCGTGTGATTCAGGTGTGCTGACCCAGGGGGAGGTCTAAAACCTGCAGGACCCTGGCCCTCGAGGCCTGGAGTTGCCCACCCCTGGTCTAAGTGGTAGTAGTACCAGACATTCATGGGGGGGTTAAAAACCTGAATTCTCTTTCTGTGCTGTTTCCAAAACTTCAATTCAGTGATAAATGAATGTTTATACTAATTTTCTGCTTCTTCGTTTCAAACTATGGCAGTTGTTGTTAGACTTCTACATGACACCTACACATGTTTCAAGAATGCACAGATGTGGCCAGTGATGCATGTAGACAGACGGACGTGCAGACAGATGCCATTTTTCAAACATAAAAAACAAAAACATCTTTTGCAAAAGAGAGAGAGATTAAAGGCTTTCAAACGAGCTGCACTCAGTGGCTTTTGTAGCTCTTGGGATTTGTGCAGTTTCTCTGGGCCTTGCAGGGCGAACCTGGGTTAATCAGGGAACTAAAATAAGTGTTGGTTCCCTGAAAAGACTGTAATTCAACGCTGTTCTTTGTGTGGTTCAGGTCCATGGATCAGTGGGTGAGCCCTGGTGGTTGTGGGTGGAAGATGCCATGAATGATCACATCTACCACTCTGAGTACTTCCTGCTGCAGAAGAAACAGGTCTGCTGTATGAGTCTCAGCTCAGATGAACACAAAGCACAGAGAATGACGCGTCTGTTCTCCTCAGGTGGTGTCAGGAGAGCCTCAGCACATCGTGTTCACCATTCCCATCTTTGAGCCGTTGCCCTCACAGTACTACATCAGGGCCGTCTCTGACCGATGGCTCGGTGCTGAAGCTGTCTGCATTATCAACTTCCAGGACCTGATCTTACCAGAGCGACACCCCCCACACACTGGTACACACTCAGACACACAGTGCCCCCACAGGCCTTCATGATGTTACTCTGAGCTCTGTGAAGAAGGTGGACCTGTACTTACAGCCCTTTTAGTAGAAGCTGTATTCACTGATTTTGTTCACATATTTATTGATTGATTTTTGCATTTACACCCACGGATCTGTCTGCAGCACTTTGGTGTTGTTAGGGTCGAAGCGCTGACCTTCAGATTACTGGACTCTACTTCTTGAGCCACACTGGTTATGTCAGATACAGCCTAGAAGGCTATAAGTGTAGTTTGTCCAAATAAGGACACTGACTGGTCAGCTGACCTTCCCATTATTAGACAAACCAGTCAAGGCCATAATAAGCAGAGCTGCAGAGCCGTGTGTCCACTTCAGCCACAGCTGGAGCTTTGGACAGAAAAGCTCTGAGTGCTCTGTCTCTTACTGGAACCAGAGCGCACTGATCATCACGATAAGGTTTGAAAAAGTAAACTGCCCAACATCAGCTGCTGGGGACAAGCCTGCACACTGGGGCCAGGTCACGTTACACTCTGATCAGCATCACAGTTTGGATGCAAAAGTCTCACATTGGTTTCTGTTGTTTCTAATAATCATTGTATCATGTAGCCACCTTTAAACTCTGTTGTCTTGTGACCCTTGTCCCATGATCCTTTGCATGACTTCTTCACTCTCAGAGCTACTAGACCTCCAGCCGTTGCCAGTGACTGCTCTGGGTAACCGAGAGTACGAGAGCCTTTACAAGTTCACTCACTTCAACCCCATCCAGACCCAAATCTTCCACACACTGTACCACACCGACACCAACGTGTTGCTGGGAGCGCCGACGGGCTCTGGAAAAACCATCGCAGCAGAGATGGCCATGTTCCGGGTCTTCAACAAGTATCCGTCCTCCAAGGTAGCGTCCCCGAGTCCCTCTGTAGGCATGTAAGGAACAGAGAACCCTCCGCAGTGCCGTGTACAGCATCAGCTCTTTGCTTTTACAGTCATCGTAGCATCGTTCCATCAAAGCTGTGCAGGCCCTAACACTGCATTTCATCGAGACATGATGTAAATTCAGATGACTACATAAGTATATATGAACTGTGGGTTTGGACATTGGGGATTTTAGGAATAGATCAATTAAAGGAAAAGGATGTGCTGGAAGGTGAAAACAAGCACACCGTTGCAGAACTTTGAGCTCTCTGGTTTTGTTTTCATAATTCTTGCACTTGTTTGAGAGTCAAAACTGAATTGAAGTGAACGTCTGCTCCATTATAAGCAACTGTGTGATGGTCATAGTCTGCACAGCTGGAAGTGTTAGCCTCACTATAGTGGGCTAACTGGTAAACAGTGACGCAGCGGGCTAGTCCATTTTATTGCAACAACACGCGGTCACATGCTGGCTGTACCGTAATGATCACATCGTGTGTTTAAAACGAGATTCATTCAAGAGTTTCCTCTGATTTTAGTTTCAGGCGATGACCTCATCAAGAGGAGGAACAGGGCTCAAAGTGGGAAAAGCCATTACCAGTAATCTGGTAGCTACTCTGAGGAATGTGAACATAGTTCTGGTGTCTGTAGCTTTGTTCTACACGACTCTCGTTACGTCCATAACTTTGACTTGTATTAGCAAATTTAGAGGAAGTCGTCATGAAGAATTTTGCTCTTTAGTTCGATGGTGGTTAGTGTACCCACAGGACAACGCTAACAGAGTCAGCTGTGGCTCCTGGAGGTTCCTCAGCAACGCACCGAGCTGCACTGCTTATAAGGAATCCACTGTTACTTCAACATCAGCTCTGGGGCTTTGGTGGTGTGAATGATGCCACGTCCACTTAGTCTGGTTAACTGTTTGCTTTGCAGTCCACCTGCTGTTGTCACTGACTGTGAATGAATGGATGCACAGCACACATACACAGATTTATTCTTTATAAAAGGCAATGAGTCTGTCAACGGTCTGCATGTTACTGTTATTTTTGGCCGTTTGATAAAAATGTATTTCAGCCCTGGAGAAAGAAACCCTAATGATGAGTGTAAACGCTCTCTGTGGATCGCCTTACTGTGGTCGTTTCACTCATGTAGTCAACAGGATCCACACCCTTCCTTACCCTGTGACCCCTGGATCCCAGCAGCAGTCAGCACAGGTGGTTTAAACACACGGCAAAGGCAGCTGAGATGCTCCAGCAGAGCAGTCAGTGTAGGGAAACTAGCCGAGCTTGATCGAGTTATTGTTTGCCTGTGTTCTGTGTTTAGGTCGTGTATATTGCCCCTTTGAAGGCCCTGGTGAGGGAGCGCATTGAGGACTGGAAGGTCAGGATTGAAGAGAAACTTGGAAAAAAGTAAGAACAGAGAAACTCTGCATGTAAAGAGGCCTTAAACACATGAAACTAGCTAATGATGACATGGTTTTTAAACTGGTATCAATTAGGCCTTAAACATAATCGAGTTACTCCTGCAGACACACTGTAAATGCTGTTCATATGACACCAACAAACAGTTTCTTCTTGTGCTTGTGAAGCGTGGTGGAGCTGACCGGGGACGTGACTCCAGACATGAGAGCCATAGCAAAAGCTGACCTGATCGTCACCACGCCCGAAAAGTGGGATGGAGTCAGCAGGAGTTGGCAGAATCGAAGCTACGTCCAGAAAGTAGCGATTCTCATTATCGATGAGATCCACCTGCTGGGTAAGAGTCTACAGCACACCTGGGCCCGCTGGTGTGGAGCAGGTCCTACCTGTATGTTCTTCACCACGGCTCAAAAACGCTTTTGCTCCATGTAGCCCATGATGTCCTAAATATAAACATGTGAAGGCCCTGAAACAGGACTCCCTGTTAGCTGTGTTAGCGTTAGCACTGTGTCTGTTTCCAGGTGAGGACAGAGGTCCAGTCCTCGAGGTCATTGTGTCCAGGACCAACTTCATCTCGTCTCACACTTCCAAGAGTGTTCGAGTAGTTGGGCTGTCCACGGCTCTGGCCAACGCTCGAGACCTGGCTGACTGGTTGGGCATCGGACAGGTCGGCACCTGCATTACATCACACTAGGGCTGGGCGATATGGCCTAAAATCCACATCGCGGAATAATCTGAAACATGTGCGCTAACGATATATCATGATATATTCTTTTCTTCTGTATAACGCATTGTACACACTATAAGGCGCACTTAAAATCCTATCATGTTCTCAAATATCGACAGTGCGCCTTATAATCCGGTGCTCCTTATGTATGAATTCTGGTTGTGCTCACTGACCTCGAACCGATTTTATGTGCTACACGGCGCTCAAACATCTGTCAAAAATGTTTTAGTGCGACTTTGCTAAGCTATGAAGCCGCACCGCCTGATGGATCGTTGGAGCATTACTGCTGCTGTCAGGAGCCTCGCGGAGGAATCTGGGTCCTAAACTCCGTCCCCCTCAGGTCCCAAAGTCAAACGAACACTGAGAGTTAAAAACTGTCTAAATTCTTTCATCTTTAATAAAATGATCAGCGTTGCTGCTTTACCAGGTGTAACTATGAAGTTTAACATCCATGCATCCATGAAAACAGAATCTATTAAATTTAACAGAGTTAGAAGTTAGCAGGAAGTTAGCTCGCTAGTTTCCACCTAAGCATGATATAGCATGTTCTGACTGAGAGATTTCTGAAAAAATTCAAACGTACAGCTCTGCTATCACTTCCAACATAAATGAAGACAGAAAACTAAACAGCAGTGATCTCTAGCAAAACAGCTACGTTAGCCTAACATAAACACAGTGAAGCTGGAGGACGAACACTAACACTTTTACACTTATAAAAGTTAACATGAGGGTTCCTGATGGTTAGAGACAAATGCAATCGCATGGCAGGATGCTGTACACGGACCAAACTTCAGTCAGGAGAACAACTGAGATAATCCATCCACAATACCAGGTTAGTCATTAACCCTTTAAGACCTACCATAGCACCAAGTCCACCAGAGCTTATCTTTATATTCTTACATGCTGTGGAGCCATTTGTGGGAGCATTTCAAGTTGTTATACATCAATACAACCATTATAGTCCAAATTTTAATAATATGTCTGCATTAAGTGCATAGTAATTACATAAATTGCAAAAAAGTGCAATAAACTACAAAAAAATTGAAGATCGTTTTTGTTTTTTTAACATATATTTCTAGTTAGAGAAATTTAAGAGGCTTATCCCTCAAAACTGTAAGTACAAAAAAGTTGCACAAAATAGTTTCCAACCGGGGGAAATTTATTTTGAGTGTCTTCATAGTTTTATTTTTGAGATACACCAATTTTTATATACTGCAGGCAAAACGAAAATAAATATTATAATGCAAATTTGCAAAAAAACAGAATCTTTACCGGTGGCCAAATTTATATTGTTTCTAACGTATACCGTTTATACCGCCCACCCCTACATCACACACTGCCATCCTTTATATACAGGCTTACCAGCTAAAGTCAGTCAAATATTTTGTATCGTAAAACAGTGTCTGTCTTTGTGAGCGCGCGTGTGTGTGCGTGCGTGCGCGTGTTAGCGCACGTGTGTGTGTGTGCATGTGTCTGCATGCATGTGTGTGTGTGTGCGCGTGTTAGAGCGCGTGTGTGTGTGTGTTAGCGCACGTGTGTGTGTGTGCGTGTGTGTGTTAGCGAGCGCGCATGTGCGCGTGTGTGTGTGTGTCTGCATGCATGTGTGTGTGTGTGCGCGTGTTTGTGCGCACGTGTGTGTGCGTGCGTGCGCGTGTTAGCGCACGTGTGTGTGTGTGCGTGTGTCTGCATGTGTGTGTGTGTGTGCGCGTGTTAGAGCGTGTGTGTGTGTGTGCGTTAGCGCACGTGTGTGTGTGTGCGTGTGTGTGTTAGCGAGCGCGCATGTGCGCGCACGTGTGTGTGTGTGCGTGTGTCTGCATGTGTGTGTGTGTGTGCGCGTGTTAGAGCGCGTGTGTGTGTGCGTTAGCGCACGTGTGTGCGTGTGTGTGTTAGCGAGCGCGCATGTGCGCGCACGTGTGTGTGTGTGTGCGCGTGTTTGTGCGCATGTGTGTGAGCGTGCATGTGTGTGTGTGAGCGTGCCTACGTGTGTCAGTTCACGTATAGTTTTGGATGCCCGTCTGCTTGCTCTTTGTTGTTCAGGCAGAAACCATAAATATCCATTCTCTGTTTTCATGTCTGTATCATTGTATCAGTGTGACATATATGATACATAATAACAAGATTGAGCATCAGAGTGATGGAGAGGAAACATTTTACTGTAACACTGATGTCACATTCTCAGCTCTTAACATGCATACAAGGCTCGTTGTGCTCTCGTCCTGAGCCAACTGCGTCCAGGGTCGTAGGACTAAATCTGTGTTCACTAGTTAATATTTGATCATCTATCATAGATTAGAATTCAGATTCTTCTTGTTTTCACATCATAATGAAGTGTTTAGTTTTCTTATTTTTCCCACTCATGTTTTGTCTTTTAATGACTGTTTATGTCACACAGGCAGACAAAGACACACATGTGGCATTGGCTCCACCCAGGGTAATAGTTATTCATGGTAATAGTAACTCAGGGTAATAGTAACTCAGGGTAATAGTTACTCTGCTAGGGGTGGAAACTGTCCCAGTTCAAACAAAGGACAAAGTCCTCATCATGCTCAGTTTGGTGTTGAAGCTGTACCTGTGCACTGCTCGTGCCCTGCAGCTGCTGCTCAATGATGAGCTTCATCAGCAGCCTCCATGTTTGTGCGTAGTCCATCCAGTACTTTGATTTTGTGGTATGTCATGAACATTAGAGACTAAAAGGAGCTTGCAGCAGTTTAACAAACCTTTATATCAGCCAGTCTTTGTAGTGTGTGTAGATGTGAGTTACACTTTGCACCATCAGAGTCAAACACTGGAGCTTTCCTTTGCTCTGCCTTCAGAGCTGTAGAGGAGACGTGCTGTCTTTGTGTTGTCCATAAATCTGGCTGCTTGGCTGCTGTTGGGACTGAGCTGCTAATCCATTATCCAGGCTTTTAAGACATCTGCACACATGCTGCAGCCCTCAATATAATAACACTGCAAAAAATGCCACACACACTTTCAACATGCTATCACACAGTAAGTTCACTTTGGCCATAGCACCTTATCACACAGTAAACACAGAGAGCAGCTCTGTGCCTGCATGACAGTGACAGAGTGTTCACATTGCAGACAGACGGGCCTCCTGTTGCCAGCTGCGCACATTAAATCTCTCTTCTTCTCGTCTTTGGTCTAACAGGTGGGTTTGTTTAACTTCCGTCCGTCTGTGCGCCCGGTCCCACTTGAAGTTCACATCCACGGTTTTCCAGGACAGCACTACTGCCCCCGCATGGCCAGCATGAACAAGCCCACCTTCCAAGGTGCAGCTTTGTACACACTGTTTTTGCACGTTAGCACATGTGCACGTGAGATGTTGCTGGCTTTTCATGCAGCATTGTTTGGTAATACTCCTTGACCATGTGCAATATTGAAACTAACTACTGTTTTGGACTCTCCACAGCGATACGCGCTCACTCTCCAGCCAAGCCTGTGCTCATTTTTGTGTCATCACGAAGGCAAACTCGCCTGACCGCCCTGGACCTCATCGCCTACCTGGCTACAGAGGACAACCCCAAACAGTGGCTGCACCAGGATGAGAGAGAGGTTTGCTGACACACAGCAGCTCTTTCATGCACGCTGTGCTCATATGTCATAATAATATTCAAACGTTTTAAAGTCCCTCAAGGTCACCTTACATTAGTACAACAAAATAAAAACAAGAATAAGTAGTGTATATATATTACACACACACACAAACACACACACAGACACACACACAGACACACACAGACACACACACACACACACACAGACACACACACACACACACTTCTGTTTATCCGGGGCTGGGTCGTGGGGGCAGCAGCCCAATCAGAGAAGCCCAGGCCTCCCTCTCCCGCCTCCTGCAGCTGGCCTGGGAACACCCAGGCGTTCCCAGGCCAGGCGCTGGGTGATTGTGGAAAACCACCCAGTTCTACTGCTGACTGCTGCTGAGCTTTATTTCTAAATGTTATGTGTCCTTCTGTCCTTCCATCACAACATCACTGTCACTTCTAGAGACACTGGTCCCACAGCAGGATACTCCCACAGCCGTGTTTCACTGCGGGGGCGGCGTTCACCCTCCCTTCTGATGCCAAATATATGATTAATTCATAGATTTGGATTCTTTATTAATGATGTTCACAGTGAATGTATTTAAGTTAGGCCTCCCTTCATGGACACTGAGAACATGTAATGAGCTGAGCACTGTGCCAGTCCTCACCTTTCTGTTACCTGTTTATTTATCTGGATTAACATTACTAATCTAACCTAAATTATAGATGTCGAAGTCATAGATCTGCTTTCCTGGGCCCTGCAGACTCAGTAAATATGCAGTGTCTTATACCATAGGCAGATTTCTGTGTGTATAGCCCTCCTGCCTCAGTGTGTGTGTGTTCCACTGATATATGCCGCTGCCTGCTGCTTCCCTGCACCGGCCTGTGTAACAGCTCAGCTTCCTGCTGTTTGACTGACAGGCTTCTAGTGATGGCTGCTTAACGCTCGCCGGGGGTCACCGCCACGACAAATCCCATCTCTGGCCTGACAGCTCTTTATTCCCTCTGCTGCTGCTCTCAGGGCCTGATGTTTCTCTTCCATTTGATTTCTACAGCCTGAGCGTTATTATCTCATACCCACTGTTTCACTTCAGTTAGTGTATTTGAAATTTAAAATGTAATTTGAATCACTGTTTTTATTCAACGTCATCTTTCTTTCTCCCAAAGCTGGGTTGGAATTGGTTCTTATGTGCATCGTTTCATTTTACTGCTACACAGACACTTCTCAGAATAATGACATATTATCTCATATATATCTCTCTCTCTCTCTCTCTCTATATATATATATATATGTATACATGTATATATATATATATATATATATATATATATAAATATATATATATATATATATATATATTTATATATATATATATATATATATATATATATATATATATATATATTTCGATACAAAAAAATGTTCATGCCTTTTTAATTTGTCATTTATTAAAATTATAAATATATATTTTAACTCAAAAGTACAGTTTTTAAATTTAACCCTAACCCTTGTGCGTGTTTTTTATTTTGACAGCGAATGCGCACCTGCGGACCACTTATGTGCAGCCCTGGTTATTTAGCTCGTCATATCGCAGCCACAGAAATTCTTTTGTCCATGAAACCATAAAGCTGCACTTTCTTTTTGCCTTATAGTCTGATTTGTCATAACTTCTCCGTTTTGTGGTAAGCTTTTCTTTGGCTGTCACTTCTTCACCCTGACCTGTCTTATTTGGCTCAGCAGAACTGAAATGCTTTTACACGCTCACTCACATAAGCTCAGCGATTCTCTGCGATCAACCTCTCACATGTTTAAGCTGCGGGAGATTTCACTTGTCATGTTTGCATAGTAAGCTAACGATTAATAAGACGATGTCAGAGGAATTGGTGCACAAATTATCATCACTCACAGATCAGTGCTGTCGCTCTCTATACACAGTTCGCACGATTGCAAAGTGAAAGCAAAAAAACAAGCGCAAATTCAAACGCGATTTCAATATGTCACATATTGACAGTGGCTCACCGATGCCAATGACATAATTACCCAGCTACATTTCTGAAAGAATGCAAAAGCATTGACATATATTTTTCCTTCCTACAATAGCCCGACGGGCAGGGAAGAGATAGATTTTGGTAGCCCGACTGAAAAAATCGCTAGCTCCGGGACGTCGGGCTAGCGATTTTGCGAGCCCTGTATCTGATTGAGGAATCACTCATCTTTGGAAAAGAGAGTTTATTACAGAGAAATGGCTCTTTCCAAAATAAAAGCTATACTATCCGCTTCTTCTGGGCTATATTCTCAGCAGCAGTTAGTAGCATGTTTGCTTTTTTTTGTCTGCTTCCACTTGTCTTTGCACTAGGATGATGTCGGTGTAAATGTGCAGTCATATTCGTTGTGTTCCCACTAGTGCTTTCAGGTTAATCTCGTTGAAATGACCTTAAAGCCACAACACGGCAAATCTCCGTTAACGAGCTACCGCCGATCGCCCCGTACATGGGGCTAGACGGCCAACACGTTAACGAGCTAACTGCGCTAACACACTAGTTCCCACCCATGTAATTGAGCATTGCATGGCACATCCAACATACTGTTTTACTTTAGTCCATGACTCGCTTACCTTCAGGGTCATACGTCACATGAAAACCAAAATAATTCCAAACGCCAGATCTGAATGAGGGTGGGGGAGGTCCATGTTGCAAGGAGAGCTTAACTTCTGTCTCGCTAGCTTGCCCTGTGCTCTTCCTCCTGACTATGCTGTCTGTGTTGAGCGCTCAGTGAATCTGCGTTCGACTACTCCGCCTAGGCTGCACTGTCGACCCTAGGCGGAGTAGTCGAACGCAGATTCACTGAGCGCTCAACACAGACAGCATCGTCAGAAGGAAAGTTGATAAAATAAATTACAAATTTTGTATTGTTCGATACATATGCGTACCGAACCGAAATCACTGTATCGAACGGTTCAATATCGATACAAATATCGTTGCACCCCTAGTATATACATATATATACATATGTATGTATGTATATATATATATATATATATATACGTATATGTATATATATATGTATATGTATATATATATGTATATGTATATATATGTGTATATATATATATATATATATGTGTATATGTATATATATATATGTATATATATATAAAAACACCCAGCACGCCCCTGCGGGCGGTTTATCCTTCAAGCTCGGGTCCTCTACCAGAGGCCTGGGAGCTTGAGGGTCCTGCGCAGTATCTTAGCTGTTCCCAGGACTGCGCTCTTCTGGACAGAGATCTCCGATGTTGTTCCCGGGATCTGCTGGAGCCACTCGCCTAGCTTGGGAGTCACCGCACCTAGTGCTCCGATTACCACGGGGACCACCGTTACCTTCACCCTCCACATCCTCTCGAGCTCTTCTCTGAGCCCTTGGTATTTCTCCAGCTTCTCGTGTTCCTTCTTCCTGATATTGCTGTCATTCGGAACCGCTACATCGATCACTACGGCCGTCTTCTTCTGTTTGTCCACTATGTCCGGTTGGTTAGCCACCACCATTTTGTCCGTCTGTATCTGGAAGTCCCACAGGATCTTAGCTCGGTCATTCTCCACCACCCTTGGGGGCATCTCCCATTTTGACCTCGGGACTTCCAGGTTATACTCGGCACAGATGTTCCTGTACACTATGCCGGCCACTTGGTTATGGCGTTCCATGTATGCCTTGCCTGCTAGCATCTTGCACCCTGCTGTTATGTGCTGGATTGTCTCTGGGGCATCTTTACACAGCCTGCACCTGGGGTCTTGCCTGGTGTGATAGACCCCAGACTCTATGGATCTTGTGCTCAGAGCTTGTTCTTGTGCTGCCATGATTAGTGCTTCTGTGCTGTCTTTCAGTCCAGCTTTGTCCAGCCACTGGTAGGATTTCTGGATATCAGCCACCTCCTCTATCTGCCGGTGGTACATACCGTGCAGGGGCCTGTCCTTCCATGATGGTTCCTCGTCTCCCTCCTCTTTCTTGGGTTTCTGCTGCCTGAGGTATTCACTGAGCACTCGGTCAGTTGGGGCCATCTTCCCAATGTATTCTTGGATGTTCGTTGTCTCATCCTGGACTGTGGTGCTGACACTCACCAGTCCCCGGCCCCCTTCCTTCCGCTTAGCGTACAGCCTCAGGGTGCTGGACTTGGGGTGAAACCCTCCATGCATGGTAAGGAGCTTTCTTGTCTTTATGTCAGTGGCTTCTATCTCCTCCTTTGGCCAGCCTATTACCCCAGCAGGGTACCTGATCACGGGCAGGGCGTACGTGTTGATGGCCCGGATCTTGTTCTTACCATTCAGCTGACTCCTCAGGACTTGCCTGACCCTCTGCAGGTACTTGGTGGTTGCAGCTTTTCTAGCGGCCTCTTCATGGTTATAAATAATTTCCCCCAGGGATCAATAAAGTATTCTGATTCTGATTCTGATTCTGATGGTTCCCATTCGCCTGCGGGATCCCCAAGTACTTGTAACTGTCCTCTATGTCTGCAATGTTGCCTTCTGGTAGTTCAATCCCCTCAGTTCTGACTACCTTCCCTCTCTTTGTTACCATCCGACTACACTTCTCCAGTCCGAACGACATTCCAATGTCATTGCTGTATAGCCTGGTAGTGTGGATCAGTGAATCGATGTCTCGTTCACTCTTGGCATACAGCTTGATGTCATCCATGTACAGGAGGTGGCTGACAACTGCTCCGTTCCGTAGTTGGTATCCGTAGCCAGTCTTGTTAATGATCTCACTGAGGGGGTTCAGGCCTATGCAGAACAGCAGTGGGGACAGAGCATCTCCTTGGTAGATCCCGCACTTGATGGTGACTTGTGCTATGGGCTTGGAGTTGGCCTCTAGTGTTGTACGCCACATCCCCATTGAGTTCCTGATGAAGGCTCTTAGGGTCCCATTGATCTTGTACAATTCTAGGCATTCCAGTATCCAGCTGTGGGGCATTGAGTCATAGGCCTTCTTGTAATCAATCCAGGCAGTGCACAGGTTGGTCAGTCTGGTCTTGCAGTCAAACTGATTGTTCTGTCTACCAGTAGCTGGTGTTTTGCGCCTCTGGTATTCTTGCCAATTCCTTTCTGTGTCCCGCTCATGTATTGACCCATGTGCCTGTTCATCTTAGCCGATATGATGCCTGACAGGAGCTTCCATGTAGTACTGAGGCAGGTTATTGGTCGGTAGTTGGAGGGGACCGGTCCCTTCTTGGGGTCCTTGGGGATCAGGACCGTCCGGCCTTCAGTTAGCCATTCCGGGTGTCTCTCGTTAACTAGCAGCTGGTTCATTTGTGCTGCCAGACGCTCGTGGAGTGCAGTTAGCTTCTTCAGCCAGTAGGCGTGAACCATGTCGGGCCCTGGTGCTGTCCAACTCTTCATACTGGAGACCCTTTCTTGGATATCTGCCACTGTGATGGTTACTGGACCCTGTTCAGGGAGGTCGCTGTGGTCTGCCCTCAGATCCTCTAGCCACTGAGCATTGCCGTTATGGGTTGCATCCTTCTCCCATATGCTCTTCCAGTATTGCTCCGTCTCCAGCCTTGGTGGTGCTGTTCTCTTATTGTTCCCTTGCCACTGAGAGTACACCTTTGCTGGTTCTGTGGAGAACAGCTGGTTTATTCTCCTGCCTTCTATCTCTCTGGTGTACCTCCTCAAGCGGCTGGCCAAGGCTGTGAGTCTTTGCTTGGCAGTTTCCAAGGCCTCAGGTATGGACAGCTTGCTGTATTTCTTATGCACCTTCTTTGTCGCACCTTTCTGCAACTCCGTTAGTTGGCTAACCTCCCTCCGTGCTACTTTGATCTTGCCCTCTAGCCTCCTTCTCCATGGAGGGTACTGCCCCTTGTGGCTGTTCAACTTGTAGCCAAGCATCTCACTGATCACTGCTGCCATATTGTATGGTGTGAAAAAATCAACTGTGGGAGCAATCATCAGAAAATGGAAGACATACAAGACCACTGATAATCTCCCTCGATCTGGGGCTCCACGCAAGATCTCATCCCGTGGGGTCAGAATGATCATGAGAACGGTGAGCAAAGATCCCAGAACCACACGGGGGGACCTGGGGAATGACCTGCAGAGAGCTGGGACCAAAGTAACAAAGGTCACCATCAGTAACACACTACAACGGCAGGGAATCAAATCCCGCAGTGCCAGACGTGTTCCGCTGCTGAAGCCAGTGCATGTCCAGGCCCGTCTGAAGTTTGCCAGAGAGCACATGGATGATACAGCAGAGGATTGGGAGAATGTCATGTGGTCAGATGAAACCAAAGTAGAACTTTTTGGTATAAACTCAACTCGTCGTGTTTGGAGGAAGAAGAATACTGAGTTGCATCCCAAGAACACCATACCTACTGTGAAGCATGGGGGTGGAAACATCATGCTATGGGGCTGTTTTTCTGCCAAGGGGACAGGACGACTGATCCGTGTTAAGGACAGAATGAATGGGGCCATGTATCGTGAGATTTTGAGCCAAAACCTCCTTCCATCAGTGAGAACTTTGAAGATGAAACGAGGCTGGGTCTTCCAACATGACAATGATCCAAAACACACCGCCCGGGCAACAAAGGAGTGGCTCCGTAAGAAGCATTTGAAAGTCCTGGAGTGGCCTAGCCAGTCTCCAGACCTCAACCCCATAGAAAATCTGTGGCGGGAGTTGAAAGTCCGTGTTGCTCGGCGACAGCCCCAAAACATCACTGCTCTCGAGAAGATCTGCATGGAGGAATGGGCCAAAATACCAGCTACTGTGTGTGCAAACCTGGTAAAGACCTATAGTAAACGTTTGACCTCTGTTATTGCCAACAAAGGTTATGTTACAAAGTATTGAGTTGTATTTTTGTTATTGACCAAATACTTATTTTCCACCCTGATTTACCAATAAATTCTTTACAAATCCTACCATGTGGATTCATGGATTTATTTTTTCACATTCTGTCTCTCACAGTTGAAGTGTACCTCTGGTGCAAATTACTGACCTCTGTCATCATTTTAGGTGGGGGAACTTGCACAATCGGTGGCTGACTAAATACTTTGTTGCCCCACTGTACATATGTGTGTGTGTGTGTGTGTATATATATATATGTGTATATGTATATATATATATGTGTAGATATGTAGATATATATATGTGTATATATACACACATTCACACTCTGATGGATGCATCGGAGAGCACCATGCGGTTAGTATTTTGTCAAAAGATATTTGGCATGCAGACTAGAGGAGTCTAGGATCAAATCACCAACCTAGTTTTTTCCATATCAGTCAATATGAGATTTGTGAGTCAGGATTGGGTTGATGTCCAGTTTAAATATGTTATATATGTACATGAGGATGGCAAAAGTCCACACGACGCGCCCAGTGTAACAGCATAATTTTGAATAAATGAACACGACAGACCACATTAGAAGCAAAGTTTATCGTAACGAAGCCCTGGGACTAGAGAGCTCGTTACTCCTCGGTGAGATTTGTTTTTCGTACTAATCACTGTCTGTGCTCTGGTTTGTTTGCAGATAGAGGACATCATTGGCACAGTTCGAGATTCCAACCTGAAGCTGACACTGGCCTTTGGGATCGGCATGCATCATGCAGGCCTCCATGAGAGAGACAGAAAGACTGTAGAGGAGCTGTTTGTCAACTGTAAGATTCAGGTATTCCCTCACCCCGCTGCTGGGCTGCTAATCTGGCACAGCTGATGCACATGTAGGCTGATGGGTTAGTGTCTCCATAAATATACAGGCTACGGTCCTAGCAGCACTGACAGCAGCCTGTTCATTCATTTGCATAACTGACACTGGAATGACCAATCAAATCTCTTAATGCAACCGGCCCCTCCCCTGCCCTTCCTGTGCGTTCATGCAGCTAATAGAACTGCAGTTTAGTGAGGAAGAAGTGGCTGATAAGGACGGACAAACAAAAGCAAAAAGTGCTTTACAGTGTTGTTCACATGGCTCTTTGGCGTTCTCATGTACGCACATGTTTCCAGCTGCACTCTCCTGCTCACACACCACACAGCTCTCTCCTAAGGCAGCTACTGAAATGAGGACGACACGGTTGGTGTGATGGATGACAGCTGTGGCTCCCCTGGCACCGCCCCCTGAACCCACTGCTCCACCCTTCCCCTGCAGCTGAGCCACAAACCACACCCTGCCACAGAGGGGTCAGCATCTGCATCTGCTGACCCCACTGTGCATGTGAAGGCAGACAAACTCGAACCTACTGCACCAATGTAGTGTACATAGAAATGCAGCATGTGTGGCAAAATTCAATTCAATTTTATTTATATGGCGCCAAATCACAACAACAGTCGCCTCAAGGCGCTTCATAGATACAGAGAAAAACCCAACAGTCATATGACCCCCTATGAGCAGCTCTTTGGCGACAGTGGGAAGGAAAAACTCCCTTTTAACAGGAAGAAACCTCCAGCAGCACCAGGCTCAGGGAGGGGCGGGGCCATCTGCTGTGGTTGGGGTGAGAGAAGGAAGACAGGATAAAGACATGCTGTGGAAGAGAGACAGAGGTTAATAACAGATATGATTCAATGCAGAGAGGTCTGTTAACACATAGTGAGTGAAGAAGAAACACCCAGTGCATCATGGGAATCCCCGGCAGCCTATGTCTATTGCAGCATAACTAAGGGAGGATTCAGGGTCACCTGGTCCAGCCCTAACTATATGCTTTAGCAAAAAGGAAAGGTCGAAGCCTAATCTTGAAAGTAGAGATAGTGACATGTTTCACAGCGTTACAGTCTGTGTTCGGTATGACCTCCTTATTCTTCATCACAGCCTGAACTATCTTAGGAAAGCCTTCCTGTCATTTCCTTTAGTGGTCTTCAGGAATAGTTTTCCAGGCTCTTTCAAGCACATTCCAAAGCTTTTCCTTTTCCTGGAATTTCTGTAATTGGGCAAAACCCCAGCTGTCTCTCTCCGTCTGCCTGTCCTCACTTCCTGTTGTTCTGTCTGCTCCACACACAGGTCTGTTAGTGCTACAGAGGATGAATGCTGCTACATTAATCCTGTGCACAGTTAGACTCTGTCACTCCTCAGCTGCTGTGTCTATATCTCACGTCCTGTTTGGTTGTAACTCATTTCTAAAATGTCACCAGGTTCTGATTGCTACCAGCACTCTGGCCTGGGGAGTGAACTTCCCCGCTCACCTGGTTGTCGTCAAGGGAACCGAGTACTACGATGGCAAATCCAGGCGCTATGTGGACTACCCCATCACAGGTACAGCTCAGTGACAGCCTGGGTGTGGTCTCTGTGGAACAGGAAGTGTGCTTCCTCCAGTCTGTGTGACGTTAAACTCCGCATTAAGAAGCTCTCTCATATAGCTGTCACTGACGCTCAGAACAAACTGCATTAACAGATCGTAAACGTTCTGCTCTAAAGGTTGTGTGTAACTGTGTGTGTGTGTAGACGTGCTGCAGATGATGGGGCGAGCAGGCCGTCCTCAGTTTGATGACCAGGGCAAAGCAGTGATCCTTGTCCACGACATAAAGAAGGATTTCTACAAGAAGTTTCTGTACGAGCCGTTTCCTGTAGAGTCCAGGTAACAGCACAATCTTCATCATCAGGATTCCTGCCATAGTCATCTGTTAGTGTCAAAGACTGGGCCCATCTGTGGATGTCTAATGTATTTAAATCTTTATGACCCGTAACTGTTCACACCAAGGTTAAAGTACTGTGATACATATCAGGCCTTATGTGAAAGCATGCTGTCAGTACAAACAGGATGCTGCTGTTTCCCCTTCGGATCAGTCTGTCCTGCAGCACTGACAGCGTCTAAGTGGGACGAGATACTTTCAGTCTTTACATGATGCTTTCTGTTCACACAACACACCTGCAGTCGTAGTTCCTCAGTGTTTTATACTGTGTGTGTGTTTTACACTGTGTGTGTGTGTTTTATACTGTGTGTGTGTTTTATACTGTGTGTGTGTTTTATACTGTGTGTGTGTTTTACACTGTGTGTGTGTGTTTGTGTGTTTTACAGTGATTTCTTCTCCTTTGTCAGACCCACAGGTGCTCTGAGGGCCTCGCAGCTCTCTTCAAGTCTTAGATTGATGTTTATCATAAACGTAAACATTAGAGATAACAGCAGCGGCGAGGTGCCAGGGCGTTAAATCACTCTCCGAGGACGCTAATAGCACCTACACGATAAAAGAGATCGCACATTTTGTCTCGCTGGTTTTTGTTGAGTATTTATATGATGGTGTGTTGGGTTCAGTGTAATTAATGTGAGTAATATTTCAAGAAAACAGCTCATTTTTTCAGTGTCCCTGAAATGTTTTATATCAAAGTGGACGTGCTGCAGACTGGAGCCACTACAGTTGTTGCAGTGAACAGAGGGAGCACGTTTTTTAAATGCAGTTTTTGGACAGCGGTCATACTTTGTGACATGTGTGCGTTCTGGTCAGAGTGGGAAATCTGACAGGAAGCTAGAAAGACTCTGGGAATCTTTCAGAGGAAACAGAAAAAAAGATGCTTTCACTGTCCAAATGCAGAGGTTTGTTTTACACAGACATGTTGAATGAAGTCGTTACTATCAGCTCATGTTCACTGTAATCACGCATGAATGCAACATCAGCAGTGTCGTTAATAAAGATAAACTGGTGACCTTATACACTGTCATTATAGTCTCCTCCCTGTTAGCAATAGCATTCACGTGTTAGCACAGGTAGTATGTAAACAAAGCAGACAGTTTATCTCTAACATCAGCAACAGGCTTGGTATCAGATATGATTCATGTTCTTTGTAGTGTGACTGCAGTCTTTGGACTGCACTGTCACTGTAGAGCCACCGTGATGACACTGGTGGGGCATCCATGGATCAGAGCCCAGGGTTTGTTTCCTGTTCAGTGTCGGGCTGCAGTAGTTTGTGTGCAAATCTCTGCTGCAACATGTGGTCACCGCTGTCCTGGAAACCACTGCAAGTGATGCAAAATTGTATTTACATGCTTTTAGGTGCTGGTTTTACAGCACCATCGTTACCCTCTGCCAGCATGCTGCTGTTTAGAAAGGCCTACAGTGATAAGTCAACCAGCTGATGTGTCGTGTCGTATCCTCAGCCTCCTCGGCGTGCTCTCTGATCATCTGAATGCTGAGATTGCTGCAGGAACCATCTCATCCAAGCAGGACGCCATGGACTACATCACCTGGACCTACTTCTTCAGACGGCTGATGATGAATCCCAGGTTAGCCCAGCACACACACACACCTGTGCATAGTGTAGACACAGCCTGGTTATTGCTGTGATGTGTTGTTCAGCCAAACATCTGCTATGTAGACAGAGCCCACTCCAGAACATTCCAGCCTGTTGGTAATTGCACGCCTGTCATCCCACATTTACCACTGACGGAGGCCCAGCAGTGGCACTGTAACCCTGCAGGCCTGTGAGTCCAGATGATATCTGGATTCAAACTGGGATTTTGGGTCAGTGTTCACATTTCAGAGAGGCTTTGGAGCGTCGCTGCATTCATTTGTTGTCATCTGCTGCAAACTGTGGGCACACAGCTGCGTCTGTGTGCGTCCCTCACTGCAGCCCTGCTGACTTCACTGTTTCTCACTGAAAGATGAAGGAGTGGTTTGATCATCAATGTTATAAACAGCATTACAGTTACAAAGCAGCCTGCTGGGTTTCTAAATAGTGTTCATGGTAAACTATTATAGTTTTGTTTGCCTGACAGCTCCGTGTTGGCTGTATACAGACACTGGACATCGCGCTTTTCTACTCATCTGAGCACTCAAAGCACATTCACACAAGCACTTTTTCCTAAGTGCTCCCTAACTACATTCACGGCTGCCTCGCTGTGCCATCAGCAGCTTCGTGGCGCTGAGCCTGATGGCGTGGCTTTCAAACAGGCCCCGCCTCTGAAATGTGTTTGGTCATAAACACGCTCGGTGCTCATGTGTCTGTGCTGCTAACATGTGGAGCTGTGACAGTAACACACGCCCACACACACACACACACACACACACACAGTGTGTGACAGTAACACGCCCATAAATGAGGCCATCCAATGTCTCCACGGCTGCTTCTACTCCTTCAGCTGTGATGTCACCTCCGTGTTAGTGCGCTATGAAAGGTTTGGTATGATAATCATAATGACATCATTTGTTACATGGTTTACATGCACGACTTCCTCCACCTCAGACAGCGTTTGCATCACACAGTTCTGATGATCCGTGTTTATCTCGTTCTTAGTGCAAACAGAGAGTTTGTGAGGGAAGTGCTGCTGCCTCAGTGTTGCTGCTTTACACCAGACAAATAATAATAGTAGTAGGAGGGTATGTGAATATTATCACAGTACAGCCTGATTTAAAACTGGATCCCTGTGAAACCGTAAGTGTTTAATAAAGTCAGAGGTGAGCAATGCTGCCTTTCCACACGAGGAGTCACCCCATCACCCGTCAGAGAGGATGCAGGTGTAAGGCGCTCCACCTCAAAAGTCCGTCCACCTTTTATCTACAGTTCATCACCTGTCTGAAACAAACCGCTTTGGCTGCCCTCCTCTGCCCGTCCTCACATCCAGGACTCGGTGACTATCGTGGCATTCGCTCTCACTGACATGACGACACCACAGGAACAAAACTGTTTCCCAAAGTAAGAGACTGACCTTGAGCCCAGAGCAGGACTGTAGACTGTAGGATTCATTATTCAACTGTAGGACTGTTTTCTGCTTGTAGGCCTTTGATAATAACTGAGAAGAGTCAGTGACTCAGTTTGAGACGTGCACACATATCTGACATTGAAATCTTGTATTTTTTGTCAGTTTTCGAGGATTTTAAAACAAAAGCATCAATACGAGTTTATAAAAACTATCTTACAGTTACAATTCATCATTTCGTCTTATCAGCTTCAGAAACCATGAAACGTGGTTTGTAACTGACTATAGAGAACCAGATGGCACTAATTAGCACAACTGCCCGTCAGTAATGACCCTGTTTTCCAGTCTTACCACGATGTTGTTGATACATTCACACAGATTTTGTTGCCTCGGATCTTAAAATGTTTCCTTCAGCATGGAAAAAGCCACATGTGCTGTAGTTTCCCAGCAGTACAGGCACAAATATTGGCTTTGTGAACTAATGAAAGTTGTCTTTGATTGTGCTTCTGCTGACGCTCAGGTGCTAACTGTTAGCATCTCTGAGCATGCTAATAACGCTGCAGCCTGAGAGTGGTTTTCCTGCAGGAGCCAGGAGAACAGCCAGCTTTGCTACTCTGTGTTTACTGGATGCTAATGCTGTTCCACCATCATCATGCCCTGCACACGCTAACATGGATGTTATTAGTGTTTACATGTTCCCAGCATTAGCCAGTTTGTTGAATCGCGACTCTGTAGAGCCCACACTACAGCGTGTGCCCTCACAGTCTAAGGCTGGTGTGTTTGCTGAGAACTGCTGATGTCTTGCAGCTCATAGATCCTGACCTCCTGTACTGAAGGCTGAGCAGCTGACTGCGTCTGTACTCGCCGTCACAGAAAGACAGCGTGTGCTAATACCTGCTGACAGCTTTGCAGGCCGTCGTCTGTGATGTTGTAGCTGTTTACTGTCACCAGCTGACAGCGTCACACTCGGCCTGCCTTCCTGTGCTGTGATTGGTGGTTCAGCCAGCTGTGTAGAAGAGCAAGGTTACAGCATGTGAGATGATTGCAGCAGTCAGCGTGCTGATTGGCTGATCCTAATTCATTGTCATGGTGATGAGGCCAGTGCAAATGTGAGGCTTTCTTCTTTTAATATTTTTGGATGTATTCATGTTTTTAAACATTAAACATGGTGAAGTAGTTTGACAACAGTTTGAAAATTTGAAGCTTATATTTCACAGCAAGCGCTACATATCTCTGCACAGTGGGCCATAAGCTGCTCAGGCCTGTGATGGTTTCACACGTCAGCATGTTTGTGTGGAAGCAGAACCATGAAACAAGCTTCAAGGACGTCTTTCAGCTGTTGCACTTCAGTAGCTCTGACCCAGAGTCACACAGGGTCTGCAGACAGGAGAGAACCTTCACCTTCAGAGGAGACGTTGTGCTTTAGTGCTTAAACCAACGTGTTTCTAAATGTGCAGCTTTTATTTTGAAGGCAGACGTTCTCCATGTTGTGCTCTTGACAGTTGAACTGCTGAGTAGCTGGCGGCTCTTTGCTTCCTGTGTTAACGTCTGCTCCTACACCAGCAGTGATGTGGAGGTTTGGCCTGTTTTGCATGTACGCTCCTCCACCTGTGCTGCAGGTGGAGGAGCGTACATGATGTCACACCAATGGGAGACCACAGCAGTGTTCAGTGCATGTCCTACACATCAGCACCAAATACATTCATTATGCAAGTTAGTCTGGTTGGTATCAAATGAACATCGGTGATAACATGTGGAGCTGTTAACACAGATATCAATGATCATGCATCATTTATTGATTATAAAACAGCTGTTTCACCTCAGAGATGAGCTGA